>NC_091852.1:21364083-21989083 GCF_037783145.1 Equus przewalskii
TCAAAAGAAATTGCTAATGCAAACTTGGATTCCATTAATAGAGTCTCCAGATCAAGGGGAATGCTAACTACAGTGTCCTCCCTTGACCACTTAAATCGCATCTGGGAATTGATGTCCAATTCTAGGCGTTGCATTTTTTTTTTTTTTTTAACAATCTAGTTGCTTATTTTTTTTTTTTTAAGATTTTATTATTTCCTTTTTCTCCCCAAAGCCCCCCGGTACATAGTTGTATATTCTTCGTTGTGGGTTCTTCTAGTTGTGGCATGTGGGACGCTGCCTCAGCGTGGTCTGATGAGCAGTGCCATGTCTGCGCCCAGGATTCGAACCAACGAAACACTGGGCTGCCTGCAGCAGAGCGTGCGAACTTAACCACTCGGCCACGGGGCCAGCCCCTAGGCGTTGCATTTTTAATGGGGACATTGATGGACTTGGTTCCATAGGAGGAATGGAACCAAGGATGAGGATGGTGAAGCGTCTTCAAATCTTACCTAACTGTAGACAATTAAGAGCACTGGGGATGATGACCTGGAGAAGAAATATCTTGAGGGAAAAGGGCTTGATTTATGTCTTCATATATTTGAAATGTCATTTCAAAGAAGGAATTAAGGTCCCTTGGAAGTCTCTAGAAGAAACAATCATGGCTAAGAAGAGAATGTTAACGGGGGTGAGATACAGCTCAATAAAAGGGAGAGCATCTTTCAGTTTGGGTTGTCCATAAATGGATTGGTCTGCCTTGTGAACAAAGGCATTTGGAGATCTTCATGTGGAACATAGAAAGAAATCTTGCATTAGACATGAGATTGAATTAGTAAGCAGAGATTCTGCTTCATTTATCTTTGCATCCCAGATCCTAGCACACAACTGCATCAAGAAATGCTAGCTGAATGAAGAGAATATCTTTCAACTCCAATAATTCCTGATTTTATGACAAATTACTTGTGGGAAGGATTAGATGAAGTGTTTTTTCCCTCCCAGTCACACTCTTTAGAAAATCACACCACCAATTTATTATTTTAGTTGAACAGATGGCACAAAGAAACAACTCACTTAATATTTTAAATCAGACATCACTGTGAATAAGAACATTACACCTTTATTCTGCATAATCCTAATTTGAGTAATGAAATTCTCAAAAATGTATAGATTGGACAAATGCCCTAACTTTTTTGGTTTTTCAAATTGTGATGTTTTCTGAGGCTTGGGGCATGGAAAGTCCTATTATATATAAGCAGTTAGTTTGCTTTTGAATAAAATTAATTTTATATAAATTCTTGGGATTAATTAGATTAAGATTATTGTCTGTATGATAATAAATAATGAATTCCAAAAATGGCTTCTCCTCTATTTTAGCTACCTTAATAGCTGGTCAATTTTGATTGAAAATTGTATTTGTTATGGTTAAAAAAAAAACCCAAACAGATTTAATTGAGGTTGTTGATTTAGATAAAGTCTGAGTCTTTTCAAGCATGGTAAAGTAGAACTTCAGTTCTACTTTCTATTGTTTAGACAAATCCATAAATCTGATTATTTAGACTTGAGTTACCATTTTCATTTAATTCAACAAAAATTTATTAATGACCTGCTGTGCACTGGGCAATATTGAGCTCTGAGAGGTAAAGACAACTAAGATATGGCTTTCAAAAATTGATAATTTGGGGGGGTTAATATAGATTACATTCATTACTTTTCTATTATGCTTTGCAAATGCAGAAACAGCCCTTCTGCTCCCAGCTTCCTCTGTCTCCTGCTTGGAGAGAGTCCACGGTTACTTCCTGTCATCTCAAGCATGGATTGTTCGGATGTGACTCAGCTCTCTTTCACTCTCTCTCTCTCCTTTTTTTATTCCGATCAGAGCTTTTTCGACGAAACTTGTCGATTCAAGAGTTCCCTGTAGGAAAGTAGTGGATTTAGCTTCAGTTGCTTCAATTTGCTATGAAACTCAAGCTTGGTGACAATGGCCATGAAAGGACTATCATTCTTCAACCAACACGCTAAAGCAATGAAGGAACAAGTATAATGCATAAGCCAGAAAGCACCGAAATGCTTGTTATGAATGATGACTTTGCATGAAACACTGGAAAAATCTCAGTGAAAAATAAACACAAAGATCCCAGCATTGTCTTGTGAGATAATGCACCTGAAGACTCAGGGCGGGCAGAGAGCAGGTGGAGAAGCGATAGGGCTGTGTGATTGTCATGGAATTCAGTTCAGTTTGATGAACATCTGCTGAGAACTTTCTGCATACTAGATAGATGCTAGTTACTGGGCCTATGTGTTATTTAGGTTCTTTTAAGTAGAAAAAGACCTCCAGAGGCCTACTTAAGTTATTTTTTAAAATAAGAGTTTATTTTAAGGAGAGATAAGGAAGTAAGGAAGATGGAAATCTCAACCCTTAGCAGGTCTCACAAAGACTGGAACATGGTCTGGGCTCTAGAAGGTGGTTCATGTCTACCAACCTTGCTTCCTTGTTGTTTCCTTGGAAGTTACGTGCTTGACTTAGGGAAAGTACCAGAAATTGCTACTTGCCTCTTTAATATACACTCTCCTCTTCTTTAGTAACAGAGCCCTGTTTTATTTGGACTGGCTGGGTGCCCAGCTAAAAGGCTGCGTTTCCCAGGCTGGTTTGCATCTAGGTGTGGCCAAAAATACGCAGGTGGACAGCCATGGGTGGGACTTCAGAAAAATCTCTCTAAGGGGGAATTGAAACAACAGGGAGGAGGACCTTTGGATTTTTTTCTCTTTTGCTTTCTTTCTTCTTGGAATCTGGAACTCCAGTAGCATCTTATGACCTTGAGGTTGGCAGCCATGTTCAAAGGAATTTGGAGCACAGAAATCAAAGGAGCCTGAATGCTTGTTCACTTTGAGGATGTGCTATATCAGCCCTGGATTGTTTTCCTCTGTTCATTCATCTTTTATGGGAGATAAAAACTCTTTATATGCATGAACCATTGTCATTGAGTCTTGGTTACAAACAGCTGAATGTAATTCCTGCCGATAAAGGAGGGCTCCTCTGTTCTGATGAAGTGTCTGCTGGCTGTGTCTGCTTTTCCTCTGGTTCCTACTCTATTTTCTCTGTTTTCCTTCTCATCGAGGCTTCTATTTACTGTTATCTCTATGCATCTTTTGGCTTCTTTCTCTACCACCTAGTATCCCCTTGTACTGTAAGCCTTTCCTTCAAACCAAAGAGTGGGATCTGATGAGTTCAGTTAATTCCTGTTGTCTTCCTTTGGCCAAGCCTTATAGGTAAGGTTCGTGTACTCGCTCTCTGTGGGGAGTCACAGGGTGTAAGCCATGGCGATCTTTCCTGTGAAACCCCTCACTGGAAGCCTGGGTGTAGTGGGTTCTTGGCATATGATAAATTCCTCTCCCAAATTAGTTTCAAAGATGAATAAGATGTGGTCCCTGAACTCTAAGAGCTCAGAGCATACTGAAGGAGAAGAATCCATGCACTTAATGTTTTTTTTTTTGCAAAATCTGTCTTCATGACTGTAAGTCAGATGGTAATAATAATAAAATAGTTAACATTTATTGCATTCTTCATTTGTTGTCTGATACTTTGCATGTGTTATTTCATTCAATCTACAAAAAGTTTAACTTGTGAAGTAGGTATGATTGTTATCCTCGTTTTACATATAAGGACACAGGCTTAGAGAAGTGAAGCAACTTGCTCAGTATCATACATCTGGGACATGGCTGCATAGAGAAGAACCCCAGGTCACTGGGATTTCAGAGTTTGTGCTCCTAACCGGTGTCTTATACCATCTCCCGGAAATGGAAAATGGCTCATTTTCATAGCAACGTCTTGGTTTAGGAGGAAGGACACAGGCTTGAGAGGTGGGAGATCTGAGTTCTGACCCAATGCTTCCTCTTTCTGTCTTTTTGCTTCTCTGGGTCTCAGATTTTTTCCATCTTTAAAACAAGAGGAATAGATGCAATGGGCCTTAAAAACATGGCTGTGGAAAGGCCAAGTTTGAATCCTGGCTAGGCCACGTGCTTGTCACGTGGTGGGAAGACCCAACAGAACCAATGAGTTGTGGTGGCTCTGGGCAACCTATTCAGCCTGGGCTCCATCTGTAGCATTAGTCCTCTGGAAGGAGACTCTTTAAAAAATCCACTTCATGTAGAATACAGCTAACTTCTCCAGGGGGACGTCTGAGGCAGGAACCAGAGGATGTTTTTTAAGAACCTTACCGTGATGCTGCAAAGCTTACAACAGGAAACAGACATGGCTTGTAGTAACTGGGTCAACTTTCGTCTACCTTTTATATGGCATTTCCCTTCCTTTCCCCACTCACTTAAGTGACCAATATTCTTAATGTGAACCTGTTCCTTTAGATTGCTTCCAGGAGGCAGCATGGCAAACTGGAATGCATATGAGCTCGGAGTCAGGTTAAACCTGGGCTTAAAACTCAGCTCTTCCTTGGCAAGTCATCTCACCTCTCTGAGCTTCCTTCTTTTCTTCTGAGCAATGGAGTCAATAACAGCACAGAGAATTTTTATAATGATTAAGTGAGATAGTGTATGTAAAGTGCCCGAGCCATAATTAAGTTCCTCCCCCACCTTTGACCCATGGTATTCCCTTCTCACCAAGAGCTTGTAACTTCAAACTGCCCATAAGGAGAATCAAGTGGTTTTAAGGACTAATTATTAAAATGGAAAAATTTAGCCTTAAGATTCCACAGAACTGCAGCCTGTATCATTTAATTTTTTAGTGTCATAATAAACAGAAAATTATTATAAAAGCAAACTACATGTAGGTGGAAATACACTATAATAAAAAGTAGTAATTTTGTACCTGCTCATAATGTGGGTCTATTTCCTAGATTTTTCTTTTTTACTAAGGAAGACTCACCTTGAGCTAACATCTGTTGCCAATCTTTCTCTTTTTTGCTGAGGAAGATTCACCCTGAGCTAACATCTGTGGCCAGTCTTCCTCTATTTTGTATGTGGGATGCCACCGCAGCATGGCTACTGATGAGTGGTGTAGGTCTGTGCTTGGGAACTGGATCCAGGCTGCTGAAGTGGAGTGTGCCAAACTTAACCACTAGGCCACCGGGGCTAGCCCTCTTTTCTAGATTTTAAATTATTTTAAAAAAATAGGTGAGAACCACACCTGATGGCATAGCAGTTAAAGTTCTGTGTGCTCTGCTTTGGTGGCTCAGGTTCAGTTCCCAGGCACGGAACCACACTGCTAGTCGGTCAGTAGCCATGCTGTGGCGGAGGCTCACAGGGAAGAACTAGAAGAATTTACAACTATACACAACTATGTGCTGGGGCTTTGGGGAGGAAAAGATGAAGAAAAACTAGGAAGATTGGCAATAGATGTTAGCTTAGGGTGAATCTTCCCCTGCAAAAAAGAAAAAAAAAGGTGAAGACTGCACATGGTACCAGGACTACAAAGGGTATACAGTGCAAAGTGAGTCTTCCTCTTCCTATCTTCTGAATCCCTTCTCTAGAGGCAACAGTAGTTGCCACTTCCTTATGTCTCTTTCCAGAGCTAGTCTATGAACACACCTACATTAATGGGAGATCCCATGTGCACAGTTCTGCACCTTGTCCTTTTCACTTAGTACCGTATCTTGGAGCACATTCCATACCAGTTCATATGGAGCTGCCTTCATGTCAACTCAGACTGTTGGGCTCTACCATCTCAGGTTCTTAGAGATGACCTAGTGCAACATTTCATTGTGCAGATGAGGACACTGTGGCCCAGAGAGGGGGTGAATTGTTCAAGGTTGAGGATCCCTTGGTTTTCATTCCAGTGAGCTTTCTGTTTCACCAGGCTGTGTAGGAGTGTAGATGTGCACATGTGTGTGTGAGCATATAGGCCAGTGAGTTGGCTAATGTTTATTTACTGCTTACGATGGGCTAGGTTACATTTAAAAGTCATAACGAGTTATAGATACAAATGAGGAGAGTGAAGCTTTGAGGAGTAAAGAATTTACCCAAGATTTCTGGTTGTCTTCCGAGTTTAAATTCCATATCCTTATGCACTGCACTGTGCTTTCTCTCTCTCCCTCTTGGAGGGGAAAGGATTGGGAGAGTGAGGAAAAAGGATGAGAAGTCGTGTAAAGTGAGTAGGCTTTTATTATTATTATTTTATTCCAATAAGACAAATGACTTTGTGGAATCTGATGGAAAGGCACAATGTGCTGTGCTGGGAAAGGTGAGGGTGGCTGGGAAGATCCGTCATTAGGGGATATGGTTCACAGCTGCCTGCAGTTGTGGTGAGAACATTACAGCTTCTTGATGCAGGCCCAGTCACACAGGGCCTGTTCTCAAGGTGACACTGCCAACTGACTTTGAGTCCATAAGATCCAAACCTGCCAGCCAACATGGCCGGCATCCCACTTCCCTCTTTTAAACTGTGGAACATGCCCCCCAGTTTCATGGTGGCTTCTCAGATGTTGTGAAAGCTTCCCCCTTTCCCCAGGAAAGTGCTCCATTTATCAGACTGGGAGGACAAAGTCACCAGTGCCATCCTCGCTCTGAGGCAGCCCCGATCAGAGGAAAACATCACTATATTTCTCATCTGTGTTATAGGGTCACGTTGGTTGTTCTTAATTTACTGTCACTAATACCTTGCCCCTTGGATGGAAGACACTGTCCAACAACTTTAAAAATCAGACGGTGATTGGTGGGCTTTCTCCACGAGAGTGTCTGGGAATTAGAACAAGTTTGAAGCTGCCTTGGGCCATCAGGTGCTGCCATGGCTGGGACAGAGATATCTGCTTTGGAGGGGCAGAAGGTAAGCCTTTGGTGGTTGAGGTCAAGTCTCGTCTCCTTGCCGTTTATGACCCCAGGATCTTGCTCTTTTCCTCCTGCTTCTCTGTTTAGGAAAGGGTATATCTTGGCAGGGTCCCCTATCTCAGGATTTGTGAATTACAGAGCTGTGTGTCCCTCTAGGTATTCTGGATGAAGACCGGAGAACCTCTATTGAGTTACCTCGGTACTTCTTTTCATTTCCTTTAATGAACACAGAGAACAGCTGAGGCAGCCCCCAAGAAGGGGAATAATTACCCTGTGGCACAGGCAGGTTATTGCCATGCCAAGACTGTATGATTTGGAGAAGCACTGGGAAGGTCAAACTCATCCTCAAGTTTTCCTTTTTTCCTGGCTAATTCCTGAACTTCTACCTCTAGCTTTGCTGCAAAGTAAGCATCCCCAGGAAGGATAGCACTTGAAAGTCTCCCACCACATTTTATACTTTTCAAGATAGCATTTTTACTGTGCACATCACTTTAAGGGGGACACTGGTCAACTGGGCATATCCAGAGGTGAAGTACAGCTGTGGCGAAGACCTGGAAATCTTACTGCAAGAGAGCAAGAACATAACAACAATCTTCTCATATCTGAAGTCATTCTCTGGAAGCAGAGTTAACCTTTCTATAGCTTCACAGAATGGAATTCATAGGGGCAGGTAGAAGTTCCAGGTAATCTCAGTTTTAGGAAGATCTTTCTGAACTTGACATTGTCCCATAGTGGCATGGACTGGCCAAATGAGTTGTCATAGGTACATGCTGGGCTGGAATTCCTGCTCTGGGAGGGGAGTTAGTCCCTAAACCTTGCCAACCATCCGAATAGCTTCAGAAGCTTTTCAAGACTTGTATTCCTGGGACTCACCCCTGGAGATTCTGGTGCAGTGGAGCAGGGACACGGTGTTTCTGAAAAGACCCCTAGGTGGTTCTGACGAATCTCTGATTCACTTACACTTTAGATTACAGTGAATGAAGCTGGTGGAGCAGGGTACTGATAGAAGGTGAGGGAAGGAGGCTGGGAGCCAGGACACCTGGGAGGTGGAGATGATGCCACCAAGATGAGGAAAGAGGTGCTGCCACAAATATTGGTCCTGATTCTTCCTCTGAGCTGAGGGAAGAGCTACCTCAGCACGGCAGCTCAGGAAGCACCCTTTCATCAAGGTAGAAAGGAGAGCTGGCTCCTCATGAAAGCACTCAAGAGTTATGATAGCCTAGTAGCAGATCAAAGTGTTCCCATGTTGTACTGAATTCTACATCCAGGTTGGTGCTCATGTTACAGTGATAAGGCCATTCTCTATTCCACTGGGATATTTTTCCCTATGATGTCATATGCATTACATATAGGCTTATACAGTGTCAGACTGGGAAGGGACCTTAGAGGTGTCATATGGTTCAACCTATAATCTCAAGGTCACAAAGCTGGTTAGTAACAGAATTCGAACTAAAACCCAAGTATCCTGTTTACCAAGCAGGTTTCTTTTCCACTTGATATTAGGAGCTATTTGAATATGTATAATAACATCTTATTGTCCAAAGCAAGTCACATGGCCACGCTAAAGTCACAAGTGGGGAGAATGTTCAAATGGAGGTAGGCAAAGGGAGAAGGGAGGAAGTAGATATCTGGTAAGCAATGATCTACTCTACCACTGGTGGATATAGCTAATCAATGTAAGATGTCTAATGTTTAGAGTTCAGTCGCTTCTTGTTCTGTACACTATGCTTAATTGTCCCGCTCCATCTTCATTATTCTCAGGTCTTTAAAAGAAGGTGAATACACAGCAGCCTGTATAAGTAGTGCATGGGCTGGAGTGAAAAAGAGGGTGGTTTTCCATCCTATGGTTATATGGACTTAAAGAAATGAGCCAAGAACAATGATTAACAGACAAAAGTCAGTGGAAAGGCAAGTGAGTTGGAAAATATAACCCTCTACTCCACCCTTATGCCCTCCTGGAATCCTTAGAGTAGAAATGTTCAGACTTTTAGGTGTATAAAAATGACTTGGTGTTTGCATTCATAATGCGATTTCTAGGATGCCGCTCCCAAGGTTCGGATTCAGCAGGTCTGGGACAGGGCCCAGGAACCTGCATTTTGGACAGACACCTTTGATGATTCTGATTTGCTGCCTGCAGACCACACTCGGAAAAACTGAGGGAGACCTTGAGCGAGGGCTAAAAGTGTGAACCAGTTTATTTGTAAATGAATGCACATGTTGGAGGCCTGGGGCACATTCTGCAGTAGACACTTGGGTTCAAGAAAAATATATGCCAAATAAGGAGCCTGAATTCCCAGTCACAGTCCTTTAAACTGGATGGGGCAGGGTCCATGTGTAGGCTGACCCACCACTACATCCCTAGTGCCCAGCAGGCTGCTGGAATACAGGAGTGAGTTCTGACTTTGAGTAGATTTGTTCCCGTGGACAAATCACTAAACTTCTCTAGGTCAGGTCTTTCTCATCTCTAAAACTAGAGGGTGGGTCTCTCCAAGGTCTAACTTCTTATTTACTCATTTACTTACCTGTATTAGTCAGAACCAATAGGAGATTATATATATGTGTGTGTATGGAAGTTTATCATGAGGAATTGGTTGATGCAATTATGGAGGCTGAGATGTCCCATGATCTGCCAGGTGCAAGATGGAGACCCAGGAAAGCTGAGGTTGTAATTTAGTCTGAGTCCAAAGCCCTGAGAACCAGGGGAGCTAATGGTCTAAGTCTCAGTCCGAGGACAGAAGAAAGTAAGATGAGATGTCCCAGGTCAAGGAATGAGGCAGGGAAAAAGGGGGAAAATTCCTCCTTTCTTTTGTTCTATTCTGGCCCTCAATGGATTGGATGAGGCCCAGCCACACTGGGGAGGGCCATCTATTTTATTGAGTCCACAGATTCAAATGCTAATCTCATCAGAAACACCCCCACAGACACATCCAGAAATGATGTTTAATCTGGGCACCCTGTGGCCTAGGCAAGTTGACAAAATTAACCATCACAAGTCCACCCCTTGTCAACTTGATACCCACATGTGTCACCTTAAACCATACTTAATCTCCAAATAAAGGCAATAACAAGGTCATAATTCTGCCTAACATGATAGAATTATCCTGTGTACAACCAAAAACACACTAACCCCTCCTCAGAAGAGGAGGTAGAGTCCTTGAGTGAAGTTTGCTCTCCTTAATATCCCGTAACTTAAATACTATGATGTAAAATTAACAATACTTAAATACTATGACATAAAATCAATATGTCTTATGTTGCATGATAAGGGAATAAGAGAGGAAGGAAAACAAAGATTATGTATACACACACAATACATAACATGTATGTGTGTATACACATATATATGTATATACACAAATGTATTCATAGCAAAATAAGGAGGAAGTACTCACGACACTCCGCTTGAGCAGGGAGGGCTACCTTCCGCCTGCCAGAGAAAGGCAGACCCCATGGCTGGCCACATTAACACATCATCCACTGTTCATAATCCACTCTGCCAGGAGCATAGCATTAGGATCCACTGTGCATCCACAGTTGCGAAGCAGCCCCTGCAGGAGTCAGGACCCAGGAATCAGGCAGGGATGGTGGAGGCTATGGTGGACTTGAAGTCAGGTGATCTGTATTTTTATGTTTTTAACAGCTTTATTGAGATATAATTCACATACTATACAATTTACCCATTTGAAGTGTACAATTCAGTGGCTTTTAGTATATTCAGTATTGTACAACCAACACCATAATCAATTTTAGAACATTCTTGTCAGCCTCAAAAGAAACCCTTAACTGTCCCAACTTTCCATTTCCCTCAGCCCTAGTCAACCGTGAATCTACTTTCTGTCTCTATAGATTTGCCTATTCTGGACATTTCATATAAATGGACTCACGCAATATGTGATCCTTTGTGACTGGCTTCTTTCGTTTAGCATAATGTTTTCAAGGTTCATCCATGTTATAGCATCTATTGGTACTTCATCCCCTTTTTATGGATGAATAAATCCCTGTGGTATGGATATGTGACACTTAGTTTATCTGTTCATCCCTTGATGGAAATTTTGGGCTGTTTCCACTTTTTGGCTATTATGCTATGAACATTCATAAGCTATTTTTAAATTAAATTAAATTATTTTTTTTATTGAGGTCATAATAGTTTATAACTTTGTGACATTTCAGTTGTACATTATTATTTGTCAGTCACCATATATATGTGCCCCTTTACCCTTTATGCCCACCCCCCAACCCCTTCCCCTCTGGTAACCACTGATCTATTCTCCTTGTCTATGTATTTTGAACATTCATGAACTATTTTTGTCTGAACTTGTACTTTCCTTTCTATTGGGTAGACACAACACCACTTCTTGAGACCTCTTTCCAGGAGGCCTAGGCCTGTATAGAAGACCCTGTGCTCTCAAGCAGCTACTAGGTTTGAAATAAGAGTTGTCTGCAAGAATGTCACTTTTTTCTCTCAGTGTTGCACTATTGTCGCCACTTTCCAAGACCAGAGATGGTGGCCCCTCAAGCATGTATGTCATGATTGTAGTGCACAGTCCTAAGCAGAAATAGTCTGAACAGAGCAGAGCCCTGCTCTGCTTGGCTTCCTAGAACAATCAATGAGGGTAAATGACACAGAGAGTTCCCTATGAAAACCTCTCTGTTGGAGTGCCAGCCTCCACCCCTGCTTTTGAACTCCATGGGCACAAATTCCCTGGAGAAATGAGTTACTAGGTGGTCCACTGGAGCTATCCATTCCAGACAAGTCTGCTCCACTCTCCCTCCTCCTCCCCCCCCCAACTCCTCACCCGTCTCCCCTGCCCTGAGCCCTTCATTCACCACTCCACTGTGGGGCCAGAGTCTTTGCCTAAACTGCCTGTGTATGGTGTTCCAGTGTTCTGTGTTCTCTTAGAAGGAAACAGGATTTCCCTCCTCACATCTGAGTAAAAAGGCCTTCTTTGCTAACCCATGATTGTTGGGAATAGTTAACATTTGTAAAGGAATATACTTTGTTGGTCAGACTTTAAAATGACTAAATGGGAGCTTAGAGAATTGGGGAGAGAGTGGGGAGAACATTTCTGATTCTGCTTGAATGTGCTCTGATGAAAAACCACGAGGAACTTTCCAAAGCAATGCTACTGTTTGTTAGAACTAATGTGAGCGAAGTCTAATCTGTTCCACCTTTAATATTATGGCTAATATCTGACATGTAACCTACCTGCATCCAAACTTCTATTTGTTTTCCTAGGAAAAATATTAGTATGTAACTGAAATCACATAGCATACTAACACCTCATAAAATGCAGAATGATACTGAAATGTAACACAGTGTAACACAATTATTGGCTACTTGTTTTGTACCTAAGTTCAGATCAATGTATCAGAGAAACGTTGGCAAATCAGTAAATACGTACTGAGTATCTACCACATAGATGACAGTAGACAAGATACTATGGAATAGGGGCTGGCCCCATGGCCGAGTGGTTAAGTTCACGCTTTCCGCTTCAGCGGCCCAGGGTTTCACTGGTTTGGATCCTGGGCACGGACATGGCACCGCTCATCAAGCCATGCTGAGGTGGTGTCTCACATGCCACAACTGGAAGGACCCACAACTAAAAATATACAACTGTGTACCGAGGGCTTCGGGGAGAAAAAGGAAAAATAAAATCTTTAAAAAAAAAAGATACTATGGAATAGAGGGAGAAATATACACATGGACACAGGAGGCATAAGGATGTTTATTACAGCATTAATCACAAAGCAAAGTAATAGAGAAAAAATCCACATGTCTATACGGAAGTGAATAAATAAAATATAGTTTATCTAAATCATGAGATACTGGGCAGACTTAAAAAAATTGAACTTGACATATGTGTGCAAGTGTGGAAAGATATCACTGAGAAAAGCGCAGAACAAGACATACATTATGATGTGTATATTTAAAAAAACACATCCTCACAATGTCATGTGTTTACTAGGGAACATATATGTGGATATAAAAGCACAGAAATAGGTCTGGAGGACATACCCTATCCTGATCGTTGTTACCTCATCTCGGTCAGG
The DNA here is from genome assembly GCF_037783145.1 of Equus przewalskii. Taxonomy (NCBI): domain Eukaryota; kingdom Metazoa; phylum Chordata; class Mammalia; order Perissodactyla; family Equidae; genus Equus; species Equus przewalskii. The sequence goes on from NC_091852.1 coordinate 21,376,885, forward strand.
GGGAAGATAAGCGAAGCAGTAAGAGAATTTTAACCTTGACTGTAATATATCATTTTGTTTTACATGGGGAAAGTATTAGTGTATTATTTATGAAACTCAAAACAAACTTTTCTTTAAAAAAATATAGAGTCAATTTTGACTGAAATCAAAAGACGAAATTTTAAATAGTAAAATAATATCTATTTCTAGGCACCAATATGCTACTTTAATAGATAAGATGTATCTAAAATATTAAATAATAAATACTTTGTGGCCTTAAACACTTCTTGGCAATTTAAGAGAAGATATGAGGCAAAATATGATTAATATCCAAAGAAATGGTACAGATGGAGTGATATAGAAATTGAGAGATACAGAAATTGAGAGAATGGAGATGAGATAATAGATTATTCAACCAGACCATCCTCCACGCCAACAAGTTCTAGGACAAGACTTGGTACACTGTAGACAATCAATACATTCTTTTATTTATTTAAAAATTTGAATATGTAATACATTCCCATGGTTCAAACCCCAAAGCATAAGAAAGTGAGTAAAATGAAAACTTGCCTTCCTCACCATGTCCCTTGGCCACCCAGTTCACACTTTCAAGTGCAGTATATTTTTTCCAGAGGGATTTTGAAAGTATACACAGAAAGTACATGTAGATATTATTCTTCCTTCTCCTTAATGCAAATGGTAGCCAACGATTCTCTCTCCTTCATCTTATTTTCATTTAACAATATATCTTTGAGAATATTCCACATCAGTATATAACATGTGTTCTCTTTCTTTTTTGGAAGTAGCATGATTTATTTAAATGGTCCTCTATTGATGGGCATATAGAATTTTGGCATTATTTTGCAGGATAGTCCATACATTCTTTGATAAATTGATCTCCAATTGGTAGTGTCCTCATGTGCCACACTGGGACTCAATATCACACATTTATGGTCATTAGCTATTTCAGGATCAAAATGTAGACAGAGATTCAACAGGGGCTCTTGATTAGCTAAACTGAAGAAATGATGAACCTTTCTGAAGTAATAGGCAGGTTATCAGATGCTAACTGCAGCTTACCCACGCTGTGGGTAAACCTATAGATACAGAAAACAGATCTGTGGTTGCCAGAGGCCAAGGTGAAAGGAGCTGATCGATTGTAAAGGGGCACAAAGGAAATTTTGGGCATGATGGAAAAATGTATGTCATGATTGTGATTATAAAACTGTATACATTGAATTGTACACTTAAAATTTTATTTCATGTAAATTATAACTCAATAAAGCTGATTTTAAGAAAAAGGAGGCTTGGTGCCTTCCCATTACGCCAAATCAAAGACAGATTTTTCAGGAGTAACAGGTCACTGCTGTTATTCTTTTCCTCTATTCCCCTGAAGTGAGAAATGCCCAATTATCCTCTGAGGTACTTCTATGCTAGCAAAGGAGCCATCACTGCACAGTAGAGAGAAAGGCCGATTCAGGCAATGTTCCAAAAGTTAGCCTCTGGTCCTGTTACAGTGGTTACTCCTAATCAGATACAGTGGCCCGTTTAAAATTCAATTATGACGTCTAATTCCTCTCTAAGTTGAGATCCTCCTCACTCACAACTTTTGCTGCTTTTCCCCACCATTGGGAAATCTTTCACTTGGAGTTTGCAAATTTAACTTCAGAGCTCTGCTTGTCTTTGATTCATCTGCTCCCAGACAGTGGTGATTAATTGTGGTCTCATGTGTCAGATAGCTCCTGAGAACATGGGTTCACATGCTTTTCTATTCAACTAAGGGAAGCAAGGGAAAGATTTTCATAAACCTCTTATTAGGAGGCACACAGTTTCTGTATAATTTTGTGCAAGCTACTAATATTCTGTCCTTTTGGTCTTGTCCATAAAGTGGAAATACTTATATAAACGTCATGGTGATGTCATACCGATTAAATTAGGTCCTGCATTGTGTGCACTCAATAAATGTAAGTTAACTTTTAATAGTTACTATTTTCCATGTCTATAATCTCCCAAAAATGGATTTCCCTGGTTGCTATATTCTATGTTCTAACCTGCCTTTTCTATTTGTGGAAAAGTCTTCAGCTTGTGACCCACCTTTGTGGGAGATTTTCATGACATGGATATCCATAATCAGTAGGCTCCCAGCTCACTTCCAAACATACTACTTATTCTTAAACAAGACATAGTTTCCTAGACTATACTATTTTAAAACAATCAGAACCCAACGTTCTTTCTGAGAAAATATAGGATGCAATTTTTCCGTAATTCATCACTAGAAAACCTTAGATATTTAAGAGTAGAACTTCATTTTTTCAGTACCCAGCTTTCTGCTAATGAATTAATGATTGAAAATGGGTTACATTCAAGGTGAAGCCAACTGAGGATGAGAATGTCAGATATTAGATGTTGCCAAATTAGGACAGGATGGAAATGTACCTCTTATCCAGATTCCTACTGTAATCCTTAGGTCTTTGATTTATGGGAAGACCTAAACCCTAATAATAAAGAATAAACTTCACTGAAAGGAAGGTGGGGGCAGGGGTATGAGTAAAAGATATTCATGATCCATTCACGCTTGTTCTCAAGATTCAGTCTAGCTTGAATAATTTTGATTGCATATTCTTCAGATTTAGGGCAACTTTACTTATTACCATGGTGTAGATTAGAAGTTCAGGTTTGCAGAAACACCATCACCCTCCATAAGCTGATATGAGCTTGTCTTTGCATCAACTGCTGGTAGGATTCTGTATTGGGTGATGTGTTAGAATATGTTGGGTTGCAAGTGAAAGAAATCCAACCCTTAATAATTTACTTTAAGCAGAAATGGAGAAATTTTGGAATACAAGTGTTTCTTGTATAATTCAAGGAGGGTTTATAAATAAAATGGCAGAAAAAGCAGGGAAACATCTGAGCTTCAGGAACAACTGGTACCAGGACCTATCTCTCTGTGCAGAATTCTCTCTTGTCTGTCATTTGTCATCTCTTCTTGCTGCATTTTTCCATCATTCTCTCTCTGCAGACCAGGTCCCTCCTAAGTATCGTATTTCATAGCTTTCACCCCTGAGAATACTGAATTCCTGCTCTTGTTCCAGTTATAAGTTCTGGGAAAGAACTCTGATTGGTCAGGCTTGGATAAAGTACCAGCCCTAGACCAACCAACCTTGGCCAGGAAGATGAAGACACAAGGCATAGGCAAGGCTGCTGGAGACCAGAAAAGAGACTCTGGAGTCAGGTAGGCCCCCATTTGGTGCCCATCACAAGGCACTACTCCTAGGTCCCCCCAGGTGCCCAGGCATCTCTGTATTTCTTGAAAAATCCCTTTGCACCTGGTGTGCTTCTATGCTCATCTCCAAGTTTATGCACCTGGATGAACTCTGGATGATGCACCTGGAGACCACATACAAATCTCTGGCCCAGGGGAAAAGAATCTCTTGGCCAAAGGAGAAAGTCTGGGAAAGGTGCAGAGAAATTTCTGGTGCCATGTATCCTAAAGGAGTATACATTTCTTAGAGCCAGGGGTGAACATGAGCAGCTGGACGTTTTCTTCTCCTCATGAAAAGACGTGTCAAACCACTAACTCATTCATTGACCTGACTACTTTTGAAAAGACTCATCCCACCTCTCCATCTTTGAGATGCTCAATAGAGACAGTCACTGGGTTTTATATCACAAATAATTTGTTCTTTTGGATGAAAGTGTTTGCTGAGGCAGCAGATTCCCCTGATTGATTCTTTATTTGTGCATTAAAATAGAATAGGTCTGCTGTTTTAATCCTGGACCAGAAAGAACATAAAAGACATTTGATCTCTGGTTCATGATGGAGCTTCTCAGGTCTTGGCTAGATTGTTTTTGAATAGGTGCCCTTCGCCCAAGATTCCAGGGAGAACTCCAGGGTCAAAGATAAACTGTGTATCCAGAGATGAAAGGACAGTTGTTTCCCTACAAAGCCTCATAAATCAGTTTTGATATCATTCCTGTTTTATTTTTTCTGGCACCACAACATTGGGGCCATTTGATGAATTTAACTGAGAAAATTTCACTGAAAGTATATAGCCCTTCGGTTTTCTGTGTTTTGGGTTTTTTTTTTTTGTTTGTGATGAAAAGTGTTACTTCAAAAAACAAGCTGATAAACTGAGAGGCAAAGTGAAGCGAACATCCAGCGAGCATCGGGCTCTGAGAGTCCAACATCTGATTGTACTTAGTGGGGAGGAAACTTAAAAAAAACCCAATCCAACTTTCATTTCTTGCTTCTTTTATCCTTAAGCTCAGCAATAAACTAGCACTCTTTGGTTAAAAAGTCAAGGGAACAGATGTATAATTCTGGTGCTTCAGCATCTATATTTCAAGTGGTGCATGTAAATTATGAGAAAGCCTCTCAGCGCCCAGTGGGGAGAGCCTCAAGGAGCTTGAGCGGCGTGGCTGTCCGTCGTCTGGGCATTCTGCCCATTCTGGGAAATAGCTGATCCTCCTGGGACATAGCTGCTCGGCCAGGCTGGGCTGGCTCCCTTGCCTGGAGCATGGCGCAAACGAGTCTTCTCAAGGAGGCGGTTCATTTCACAGAGAGGAAGTAAGTGGTTGAACCGCACAGGACTGTACCACCAAGATTTGACAGCTGGTAGGTCCCAAGCAGGGCCTGGAAGTGATACTGCAGATAACTAGGGACAAACATTAGAGGCAGTTAAGAAAGGCAAAACAGTGCAAGTTCTCCAGTTATGTCCCAGAAGACCTGGGTTGTGTTCCACCTGGTCCTTGCTAGTTGTGTGACCTTAGGGAATGTGCTTAGTTTTCTGCTTTGAAAACCAGGCATATACTAGCCTACTTCAGAGAATTGTTGGGAGGATAAATAAGAAAATAATGTGTGTGAAATGCTAAGCTCATGCTCGAGTGTAGGTGTCTTTTTTAAATATTAGAACTCCCTACATATAAGAAAAGTGGTGAAGTATTTATTAAAGTTTCATTCAAAATTTCAAATTCAAAAGCTGGAAAGGACCTCTGAAGCAATCTGGTCCGACTTCCTCATTTTGAGATGGGTCTGGCTTTCCCCAGGAGATGATGGGCAGAGTAGGCTGGAAAAGGCACTGCCCCAGCCCTAGCCCAGTGCTCCATCTGCTGAATCACACAACTACCAGACGCTACGTGCCACCCGGGCAGGGCCCCCAAGGGCTATTCAGCATCTGCTGTGGTGCCTGGCATTCAATGAAGATTTGTCCAGTTGGCAAATGAAACTCAGGGATGCTAGCCATGTCACCAGAAGAGAGAGTTTTTGCTTTGCGTTTTGACTTCTAGGTCTTTCTGAAGAGTCGATGAGCATAATACTGGGAACTGCTTAATGCATGACACAAATTATTACGCAGCTTAGTATGTGAACTGAGCAAAAAATTTTGGATATTTAAAGGAAAACTGCTGGTTGATGTATGAAAATACAGTTCAAACCCTAGTTCATTCTTTCGTGCTCAGAAAGTACTTTTTCTAGATGCTTACTTTACACCTGGGATTAAGTTGTGTTAAGTGAATTGAAAACAGAGGTTAAAGAATTATGGTTGCCAAACATCCCACAGAGATATGCTCAAACAAACAAAGGATTTTCTCAATATTCCCAACATACCTTTAGGAATTAGTAGTGGGCCATCCCCTTTTCCTAAGAATTAGGGTCAAATAAAAACACTTCTCCCCCTTTTGTGGGGTCAGACTAAGATTCCTGGCCTGGTTTTATGCACAGCCATGCTAGCTTTGCTCCATTAGCAAAGGGAATCCACAGAGGACCCCTTGACCACCATCCACTGCTCCTACCTCTTCCTGCCACTTTAGGAAGGATGGCAGGCAAAGGGCACAGCCAGACTCTGAAGGCCGGGTACACGGTGGGAGTGACAGGTGGGCTTCAACATTCACAAATGGAGGAACTTCTGTAATTCTGTCCTCCCTCATTGGGAAGCAGAGCCAGACAGGAACAACTGGCTCTCCAGGCAGTCTAATAACTTGTTGCCTTGATATTCTTTTTTTTTTGTAGGAAGATTAGCCCTGAGCTAACATCTGCTGCCAATCCTCCTCTTTTTTTTTTTTTTTGCTGAGGAAGGCTCGCCCTGAGCTAACATCCGTGCCCATCTTCTCTGCTTTATATGTGGGATGACTGCCACAGCATGGCTTGCCATGTGGTGCCATGTCCGCACCCGGGATCCGAATTGGCGAACCCCAGGCCACCGAAGCGGAACATGTGAACCTAACTGTTGCGCCACCCAGCCGCCCCACCTTGATATTCTTTAAATATGCATCCCATATTTATTTAGGCTGCATGGGGGAAGCATGGGGAAGATAGACCACTAGCGGTGGTGATCAGCTTGTTCTCTCTTTTCCCAAACATTTCAACTCCAGCCCCAAACATTCTCATCCAATGTGTGAAACAAAAGCCTTGCATTCTGTTCGAATGGGCGATTTGTTTCCACAAATACTTAAGCAATCCTCCTAAGGAGGCAGTTTAAACAAGGCCACCACAGATAGTCTTGCAGGTCATATGTAAGTGACATCTGCTGGAATCACGTGCAATTCTACATCATTGTCTGGTGGCCTCGAGTTTAAATAACTCCTAATATTATTATTTGTGTATTTCCCTGGGAGAGGGGCCGCACACAACCCCAAACTAGACAATTTATAACTGGATTCTTTCTAACTTTGCAAAGTGCTCTCTGTAGCAGGAGTGCTAGGAAAAATAAATAATTTTTTCCATCTTGCTATAATCGTGGTGATATTTTTAGCACCTCTTAAATACTAGCACTCCAGGCAACTCCTGTCTGACCCACCCCTTAATCTGGCTCGGCATGGAATAGAAAATAAGGAAGAGGAAAGAAGAAATTTGTGGTAATGAGAGATCACTGGAGATACTTAAAAGCTCATAAAATATTGATAAACTTCCAGTGTGTGATACTTAGCCAAAGTGTAAATCACCATTTTTCAGAATTCACGGAAGATCAAAAATTAGGAGTCAAATGTGTTTTGGTTCATTTCACTTCTCTTCAAATGAAGCAAATAATAAACTATAAACTGTAAAACTTTATATCCTTTCAAAGGGTTTTCACATGTGTGATGTCACTTCTTTTTAACCGAAGGTGCAAGCTTCTTAGTTCATAACACCTTATTGTCATTCTTCATTGGTGCATATAACACCCCTTCTATTTCATTATTTTTTCCCTTAATCCCCAACCTCCATTCCTAGTCCCCTCTCCCCAGTAAGTTTCCAAACTAATATGTTGATAATGAATCTTTAGAGATGCCTGTGTCTGAGTAAAATATGGAGTGTTGTTTGGAACGTGTTTGTGTTTTTAATTTGTCATTCAATTCTCTTTTTAAGATCATGTGGCTATACCTAATTAACTCAATATTTTTAACTCCTGCAAGTGTGCATCCACTGTATTTTTAAAAATCTTTAAAAAATTATAGTAAGATATACATAACCTAAAATTTACCATTTTAATCCTTTTTAAATGTACATTCTTTGGCATTAGGTACATTCACATTGTTCTACAGCCGTCATCACTATCCTTCTCCAGAACTTCTTCATCTTCCCAAACTGAAGCTCTGTAGCTATTAAACACTAACTCACCACCCGTCCTTCCCCTCCGCCCCTGATGAACACCGTTGCACCCACTGTATTTTATTATTCCCCTACTGGGGGACACTTAGGTTGTTTTCAGATCCCAGGACCGCAAACCATACCCCAGCCAATGACCTTATACCGATCCCCTGCGAAGCTATACAAGAGTTTCTCTGACATATAGACCTAGAAAGGATTTTGGAGTCATAGAGGATACATTGTTTTCTAGAATTGTAGAAATTGCGCCAGTTTACAATTTCCCCAAAAGTTACCCGAGTTTTCGTTTTGTTACATCCTGCCCTCTCTGGAATTATTTACCTTTTAATTTTTTCCATCCTAACAGTCTTATTTTCATTTGGATTTCTTTGTTTGCTGGAGTCTGAGCATTTCTTAGTATTCTTATTAGTGTCTTGGGCTTCCCTTTTGAGAATCGCCTATTCAATACAGTCATGTGCCACAAAACAACGTTTCAGTCAATGATAGAGCACATATACGATGGTGGTCCCATAAGATTAGTACCATATAGCCTAGGCGTGTAGTAGGCTGGACCATCTAGGTTTGTGTAAGTACACTCTGTACATTTCTCAAAATGCATCCCTGTCGTTAAGCAATGCATGACTGTATACACGTGTATTAAACCATCACATCGTACACCTTAAACTGATACAATGTTATATGGCAATTATATCTCCATAAAGCTGGGAAAAAAGAGGGAAAGAAAGTTCAACATAAAATATCTTGTTTTAAAATTAAAAAAGATTTAAATATGTGAGAGAAGAAAGTATAATACAGATGATGAGTATAATAGCATTTGGAAAATAAATGTGCATGTACGTGTACAGTGTATGAAAATGTATACATGCACACACAGATACATGTGTAGAAAAAATTTGGAAGGATAAATTCTAAATTGTTTATAGTGGTTCTTCTGGGTGAGCATATGTAATCAAATCTAATCACAAGGAAACATCAGCCAAACCAAAATTGAGGAGTATTCTGTATAATAGCTGACCTCTACTGAAAGACTGGAACTGTTTCAAATTTAAAGAGATTAAAAGGACCTGACATACAAAATTCAATATGTGATCCTTGACTGTATCCTGTACTGGAGAAGGAAATGTTATAAAAAGCATTACTGATACAATTGACAAAACTGGATTACGGACTGTCGATTAGATAAAACTATGGTATCCATGTCAAATTTCCTGGATTGGATAACTATTGTAGCATTGTAAAAGCATATCCTTGTTCTTAAGAGATATATACTGAAATGTTAGGGGGAAAGGGGCATTTCTCAAATAGTTCAGAAAGTAAATAAATAATAAAATGCATATACGCAGAAGAATGAGAAAGCAAATATGGCAATATAGTAAAAATTAGTGAATCTGAGTAAAGGGAATATGAAAGTTCTCTGTACAATTTTACATCTTTTCTGTAAGTAGGAAATTATTTCAGAATTGAAAAAAGTTGGCGAAAAATCAGTAAGTATAGCCCTTTGTCAAAAATACTGACAAATTCTGGCAATCAACATTTGTCCCATGCCATCTCTGCTTTCCCACAAGAACGTAAAATAGCACTCCTGAAGGGCCTATTTGTCCCCCAAATGGACTCATTAGAAGTAGAGACCTCCTTGTTGGTTTAACTGCCTTCTCTTACTTGTAAGTTTAGTAACGTTATCATAAGGAAAGGAGGCATTTGTTGGTGAAGAGAAGGTTTTATCTCCTTCGTTTACTAAATATGGAGTATGCCAAGCCTAACAGTTTCAACCTTGCCAAGACTCCCACATCTCTATTTCCCATCTTGATGTATTTATGACAATAATCTTTAAGAAATCATCCCTCAATGGCACCCTACACCTGAGGGCACTTAAAAACACTGGATCTTTGGTTTCATCTCCAGCTGTGCTTCAGAATTGTGTACGGAGAGCAGAGCCACTTTTGGGATGTGGTTTGAGTGGCACCAAGGAAGTTCACCCTGGTGGTATTATCTCTAATACTTTGCTTATCAGAAGTGAACAGGAATTTTACAAGTTGAGTTGTATTTCTCTTTTTTTTAATTTAAAATACATTAAAAAAATTGTGGCAAAATAGACATAACATAAAATTGACCACCTTAACCATTTTTAAGCATGCAGTTCAGTGTCACTAAGTATATTCACATTGTTGTGCTACCATCTTTATCTGTTCGTCTGTTGGTTTGGGTTGCACCCACTTTTTGGTTACTGTAAATAATGCTGGTGTGAACATTGACAGACAAATATCTGTTTGAGTCCCTATTTCCAATTCTTTTGGGTATATACCAAGAAGTGGATATATGCTGGGTCATATGGTAATTATATTTTTATTTTTTTTGAGGAACCGCCATACTGTTTCTTACAGCAGCGTCATCCTTTTACATTCCCACCAGCAGTGCACAAAGTCTCCAACTTCTCCACATCCTCTGTAACACTTACTTGTTTGTGTATTTATTTATCTTTTGCTTGCATCCGTCTTAATGGTGTGAGGGGGTATCTCATTGTGACTTGTGTTGTTTTTCTTTTAAATGCAAACTCCCTTGAGGAGGAAAAAGAGAAATATTATCAGATATCAATACTCTAGAGTGAATTAGTTGGTAAGATTTCCTTTTTTCCCCCTCAAAATGACAGCTACCTCTAGAATGAAGCATTTATCAGGTGTATCTGGATGGAAAGTACTTGTATGCGGAAAAAGAGCCCTGAGCTTACAGCCGGGAGGCCTGTCTCCAACATTATACTGTGAAGCCCTTGATAAGTCAATATAGCCCACAAAAGCCTTGATTTCTTTATCTGGGAAATGTGGCTCATACTCTACAGCAGGGGTTCTCAAACTTTAGCACATGTCTGAATCATGTGGAGGGCTTGGTAAAGCGAGGATTGCCTTACCCAGCATCAAAGTTCCCGATTCAGTGAGTCTTGGGTGTGTCCCAAGAACTCAAATTTCTGCCAGGGACCACATTTTGAAAATCACTGCTCTAGGAGTGAGATAATATAAATAAAATAATTTTGTACAATTGTTAAGCACTGTGAAATGCTAGAGATTAATTTAAGCATGTGAGAGGACAGAAAAGTCTAAGATAGACACTGGACTCCAACAGAGCGGTACTTTTCAAGACGGTGCTAGTATCTCTGGGACCTGAGTGTTCTGAGAAGTGGGCCAGTAAAGAGAGGATATCAAGACGAAGGAGATGGACTTTGGGAGTGAAGCTGGGAAGGTGTCAAAAACTCATTTTACCTAAGCACAAGTTTGTTCAGGACCAGCTCTATCTCCTCTTGGAGGCTTCTATATCAGAAAGGAATTCTGTTTGGCTGCAAGAAAGAGAGTAATCAATGAATGTACATAAAACTTACTTAAACAATTAAGGGCTTACTTTTTTCTCATGCACAAGAAGCCTAGAGGTAGAAAGTTACTGGTGCTGATTCAGTGGCTCAAGGATTTCAGTACTGAGGTCTGCAGTTTTCTTCCCCTTGCTGTCATGTGCACAATATAGCTGCTGCAGGTCCAGCCATTACATCTACTTTCCACACACATGGAAGCAGAAAAAGACAAGGAGGAAAGGTCAGTGTCTAAGTAAGGAAAGCAAAACTTTCCCAGAAAGTCTCAGCAGGTTTCTGTTTATGTCACAATGTCCAGAGCTGTCCCTTGGCCACTCCTGGATTCAAATGTGGCTGAGATATGTTTCAGTCAGATACATTGTTACCCCAATCTAAATTAGGATTCTGTTAGTAAGGTGGAATGTGTCTGCCCCAACTTCATAATTTTTTCTGCCTCTAGTGATTTTAGAGTAAGGTAGTGAGGCCACCATGGGCAAAGCTGTTAGTCTGAGTTCTCTTCTTACATATAACAATGTTCTTTTTGGTGGTGTTGTCATCATTAGTATTTTAATGTGTGTGGCAGACTGAAGCCTGAGAATACTTTCACTCATGTTAGCTCAGTTGTTTCTCCAAGTCACTTTGGGAGGTCATATCAGCCTGATATTGTAGTTATGGGAACAGTGACTCCTTTTCCCTTTGTCTCTCTTCTGAGTCCTACCACTTTCCCCTAAGTTTCTGTAGCCTGTCATCACGCTTGGTCTCTCCCACAATATGGCATGTTTCCCAAATTTCCAAGTCAAAATCAGCCTTTTCTATGTCCCATTGCTCCTGGGAACTATGTACTGATCAAGCCAGTCAGATGGACTGATTCATGGAAAAAACGCATTAAGAGGTTAAACCTGAAAGTGAACTTTGGCTGTCACTGTATGGAAAATTTTCTCCGCCTGTGTTTTCAAGCAGAGGTTAATGATTTTCTTAGCCTCCTAATCCACTCACCGTGATGGAAGAGGCATTAATGAAGTCCAGCTCACACGTTCTTGAGCCTCTCTTGGAAATGTGCTTTGTAAACGTGAAATAGTACATTTACCTGTGGTTTCTCTTTTTTCATTTTTTCTTGTGAGCTTGAGTCGGGAGTAAGTAGAGAAGGAAATGATGTCTTACTAGGAAGGTAACATTCAAAGTCTTTTTGAAGAGGTGCGTATTCAGGGAGATTTGAAAGAGGGAAGAGCGGCAGCTGGGCCAACAGTCTGGTGGCAGGCACGAGGCCTCGGGCATAGACATGATGGGGAAGACAGTGGAAAGAAGGGAGAAAAGGAAGGAAATATAGGTAGTGGCCAGTGAACAAGCCTGGGCAGGTGAGATGGGGGAGGGAGGAACGAGCGCAGCCACCGCTAGTCGTTAAAGATGGAGCTGCGGGATGTGGACGGCAGGCGGGAGAAGGCATCCAGCTCTAGGCCCATGGCCAGACAGGAAAGTGGAAAAAGACACGAGGAAGGAGATGGACTTGCGGGAAGCACTGAGTGCCTAGAAGGGAGACGATCTTCTCGAGAAAGTAGGAGTCTGGGCAGAAGTGAGCCATCATAGATCCGTTTACCCCATTTGAATCCAATTCAGCAAACATTTATTGAGTGTCACAGGTAGAGTAATCCCTACTCTCCCTATCAAAATTTGTCCATGTCTTAATCCGTAGAACCTGTGAATATGCTACTTTATAGTTTGCTGATGGAATTTAATTAATGATCTTGAGATAGGGAGAGTATTTGGGATTGTCCAGGTGGGCCCAATGTAATGACAAAGGTCCTTATAAGAGACTGAGAGCGGGAGAGAGATTTGAAGACATGGCTAGCTTTCAAAAGAGAGAGAGATTGGAAGTGGCTGCTAGCTTTGAAATTGGAGAAAGGGCCCACGAGCCCAGGAATGTAGGCGGCCTCTAGAAACTAAAGAGGAAAGGGAATGGATTCTCTTCCATGACCTCCGGAGGGAACACAGCCCTGACGACGCCTTGGTGTTAGCCCAGTGAAATCCATTTTGGACGACCTCTAGAACTGAAAGGCAATAATTTATTTTTCTTTTGCTTAAAGCCATTAAATTTGTGGTAATTTGTTACGGTAGCAATAAAAAACTGATACACTGAGCAGGTACCAAATGGTGCTATGGATTGGGGAATACAAAGATGAATAAGATGTTGATGCCAGCCTTGAGATGATTACCAGCCCAGTGGCTCAAGTCAGCAATAGTCAAACTTTCATAGAAATCACCTAGGGGAGCTTGCTAAAATGCAGATTCTGACTGACTAAGTGTGAAGAGGCCCTGAGGTTCTACATTGCTCTCCACCTCTCAGGTGATGCCAGTGCTGTTGGTCTGGCGACTGTGCTTTACTTAGTAGCAAGGGTACAGACTGTAAGTCTGTTCTAAGGGCTGGGCAGCCAAGAACAGCAAAGCTTTTAAGTTGTTATGATGGAGAAAATGGTTGGAATGATCATTTTACTTTAAACTTTAAAGATCTGAAACTATCTAGTATAGGAAACTTGGGCCTCCAAATTCTTCTGAAGGATTGTTGTGATGATCCAACAGGATGATAGACGTGAAGGCAGGAGGTAATTTATAAAGCACTGTGTACAAATGCTGGTTATCTCTTTAGACGTCACGTGAGAGCAGCTTTGGTGAGAAAGCACAACTGTCTTTCCAGACAAAGGTTCTTTGTTAAGCTGAAGTAAAGGAAGAAATATTTGGATGAAAAAACAGCCTACGTTTATCCCAGTCATTTTTTCCTTTATTTCTTTTAAGGCCTCTGTTCTGCTATGATTATAATACATGTATGGAATGGAATGCTTGAAAACCAAACAAAAAATTTAAAGAGAATAGAATAATAGTCACCTGTAACCCCAAATTCGAAGATAACCAGGAACTAGAGCTTTTCCAGGAGCTTGGGTTGATTTGATGTTGAGCGTCTTTGCAGACTTTTGTCTCCCTTAAGTATTATAGAAAAGCATAACTGTGTGCTCTTGTGCACTGTTATTGATATTCTATAACTATATTGTCTATAATAATCCCAATCACAACAGGGAACACTTTACCGTCAAGCAATAGTTCTTAACTGGGGGCAATTTTGCCTTCTAGGAAGTTTGCACAATGTCTGGAGACAGTTTTTTATTGTCATGACTGGGGGATGTGTTGCTACTGGCATCTAGTGGGGATTGGCAAGAGATGCTGCCATCCATCCTACAATGCACAGGACAGCACCCACAACAATACTTCTCTGGGCCAAAATGACCATAGTGCCAAGTTTGAGAAAGCTGGCTATAGAGCAGTGGGCTCCAAATTTTATTGGTCATCAGAATCACTTGGAAGGCTTGTTAAACTAAAGATTCTCTTTACCCTATTTCTGACCTAGTGGGTCTGGGAGGAGGCTGAGAATCTGCATTTCTAACAAGTTCTTAGATGCTGCTGGTCCGGGAGCCACACTTTGAGAACTATTGCCATAGGGTTTAATAACTGCACAAGTGTAATTGGTCTCATAAAGTATTAGTTCCCTAATTTGTGTCCTCACTCATATTTAGTTAGGCTTATCATATTTCTGGTATGTTGCAAACATCTCTTGGGCACAGGCCAGGTCTCCTCCTTCCTTTGGCCTGTCCTGGGATGCTGAGAACAGGCCTCTCCCATTACCATGGACCAGATGGTTTTGTTTGGCTGTGTGGACTTGGCACCGTATAAATGGCTCCAGGGAGATATGAGCGAGTTATTGCTGTGGAGGTGGGGCGGGGGATTGGTGGAGAAAGGGGAGAGATGGGGCAAGTGAATATGGAAAGAAAAGAAACAGCCATTTTTGTTGCACGTGACACACTTCCCCACGGTGTCCCCAAAACTAAACACACCTGTGCATAGCTTTGCAGTTTCTTAAAAAACACGGTCATTTCGTCTGATATGGTAAACTCCCAACCTAACATGCAGTCTTCTTGGTGTTGGAGTCAGGTTAACTTCTCACTGTCATCGCACCAGCAGGCCCTAAAGAAGGGAGAGTTACCTCTATGTCCCTGGGTTCATAATCTTTTCTCCAGGGACCCTTTCTCCCACCTTGCCCTCTGTTGTCCCCTGTCCATTCGGCATGAGGGCAGAGCTCACCCACCTCTGATACCTGTCATACTGAGAACTTGGACAGAGGTGCTGACTGGACTCAGCCTGGGAAAACTGGGGGGAGGTTAGGAACGGAGGGCTGGGGGCCAGACCCTGGCGTGGGTTGGACCAGGAAGAGCTGAGAAGCGGTCAGTCAGAAATCAAGGGACACCTTGACCCTTGTGCTCAAAATAAGGCTGTCGGTCAGAAACCAGGTGAAAGGTTAGGAAAATACGAGGGATGAGGGGTCCAGGAATGGGAGAGCTGACAGCTAAGGTGGGGCCTATCTTTGAAGCCTTTTATGACTGCTGCTGGGCCAATGAATAAAACAGGTGCGAGTCTTTAAAGTGCTAAGCTGGTTAATCAGGCTGACGAGGCAGATTCCGGGGCATAAGAACGGCTAACGGTTTTCTAGGCGGAGGATGGAGAAGGGTGCACAGGGCATTTCAAAGGTCCTCCTAACATTGCTTTATGCTGTGAATACAAGCACTTGTTTTATTGCTATTTTAATATTTATATTAACTTAGATTCTATAATATTCAATACATAATTAAAGAAGGATAACAGATAACACTAATTAAGCATCTACTATTCCTCTCAATAGTGATGCAAGGTAATTTTCTCCCTGTTTCAGAAATAAGGAAACAGAAGCCAGGAGAGAGAAAGGCATTTGCCCAAGCAAGCATAGTGCTGGAATTTGCACCCAGTTCCCCTGTCAAGGCTGCACTCCTTTCACAAAGTGAGAATCGGGGTCACAGGTTGTGTCCCGAGTTTCCTCCTGATGGTGCTAGAGTTCTCCCTCCATGCGGGGACCACCTGTCTCCCAATAATGCCTTCTTACAGCTCTAATATTCAAGCCTGCTAAAATTTAGTCACCTCTTTAGGAAAGTTTTTTATTGGTTTCCTTTCAAATATTAAAAAATTCTCAAACCATAAAGGTATCAATTTACTTCCATTCCAACCTGCAAGTTTGGGGGAGGGAGAGTGGACTTGTGCAGCCCTGGAAATTAGATTTGGTTGTGTGCTCTGTCACTCATATTCGAGACCAAGATCCCTGATGAAAATAAGCTGCAGGGCACATGGAAAGCCTCCTGACTCACTGGGGCGCATCTGGCCACGTAGGAGTCCCCTCTTCACCTTTGCAAGACTCTCACCAGAGTTACCTACAAAAAGGTGCTGTATCGCTCAAGAATGTTCTGCCCTTGCTCCCAGGACTTGAGCGGAGTCTGAGTGGTACTGTAAAAGTCAGTTTATGGTGCTGATGAGTCACGGAGGAGGTGAGGTCTGGGCAGCAGCTGCAGCAGAACCAAAGGGGTCACAGGGGCCTAGGAGTCATGGACTAATACATCAGGGTACCCTGGGGGACCACAGCATGCTAAAAAGTCAAGAACAAAGTGGACAGCCCAATCCGGCACTTTCTACACGACCAACACTGATAGAAAACCAGGGCTGTGTCATTCGGCTAGAGCCGAACCAGAGGTGTGTCTCTCTATTTGGATAGTTCTTCCTTCTGAAATCCAAAAGTTGGGATGTGGTAAACTTCTCAGATCCTGCTTCTCAATATGGTATTTTACATGTGTTCTCTAAAAATACTTTTTCACCTTCTCAGCTTATATCAGAGCAATTTAGCACCATTTGATTAGAACGCCCAGCCCTTCTTTGTAGCCAGCCTGGACTGTCCTCCCCGTCTGGAGTCATTTTGGCTGCAAAGTGAGGTCTCAGCGGGGGCAGCTGGGTGTCCAGACGTCAGGTATCAGGCGTGTGGTGAGCGCCTCCAAGGCCACTTTCCTCTCAGCAATGCCCACTAGGTGACGCCTGTGAATGGAGTAGCTTTCCAGAGAGCAGGCTTCCTCTCTTCCTTCCTTCCCAGGCCCACATCTTGCCTCGAAGATGCTTAAGTGGCAGGATCCTGAAGAAATTATTCTCTGCCTGTTGCTTAGAGAGAGGGCACGTGAGGATCTCAGGCAGCCAGAATACTCTTGCGACCAGAATACTGACATTTCTGCTTAGTGTGTGCGATGGTCTAATTATAAAAGTGGGAAAAAGCCAAAAACTGTATAACCTGAAGAGTTTTAGATTTCTGGGTAGGTTCATAACTGCTTTCCAAATGCAAACAAAATTGCCTGAACTAAGGTGGCTTCTGATCGTCCTGGGGTGGTAATCTGAATACGTGAGCATTCTGGAAGGAGATTGGAGACAGGTGTGACTGGAGGCAGGTGTGATTCTTTTGAGTATAACAGCGGTTCCCAGACTGGAGTGTGCGTCAGAATCAACTGCAGGTATTATGAAACCACAGATTTCTGGGTCCCACTCCCAGAGTTCCTGATTTGGAAAGTCTTGGATGAGGTCTGAGAATCTGCATTTCTTACAAGTTCCCAGGTGATGCTAATGCGGCTGGTCTGGGGACCTCACCTAGAGAACCTCTGCAGGACAGCGTTCTGTTGTAAGTCTGCGGGAGAGAGAAAATGTGTGGAGAGAAGGATGGGGCTAAGAGCTGGGACATGGTGCCGGGGAAGGGGGACAGTGAACTGTGAATTGGTGTCAAAGAGATCCCTTGTAGCTATAGCAAAGTCACTGGCCCTGTCCTTGTACGGCTTTTCAGATGGTCCCCTTATTCCATAGAATGTCAAAAACACATTGTGCTTTTGTTAGATAAATCTACCGGGCAGGGATAAGTTAAATCTAATGGCAAGTCAGGGACAAATAACCAGGCAGCTGGGCCATTGCTGGAGATATATTGAGGTGATTTATTTAAATTTGCTTGATTATTTTTCTAGTAGGGAAATGAAATGTTCTCTCTGTACTGCAGGTGTTCAGATGCTTTTTTTATGGCTAAGTATTTAAAGTGACAGTCAAGTCAAGGTTAAGAAGGTTATATGGGAGTACATTCACAGCCAGTGATTTCTGAATGTCCTAATTGAAACTCTTTTAGTTCTTTATAAAGGGTGAGAGTGGGTATGTGGGTGCATATGAGAATAGTTATTTCCATTACATCCCAAACTACTTGAAGTGTGCGTTTGCACAGCTCAAAGAGTCCTGTTGTGACATACCCTCTTTCTGCAGATTTTTGGACATTTATGCTTTTTTCCCCCTACACTAATGCTTCTCTGAAGCACAAGCTAGGTGAGTTTAACGTTCTCCATGGCACGAGTGAGGACTGTGGTTCAGGATGGCTAGGTGATGAGCCCAAATTTACTCGGTTTAGCATCCAAACTGGAAACAGGAAGTCCTAGACTTTAGTTTCCAGGCTCCATCTCTATTTTTCACCCCTGCCTTTCCACCTGGACTCCCTCTATTAAAGCAACTCTTGGGAAAATTTCCTCTAAGTTGGCTATAGTTGTGTCGTTGCCAGTGGTAATTGGGGTCCCCTTAAGATTCGGTGTTTCCCATCCCGAAGCAGTCAGGTTGATAGCAGGGCAGGCAAGCATTTTCTTCTCTTTCAAATAATGACTGTGAAATCCCTTCCACGAGAACATAGAGGTTTTGTTCTGTTCTGTTTCTAATTTCAGAACAATAAGTTTCCAATGCGCCACCACCCACCGGAAAAAGAGCACACAGTGACTGACAAGGTGAGGTCTTTGTTTGGTTGTATTTCAAATCTTGCACTTTCTGAAATCCCTAACACTTTGGTTATAAATCACTAAAAGGTGGATGTTCTCTAAAATGAATTTTGCATGAAATGTCAGCCAGAGTCTAGGGGACAGCTACAATATTTACGACTGGTGGTATTTCTTAGGGGAGGTAAAAGAAAATGAAGCCAATATAGTTTAGCTTAGTACTGGGGGCAGGGAAGAAAGGGAAGATAGAGAGCAAATTTCTTTCACTCACCCAGATATTTTGTTTCTGCCATTTTCAGTGCAAATAAAATCCATGATGCTCAAAGCAAAGGGTTCAGGAGTGTTGATCCCTATGGGTAAAGTGTGGATTAGGAGGATGTGGGCAGCTGTGTAAGGGGAAAGTAAACAAACTTGAAACTACTATGGGAATGTGTTTGTTAGTAGGGAGATTATTTTCCCAAGTCCTCTATTTCTGAAAGACAGTTCGATCCTAGTCACAGCTCTTGTTCATTTGCCTTCAAAAGCCAACTGCTCTGTTGATTTGGGGAGGAAATGCTGCAGAGAAAATGCAGCATCCACATTTCCCCCTCATTGACAGGAAAACACAAAACATCCCTGGCTGCCATTTGAGGGCCTCCAAGTCTGACATGAACTTGTATTTTCAACGTCTTCTCCCACTAGTCTACCTTGCTAAATGTACTCTGGACCTGTGGGCCCCTTGGGTATTTCCGTCTGTGTCTTTGCTTGAAAACTCCCTAAATATGGTACGTTGTCTTCCTTTCTCTCTCAAGTGGTTCTTGTCCATTAAAAAAAAAAAAGTCTTCATTGAGGTCACTCACTGTCCCAGCTCAGGCTGCTATAACAAAATACCACAGGCTGACATTTATTTCTCATGGTTCTGGAGGCTGGAAAGTCCAAGATCAGGGTGCAGGCAGATTCCGTTCCTGGTGAGCCCTCTCTGCCTGGCTGGCGAATGGCAGCTGTCTCGTGTCCTCACACAGCAGAGAGAGCAGGTGCGCTGTGCTCTCTTCTTCTTCTAAGGACGCTAATCCCATCACGGAGCCCCACCCTCATGACTTCTTCTAAACCTAACCGCTCCCAAAGGCTCCAGCTCCAAACACTGGGAGGTGGGGCTTCAGCACTGCAATTTTCTGGGGACGCAACATTCAGACTTTAACACTCACATGCTACACAATTTACCAATTTAGAGTGTATAATTCAATAATTTTTCAGTATATTCAATGTGTAGCCATCACCTCAATTTAAGTTCAGAACATTTTTATCACCCCCAAAAGAAACTCTGTACCCGTTAGCAGGCTATATCTAGTTATATAATTTCTCTATAGTTTGGGCCTATTTAGGATATTTCATATAAATTGGATCATACAATATGTGGCCTTTTGTGACTGGCTTTTTCCACTGAGTGTAATATTTTCAAGGTTCATTCAAGTTGTAGCATGTATCAGTACTTTGTTCTTTTTATTGCCAAATAATAGTCCATTGTGTGGATATTACCACATTTTATTTATCCGTTCATCAGATGATGGACACTTTGATTGTTTCTACCTTTTGGCAATCGTGAATAATACTGCCATAAGTATGCATGTACAAGTTTTTGTGTGGACATATGTTTTCATTTCTCTTGGATATGTACCTAGGAGTGAACTTGCTGGGTCATATGGTAACTTTATTTAACCACTGGGAGACCTGCCAGACTGTCTTTGAAAATGATCATACCATTTCACCTTCCCACCGACAATGAATGGGAGTTCTAATTTCCCTGCATCCTTGCCAACACATTCTATTGTTGTGTCTTTTTAAATGTTAGCTATCCTAATGGATGTGAAGTGACTTCCATTTTACATTTCCTGTAAGGACAAATAAAATGACTAATGAAAGCATTTTCTAATTGGATATATGTTTTATTTATATGGTGTGAAGTAAGGGTTCAACTTCATTCGTTTCCATGTTATTCAGCATTATTTACTGAAGATTATCCTTTCTCCATTGAATTGACTTGGCACTTTTGTCTAAGATCAGTTGACCGTAAATGTGAGCACTTATTTCTGAACTCTCACTTCTATTCCATTGAACTATATGTATCCTTATGCCAGTACCACACTGTCTTGATTTTTGTAGCTTGGTAGTAAGTTTTGGAATTGGGAAGTGTGAGTCTAAACTTTGTTCTTTTTCTAGATTGCTTTGGCTGTTTTTGGTCCCTTGCATTTTCATTTGAATTTTAGAATCAGCTGTCAATTTCTGGAAAGACGGAATCTGGAATTTTGCTAGAGATTGTGTTGAATCTGTATATCAGTTTGGGGAGTATTGCCATCTTGAAAATGTTATGTCTTCTGATCTATGAACTTGAAATGTCTTTCCGTTATTTAGGTCATCTTAAATTTCCTTCAGCAGTGTTTTATAGTTTTCTGAATGTAAGTTTTGCATTTCTTTTGTTAAATTTATTAAGTATTTTACTCTTTTGGATACAGTTTAAATGAAATTGTTAATTTCATGTTTGGGTTGCTCATTGCTACTGTGTAGAAATATAATAGATTTTTATGTATTACTCTTGTGTCTTGCAATCTTCTTGCACTCGTTCATTAGTTTTAATAGTTTTTTAGTGGCTTGTATAGGATTTTCCTACAGACAAGATCATATCCTCTGTGAACAGAGTTTTATTTCTTCCTCTCTAATGTGAATGCCTTTTATTTCACTTTATTGCCTAGTTGCCCTGGCTAGAATCTCCAGTACAGTGTGGAATAGAAGTTGTATGCCATTTTTATCTTGTTCCTAATCTTAGGGGGAAAACATTCAGTCTTTCACCATTAAGTATGATTTTATCTGTAGGTTTCTTTGTAGATGCTTTTTATCAGATTGAGGAAGTTCCTTTACTCCTAATTTGTTGAGTGTTTTTTTTATCATGAAGTCATGTTGAATTTTGTCACAGCTATTTCTGCATCTATTGAAATGATCATGCAGTTTTTGTTCTTTATTCTATTGATTGTGATGTATTACATTAATTGATTTTTTGGATGTTAAACAATCTCATATTCATGGGACAAATCCCACTTTATTGTTGTGTATAATCCTTTTTATATGCTGCTGGATTCATTTTGCTAATATTTTGTTGAAGATTTTTGCATCTATATTCATAAGGGATAATGGTCTGAAGTTTTCTTTTTCGTGATATATTTGTCTGGTACTGATTTTGGTATCTGTGTAATACTGGCCTTATAGGATGAGTTTGTAAGTGTTTCCTCCTGTTCTATTTTTTGGGAGGGTTTGTGAAGGATTGGTATAAATACTTTAAATATTTGATAGAATTCATCAGTGAAGCCATCTGAATGTGGGCTTTTCTTTGTGGGTTGTTTTAAAATTAATAATTCCCTCTTTTGTTATAGTTTTATTCAGATTTTGTAATTCTTGATAAAGTTTCAATAGTTTGTATCTTGGTAGGAATTTGTCCATTTTATCTAAGTTGTCTAATTTGTTGGTATACAGTTGTTCATAGTATTCCCTTATATTCCTTTCTATTTCCATCAGTAATGGTTTTGCCTCTTTCCTTTCTAATTTTAGTAATTTAAGTCTTTATTCTTTGTGGTCAATCTAGCTAAAGGTTTGTAAATTCTGTTCTTTTCAAAGAACCAACTTTTTTTTTTTAAGGAAGATTAGTCCTGAGCTAACATCTGCGGCCCATCCTCTTCTTTTTTGCTGAGGAAGATTGGCCTTGAGCTAACATCTGTGCCCATTTTCCTCTACTTTGTATGTGGGACGCCTGCCACAGCATGGCTTGATGAGTGGTATGTAGGTCTGTAGCTGGGATCTTAACCGTGAACTCTGGGCTGCTGAAGTGGAGCATGTGAACTTAGGTCCTAGGCCACAGGGCTGGCCCCAACTTTTCTCTATTTTTAAAGTTCTCTTTTATTCGTTTCTATACTAATCTGTATTATTTTATTCATTCTGCTGGATTTGGGTTATTTTGCTCTACTTCCAGTTTCTTGAGGGGGACGGTTACATTATTGATTTGAGATCTTTTCTTTTTCAATATGGTCTATTATAACTATGGATTTCCCTCTAAGCACCGCCCTACTAGTGTCCAATAAATTTTGGTATATTATATTTTTGTTTTCCTTCACCTCAAAATATTTTCTAGTTTCCCTTGTGATTTCTTTAAACCATGAGTGATTTAAGAGTGTGGTGTTTAATTTCCACATTTGTGAATTTCTCAGGCTTCTTTTTGTTGCTGATCTCTAATTCAATTGTGGTTGGAGTAGATACTTTGTGTGATTTTAATCCTTTTAAATTTTTTGAGGATTGTCTTATGGATTAGCACATGTTCCCGGTACACTTGAGAATAATGAGTATGCTGTGGTTGTTGGATGTAGTGCTGTAGATGTCTCTATATGTCCGTTGGTCTACTTGCTTTATAATGACTCTCAAGTCTTCTATTTCCATGTCGATCTTCTGATTACTTGTTCTACCCATTATTACAAGTAGAGTATTAAAATCTCTAACTCTCACTGTTTAATTATCTATTTCTCCCTTCATCTTTGTCTTTTTTCTTTGTGTATTTTTGGGTCTCTGATGTTAGGTGCACATGTTTATAATTGTTATATCTTCCTGATGGATTAACTCTTATCATTATGAAATATTCTTTAGATCTAGTAAAATTTTGAGTGTGCTTTTTCTGATATTGGTATGTCTACTCCAATTCTCCTATGGTTTCTGTTTGCATGATATATGTTTTTCCCTTATTTTACTTTCATCCTATGTGTATCTTTGAAAGTAAAATGTGTCTCCTACAGATATCATATAGTTGGATCTTGATTTTTTTTATGTCCTGATATTCTCTGCCTTTTGATTAGATTGTTTAATCCAATTCCATTTAATCTTAATAATATGGTTAGATTTACACCTGCTATTTTCCATGTGCCTCGTGTTGCCTTTGTTCTTCTGTTCATCCTTTACTTCCCTCTTTTGTATTAAGTGGGTTTTTTTCTAGTGTAACATTATAATTGCTTTAATAATTTTATAATTATATCTTTTGAATTGTTTTTCTATTTGAGGCACTATGGCTTACATATACATATTAAATTATCTAAATCTACTTTATACTAACTTCAGTCCAGTAAAATATAGAAACTTTATTCCTATATAGTTTCATTTGCTCCTCTCCTTTTTATACAATTATTGTTATACGTATTATGTCAATGTATGTTCCAAATCCAATGATATACTGTTAAAATTAGTTTCTATAATCTTACGTTCTAAAAAAAAGCTGAGAGAAGAAAGGAGGACAAAGATATAGTTGAGTTTTTCATAGTAACTTTTTTTTTTACAATTTCTCTTTTTCTTCACTTTTTTCTCTGAATTTGACTTACCATCTGGTGTCATTTTCTTGCTATAGTACAACTTTGGTGACATTCACTTCCTAGTGCTATTATTATCGTCATCAGGGATTCTCAGACTTTTGGATTTCATAGAATAAGATTTCAGATTTATTTCGATTGACCTGGGGCTGCCAACTTTTACTTTGTAAGTATGGACATCAAAAAAACACCCAACCAACTATCCTTTATTATCATCTTCATTTTTCAAAGGGAAGGGTATTTTTACCACCCCTCCTCTAACCAGATAGGAAGGCTAATCCCAGAGGCAATCCCTGAAGAAAAGACAGTTGGAAATGGTAAAGTAACAATTTTGCAGCAGATGTAATTCATCACAGATCAGCGTTTGGGAACTTGGCGTTTATGTAAGTAGCAGCAACAACATCATCTTCATCATCATATTAACGACACTAAACCTTTTCCAATGTTTTTGGCTGCCCAGCAGTGAACATTCCTGTGCACTGCCTTCTCCCCAGCAAACCCCGCCCCTCCCAAAGAAAAAGCTGTTAGGGGCAGACGTTGCTTTTCTCCTTGTGGTAGCTAGTCTCAGAAGATAAGCCCCAATGAACCGTGTTTTCCAGCATTCCCACCCTCCTGCGGTTCCCTCCCTTTGAACCTGGGCTGGGCCCAGGACTTGCTTGTAACCAACAGAGTCTGATAGAAGCAACATTGTGTGACTTCCAAGACTGTCATGACAGGCTTTAGAGCTTCTGCTTTCATCTCTTGGGAAGCTTGCTTTTGGAATGCTTCCTCTCAGAACCCAGCTACCATGCTGTGAGAAGCCCAAGCCACGTGAAGAGGCCACGAGTAGCTCTTCTGGTCGAAAGCCAGGATGTGAGGGAGCACGTGAGGGAGCCACCTTAGATGTCCGTCCAGTCCACCCTTCAGATGACTGCAGC
The DNA here is from genome assembly GCF_037783145.1 of Equus przewalskii. Taxonomy (NCBI): domain Eukaryota; kingdom Metazoa; phylum Chordata; class Mammalia; order Perissodactyla; family Equidae; genus Equus; species Equus przewalskii. The sequence goes on from NC_091852.1 coordinate 21,401,736, forward strand.
CCTAGCGGACGTCTGACTGCACTACAAGGAGGGCCCTGAGTGAGCAGCACCCTGCTCAGCCCGGTCAACCCCCAGAGCTGTGAGAAATAATAATAATAAACTTTTTTGAAGCTGTTAAGCTGAGGGTTCATTTGTAGGCAGCAACTGATCACAAGAGTGCCTCTCCTTCTGGCGGTAAGGCCTGGGTACATGACTTACCTAATGTACCCAGGCTTGGCCGATCAGACCTTCCAGACTTTAAATCTAGAACAGATGATGTCAAGACGGAGGGACAGTGGAGAACTTAACATGTAAGTAGTGGTGGTTGCAGCAACATCCAGTGTCCAGGGCAAGAGCAGCAGCGGCGTCAGCGGCACTGGGCAGCGGCTGGTGCTGGCAGCAGTGTCCTTCCCCAGTGGTTCCTGTCGTGTGATTTCTGGGTCTATTCTGGCTTCCATGTCTCTCTTGTTCCTGCCTGTTTTCTGAGCCTGATTCTCCAGACTTCCTGGGAATTCTCTGAGCCTCCCTGTATCTTCTTAATCAATTCTTCTTCTGCTCAAATCAGCCAGGGTTAGTTGCTGTTGCATACAACCAGTAACCCTAATTGATAGACAGTCATATTATTATTGTTTATTGTTGTTTTTGGACATGACTATAGAATTGGAGGCACAATCTTTTAAATCTTGTGAGTATTTTCACCCTGTCAGGGCAGATTTGATATTTAGAAGTGGCTCAAAACTATTGGGAGGAGGCATCATGGTGGAGTGGGCAAAAAACGCTCCCTACCAAGCCTGGTAGGAGTCAGGAGATGTGTGCTCAGTCTCCGAACTTCCGCTAATTCACCATGTCAATCTTCGTGTTGCTTCCTCTCTGTGGGCCTGTTTCCTTATCTTTATAGATGAGAGTTGAACAACACTAGATGATTCCTAATACTCCTTTCAGCTCTGAAATTTTCAAAGGTTGTCCACCTTGTTCATTTTAAGCAGATGTTCCCTCCAAACATTGTCAAGAAGAGGTGGTCTATGTGACCCACTGTGGTCCCCACAACCCTTGGAATGACCCTAGGGAACCGGGCGGGGCATATTACAGATGCTCAGTAAATGCTTTTCAGCGAGTGGCTGAGTGGATCTTTCCTGGGTGCTGGGGGTCAAAGATGAACTCTGATTCCAGAGAGAAACAGATAAATACTTACAACACAGTATGGCAAACATTTGTATTAAAGACTTGCGCCAAGAGCCTTGGTAACACAGAAGGGGGGCACTCCAATGAACTTAGAGGAGTGTGTGTATGTGTGTACACAAGTGTGCAAGAGCCAGAGAGGGAAGTCATTACAGAAGAAGTAAACTTTATGCTGGAGAAGTAGATGAAGGGGATTCTAGGCAGAGAGAACAACAAGAGTGAGATAGGTCCAAAGATCATGGAGCTATTTGGATGACAACAAGCAACTCACTGTGGCTGGAAGGAAGGCTTCCTGGCAGGATGGGGATTGGAAGGAGTGGGAGGTAAAGTAGGGTTGAATCACAAGGAGGCTTCTAGAACAAGTTAAGGAGTTTAGTCCCTGTCCTGTGGGCATGTGGGAGCCATAGAAATTCTTTTTTTTTTTTGCTGGGGAAGATTAGCCCTGAGCTAACATCTGTTGCCAGTCTTCCTCCTTTTTTGCTTGAGAAAGATTAACCCTGAGCTAACATCTCTGCCAGTCTTCCTCTATTTTGTAAGTGGGTCGCCACCGCAGTGTGGCTGATGAGTGGTGTAGGTCTGCACCTGGGGCTCTGAACTTAACCCTATGCCATGGGGCTGGCCCCAAAAGTTTTTAATGCTGAGTGGAATTTGATCAGATCAAAACCGCAGGGCTGATCTTTGGTCAAGATGCTGGCAGCTGAAGAAGTCTCTTCTTGCCTATAGCCAGAATAGAGAGATAACTTTTTGGGTTATGTCTGGACAGAGGTTTGTTAAATGACCCAAATCTGCCTCTTCAGGAGCCACAGTTCAATTTCTGAAGCTTCATTGAACAAGACACCAAATTTCTGTTGGTACAGGTACATATTTTGCTGGCTCTTCGTGGAGGCGAGACTAGGAAGACCGTGAATGAAAGTATCAAATATTCTAAAGCACATGTGGATTAAGTTGGTGAAAGACGAATTTTATCTCCTTCATGAGTTAATGTCTTCTTTGAAAAAAATTAGAAACTTTACCAGGAGGTTTTTGAATGCCTCAAAGTCTACAGACACGTGGTCAAAATGATAAAAGACATGTTTTCTTATCTGAACGCAGTGACATCTTAAAAGGTTTCCTTTGTTGTATTTAAACTTGCATGTCAAAAAATTATTCTCTGCATACAATTTATTCTCTATTTATTCAATGTTACTGTACAGTGATGTTGATATAAAGCGAGACAGCACACTTTTAAGTTCTACACTATATTTTTGGACAAGAATCTTGACAATACCAGGCTAATCTCTTCTGGTTGGTGCTGTATTGATACGGGCTGACAACATAAACCCAGGCTGGAATATTCTAATCCATCACCTGGCATACGACGCATTTTACCTTGGGCTTTATGGGAAAAGAATCCATTTGCATCTGTGTTTCAAAGTGACTTTTTCTAGGGGCAAGAATGTCCCTACTTGCTACCATCTCTTCATAAGGAGGGATCACAACAGGCAATCTCAAAATTAGACAGCAATGTGTCTGCACTTTCATTCAGAACCACGTGTACCCTTGTTGTCTTTGAAATCTTTCCTTTGTATTATTTTTCACAACTTGGTCTCCATCACCTCGCAAAATCTGGGCCTAGATAAAAATCTTCACAAAATGGTCCATACCAGAATAATTTTCTTCTTAAACAGTCCTTTGTTACTTGGTGGAAATGGAAGGAACTAGGCCTCGCGGGGTAGAGACACATCATCCCCCCTGTGCCCTGGTGGAGGTCCTGATGGCAGAATCCATGAGCATTAATAAAGTAGTGGTTGTCTCATGCTGCTAAGTGTGGCGAGGTTTGCTGTGCAGCCGTGGAGAAGTAGAACAGGTGTGATGGTTGGTACCTGGACAGTCTTGAATAAGGGATTTAACATTAGTAAAGCTCAGTTTCTTCATCTTTAAATGGGGTTAATGATGGTAATATTGATCATCTGTTGACGGCCTTTTAATTGCCAGATATTTGTATACATACATAAATATACATGCATATACTTATATATACATTGTACATCTGTATATGGATATATAATTGATTCTCATCATTTGTGGTAGTTATATTCTATAAAGTTACTGGGAACACTGAAGTAGCAAATATGGAAGCATTGTTACTAGAGGAAATACAGGGTTGGTTTCCTGTGAGTCTCTGGTCACAAGATTTTCATCAGCCTGTGAATACATACCCTTATTTTGTGTTTCTGTTTAAAGAGCTCTTATTTAATATATATTATTGGTTCATTAACATTGAACTCACAGCCGACAGCACCATAACTCATGCCGGAGTGAAGCTTGTCTCACATGTGTTTTCTCTGCAAGGTACATCACAGCCTTCTCGTGCTTAGGGACAGCAGACAGCACTGCAGTGCGATGCTTGGGGACCATTTTCAACAGCAAAAGTGAAAACAAAAATGAGAAGTGTGGTACTAAATATACCATGAAAAGACATTGTTTTTAGTATGAGAACTGAAACAAGAAGGCAGGGAGTGGCCTTGTTTGACCTCAGCTGGGGACGTAAGCTTTAGGTGACTTGCATTATTCATCACTCTGCAAATGTGCATGAATGACTGTGGAGGCACCATAAATATCGACGTTGAGGTCATAAATTTTAGTAGGTATGTTCACAAATATGGAATCTTCAAGTAATGAAGATCAACTGTGTATGTAATCTCATTTTAATCCTCATAATTGCTCCATTGTGTAGAATGAGATGCCTACGTTCTTGACTATTACACCATGCTGTTCCGCTACTGCTTTTTAACTTTTGAATGTTAAATGAGATGTGAGTAACAAAGATATTATTTGAAACATCTGATTTTCTTTTGTGTTTTTTTGGACGTGACTTCCCTATATGCCGCCAGAGGCATCCATTTGCTTCAGAGAGGATGGAGAAGTTATGGCAGAGATGCTAAGAGAAGAAAGAGCCAATAATAGCAACCAACACTTTTATAGTGTGTACTAGTTGCCAGATGTTGTTCTCTGTGCTTTACATGTTAATTTAATCCTCAAACAGCCCTCAAAGGTAGGCACAATTATAATGCGAACCCAGGCAGCCTGGCCATAGAGTCTACTCTTGCCCTTATCTCTCAACAGTCAGTTTTTTTTTTAAAGATTTTATTTTTTTTTCCTTTTTCTCCCCAAAGCCCCCTGGTACATAGTTGTATATTCTTCGTTGTGGGTCCTTCTAGTTGTGGCACGTGGGACGCTGCCTCAGTGTGGTTCGATGAGCAGTGCCATGTCCGTGCCCAGGATTCGAACCAACGAAACACTGGGCCGCCTACAGCAGAGCGCATGGACTTAACCACTCGGCCACGGGGCCAGCCTCCTCAACAGTCAGTTTTTGACATGCAGAACAAGATTTTATCAGTCTGGAAAAAATAATATGCTTAAATAAGGCAGTATTAGGGAGAGAAAGAATTCCTCAGTTTCTTTTCTTCCATATCAAGATCTAAGCCTGGGAACCAGAGATTTCCTTCATAATGTAGAAAGGCTGCCCTTTCACTTTTAAGGCCTAGTGTCTCCAAGAAGAAATAGGGTGCAGTGTAGGGGGGGTGTAGTCATGTTGGAAGAAATGAAAAGTTGTCCCTTCTTCCATGCTGATTTGTGGGAAGGAGAACAAGGCAGAGGGAGGTGAAAGCAGAACAGCATGTAGTCACTTGTATTGTGGCTCTACACGTATGGCCCCCCTTGTCAGTCAAGGTCAAAATCCTGAACAAGGGGCGTAATAGATACATTGGGAGGAAAGTGCAGAGAAGGAGTTTTGTAGGAAACAGGCTTGCAGGATGCCCTCTGTGTCAGAGAAAATTGTCACTGTAGTGGGATTAGGCAGAGGAAGACCTGAGTTAGGGTCACTGCATATAGCCGTGCAGGTTGTACACTGCACAACTCCACAGGTCACCACACACTTAGACTTTGATAGGAATGCTTTGTTCCCTTGAGTTGTGAGCCCCCTTTCTGGTGGCCCTGGTCTGAGTTGGCTTTCTGGAGTCTGTTGTGGCTCCTGTGTGTGGTATGGAAATGCCCAGAAACTCCCTTGAGCCTGGAGGTACATGAATGGTGGCTGATGTGCCAAGCAGGCAGCACTGTCAGAATGGGTATTCCAAACTTGATGAAGCAGAAACCAAGGGCTGAAGCATAACTTCCTGGAATAGAAATTGTGTGAGAGTCGTGTGCAGACCTCCGAGGGATGAGCAGACCTCAGCTGGCCAGAACTGAAGGAGGGCCAAGTCAGCAGAAAGGAACTGCCAGGCCTGTGGGGGCCTGGAGAAGGGATTGCAAGCTCTTTGGCCCCAGACTTCATCAGCAGATGCTCACAGGATGAGCAGTGACCAAGTCAACAAAGGACCTTATTGCCGCAAAGTCCAGAGAGGACGCAGAGCTGAGTATCCACTACGGTTGAGGATATAAAAATGAATAAGCTATAGGCCCTGTCTTCAAATTTCTTAGGGTCATGGGAAAGACAGACTGAAATAAATAACTGCAAATAAAGTTTGATAACATGGTATTAGAAGTATGCCTCAGAGAGTGAGGGGATACAAGGAAGGGTGTAATCAGCTGCCTAGGGCAGAGCAGGCAGGAAGGACTTCACAGGAGAGCTGATGCGCGCGTGGATGTTGAAGGATGACGGGGAGTTTGTTCAGGCTGCCTAGGTGGAAAGGGACTTGATGGAAGGCAGGGGGCCCAGCACATGCAAAGGCCTGGGGACTGAGAGAATCGGGGCTCTCCAGGCATGAGTCGGATCCACTTCCTGGACTTAGAAATGGTGCAGAAGTGCTTGGGGTTTGATGCTCTGTGGTCTTGTCTGGATATTCTTAGCAACCTTCCGTTGAACTTGTGTTCTGTAAAAGTGAGGTAGATGGGACAATAGAGCTTGTGCTAGGGGCTTGGAGCAGTGGCTCACCCTTGACTGTGCCTCCCACAGGCTGCTACCCCCCGACCCTAGAAGTGAATCGTGGCTGTCTGCTTCCTGCCTGGCCTCCCTCTTCCTACTTTCCTCCCCCTAGCGAGTGACTGCTGCTGCCCTCTGCCCCAGTGGGGGCCTGGGTGTGGGTCCCACGAGGACTGGGGTAGATGCATGTGCCTACCACGCCTTGGAGTGGGGCATGATGGTGGCCATCCCTGCCCTGAGCTGGAAGTGCCACAGTGTATTTTAAGGTCACTTGGCAGGGGCGAGCCTCTTGCCCACGCCTGTTCCAGATATCTAGTGCCTCCTGGCCTAGGGGTTCCCCATCTACCATGGATTGGGGTAGCAGGTCGCAGGAAGGAGAAACGCCTGGCTTGGTTTCCAAGACCGGTGCTGTGGTTTAGCATAGCGGTCCTCAATGGGGAAACTGGCAGCCAGGGGCCGGCACGCTCCAAGTCGCCCTGGCACCTGTGAGTGTTTGAACTCTCCCTCCAAAGATTCCCCTACCTGAGGGAGCACAACATTAGACAGCAAATACAAAACATCATGACATGTCAAGAGAGGCTGTGGAACACAGAAAAAAAATGTCTTTTACTTTAGAATTTTTAATGATACCCCCAACCCCCTTTTAACAAGGGACCTGGCATTTTCTCTTTCCTCTGGGTTCCAAAAATTATGTAGCCAGACCTGGGTATGGGAGATGGGATGAATGAATGAATGTGAGGGGACAACTCTGAGTGTAGACCCCTACCACCACATCCTCCTGTCTCCCATTTTGGTGTTAGGTGACATTATTTCACAAGAACCCTAAGTCAGTTCTTGCTTTACAAATGAATAAGGTTCAGAACAATGATTCCAGCTCACCTGGAAAACTGATGAGAGCGCTAATGTCAGAGGTCCCAGCTCCAGGGTTCACCCTGCTGTTAACTCTGGAGGCACCTGCTCTTTCATAATCCTCCATGGCCAGAGTGATGTAAAAAACGCAAGGTTAATGCAAAGGGAAAAGAGGACTGTTGATTTATTGCACTAGGGATGTGTTGAATTGTACCCTGGTGGCCTAAGAGTTAATACATCTTCCAAAGCAGGTAATTTACTGGCCAGCAACTGAGAGAGAAGAATATGGGATCATAAGACATTAGTGCTGGGTGGGGGGTGGGGGCGGGGGGAGGGAGTCTTTGCAATCATGTAGCCCAACTCTTAACAGACAAAGAAACTGAGACTCAGAGGAGAAATGACTCCGCCAAAGTCTCACTGCTTCTTGTTTCCTAGAGCTGGATGTGCCTCGGGTTCCCTGACCTCAAGGCCAAGGCTGGTCTTGCTCTCCTGCCTCTGAGCCCAACAACTCATAGAATCTTGTGGCAAAGAATTCATTTGACATTTGCATTGCACTTTGTATTTGTAATTTCAGAGTGGTGATTTTTCTTTTTTCCTCTGGACAAGAAACTTCAGTGGCCTGATACCTATACTGACCAATGTTTTTTGAGGATGAAATTTATCATGAAGCATGCAAAACTGACCTTCACTGGCAAGGTTTCCTAGCTTGGATCTGAACACAACCAATGAGATCCAGCCGCCTCATCTTGTAGTGGGACTGCCTCAGTCTTGCAGAGGCAGCAGTATGTGAACACAATGAGCTTGGCTGGTGCTTGAAGTAGGATGCAAAGGACTTGCTGGTATGGGCCAGGTGAGAGCTGAGAGAACCACATGACTTCCTGGAATAGTAATGCAGAGAAGAAAATGTTCTGACAAATCATTCCCTCCCAATATGGTATATTTATTATAATCTGGGGTAGTTTTGCTTGCTGTCTAGGGCCAATGTTTTCTCCCATTTAGGTCAAAATAAATCTTTGGAACTATGAGAACAGCCTCAGAAATCCCAACTGAAGAGAGTGGATGGATGATGCGGTAGCTTAGCACACATGGCTGGGTGCTAAAGTGAGATGTGAAGTACAGGGGACCATTTTCCCCAAAGTGTGGTCTTCTCCCGCCAGCTGTGTCAGTTAATAAGTCCCTAGCTACTTCAAGGTTCTCGAATGTGGTGGAGACACCTGTTTAGACCTAAGAACATTCTTTCACAGTTGGACTCATTTCTAGGATGAGACTTGGAAGGAAGTACACATGTCATACCTCCAGTGTCCCAAATTGGAGTTTTGGGGTTGGCTAGTTCCTTTCTGAGCCCTACTCAATTCTCCTAATCCATCTCTACCACTTAACGTCTTGTGCTGACTATGTATGCATCCTAGATAGAGTCTTAGGGTGCTATAACTTGGAGGAGACTTTGGGTCCTGTTGATCAAGATCTTCATTTTATTTTTATTTATTTTTCATGACTGTTTTCTATTTTTTATTTTATTGAGGTCATATTGACTTGTAACATTGCGTAAATTTCAGGTGTACGTTATTATATTTCACTTTCTGTATAGACTGCATTGTGCTCACCACCAACAGTCTAGTTTTTACCTGTCACCATACATATGTGCCCTTTTGCCCATTTTGCCCTCCCCCTCTCCCCTTACTGTCTGGTCCTCACTAATCTGTTCTCCTTACCCATGTGTTTGTTTATCTTCCACAGATGAGTGAAATCAGACATGTTTGTTTTTCTCTGACTTATTTTGCTCAGCATAATACCCTCAAGGCCCATCCACGTTGTCACAAATGGCACAATTTTGTCTCTTTTATACCTGAGTAGTATTCCATTGTATGTATATACCACATCTTCAATTCATCAGTTGATGGGCACTTGGGTTGCTTCCTCGTTTTGGCTATTGTGAATAAAGCTGCAATGAACATAGAGGTGCATAAATCTCTTTGGATTGTTGATTTCATGTTCTTTGGATAAATACCCAGTAGTATGATAACTGGATTGTATGGTATTTCTATTTTTAATTTTTTGAGAAATCGCCATACTGTTTTCCATAGTTGCTGTACCAATTTGTATTACCACCAGCAGTGTATTAGCATTCTCTTTTTTTAACATCCTCTCCAACATGTATTTCTTGTTTTGTTAATTATAGCTGTTCTGACAGGTGTGAGGTGATATCCCATTGTAGTTTTGACTTGCATTTCCCTAATAATTAGTGATGTTGAACATCTTTTCATGTGCCCATTGACCATCTGTATATATTCTTTGGAAAAATGTTCATATTCTCTTCCCATTTTCTGATGGGATTGTTCATTTTGTTGTTGTTCAGTTGTATGAGTTCTTAATGTATTTTGGAAATTAACCCCTTGTTGGATATATGATTTGCAAATATGTTTCTCCCAAATATATTTTCAGATATTTAATTACATAAGACTACAGCTTTAGTCCCATTTGTTTATTTTTTCTTTTGTTTTGCTTGCCTGAGTAGACATGATATTCAAAAAGATATTGCTAAGACCGATATCAAAGAGCGTACTGCCTATATTTTCTTCTAGGAGTTTTATGGTTTCGGGTCTTACCTTCAAGTCTTTAATCCATTTTGAGTTAATTTTTGTGTATGGTATAAGATAACGGTCTACTTTCATTCTTTTGCACATGGCTGTCCAGTTTTCCTGACACTATTTATTGAAGAGACTTTCTTTATTGTCTGTTCTTGGTTCCTTTGTCAAAGATTAGCTGTCCGTAGACATGTGGTTTTATTTCTGGGCTTTCAATTCTGTTCCATTGACCTGTGTGTCTGTTTCTGTGCCAGTACCACGCTGTTTTGATTACCATAGCTTTGTAGGATATTTTGGAGGCAGGGATTGCGATACTTCCAGCTTTCTTCCTTTTTCTCGGGATTGCTTTGGCTATTCTGGGTCTTTTGTTGTTCCATATAAATTTTCGGATTCTTTGTTCTATTTCTGTGAAGAATGTCATTAGGATTCTGATTGGGATTGCATTGAATCTGTAGGTTACTTTCACTAATATGGACGTTTTAACTATGTTTATTCTTCTAATACATGAGCATGGAGTATCTTTCCATTTCTTTATATTTTCTTCAATTTCTTTTAATAATGTCTTATAGTTTTCAGTGTACAGGTCTTCACTTCCTTGGTAAAACTTATTCCTATATAATTCATCCTTTTTGTTGCAATTGTAAATGGGTTTGTATTCTTGACTTCTCTTTCTGCTAGTTCGTTATTAGTATATAGAAATCCAACTGATTTTTGATGTTGATTTTGTACCCTGCAACTTTCTGTATTTGTTGATTATTTCTAATAGTTTTTTGGTGGATTCTTTAGGATTTTCCATTTTTCATACTGTTAAGTATGATGTTGGCTGTCATATGTATGATGTCATAAATATGATGTTAAGTATGATGGGTCTGTCATACATGATCTTTATTATACTGAGGTACTTTCCTTTTATACCAATGTTATTGAGAGTTTTTATCATAAATGGATGTTGAATCTTGTCAAATGCTTTCTCTGCATCTATTGAGATGATCATGTGATTTTTATTCCTGATTTTGTTAATGTGGTGTATCACATTGATTTTGTGGATGTTAAACCATCCCTGCATCCCTGGAATAAATCCCACTTGATCATGGTGTATGATATTTTTAATGTATTGTATTCAATTTGCTAATATTTTGTTGAGAATTTTTGCATCTATGTTCATCAATGATATTGGCCTGTAATTTTTCTTTTTCTTGTTGTCCTTGTCTGGTTTTGATATCATGATTATGTTGGCCTTGTAAAATGAATCAGGAAGTGCCCCATCCTCTTCTATTCTTTCAGAATAATTTGGGAAGGATAGGAATTAAGTCTTCTTTAAATGTTTGGTAGAATTCACCAGAGAAGCTATCTGGTCCTGGACTTTTGTTTTTGGGGAGATTTTTGATTACTATTTCAATCTCTTTGTTTGTGATTGATCTATTCAGATTCTCTATTTCTTATTGATTCAGTTTCGGGAGGTTAGATGAGTCTAAGAACTTATTCGTTTCTTCTAGGTTATCAAATTTGTTGGTGTATAGCTTTTCATGGTATTCTCTTTTTTTAAAATCCTTTGTATTTCTGTGGTGTCTGTTGTAATTTCTCCTCTTTCATTTCTGATTTTTTTTATTTGAATCTTTTTTTTTTCTTAGTGAGTTGGGCTAAGAGTTTGTAAATTTTGTTTATCTTCTTGAAGAACCAGCTTTTAGTTTCATTGATCCTTTATATTGTTTTCTTAGTCTCTATTTTGTTTATTTCTGCTCTGATTTTCTTTTTCTTTTTTTATTTATTTTTTTCCTTTTTCTCCCCAAAGCCCCCCAGTACATAGTTGTATATTCTTCGTTGTGGGTCCTTCTAGTTGTGGCATGTGGGATGCTGCCTCAGCATGGTTTGATGAGCAGTGCCATGTCCGCACCCAGGATTTGAACCAACAAAACACTGGGCCGCCTGCAGCAGAGCATGTGAACTTAACCACTCGTCCACGGGGCCAGCCCCTCTGCTCTGATTTTTGTTATTTCTCCTTTCTTCTGACTTTGGGCTTTGTTCTTCTTTTTCTAGTTCTTTTAGATATAATGTAAGCTCGTTTACTTGAGATTTTTCTTTTTACTTGAGGTAAGCCTGTATTGCTGTGAATTTCACTCTTACTACTGCTTTTGCTGCATCCCATGGGTTTTGGTATGTTATATTTTCATTTTCATTTGTCTCCAGGTATTTTTTGATTTCTTCTTTGATTTAATCACTGATCCAATAGTTGTTCAGTAACATACTGTTTAGTCACCACATATTTATGATTTTCCCAGCTTTTTTCTTGTAGTTGATTTCTAGTGTCATAGCATAGTGGTTAGAAAAGATGCTTGATGTGATTTCAGTCTTCTTGAATTTATTGAGGCTTACCTTGTTTCCCAACATATGGTCTATCTTTGAGGACGTTCCATGTGCACTTGAGAAGTATGTGTATTCTGCTGTTTTTTGGTTGGAATGTTCTCTATATATCTATTAAGTCCATCTGGTCTAGTGTTTCAATTAAGGTCACTGTTTCCTTGATAACTTTCTGTCTGGATGATCTATCCCTTGACGTAAGTGGAGGGCAAAGGTCCCCTACTATTATTGTGTTGCTGTCAATTTCTCCCTTTAGGTCTGTTAATAGTTGCTTTACATACCTTGGTGCTCCTGTGTTGGGTGCATATATATTAATAAGTGTTATGTCATCTTGGTGAATGTCCCTTGTATCATTATATAATGCCCATCTTTGTCTCTTGTTATCTTTATCTTGAAGTCTTCTTTGTCTGATATAAGTATGGCTACATCTACTTTCCTTTGCTTGCCATTTGCTTGGAGTATCATCTTCTATCCCTTCACTCTGAGCCTATGTTTATCTTTAGATCTGAGATGTGTTTCCTGGAGGGAACATATTGTTGAGTCTTGTTTTTCAACCCATCCAGCCACTTTGTATCTTTTGATTGGTGAATTCAATCCATTTACATTTAGAGTGATTATTGATATATGAGGGCTTAATACTACCATTTCATCTTTTGTTTTCTGGTTATTCTATATGTCTGTGTTTTTTCTTCCTCATATTTCTCCCATTTCAGTTTGGTGGTTTTCTCAGTATTTATGGTTTGTGACTCTGAGTTTTTGTTTTGTGGTTACTATGAGGTTTGTGTAAAAGGTCTCATAGATGAGATAGTCCTTTTTCTGATAGCCTCTTATCTCCATTAGCTTAATCAGGTTCCATCCCTTTCCTCTTCCCCTCCTATGTTTTTGTTGTCACAAATTACTCTTTTTTTCTGTTGTAAGTTTGTGACCAAATCGAAGTGTTTATAGTTATTTTTTATACTTTCTTTCCCTTTATCTTTTATGTTATAATTAAGTATTTGCTAACCTATTCTGATATAGAGCTTCAATTTTCTGATTTTGTCTGTCTATTTATCTCCTTGCTCAAAGCTTTGTGAACCTTTGCCTTTTTCTTTCTGGTAGGAGGGTTCCCTTCAACATTTCTTGTAGGGCAGGTCTAGTGGCAATGAACTCCCTCAGCTTTTCTTTGTCTGGGAAAGCTTTTATTTCTCTGACATATCTGAAGGATAATTACACTGCATAGAGTATTCTTGGCTGATGATAGTTTTTGTCTTTCAGTATTCTGAATATATCATTCCACTCCCTCCTAGCCTGTAAGGTTTCTGCTGAGAAATCCACTGAAAGCTGGATGGGGGTTCCTTTGTAGGTTATTTTCCTCTCTATTGTTCCTCTTAATATTTCTCCTTTGTCATTGACTTTTGACAATTTTAACATTATATGCCTTGGATAAGGTCTTTTTGGATTGATATAATTAGGAGTTCTATTAGTTTCAAGTACTTGCACGTCAAGTTCCCTCCCCAGGTTTGGGAAGTTCTCAGCTATTATTTCTTTGACTAAGCTCTCTGCTCCTTTCTCCTTCTCCTCTCCCTCTAGTATAGTCCTTATGTTACTTTCCCTAATTGAGTCAGATATTTCTTGAAGAATTTCTTCATTTTTTAAAAATCTTTGTTTACTTACACCTGAATCTCTTACACCTGAATCATTTTTCTATCTTTGAGCTCACGAATTCTCTCCTCCATAAGATCGGCTCTATTTTTAGTGCTTTCTACATTATTTGTTATCTCATTAATTGTGTTCTTCATATCCAGAATTTCTGTTTGATCTTTTTTTAGAGCTTCAGTCTCTTTGGTGAAGTATTCTTTCTGTTCATTAATTTTATTCCTGAGCTCATTGAACTCTCTCTGATTTTCTTATAACTTGTTGAGTTTCTTTATGACAGCTGTTTCAAATTCTGTCAGTTAGAGTATAATCTTCTGTGACTTCAGGTTTGGTTTCTGGAGAGTTGTCATTTTCCTTCTGTTCTTCCATGTTACTGTAATTCTTCATCATTTTGATGAATTGACCCTTTGCCAGCACATTTGTGGTAGTAATCAACTTTTCTTATTTTGGTAAAGCTTTGGTTACTTTGGCTCTGGTTGCCTGGGTCTTGTCTTTCTCTGCTGGCTCTCTGCAGGCTTGGATGGTGTTGTCCCGTGTACCACCTGCATTGCTGTTCCTGAGTTGTCTGGGGGTGCTGGTTGCACCACTGCCAGGGGTGCTGAGTTCACAGGTGTTGCTGTGGCTGTCGCTGGTGGGGTGGGACTTGTATGCAGCCTCCATTTCTGGGGAGTTGGTGTCCAGGGTGCTGCCACTGGGGGCTGAGTTTTCCTGCCCCATCTGTTCATAGTTGTGCAGGTCAGGCTGCTAACCACAGCTGCTGACCCACCAACCATCAAGGGGTAGGGCTGCTGCTGTGCCCCCCAACTGCTTCACAGATGTTTTCACATGTGGGGCTGGGCTGTTCTAGCCTCCACTCAGTTGCATGGGCCACTGTGTGAGGATCCATGCTCTGTATTGCTGCCATGGGAGGGGGCTGCTCCCCTAGTTCCACTGCTTCTGGGAGTCCAGTCCACCCACTTTCAGATATATAGCTACATGGATCTCTTAGGTGTCCTGTTGTGCTGTATAGGGAACCCTCTATTGGTCAATGGATGTCTGTTTGGTTATAATTTAAAGGGGAGATACAAAGGGAACAACTCACTACACCATGATGCTAATCTCACCCTTCTCCTCATTTTATGGATGAGGAAACCAGAAACCAGAGAGGTTAGTCACTTATTCCAAGGGACCCAGTTTGTTAGTGGCAGGTCTTGGAGCAGAGCCCATGTTTCTTTCCTCTACGCCATGCTACAGGGACACATGCCTGTAAAATATAATTTCAGAAGAAACTCTTGAAATAGTAAACTTTGCTTTCAGTAATAGGATTTCAAATAATGCTTTGGAAGACTGTTCCCAATGGTTTTCCATGAAGTGTGGTACCTCATAGCCACAATATCCTGTGTATCCATGTCATGGGATTGCTGTGGATATGACATGGACAGATGGTGTGGCTTATTGATTTTTCAGTTAACAGAAAGAAGAAATATCTTCTCAAGGGCAAGACCTTGTCTTATTCATTATTAACATTCCAGTGCCTAGCATAGTGCCCAGCATAAAGTAGTTACTCAGAAGGTTTATGGATTTCTGGGGTAGGTCAGCCAAAACTCTTCTATCTATCACATTTTCAATAACTACTTAAATGCTGTCAATCAGACGACATGCTATTGATCAGAGTATATTAAAGAGAACATCAGAAAATATGGCCTTGCTGCTTTTTGATCTTGGAGAATTGATCTAACTCTTCTGAACCTGTTTCCTTATCTGTAAAACTCACACTACTCTCTAAGCTTTCTTCCTGCACTAACGTTACATGATCTCCCCAGAAAAGCACAGATTTTTCAATAACAAGAATTTTGATTGAGACATTATGTGTGTATGTGTGTGTTTGGCTTGCTCTGTAGATATAATGCATGATAAGGTGGTTTTTAGTCCTAAAAATGGGTTTAAATGACTCTCCAATTGTGTAAGCTAATCATTTTTTCCCGGCTTGTTGAACAACAGTAGCAATACCCAAAAAAATCAAAGGCTTTTTAGTGGCTTATAGAGGAAAAAAAACCAAAAAAAATTAGTCCTCAATTAAATTAAAATGAAACTTGAGGATGGTATTTGTTTAGTTTGAAAGGCACATTATGTCTATTTATTTGGAAACCCCACAATTTATTCCTCTGTCTACCATAAACCACTGTACAGTGACAACTAAGATACCACGTTGCTTATTGTGCTAAAGCTGAAGATGCTGCAACTTGTATTCACGGGGTTGGATTGGGCTCAGGCTCCAGGGATTGATTTATAGCCTGAGGTGAAACCATGAAACCACATGGACTGTTGTCTGAGAATAAGGATGACCAATTGCACCTGTATTCCTCAAAGCAAGTGCTACTAAAATCTCAACTCAGCATACTTTTACTCTCCGTAGTATTCAAAAGATATTAATCATACAGTGCTCCATGGAAAGAATTCATTTAAGGAAAATTGACAACACTTTGATATATTTCTCCAAAGTCCTAGCAATAGGGGTCCGGGAATTAGAGACTCTTAAGAGTGGGAAGAGACCATTGAGTTCAACCTCCTTAATTTATAGATAAGAATATTGAGAATCATGGAGGTTAAGGGACTTGTTTAAGGGCACACAACTAGTTTAAAACATAGTCAGCAATAAAACACGTCTTCTAACTCCTGGTCTAGTACTCTTTCCTCTACGTCCCTGAACGCCCGAGTGTAACCATTACTTAAATCCTGAGGTTCTTCTGTCATTTATTGTTTCCTGTGTGCTGAGGGATGTGCTGAGCATTTTACATGCTTCAAGTCATTTAATCCTCAAAATAACTCATTTTATCATTGAGGAAACTGGCCTTAGAGTGGTTCCTAACATTTTAGGGTCACAAGGCTACTAAGTGGTGGGACGAGGATAGAAATTCAGGCAAGTTAACTTGGAACCCAAACTGGGCATACAGGACTCTCAGTTACATTTGAATTTCAGAAAAAAAAATTTCAAAAAAAATTTTTTTTTTAGTACAAGTAATATGTCTCAAATATTGAAGGGACAATTAAAATTTAACTGAGCATCCTGTATTTTCGTTTGCTGAGTATGGCAACTTAACCCAAGCTATCCCAGGGTTCTCTGTCCCATGGTTGTTTCTTTTCCTTGGCTTTGAGAAGAAGAATGCTAGGGTTATTTCTCTGCTGTCATTTCTCTGATCCCATCATATCTTGAAATTAAAAACGTCCTTTGTCACTAGTTTACATTTTGATTTCTTACAGTTAGAATTTGGTCTAAGTCCATTTGAAGCTTGGGCTGGGAAGAGATCTCATTGGGAGTAACATGGGGTCAAATGTTTCTGGGTATAGGATTTCATAGGTACTAGTTGCAATACTGAGGACCTATTATGTTATTCAGTTTTACTCCAGGACATGGAGCTGGGGGTGTTAACGTAACGGGAATGTTGAGGTCAATCAAACTACTTGAAGACTCTGATCCTTTATTGTGTCCTGAGGAATGGATTTTCCCAAATGTGGGGAGCAGAATTTTCTCGTGATCTCGTCTTTTCAAGTGCACCTTGTACTGACATCTACACTGAGTCAGAAGCCAATGAAAACATATCGCAGGAATGCAGGGAAGTTTCACATTAGGAGACTTCTCAATGGAATTCACTGTGTTTCCCACCACGAGATCATCTCCATAGACATAAAATAAACATTTATTAAAATTCAACACCCATTCCCATTGAAAAAAATACTCAGTAATCTAAGACTAGAAGGAAGGTTTTTTTAACTTGGAAAAAAAGGGTATACAAGAATCCTAGAGTCATCAACATATTTAATTAGTAGTGAAATATTAGAAACATTCCCGTTAGAGTCCAGAATAAGGCAAGGTTTCAGTATTTTTTCTAGGCGTACCAGTCAATGTAGTGAGCGGGGAAAACATGTAATAAGAGAACTACATTTACACATCAGCTAATTGTTTAGCAAGAAAATCCTAGACAATCAGTTGGAAATTATTAGAGTTAATAAAAGGGAGTTCAGGAAGGTGTCTAGATATAAGATTAATATGTATAAACCGATAACATTCTTACTTATTAACAATAACTAACTAGAAAAATGAGCAGAAAAAACTCATTCAAAACAACAACAACAAAATCCTCAAATATCTTTGAATAAACTGGAGTTCGAATATAAGGCCTATGTGAAGAAAATGATATAATTTTCTAAAAGGACAAAAAAGAGGCCTGAATTAAAAAAGAGAAATACATTTCCAGATGAGAATGCTGCATAGATGTAGCTGTCTATTCTGTCAAAAGTAAGCTTTAAAATTCCAATAAAAATCTCAATAGAGTTCTTTCTGTAACACCATGAGCTGACATAATAAAAACATTTCTATAAACAAATAGGAAGAGTAAACCAACTCAGGAGAGATGTAAATTGAAAGCAACAATGAGGTGCCTATCATACGTCCATCAGATGGTGACAGTGTGGGGGAAATGGGGAATTATACACAGTTTGTGAAACTGTAAATTGGTATATGTCCTTTGTGGAGTTCACCTTGACTGGGGCTATTAAAATTAAATGTGTAAGCAAAACTGGGTATTCACATACAAAAGAATGAAATTGGACCCCCATCTTACTCACAAAAATGGACTCAAAATGGCTTAAAGACTTTCATGTGAGACCTGAACCTGTAAAACTCCTAGAATAAAACATAGGGAAAAAGCTCCTTGACATTGATCTTAGTGATTTCTTGGATCTGACACAAAAAGCACAGGCAACAAAAGCAAAAATAAACAAGCACATTACATCAAACTAAAAAGCTCTGCATAGCAAAAGAAACACTCAACAACATGAAGAGGCAACTTACTGAATGGGAGAAAATATTTGCAAGTTGTCTATCTGAGAAGGGGTTAATGTCCAAAATATATAAGGAACTCATCCAACTCAATACAGAAAACCAAAAATCTGATTACAAAAATGGGCAGAGGACTTGAACAGACATTTTTCCAAAGAAGACATGCAAATGGCCAACGGGTACATGAAAAGATACTCAACATCACTGAAATGCAGATCCAAACCACAATGAGATACTACCTCACACCTGTTGGAATCACTATTATGAAAAAGACAAGAGAGAACAAGTGTTGGTGAGGACAAGGAGAAAAGGGAACCCTTGTGCACTGTTAGAAGGAATGTAAATTGGTGCAACCACTATGGAAAACAGTATGGAGCGTCCTCAAAAATACTACATATGATCCAGCAATTCTACTTCTGGGTATACTTCTCAAAGAAATGAAAACAGGATCTTGAAGAGATATCTGAACCCCCATGTTCATTGCAGCATTATTCACAGTGGCCAAGACATGGAAACAACCCATATGTCTGTTAATGGATAAAGAAGGTGTGGCGGTGGTGGTGGTGGTGGTGTGTGTGTGTGTGTGTGTGTGTGTAAATATATAATGGAATATTATTTGGCCATGAGAAAGAAGGAAACTCTGCCATTTGCAACAACATGGATGGACCTTGAAGCCATTATGTTAAGTGAGATGTCAGAGAGAGAAAGATAATACTGCATGATCTCACTTATATGTGGAATCTAAAAGAGCTGAACTCATAGAAACAGAGACTAAAATGGTGATTACCAGAGGAGTGGGGAGATGTTGGTCAAAGTGTACAAACTTTCAGTTAAAAATGAATACAGCATGGTGATTATAATGAACAATACTGTATTATATACTTGAAAGTTGCTAAGAGAGTAAATGTTAAATATTCTTACCACACACAAAAATTGTAATTATGTGAGTTGACGGATGTGTTAGTTAACATTATTGTGGTAAACATTTGACAATACAGTTATGCCTTGCATGACAACATTTCAGTTAGGAATGGAACACATATACGACAGTGGTCCCGTAAGGTTAGTACCATATAGCCTAGGTGTGTAGTAAGCTATACCATCTAGGTTTATGTAAGTACACTTCATAAAGCTTGCACAATGACAAAGTCGCCTAACAACACGTTTCTTAGAAGGAATCCCCGTTGTTAAGTGCTGCATGAATGTATATATGTGTATCAAGCCCTCATGTTGTACATCTTAAATTTGCACAATGTTATATGTCAACTATATCACAATAAAGCTGGAAAAAATCCTCAAAATAAAAAATCTTGTTTTAAAATTAAAAAAAGGATTTTAATGTGTGTGAGGAAAAAAAGCATAATACAGATGACAAGTTTAATAGCATTTGAAAAATGTGCATGTTTATGTAGAGTGTATGAAAATGTATACATGCTCACAGAGGTATGTGTGTAGAAAAAATTTGGAAGGTTACATTCTGAACTCTTTACAGTGGTTGTTCCAAGAGTTTAGGAGCCTAGAGTGATGGGGCCCAGGGTTTTCGTCTTATATATTTCTATATTGTTTGAATTTTTCATCATAAAAATATTAAAAAGAGTGGAACTCAGAATGAAATTGTGTTTTATTTTAATATTCGAGGTCTCAAGGATTGGAATGGGGGTGAAGTAAGGGAAACAGAATTAGCACATGGCTAGTTTCTTTTAAATATCTTTTATGTCCTTGAATAATGAGAGAGGTATGAAAAATAAACCTGTTTTTAAGCAATGACCATCCATTTGATATCAAATTGTCTCTTTAGTAACAACTTCTTGCCAGAGCCCAGGAAACAAACGGGAGCTTCATGGATTCTTCTAGAAGCAGAAGGAAGAGGGATCAAAGTTTTCCACAAACTTTTGGTGAACCTTGTAAAATACGGACTATTCTGCAGATTGGGAAAGATGTGACTTCTATTTGTCTTTCATATTCTAAATATTTTCTGTGATTTAAAGCATTCATTGCTTCCCTTTGCTGTCAAGGAAATGAAGGAAACACATTTCAGTAGCACTTTTCTGAATGCACTTATCTCTAGCTACTGCTATAAATATGTAGTGATCACATTCTCCCAGTGCCCAATAAATCAAGCTCTTTGGCCAGAACTTTACTTGTGTCCTGGGAAGAAATAGTCTCCTCCCCAAGTTATATCGTGAATTCTACAGTAACTCCCTTTCCTAGGGACAGAAAGTAAGCAAGGGAAAATATGGGTTTAAAACATACTAATTTCATGCCTTGATTTACAACAGGTTGTGGACATCTGTGTAAACTGGTGGCTGGAGGGTGCAATTATGTTTGAGAGTCACTTATTGAGTACCACCTGTGATCCAGGCACTGTTTTTGGTGCAAAGATACATAGAAAAGTACATCTTGGTGGTTGTCCTCAGGAAGCTCGAAGTCTTGGGAGAAAGAAGACATGTTTGAGGCAAGTCAGGGGGAGGTGGCAATGAATAGGCTGAAACGGGGGAAATCAAGCTGATAAAGAAAACAAGAATTTGATTTAAAATTTCTGAATATTCCATGGCATTTCTCCAATTAAAACGCTACAAATATATTGTCACTGATGTTTTGTTTCTTTTGTAAGATTTTATTGATTTGAACTGTAGGCATCATATGTGGTCTTTGAGCACTGATGGGTACTGAGCCTCAGTTGCAAGCATTCTAGAAAACGGTCTAGTAACTCCCTCTCTACCTCCATTTGTAAGATTTCCCTAGAAAGTCCCTCTTAAATGAAATAGTCAGTTAAAAAAAGTTCCCAGAAACAGTGGGCTAAGGGTGCAAGTCTAGGCATCCTTACTAGAAGAGCTAGCACACTAAGGCGGCTGCTCCCAAACTGTGGCTGCATCAGAATCACCTGGAGGGTCATTAAAGCACAGTACTGGGCCCCATTGCCAGAGTTTCTGATTCAGTAGGACTAGGGGTGGGGCGGAGAATCTGCATTTCTAACAAGTTCTTGGGGGATACTGATATTGCTGATCTGGGATCACACTTTGAAAACCGCAGCCTTAGGGCCAGCTGTCTCAAGGAGAAGACTGATTCATTTAAGAAAGAAAGCTGATAGTCTGATGCTCATCATTTAAATTATGTGTTGTGAGAATCCTAGGCAGTCAATTCAGCGTCTTCCTTGCTCCAAAAACAGAGGTGGGAAGGTTCAAGTTTGAATGTGCAGGTTCAGACAGCCTGGAATGGAGTCTTGGCTCTGAGCCTCACTAGCTGAGTGAACTTGTGGACATAACTTGATGCTTCTGTGTCTCAGTTTGTCCATTTGTAAAAAGCAAACTATAATAGTACCTATCTCAGAGGTACTTGAGAGGATTAGATGAGTTAATGCATGCCAAGCACCTAGTAAGAAGGCTACCACATAATCAACTCTTGAGTAGTAGATGTTGTTTTTCTCACACAGGTGCTGGATTTTTGCTGCATAGCCATGATCCAGGGGTTTTGCGTCTTAAATTTTAGCTGAATGCTTGCACTTGCGTAGGCAAAGCTTTAGTTACCCCCCAAAATTGATTGGGATCTAGCCATATATTTCCATGTAGTTGGGAAACCCACTCTTGTAAAACTTTTTATGTCCCAAATACGGTTTTGTGGAGCCAGAGGACCACTGACCTTTGTCGACGAAAATAATCCATAACCAATCTATAAATGAAAATTTGGGAGAGTTTATTCCGAGCTGAAATCTGAGGACCATGGCCCAGGGCCTTTCTTCCTGAAAGAAAAAAGGGCACCAAAGAAGTGAGGTATACAGAGTGGTTATATACCCCCAAACAGGCTGTTTCACATATGATTGAAATGTCCCTCCCACAATAGTCACAAGATTGCCCTGTCAGCACAGCGCTTGATGGACACAGCAGGTAGTGGGTCTGCTCTCTTGGAGGGCATAGCAGGAGGCAAGTCTATTGTCTTGAGCTCGGTGGTCACAGGTGAGCGCAGCAATCAGTTTCTAGCCTAAGGAAAGATGCTTAATCCTTAAAGAAATGCCAACGTTGGGAGGGGGAGGGAAGTTGCACCTTTATCTCAAGGGCCTTTGCTCCTGCCATAGGGAATGTCTAAAGCAGATATACAATGCATACTCAACGGCCATGGTCAGGCCCTTTTGGAAAGACAAGGTCAGGCCGAATCAGGTTCACACAAAATGGCTTCCTCATATACTCCAATATATCCTGTTACTTGCCATTTTTATTTGTCACCTTGTTGAGGGGTTCTGCCTGCAAACCTTTCCGAGACCCTAAATTCCTACTTGGGGGTGGGTTTGTATAGATTCTCCATTTTTCTGAATCCTCTTTCTGTTGAGAATCCTTTGCTTTCTGTGCATCTTCTCAGAGTCCAAGGAACTGCTTTTCCAACTTTAACTGAAGTTTTAAATTTTCTAACTTATTGGCCATTTTGTACAAGAATGAAAATGTTTTATTACTCCTATTTTTAATCACTACAATGAGGTTTCTGAACACCCTTAAAGAAAGAGTATTTTAAAATGTAGGTTTTATTATTTTTCAGGTATTGTGAGACCAACAGATGAGGAGACAATGGAAAGGATAGTTCCCCTCAGTTCCCAGGAGGAGTGGGGCACACTGCTCCCTGCAGGGCTGCGTGGGGAAGCACCAGGGTGGTCAGAAGCAGAAGGGAAAATGTGAGCAACAATCTTTATTGTGGTTTCCACGGGAAAGTCAAGGCAGAGTAAGCAGGCTTAGAGTTGGCTCCTTTTAATAATTTCAGTGGGCTCTGGAGTAGAGTTGCTATCCCTAGTCATCTGATACCTGGCCCTGGGGTGATTAGGGTGGGTGCACAGTGGCTCAGCTGTGAAAGCCCATAAAGAAGTTTGCATTTTGGTTTGGGTTTTGGATTGGTTAGTTTGCATATGAAAGATGTGCTCCTTAGTGAGCTGTTTGCTATCTCTAGGAATTAGTTAACCCTGGGAGGGGCAGTCGTGTCCATCCCCACCCCCCACCATCCCCAGTCAATGAGGCCCCAGATCCCAGAGCATCGGGAATACAGTAAATAAGAAAATAGTATAGTGACTACAAAGAGGGTGTGGCAGAGCTTTGAGACAAGGCTGGTTTGAGAGTCCCTCTCTGACTGGGTGACTCATATCTGCTCACTAGTGCCTCAGGATCCACTCCTTTGGTTCTTCACTGTTACAGAGTCCTACATGCCATGGACCTCTGGACAATTCACATTCATCTGAAACTGATAATGTTGCTTTATTAATGTCCATGGGAAAGGGAGAGTCTTTCCATCCCTCCAGTCTAGGGTTGCCCGATAAAATAAAGGATGCCTAGTTAAATTTGAATTTCAGATGAACAGTGAAAATTTTAGTGTAAGTATGCTCCAAATACAAAAAAGTTATTCCTTGTTTATCTGAAATTCAGTTTAACTATGCATTTCGTATATTTTTGCTAAATCTGGCAAGCCAACTCTGTTCTATTCTACTACCTATTCAGAGTTTGAAATATTTGTTGAATTAATGAATCCATAAATCCCATTTTGGATTGAATAATTTTGTTTCATCTCTGCCTCAATTCCATTCTCATGGAAATTTGACCATTAATACCAATTTGCATGTATGTTCTTTTCTTCTAAGCCTTTTGACTTTTGTAGTTCCTGGTCCTTGCAGTCTTCCTTCTCTCATATTTGAGGCTACTCCCAAGCTCCCAGGCCCAGACCCTGCACCCAGTTAGGATTGGGGGGTCTAAGGAGCTGCCAGGACTACACAGAAGTCTTGGCATCAAGTCAAGCTTGAAGCCCAAGTATGTTAGTTAAGATGATCTCTTCAGTAACCTGCCCAACACCCTAGATCCTCTAAAGCCAACGACTGAAATTCTTGCAAAAGTTACAATAAACATCCCAGTTTCCAAATCCAATAGCCATTTCTCCAACCTCATTTGTTTTTGTTTTTTTTTTGACATCAGATTCTTGGGACTTCAATGGATTTATAGGAATTCCAAGTTATACAGTAAGGACTGGGTGTTACCAAAAGAGGGCACTGATTGGCTGCCGCAGGACCATCTCACAGGCATTCCTACATGGTTCCAATGTAAAGCCAGGTTGAGAATTTTGCTTTACCCTATGGGAATCCTCAAGGTTTGATCCTTAACCCCCTTTTCCCTTCTTAATTCTCTTATCATGGTGATCTTGTCCATACCATTTTAGACTACTAATCCTCAAATTTATATCACTAGCCAGACCTCTCATTTGAGCTCCGGATTGACAGATTTATCTGATTTTGACCTCTACTTGGAGGTCTTACAAATACCTCAAAGGTAGCATATCTATTTTTTTCCCCAGTAATTTTATTGAGTTCATAATGGTTTATAACATTGTGTGATTTCGGGTGTGCATTATTTATCAATTTCTGAACAGACTTTATTGTGCTCACCTCCAGTAGTCTAATTTTTGTCCATCACTGTACATATGCGCCCCTCTACCCCTTTCACCCACCTCTCAACCCCCTTCCCCTCTGGAAACAGCTAATCTGTTCTCTTTATCCATGTATTTGTTATTTTCCACATATGAGTGAAACCATGCAGTATTTATCTTTCTCTGTCTGGCTTATTTCACTCACAGGTAGCATATCTATTTTATCCTTCAAACCTCTCTCCTCTTTCTAGTGTTCTTCAACATGGAAAATAATAGCATCCAGTTGTTCTTGCCTGAAATCCAGAAGTCATCCTTAATTCTCAGCTTCCCTAAGCCCTCGCCTTCTATCCAGCAGCATGTTCTCAATAGGAACTCCAAAAGATGCCTTAAATCCATCCCTTTATCTCCATCTCCACCATTTCACTGAGTCCAATCTCCCACCATCTTTCTCTGGATTTGTTTTCTCTCCTTTTCTTTTTGCCCTCCTCCAATCAATTCTTTCCATATCAGCCAGAGTGACCTTCTCATATTCTAGATTAGATTCTGCCCTTCTTTTGCATACAGTTCTTCATTGGCTACTCATTTATTGAATTTGGAATAAAATACAAACTCCTTACCACATTCTACAAGACCCTTCCTGAGTTGGCCCCTGGTGAACTCTTCAAGCTGCTCTTCGAATTTTCACCCTGCCCTACCCACACTGATCTTGTTTTAATTCTTTAAATACACCAATTGCTTTCCTACTTCAGGGCTTTTGCTTGTGCCACACCTCTGTCTGGAAAGCCTTCCCTTCACATGGCTAGCTCTTTCTCATCCTTTGCATTGCAGCTGAAATGGTACTACCCCAGAGAACATGCCTTGGCCACCATTTCTAAAGGAGGTTTCTTTCCCACTGTGTTCTCTACCTCAGTGCCTTATTTGTTGTTTTTCATGACATTAATGACAATTTATAATTGTCTCTTTTACCTAATTTTTGTTTCCGCTAATAAGAATAAATTTCTTATGAGGGTAGAGGGAGCATACTTATCTTGTTCATTGAAGTACCTCAGGTCCTGGTACAAAATTGGCTCCATAAATATTTCAGCATGAATGAATTGGGACCTGCTTTGTTTTTACCACACCTTACTGAAAACCTGGAGTTCTGTGACTTAGCCACACTTCAGTGCCTAAGTCCTTGATCTGGTTCCAGAACCTACCTGCTTACCTGCCTACTTACCTAGATCTTTGCAGAGTGAGGAAAGCAGTTCCTTTTCTGTGTTTAAGCTGATCACCTGTCATCACTCACCTGTCAGATTCAGAGGTTACCATATTCCACTTACCATGCTGGACTTTCTGAAACTAGGTCTGCTTCCATTCCATAGATGTTTTACCTGTCAAATTTTTTTCTCTTGCCCTGGGCTGTTGCAATTAACTTTTCATACCCAATTGAGTAATAGGAAGTAACAGACTAGATTCTTTGATTTTCCTAATACATTTGAAATTCATCTTCAAATATCCATGGTTGCAGATAATTGTCATTCTCCCTTTCTAGCTGGGCAAACTGATAAAGTAGAACTTGAGGTACATTGTTCTTGGGGTACTCAACTATATTTTTCTCAGTGAAACATTTTTCTTTTTTTTGGTGAGGTAGATTCGCCCTGAGCTAACATTCATTGCCAATCTTTCTCTCTCTCTCTTTTTTTTTTTTTGCTTGAGGAAGTTTAGCCCTGAGCTAACATCTGTGCCTATCTTCCTCCATCTTTTGTATGTGGGATGCCTCCACAGCATGGCTGATGAGTAGAGAAAGTTTGTGCCTGGGATCTGAACCCACAAACCTGGGCCACCGAAGCAGAGGACGTGGAACTTTAACCACTTGGCCATGGGCTGGCCCCTTAGTGAAACTTTTGTTAAAGAAAAAGTTATCACAAGTATTATCTATGGCACAATGCAAGCCTGTTTGGATAGGACTACATGAAGCTAACTGTTAAATAGCAAAGCAAGGAAAGTACGTGTTTGTGTGTATGCTGCCTTGTTGAAACCTTGCAGGCATTTTGTCATGCCTTCTCAATGAGACCTTAAACCTGAGAGTAGGAGCTGCATTGTGTAATTTGTTTGTTTTTTGCATTGTTGGTAATAAACTAGTACATTCTCATCCCCTTGAAAGATATTTGACTGAGGAAAGACCCCAGTCAGTAAGAGATGCAGGGCCATGTGTTAGAATGGATAGTCCAAATAGCAAATTGTATGTGTGTCGGGGGCATTATGGGTACTTGAAAGCACGATTGGTGCATTATTAATCTGTTGGTTCATGATAATTTTTTATGTTTGTTTTTTGTTTTGTTTTCTTTTGGTGAGGAAGATTGTCACTGAGCTAACATTTGTGCCAATCTTCCTCTGTTTGTATGTGGGATGCCGCCACAGCATGGCTTGATGAGTGGTGTGTAGGTTTACACCAGGATCTGAACCCAAGACCCCCAGGCTGCGAAAGCAGAGTATGCAAACTTAACTACTGCACCACCAAGCTGGCCCCTGGTTCATGATAATTGTTTAATAAGCAGGTGAAATAATTATTTGCACTTCCCCAAGAGGAGATCAAGAAGAACATGGAAACACTGAAATCAATGATGGGACCTGCTGTTAATAAAAATAACACAGGAAAGACTTAGCCTAGAAGATCACTGATGCCTCCCTCTACTTGTGTTCTGGTAGATACACTGCTATCTTTGAATCTTTGTCCCAGTTTACTTCCTTTTTTCTTAAAGCTGCTGGAAGAAGGATGACTGAGATACTTGAAAAAATCAATGGCAGTTGTGATGGGGAAATTTACTCAACTTTTGCTAGCACAAGTTTGACCATCTTCTTTGTAGTTCTGAAGTTTTAACAGAATCAGAAAGTCATGCCCTCTTGGGCTTTGGCTGGATGGTTGGGTGACCAACTGTCCTGGTTTTCCTAGGATTGTCCCAATTTTACCACTTATAGTCCCAGGTCCAGGAAATCCCTTAGTCCTGGGCAGACTGGGGATGTTGCTGACCTTACTGGGTGGAGAACTGGCAGACCCTTGGGGAAATGGAAATGGGAAAATGGTATCCCAGTCCATTATCTTTTTCTGTAAAGCATCTCCTCACCTGCCCACCCCCTACCCTCTCTCAGCTCCTGATAAAAATAAAATGATCTATAATAATATAAATATAAGTGAACTATAAATAAACACAAATATAAAAAGTAAAAAAAATGCTTGTATTCATTTGTCACTCTTCTGTGCCTTTGTCCATGACCCGCCTTTGCCTGAAATGATCTGCCGCCAACTTTCTTCTGCCTGTGAACTCTTACTGATCCTTAACCTCCATTCTGGGGAAGCTCTTCTCTCACAGTCTTCAATGCCCCCTCCTTCTCCCAGAGATTTAGTTACTTCTTTCTTCTCTGTACCTCCTTGCAGGGCACAAATATTAGGGTATATGCTGACATTAAGAACCTGAGCCAGTTAATTTGGGTCTCTCTAAATCTGCTCCGCATCAGGGACCCACTGAGTGAAGGTGAGAGGAGGTACCTGCATAAAAATCTGCTGCCTTTGTGTCTCTGTTCCCGGGAGCATCCAGTGTCCCCTCTTTGATAATAGGTAGAGGGCAGTAAAAGAGTATCTTCATGACAGCCATTTGGGGATTACCAGACTTAGGGAAAGAAGGCAATTAAATATGAATTGTATGAGACTTCTACGATGGGCCAGACTTCCCGCTGGGCCTGTCTTTTGCTTGGAGGGCTCTCACAGGAAATTGGTCACTGCAGACTCACGTGGCAGGAGAGCTCAAGGAGAGTATTTAATGCAGCTATTGGCATGTGGTTTGAAAGCTTCAGAGTCCGGGTACTACTTTGTGAGTCTCCCATTTCAGTGGCTCTTATATAAGTTGGAATGCAGCATTGGGTTTCCCCCAAACTAGAAGGCAACTGTGATTGATTTCTTGATCTTTGAAGGCAGTGCCCTGCTTCAATATAATGGGAAACAAAAGGCTGTCAACAGCAGGGGTGTATCTGCCTCCTAAGCCTTGTATAGGCTTCCACTGCAGGATTGATCACATTGGTTTATAACTTTTATTTTATATGCAAGTTTCGTACTGAATCTGTGTGCTTCCTGGGACCCTAGTACCAAAAAGAGTTCCTAAAAAATAGTAAGCACCGGGTATATATTTGTTGCCTTGAATGTATAAAGTATTGGTAATGACTGAGTATTATGGTGGAATTGTACTATGTGTATATTGTGGGGTATACTCCTAAAGTGAGCAAAAATCCCTTAAATCACTGTTGGCACCATAAAGGATGTAAACAGATTCTGTCTCAAAGTGCTGTACAGGTATATTTTCCCTACCTGGGTTAGAACAGTTCTATGACTGGACAACATGAATTAGTTTGCTTATATTCTAGGGGTATCTTTGCAGGGCATAGATGTTGTATTTTTAAACATGAGGATTACACTTGGGGTGATATGCTCACACAAGCACAGACACACAGGAACTAGGAGGGACGAGGCAACAGCTGATTCACACTCACATTGCACTCTTATTCTAGGATTCTCCTCGGTGAAAGAAGTTGTGGACACAGTTGAACTTTAAAAATTGTTTCTCTTTTTCTCTCTCTTTAGCAAGTAAGTTGAAACAGTGTAAGCAAGAATGCACATACATCTGTTATACCTTTCCTGGGGTGTTTGCATTTCACATTGCTCAAAATCTTGAGCCAAAAGAATTATCTTCTAACTGTGGAATTGGATTATTGCCTTACAAAATGCGTTTCTTTATTTTTATTTATTTATTTATTTTTTAAAAGATTTTATTTTTTCCTTTTTCTCCCCAAAGCCCCCAGTACATAGTTGTATATTCTTTGTTGTGGATTCTTTTAGTTGTGGTATGTGGGACGCTGCCTCAGCGTGGTTCGATGAGCAGTGCCATGTCCGCGCCCAGGATTCGAACCAACGAAACACTGGGCTGCCTGCAGCGGAGCGCGCGAACCCAACCACTCGGCCACGGGGCCAGCCCCTGCATTTCTTTATTTTTGAATGGGCAATACAGCCACTTGATTCAAAATTTGAAAGGTATAAAAAGGCATATAGTGAAAAGTCTCTTTCTCATCCTTTTGTCTCATAGGATAAAATTATGAAAAAAACTCCATGTTTCTTGCCCTTATGGAGCTTACAATGTACTCAAGGGGACAGACAGTTACAAAATCATAACAACAAATGTCAAATTGCAATTGTGACAAATTCTATGAAGGAGAGACACTAGGTACTGTGAGTACCTATATTAGGATGACTTGACTAGTCAATGAGATAATGGATGGCTTCCCTGAGGAAAATGAAACAGGAAAGGGACCTAAAGGATGAATAGTAGTTAACTAGTTGAAGAGGGGAAGAAAGAGCATTTATCGCAAAGGGCTAAAACACAGAGTTCCTCTGGTGGGAGGGAGAATGAGGGACAGAAAGGAGGCTAGTGTGGCTGGAGGGCAGAAAGTGAAGGGGCACAGGGTAGAAGATGAGGCTGGAGAGGTAGGCAAATTTTTGACCATACAGGCATTTAAGGTATGTTAAGGGGTATGTTTTTTCCCAAGAGAAATGAGATGCCATTAAAAGCTTTAAGTAGAGAGTGCATGAGACATGATCAGATTTATGTATCAATCAGATAGCTCTCTCTAGCTGCAATGTGGATAACCAGCTGTAATGGTGGGGGGAAGAAGGAACATGGGGGACTGCTTATAAATATGTTGCAGTAGTCTCGGTGAGAAACAATGGTAGCTTGATCTAGGTTAATGGTAGTAGAAATGAAGGGAAATGGATGGAGTTGAGTGATCTTTAGGAAAAAACATTCTTATTCCCTGGCAATAAATTTGGTGTGTGGGATAAGGGACATAAACACATCAAATACAAATATTAGATTTGATGCTTGCACAACTGTGTAGAAGACTGCGACATTTCCTATGCTATAGAATCCTGGAGAAGAACCTCTCCTTTATTTTGAATTGTGGGTAATTATGAGTTTGATTTTGGTTCTTTTGATTTTGATGTGCCATTAAGATACTCAAGAGGAAGTTTCAAGTAGCTCTCTGGATTTATGGATCTGGAACACAGAAGAAGTGTGAGTTGGACATAAAATATATTAGTTATTTGCAAATAGAGAAGTTATTCTGCTTGGATGAATGGATCATCCAAGAGAGTGGCGAGTGTGAAAGAGAGAGGGCTGCATTTCAACACTTGAGCAACAAAATGTTTATTTTCTAGGCAGAGAAGGATGAGCAAGCAAAAGGATAAAATTTTAACACAGAAACAAGGAGAAAGAGAATGTTTCAGGAAAGGAGAAGAGGAGGATATCAACAGTGACAAGTGTTGCTGAGAAGTCAAAGGAGAAGACTGTAAAACATCACGTTGGCTTAGCAAAATAGAGGTCAATGATGGCTTTCGCCTTATATTTTTTGATGGATCATTGAGGTCAAAGACTAGAGTGGGCTGAGCTGTGAATATGAGGTGAAGAAATGGAGACCATAAATACAAAATCTTTCAAAAGATCAGTGCTTTCTAATAGGACATTATTGAGAGATTTGAGCTTTAAAAAATTCAGTGGGGAGAGTTCTAGTTCTGGTAATGACATACAATCTGCTTTAGACCTACTTTACCACTTAGGACAACTAGAAAAGCTGGGCACTGTAAATCTATAAGAAGGGCACTGAAATATCCCAGGGCCAGGTTCTTGGAAAGAAGGCTTGGAGTGATGAGTCCAGCATTTGGGACTGATTTTACGTTGGAGGCATTTGCTTATTTCATTTGCTGATGAAGAGCTGAACACAGCTTCAACAAACTCATGGATTTGCAAAGTTGTAAGATTGGGTTTTAGTGCCCTTCAAAGAAAAGGTGCCCCAGTGAACCACAATCTTTAGATTAAAACCACAAGAGCTTATCATTACTATACGAGTAAGGGTGACCCAGAAACAGACCAGTCCTCAGACCCCAGAAATAGAAACTGAAGTTTAGATTTGAATAATCTCAATCCCTGATTGGCCTATGGTGCTTTGGGATTGTTAATACTCCAATCTCCTTGTCTGCAGAAGGAAGTTAAATCCTCTCTAGAAGCTAACATATCCAAAGGTTCAAATCATCTCTCTATTTTAAATAATATTCAAAATTCAAGAAAAAATAACCAGACATAAAAGTAGACAACTTGACTATAAATCAAGGGAGATGATAGGCTATAGAAATATTCTCCTAAAGCATCAGACAAGGAAGTTATCAGTCATAGACTTGCAAATAACCATGCTTAAAGAATTAAAAGAATATTAATTATGATGAAAGATTTATTCACCAGGAGGATATAACAATTCTAAACTTATATGTACCTAAAAACTTACTTTCAAAACATGTAGAGCAAAAATTCACAGATTAAAAGAAAAATAGTTAAATCTACCATCATAGTGGGAAATTTTAATATACTTTTTCTCAGTAACTGATAGAACAACTAAAAAAAAATCAATAGAAATATAAAAGACTTGAACAACACAATGGAAAACTTGACCTAATGGGCATATATACTACATTGTATGCAATGGCTGCAAAAGTTTTTGCATATTTTCTAAATTCACATGTAATATTCAACAAAATTGGGGGCCAGCTCCATGGTGGAGTGGTTAAGTTCATGCACTCTGCTTCGGTGGCCCGAGGTTTGCTGGTTTGGATCCTGAGTGGGGACCTAGTGCCGCTCATCAAGCCATGTTGTGGTGGCATCCCATATGGAAGAACTAAGAGGCCCTACAACTAGGATATTCAACCATGGACTTTGGGGCTTTGGGGAGAAATAAAAAAAGAGGAAGACTGGAAACAGGTGTTAGCTCAGGGCCAATCTTCCTCATCAAAAAGCATACCTTTAAAAAAATTTGCAATATGCCATGCCATAAAGTAAATGTCTTAACAAATTTCAAAAGATTAAAATTATTTGAACTGTGTGTTATTTAATCCAGTGGAAAGAAATTAGTAAACAAGAGAACTAGAAAACCCCCAAATGTATGAAAGTTAATCAGTATACTTTTAAAAATCTACGGGTCAAAGAAGAAATCACAAGGTAAATTAGAAAATATTTTAAGCTGAATGGAAATAAAAATAAGACATTTTCATATGACATATTGTGAGATGCAGCAAAAGCTATGCATAAAGGGAAGTTTATGTCCTTACATGCATATATTATAAAAGAACAAGGTAAAGGTAAATGATTTAAGCATCTATCTGAAGAAGTTAGGGAAAAGGAACAGCAAATTAAACCCAAATAAAGTAGAAGGAAAATAATAAAGATTGGAGCAGAAATTATAAGAATGTTTCCTAATGTACAATAGAGTACATCATTGAAGCCGACAGTGGTTCCTTGAAAAGAATAGTTGGTAATAAACACATGGTAAAATTGATCAATAAACAGGGAGAGATGAAAATAAGACTTCATTATATATCCTACAGACATTAAAAAAATTATAAAAATAATGTTATAAATGACTTTATGGCAATACATTAGAAAATTTAGATAAATGGACAAATTATTAGAAATACTAAATTTACCAAATTTAGATGAAATGGAAAACCCAATAAAAAAAATTCAACTCACCAAAACAAAAAGAAAATCTGAAGAATTCTACAAGAGTTACCAAAAAAAAATTGTATCAGCAATTCGAAATTGTCATTCAAAGAAAGCTCCAGGTTCAGATGGCTTATCTGATGAGTTTTACCAATTACTTGAGAAAGAAACCATACCAGTTTTATATAATCTCTTCTAGTGAGGAGAAAAAGAGGGAGAATTTCCCAACTCAGGTTTTACAAATACAGCAAATCAAATATCCATCACTCAAAAAATTGAAATCTGTTCCAAAAATGTTTTTTTGTGTGTGAGAAAGATTGGCCCTGAGCTAACATCTGTTGCAATCTTCCTCTTTGTGCTTGAGGAAGATTGTCACTGAGCTAACGTCTGTGCGTTTTCCTCTATTTTATGTGGGATGCTGCCACAGCGTGCTAAGTCTGTACCTGCGATTCACACCTGTGAACCCCAGGCCACTGAAGCAGAGCACTCGAACTTAACCACTATGCCACTGGGCCAGCCTCCCTATTCTGAAATGTTTTCTTTTAAACAAAGTCTAGGGTATTTCAATTATTTAATTTTCCTTTTGGTTCGAGCCCCTTTGATTTGCAAAACTAATTATTTTTTCCCAAGTAAATTGATCGTAGACTGGGAACTCTTGGCTTCAACGAACCAGCCATAAAATAATTTTCTGATGTGTAAGTTAGTTACCAATAAAGGTACAATTTCTAATTTCAATAACTGAACCAGAGACAAATGTTCCTTTAATAATGGATGCATCTTTCTGCCTCTAGGTAGGCAGTCATTTATAACAACTAGTTCACTTGCTTTTTAGGTAAAATACCTCATTGCTTAAATAGACAAGATATTAACATTAGACACATTTCTCCATTAATAACCTATGCAAAATTGTGAGGTTCTCTATTTTTGAGCAAAGTTAAAAACACCTTTGATGCATAGGTTTAGTGATGGCTTCTGGAAGATACTTAAATGAACACAGTAACTTTAGCGATTCACCTGCAAGATGAACACCTATTTAATTTACAATATTTGCAGTTTTTATAATATGAACTACAACCTTCTATTGCCTTCACTCTAATAAAGGGTAATGGTGAGATATTTTTATATGAAA
Source organism: Equus przewalskii (assembly GCF_037783145.1). Classification (NCBI taxonomy): domain Eukaryota; kingdom Metazoa; phylum Chordata; class Mammalia; order Perissodactyla; family Equidae; genus Equus; species Equus przewalskii. The sequence continues at coordinate 21,436,123 of NC_091852.1, forward strand.
GAGACTTCATTCCTATATTCTTTAAAAATTCTCTTTTTGGGTATCTACTGAACATGAGTGTTTAGGTAGATACATGCATAGCCAAATTCTACATTAGAAACATAGGTTAAAAGGAGATATTAGCTGATAGACGAAGCATCAGTTGGTTTATTCTTTTTCTAAAACATGAGTGTTTTTAAAAAGGTCATTAGGAACTTCAGAAATAACTTCATAAATGAGGATGTATACAAGAGAGGACATTTTATCCATGAAGAACTAGAGAAACCATAAAGGGTGTTATGAGATTTGCTGCTAGCTTGAGAAATTAAAGTTCAAGAAATATTGGCAACCAGGATTTTCCTTTGTTTGCATCATGTTTACAATCTCCTTCACAAAAATGATTTTCAAAATAGAATGGGAAGTTTTTACTCCCAACCGTTGCCTTTGAACATGTGAGCAAGTTCAACTCTTACATTGCCACCTGCTCTCAAAGGCAGGTTCATATTTCCAACCAAGAGTGATTTTACAGTTTGCACAATAGTTATCTGCTACAACATGTTAGCTGGGGAGAAGGACTGTCCTCTCCTGGACCACAGGCCACCTTCACACAGAATTAAAGAGGTGGGCTTGATGTTGACTAACATGAAAGGACTTGGAGATCAACACAGCAGGATTTGCTAAATGGGCTTTCCAGTGGATACAGCAGTAAATTCAAGGACAATTTGGCAGATACCCTTGGCAAGTTTTTGAGTTTGTCATTTTTATCATCTCTGCTGGAAGTTTCTTATTCAGCTCAGGGCTGGCACATGAAGAATTGCAACTCTGCTGGATTCTATGACAAAAGAATCCCTGGAATAGGCTGGCAAAAGCTGTTATTTTGAAGAGTGTGAGGCACTTTCTACATAGACGAGGAGAGAGAAAATGTCACAGTACATGCTTAGCAGTCCATGTCCTGGCCAGCTCCCCTACGCACAGCCCTAGCTCACAGCACCTATCTGCCAGGTACTCGCTGTCACCAGCTGGCTCAACAGTCAATCAATTTGCTGCATGACTGGGTGTTACATGCTTAGGCTCAGGCTGTCAGGCAGCCCTGGCTTTGTGGCTGTTGGCTCCTCCATGGGGCATGAAGCATTCTCCCTGTCATGAACCAAACTCATTTTGTAAGGCCTGCTTAATCTTGATAACATGGCCTGATATGGATGTACGGAAAAGCAAAATTACAGGCCACTCTCACTCATGAATGTAGACTAAAAAACTCCAAAGTAAGTACTAGAAAAGTGAATCTTGCAATACATAAAAAGGATAATATATCAGCACCAAGTTGTTTTTTGTGCCATAAATGTAAGGCTGCTTCAACATTCAAAAATCAACCCACGTAATTCATTGTATTAAAGAACAAAGGAGGAAAGTCATACATGATCTGTAAGTCACATAATACTTACCTAATAGGTAAACTGAAAAGAATAATAGATTAAGATTCTCACTCTTTTTTTTCCATTGGATAGATGGAATTTTTGTTATTGTTTGTTGAAAAGTTATATATTCTATTTTTTGTTCTTTTAATGGTTGCCTTCATCATAAGACTCATGTTTATTTATCTCCATCAATTCCTTAAACATATCAACATTTATTACTCTTAAGACAAGGACACTCACATTCACTCCTACACCTTCTGCCTCCCCCACCAGCTCCATCATGTTGACGTTGTCTAGAATTTTATTTCTAGTTTATTACAGATATATCTTCTCTTCTTTTCTTTAGTCCTTTAAAATTGTTTGGACGATAGTATTTCTGCCCGAGAAATTTGATACCCCATTACTTCTCATATCTCTTGTACTTCTGAATGTGTTTCCTTACTATTATATGGGTTTTTGTGTAGCAAAACTTTTAAAGCCTGTGTGACCAAGAATATTTTATTATGTCCTCACATTTAAATGACAATTTGGTTGCTTAGAAAACTAGTTTTAAATATATCTTTCTTCAATACTTTACGGATACTGTTCCGTTGATTTCTTGTACGTAGTATTGAGGTTGATAGGTGTCATTACAATATGATTCTTGTTCTTTTATAGATGATCTGCTCCTTCATTCTAGAAGCTTTCAGAATTTTTTCTTTGTCTTTGATAATCTTAAATTTCACCTCTACACAGAGGTGTACCTTTCCTTATATCTTCAGTTTGGCATTCTACAGGTCTTTTTATTTATTTATTTATTTATTATTATTATTTTTTAAAGATTTTATTTTTTTCCTTTTTCTCCCCAAAGCCCCCAGGTACATAGTTGTATATTCTTCGTTGTGGGTCCTTCTAGTTGTGGCATGTGGGACGCTGCCTCAGCGTGGTTTGATGAGCAGTGCCATGTCCGCGCCCAGGATTCGAACCAACGAAACACTGGGCCGCCGAAGCGGAGCGCGCGAACTTAACCACTCGGCCACGGGGCCAGCCCCTCTATAGGTCTTTTTAATTTCAAGACTTTTATTTAGCTTTATTTCTAGGAAATTTATTTCCACTATTTCTTCAAATATTTTCTCCTCTTTATTTTATCTTTCTTTCTGGGAGTCCAGTTATCCAGATGGAGCTTGTTTTTCCTTCTCGCACATCTCTAAAATCCTCTTTCCCACTTTCTTTATTCTTTCCTCCTGCCTCCTGGGAGAGCTGCTCAATGTGTGTTACCCATTTGTTCTCCAGCAGTACCTGTGAGCTCGTATTTCCCTGGAGGTATCTTAGCTAAGATACCCTGTCTGATAGTGTGTCAGATAATGTGTGTTGGGAGAGTTAAGGGAAAAGCTGAGGATGAATCACAGGGCACTGATACTTTGCCCAAAAGAACCACTGCCTAACACTCTTGTTGGCTGTCCTCTCACCAGGTAAGTCCTTGTGCCAAGGTTTCACTTTTAACCCTTGGTAGCGAACCAGTTCTTGAAGGAACCAGCCCCGCTAGGTTGTAATTCATTGCCTTGCAAGATTGAAAAGGCTGTGTTTTTCTTCCTTCTCTCAGATCATTGTACTTAACTTACCAAAGGACGTTCTTTCAAAAATACTCCAATAAAAAACAAATAACTACATAAAGCAGAAAACAAATGAAAAGGCAACAAACCACTCAAAACCATCAAAACCAAACAAAAATGTCAACACACACACATTCCTGGAATCTTCCAAACCAGTTGCAACATGGGAATTCTTTTACCATAGGCTGAATGAGTATAAGTTTGGGCAGTAAAGAAGTCTTTCAAGAACAGTGCATCCTCGAGTACCTATTTTTCCAGCGATGGTTCCAAGGTCTGAGCAGTGCAGTTTGCAGCACTGGTTATGTGTTTAAGGGACTGGCGAATCCCTGGCTCTGTCAAATGGACACAGATATATTCTAAACTGGTTAGTATAGTATTCCCTATCCTCACTTCATTCTTCTCCCCCATCCCCTTAAACAAAAACAAAACCCCCCAAACAATGAAGCAAACAATCTTTAAACTCTAGAATCCCTAGATGCATAATGGGCCTGTTAGGGCTTTTAGAAAGGTAGTTTTTGGTTCTAGTGGACTTTTTCTACACTTCAAGGTCATCCAAAGAATAAATAACCAGCTGTTATTTTTCTATGAATGTAGGACTCAACTTACTAAATAGACTGAAAAGCCATAATACCAACCAAACCAAACCACAACAAGAGAAGCAGCAACAGTAAAAACACGAAACACCAGACACTCAAAATTCTAAGAACGGTGTTTAATGGCTCATCTGAGACCAGCTGCAGAGGTCTGTCCGTTAAGGACTGAACCATAAGCAGAGGTCCCTGAGGCCTGCAGCCCAAGGTCATGGCTGCCATTTTGTAGAGTCTTAGGTGTGTGCATTTTTGCAACAACTTGCAAGGAAGAGCTTTGCAATCGGGTGGGGTAGCCATTCTCTCTTCAGTGTATACTCTGTCTTGTACAGCCCTGGGTGCTTCTTCTGTGTGACGCTCTATAACTGTGGTTTGACCTGTCATCCTACTAGCCCAGCCGGGGAGCCCTCTGGAGACTGACTAGCTTGTGGGGAGACAGTGTGGCAGAGGAGAAAGAGTCAGATGCGCTGGGCTAGAGATGTTATTTGACTTCCCCTAGGAAATTCATAAGGCTCAAGGCCTTCAGGAAAATTGCTGTAGTGTAACTTTGTGAAAGTCAGATAATTTATGAGAGCAGGGGTTGGCAAACTTTTTTTTTTAAAGGGCCAGATAATACATATTTCAGGGTTTGTGGACTATAGGGTCTCTGTCACAACTACTCAACTCTGGCATTGTAGCAAAAGCAGCCTTAGGCAATGTGTAAGTGAATGGTTGCAGCTGTGTTCCAATAAAATTTTGTAAAACAGGTGCAAGGGGCTGAATTTGGCCCATGGACCATAGATTGCCTGCTTGTGTCTTTGAGCCTTGAGGAATCTCATGAGTAAAATGGGGTGGTGGGTAGTAGTCCCCACCTACGGTAATATGTTAGAACCCAGTTAGAATATAAAGATGATGATTTTATTTTTAAACCAACTATATGTGTGGGTAGTTATAAGTAGGGGTTGATTTTTAGGTGGAACTTAAATGCCTTGAGAGAGTCAATGGCCTTTCTATAGCCTAGGCAAATCCAATTTTCTGGATGAAAGGAAAAGTCTTCATATGGTTTTTCTGGCTACCCAGTAGTCCTAATAGAAAGATGCCTATATGAATCAATGTCAATGAATATGAAACTTGCAGATTAAGTTTCCCCAGGAATGCCTGGGAAATAGGAGTGCGCAGAACTTGGAGGTGGGAAAAAGAAATGGTCTTTGGCTGTATATGCCTAGACTTTGCTAAACTGTCTCTTGTGGAAAAAATAATGATTTTGCACAAAGCCATTTGGCTTAGGAAATATTCTTCAGTTACTCTAACAAAATGTGCTTGGTTGCCTTTGGCTACTCCTAAGGAGGAAGGTTTAGCTAAGAATTAGTTGCTCAGGAAGGCAGAGAGAAGGAGAACCTTCTAGGAGGCTTGCCCTGGGAGGTGATAGGACTTCTAGGAAGGAGAGCTTGGGATGCAATAGTGCTGCGAATCAAGGTGCAGGGGGTATGCGGGGGCCTGTGAGCAGCTCGGCTGTCTCCTGGCCTCACATCCAGGACACCCTCCTCACCCTGGGACCTGCCCACAGAAAGGGAACCGTCAGCCTGTATTGATTGATTGGCTGGGCTTGTGTTGATTTGTCTGATTTAAATCAGAAATCTTTTTTCTTAGATGGCTGGTCAGCTTTTCCTTTTAAAGTGGTAAATAACCGTCCATGACCGGAGGGTGACAAGCAGCTTTCTTTGCTTTTATTTACAACCCACGATCTCATTTTAGCAATGGAAATTAGAAAGCTGCCTCTTTGCTCCCGTGTTTCACATATGCCCAGATATTAGCATTTAAGTGATTAAAAAGTAGTATCTCTCTGCAAAAGCTGTGGATAACATTTTTATATTCTTAAACAACTCTGCTAAAACAAAGCAAATTGCTCCACTCCCCAAATCTAGGCACAGGGGCCCTAGAGATTTGTTTCAAGGATGTGAAAATGTTTCTTTCTGTTTTTCTGTGACTTGAAAAGCCTACAACTTAAAGTATAATATGGACTGAGCAATTTAATCTATTTAATAGACACACCAATCAAAAGATACATCTAACTGGTCCTGGGAACCAGTGTGAAAAATCTGAGTGTGCTCTGCATGAGGAGGAAATGACTGTGTGTGACGTCTGCAGAACCCGTGAACACACCCAGACAGACGTAACACACAGAGGGAATCACGTTTATTCTCAGAATGTATGCCACTTGGAAATGCTCTTCACTATTAATAAGTAAATGGATCAAAAACTTCTAATTTTCTCTTATTATCAAAAACAAACAAACCAACAAATAGACAAAAATAGTATCTCTCAAATAAGAGTCCTGAGTTAGGACGCTGGGCTAGGATGGATGGGCGCTTCTGCTCTGTTGGTCGCTAGATTTCCTCTAGGCTGTTGTTCTATCTTCAGCATCCTATGGTGTAACCCTCATCTGCTTGGTGTGTGCTGTGTTTGCGAGTGTGTACACATCATAAGAATATATGTTTATCCTTTGGGACTCTCTAGCACTATGTTAATTTTAAATGAAAAAAAAAGCAGCCAATAACATTCTCTCCTGTTGTCTTTTCCAGCAACAAAGCTGTACGCCTCTGATTTATGTTGCCCCTTTTCAAGGAGTGAATCTTTTGAAGGCCCATCCTTATTGAGTCCTTGCTTCCTCACATCAAGCTACAAAGCTGTTGTTACTGAGGCTGGAGTTATAAGGGGCTCAGTCATGAGCCCAAAGTGCAGGGAAGGAGCTGGAAGCTGCTATGAATAACGAGAAAACCAAATGGGATGAGAGTAACAGTGACAACAGATAGCTTTGTCTTGTGTAAATTAGGTTTGTCTGGAGCAACAGAACCTAGGATAAACTCAAAGTGAAATTCCGTCTTCAGGCTCATGTTACCTTCAAAAGCAATTGGAAAAGCTCGAAAGTAACCTAAGCCACTTTCTAATCAGGAATATTCTTTCTGGGTGACATCACCAGTGAGAGCTAAGTCCTGAGTGGTTCCCTTTTTGATGGTACTGGTGGGCTTTGTTTTATCAGTTCACCCACTGGCTCGCCCACCTCTTCATTCCTGGGTGACTTGGCAAGAGAAACTCCCCACGATATTTTGCTATTTCTCCAGCAGACTGTCCTCTGTGCGCTCTGCTGCTCATGTCTTTGTATAAACATTGTGCTCTAAAGTTGACAGCCCTCGGGTTTCACTTCACACTTAACAGGCAGAGCGCTGTCAGGTTTTGAGTGAAAGGGTATAGTTTGTTTAAGCCTTATTCAGGATAAGTTGGAAGGAAAAGAGGTCTCTGGGTGCTCAGAATGACTTGTTTTCCTTCAGCTCTGAGAAGCACTGTCATTGGCTGACATATTTCCTGGGAAAAAAAAATGAGTTCTAGGGGTAGCAAGGCATGAGGGAAGAAGTTTGGTCTTTAGAATCAGACAGAATTGGATTCTGATCCCAACAGTCCCAAACACCAGCTATTTAACGGCTGGAGACAACTAATTGGCCCCAAGTATTCATTTCCCCTTTCTTCTTTTGAAATTAGAAGAATGGGACACATCACTCTTCAGGTTGAAACTATATTTCCCAGACTCTTGGAATTAGATGTGGGCAAATGACTAAATTCTCGCATGTGGAATGTCAGTGGCAGTGACAGGTGAAGTATCAGCATCACCTCCTTAAAAGAAATCACCAGCCCTTCACCACTTACTGTGGCTTGTTCTCATGGGTTGAAACACTGAGGTGGCACCAAGGAGCCAATCCCAGCAGGCTGAAGAAGCCTGCCCTGTAGAAAATGGTGGAGCAACACCATAGAAGGAACCTGGGTCCTTGAGTGATCACATGGAACAGAGCTGCTCACTTACCTTAGCCCACCTGCCTCTCTCTGTACTGTTAACTGAGAGAAGATAGAACTATCTTATCTTTGAGTCACTGTATTATTTTGTATAGCTTATGTTATTAATTATTAATTAGTTGTGTTATTAGTTAATTAGGAATAAGTTGACTTTGAGAAAGTTTCTTAACTTCTCTGCCACTTAGTTTTCTCATCAGCAAAACAAGGAAAATATATTGCTCATCTTCTTTACACACTTATTGTGAGGATTACACAAAGAAATGAATAAATGAATATTAGTATGTTTGTTGTGTATTCCGTGAGTGTCTAGTACTATTATTGTTTATGCATGCATCTACCAGGAAAGTACAGATGTTCAAGACAGATGAAATGAAAGCCTACAACATATTCTCATTTTCTCTGTGTCACAACTAAGGTGACCAACCATTCCAGTTTCCCTAGGACTGAGGGGGTTTCTGGGAGATGGGGCTTTCAGTTTTAAAAGTGGCACAGTCTCAAGCAAACTGAGTCAGGTTGGCCACCCTAGCTGGAGGCCCATTGGGCCTTGCGCTGCTAAAATCAAGGCAGCCTCAGGAAAACTGGAAAGAGTTGCTTACTGTAATCACAACACACCAGCTGGAGAAGTTCTTTGAAATAAATGATAATTCTGAATTTGCATCCAGACTGTCTCCCTGGATCTGGTGGGAATTTAACCCACTGATGCCAACCCTACAACGTATATAATTTCTTTTTCTTTGAGACGCTCATTATTGCAGATAAGAAATGCTTGTTACGTATATCTGCCATTCCTAATCAGCTCCTTGCCATCCTGAAGAAGTGGGTGTTGTCACTCTTTTGTAGTAAGGAAATACAGGCTACAGCAATAAGCAAATGGTAACATAGTCATTGGGTCCCTTTGGATAACTTTATGACCGATCTAATTCACTGCTGGGTGATCACATTGATGGTTCCACACATTGGGAAGATGATTGAGATGTTGATCTCCTTTATTGGGGCATATTTGGTTCATTTATTATGAATACAAGTTTGTTCAGGGGAGGAGAGACCATAAGAACTGAGCTCACTGGTCCACTGTGCATTGCTTATGCTATATCTGAAATTGGATTTTGAGTTTACCTACTAGTAAATCGACTTAGGAAGAATTTAGAGGACAAAATCTAGCTTATTTTTTCTTGATATGACTTTCTTCAAATTTTATTTGTTTTCCCCCCTCCTCCTGAGTATGAGGAGAATTGCAATTATATCCTAGGTCAGGTCTGAGCTCATTCCTCCAAATATGACTGTCTCTAGCAGTCATCTGGATGCTAAGCACATGCATACTACATTCTGGAGGGGGTGCACTGGGGCAGTGAGGTGGGCCAGGATCCTGCATCCTCTGGGACCCCTCTTTACCTTTGATTCTGGAACATTTTTGTTGGTCTTTCTAACTTCTTTGTTGGTTGTAATAACTTGATGGTGATATTTTCCAGGATTTACTGGCATTATCTCTAGAAGTACCTGGAAAAAATCTTCATCTTAAGTGAAATCATATGGGAACAATAGCCCCTCTGGCAGCAGTAATGAACACTATATAATCAACATCAAGTGCGAAGCCAGTGTTGCTGTGGGGTTGTGATGGTTACTATTGTTGATTCCATTGGACTGGTTAGCTATAGGGGTGTCCCTTACCCCTCAGTTTCCCCAAACTTCATGCTGGACCCAAAAGACCAGGATTTGCCAGGATATCTGAGTATGATAGGTAGGCAGGCAGTCCAATTCTGTCTAGGGAAGGTGTTATCTAGCTTCACTGTCAAGATTGTATTTTCGTTGCTAAAAACTATTGCTTTCTTTTTTATTATTAAAGATTGGCACCTGAGCTAACATCTGTTGCCAATCTTCCTTTTTTTTTCTTCTTCTTCTTCTTCTCCACAAAGCCCCCCAGTACATAGCCGTATATTCTAGTTGTGGGTGCCTCTGGTTGTGCTATATGGGAGACAGCCTCAGCATGGCCTGACAAGGGGTGCCATGTCCATGCTCAGGATCTGAACTGACAAAACCCTGGGCCCTCGAAGCGGAGCGCGTGTACTTAACCGCTCGGCCATGGGGCCAGCCCCAAACTATCGCTTTCTTATCAAACAGATATTTTGGCTATCTTTGCCAGAAAATTAACTTGATGAGGTGTTGCATACTTTTACAATGTTTCTCTCTGACATTGTAATGTTATGACTTTAGCTTGTGCAATATTTATGTGAGGTGAAGCACAGGTCTAGAAACTAACTTTTCTGAGTCAATAATCAGATGACTATTATTAGCTAGAAAAACAGAATGTACTTTCTCAAACTTGCTGTCTTCATTTTCAATGGCAGGGAAAAGCTCTTACTATAGTAATGGATTCTTAAACAATATATATGTATGATTTATATGAGTGGTATATGGCTAGAAACTTTTTTTCTTGTATTTTGAGGCTTAGCAGGTTTCTGTAAAGTTTTCTCTTTCAGAAAATTTGAAATTTCTAAGTGAGATTAATACCTCTGCTTCTGGCACTATGATTATTTTATAAAATTATAAAGAAGAAGGAGCTAAAAAAGTTACAGGGTTGCAAATATTGTCTTTGAGAACCTGAAAGAAAAATGGATATTATTTCTTTTTTATTTCATTGCAATGTTTATTAACTAGATTTAAATATCTTACTGGCATTGTTTTCTCTTGGGCTTCAATTTTCTTATCTCATATAGAAAAAAGAGATACAATAATATTTCAAAGGTTTGCTGTGGGAATTAAATGGGTAATGCTTATAAAGCTTTTGGCATGGTTTCAGGGACATAGCAAGAACTCAAAAAATGTTTTATTAATGACATTCTATTAATGCCATCATTGTCACTACATTGTCTAAAAACTGTGGGGCACGTAAAGAGCTACCTTCAAAGAATTTATAATCTAGTTGGTAAGATAGGGCTTAAGCTTGTGGATTTTTCCATAATATATGGTGGCACCATATGGGCCAAATTTCTGGTTCTATGTGAACTGTTAATATTGGACTAGGAAAGTCAGATTTTAGCCCGGTGAGTGGACCCTCGAGAAGAGATTGAGAGAACAGGGACAGAGGTTGAGTACTCAGAAAGCAGATACTGGTATTCACAACCAGAGTAAGCAATTGCAAGACACAAAATTTGGGAAGCAGTCTATGGATAAAACTGATAGGAAAAAATGAGCAGCCAAATTGGGGAGTAAGACTAGGTTTACTGGACAATTTAATTCAGGCAGGATTTTTTGTTGTGTTGCCTTGTTCCTTTCATAGGTCTAGAGCTCCTTTCTTGGTCTTTGCCTTGGTCCTTCCCTGTCTGGCTACTAACAACAGTGTATTGGTGTAGCTGGGAAAGGTTTCACAGCGGAAATGGGACTCTAACTTGACCTTCATAGAAGGGAAGAATTTAGGCACGATGAAGAGGAAACAGAATTGCATATCAGTTGTAGGAAAGTGAGCACTAAATGAAGGCAAGATGAATGTGTGCCTGGGGCCCAATGATGAGGCCCTATGGGAGTGTCAGGGGATTTATATAAGGGAGTAGTAGGATAAGTGGGCTGGAGCCCTATTGTGGTCAGCTTAAACAATCAAGTCTGGATTTCATCATTTAGGCAGAGGAAAGTGTTGATAAGTGTGAAGATTGACTTTTTTTTTAGTTCACATCTTTTACTCATTCATGTACAATTACTTGTTTTCTGGTTTGCTGAAGCAATGGGTCAGACAACATTTGCCACAATAATGTCTGTCAAAGTGGCTGGCCATAAAGACTCCAGCGTCACATTCACCTTAAGGGCACTTCCTACAAAGGTAACTGGTTTTTGCCATTCTCATCCACTTCATAGCGTTTCAGGACAGCCAGCTTAACCTTCTTTCTCTTACGCCTATTCTTTTTGGGAATGGTGTAAGAGATGTTCTTTCTTTTCTTAGCACCACCATGAAGTCTTAACACAAGATGAAAGTTTGGGTTCCTTTTGAAGTTGTAGTCACACTAAGTCCATCTTCCAGTTGCTTGCCGGCAAAAATGAGTCTTAGCTGATCAGGAGGAATTCCTGCCTTGTCCTGGATCTTGGCCTTTACATTTTCTAATGTATCTGAGGATTTAACCTTGAGAGTGATGTTCTTCTCCCTAATGGTTTTTATGTAAATCTGCATCTTGGTGGTGGTTCCACCATAGACGGTGTATTGGGAAGTTGAAGACTGATGTTTAAAGAATAACTTGCCTCAAGTCATTAGTGCTGCTAAGAAAGAAGATTAAGGTTGGAACCCAGATGAGTCTGCCTCCAAGCCTGTACTTTTTTCCACCACCTATGCCACCATAGGAAGTCTTTTGAGTTGGTAAAAGTTATACATGATCTCCAATACCCTGGAGGAAGAAGAGTCAAGAAAGAGTCCTACTGGGAAACCAATGTGATAAACCAGATGGGCAATGTCACAGCTATAAAAATTTTGACAGATCTCAATATGACAGCTATGTGAACAGGCATTAATAACTTTAATTTTACAAATGAAACAGAATATGCAGTTGATTCACATTATTCTCAGTAGTTTTGTTCTATAAAATTGCCGCAAACACTGGGTTAGTGGTTACTCAGCCATATTGCTCATAGGGGAAACGTGGGGTTAGGTTTCCGTGAGTCGCTGGCCACACTAATTTTGTTGACTGATCAGTACATAACCTTGTTTGATGTGTTTTAGTGTTCCGTTTAAAGACATCTTGTTTAATATATATTGTTGATTCATTAATATTGATATCATAGCCAACAGTACCATAACTCATGTGTGAATGAAGCTTATCTAACACATGTACTTTCTTTTTTGTTATAATTGACATATATCATGATATTAGTTTCAGGTGTATAACATAATTCAATATTTGTATATCTTGTGAAATGATCACCACAAGTCTAGTTAACATCTGTCACCATAGATAGTTACAAATATTTATTTTTCTTGTGATGAGAACTTTTAAGATACACTCTCTTAGCAACTTTCAAATATGCAACACATTATTAACTATAGTCACCATGCTGTACATTACATCCCCATGACATTTATTTTGTAAATAACTGTTCTCTGTATCTATGAGTTTTTTTTTTTAATATATATTTCGCATGTAAGTGAGATCAAATGGTATTTGTCTTTCTCTGTCTGACTGATTTCACCTAGCATAATGCCCTCAAGGTCCATTCATTTTGTCACAAATGGCAAGATTTCCTTCATTTTTATGGCTGAATAGTATTCCAGTATATATACACACACCACATTTCCTTCATCCATTCAGCCATTGGTGGACATTTAGGTTATTTCCATATCTTGGTTATTGTAAGTAATGTTGAAACGAACATGGGAGTACATATATCTTTTTGAGTTAGTGTTTTCATTTTCTTAGGATAAATACCCAGTAGTGGAATTGCTGGATTGTATGGTAGTTCTGTTTTTAATTTTTTGAGGAACCTCCATACTGTTTTCCATAGTGGCCACACCAATTTACATTCCCACCAACAAAAGTGTTCCCTTTTCTTGACAACCTCACCAATGCTTGTTATTTCTTGTCTTTTTGATGATAGCCATCCTATCAGGTGTGAGGTGATATTTCATTGTGGTTTTGATTTGCATTTCCCTGATGATTAGTGATGCTGAGCACCTTTTCATGTACCTGTTGGACATCTGTGTGTCTTCTTTGGAAAAATGTCTATTCAGATCCTCTGCCCATTTTTTAATTGACTTGTTTTGGTTTTTTTTTTGCTGTTGAGTTGTATAAGTTCTTTATATATTTAACCTCTTATGAAATATATGATTTACAAATATTCTCTCCCATTTAATAGGCTGCCTTTTCGTTTTGTTGATGATTTCTTTTGCTGTGCAGAAGCTTTTTAATTTGATGTAGTTTCACTTGTTTATTTTTTCTTTTGTTGCCTTTGCTTTTGCTGTCAGATATAAAAAATCATTGCAAGACTGATGGCAAGGAGCTTACTGCCTATGTTTTCTCTTCTAAGTTTTGTGGTTTCAGGTCTTACATTCAAGTCTTTAACCCATTTTGAGTTATTTTTTATGTATGTTGTAAGATAGTGGTCCCGTTTCATTCTTTTGGATGTGGCTATCCACTTTTCTTAGCAAGATTTATTGAAGAGACTGTCCTTTTCTGATTGTATATTCTTGGCTTGTTTGTTGTAAATTAATTGACCATATATGTATGGGTTTCTTGGTGTGCTCTCTGTTCTGTTCCATGGATCTGTGTGTCTGTTTTTATGCCAATATGATACTGTTTTTTATAGCTTTGTAATGTAGTTTGAAATCAGGGAGCATGATGCCTCCAGCTTTGTTTTCTTTCTCAAGATTGCTTTGGCTAATCCAGGTCTTTTGTGGTTCCATACAAATTTTAGGATTGTTTGTTATATTTCTGTGAAAAATGTCACTGGAATTTTGATAGGGATGGCATTGAATCTATAGATGGCTTTAGGTAGTATGGACATTTTAACAATATTAATTCTTCCAACCCATGGGTATGGAATATCTTCCCATTTCTTTGTGTCATCTTCAATTTCTTTCATGAAGGTTCTTATAATTTTCACTAACACATGTATTTCCCCCATAATGTACATCACAACTTTCTTGTGCTTAGGAACACAAAATAGTAGTTCAGACTATCCTTGGGGGGCATTTTCAACAGCACAGTCACGAACCAAAAGCACAAAAATGTGAAAAACTTGGTACTAAATGGAGTGTGAAAAGGACACTTGTCTGCGGTATGAGAGCTGAAACAAGAAGGCAGAGCATTGCCTTATTCGACTTCAGTTGAGAACATGAGCTTTGGGGGGCTCGAATTTTTCACTGGTCTGCACATGTCTGCGAATGACCATGAAAGCACTCTGAGTATTGATTTTGAGGTTACAAATAAATTTTATTTAGTGGGTGAATTTGGAAATACAGAAGTCACAAATAATGAGGGTCAATTGTATAACATTTGTTGAGTACTTACTTCTGAGCCAAAAACTGAGTTAAGAAATTGATATCAGGTAAACCTCATAATAAACTCATTTCACAGACAAAGAAGCTGTTAAATGAATAATCTTGCTCAAGGGCACACTGCTGGTAATTGGTAGATCAGTAATTATGAACCTATGTCTGTGGCTCTAGAGTCTGCTTATAAGCAATATGTTGTATGGAAGAAACTGAAGTTATTGAAGCTTTCCCAACTACAAAATGGTAGAACAAGGACTTAAATCCTTCTTCTAACTCAAAATCATGCCCCTGACAGATCAACTTACACGATGGGATGGTGAATGGAAAGAAAGGGAAGGTTGTAAACATCAGAACAAAGGGCTTATGCCATTTTGAGATTTGTCCATAGAATGATGAGATGTAATCTGTCAGTTTTGAAATTTGGCTTCTGGGCTTTGCTTTGACAGGACAAAGCATTTATTTGTTAGTCTAACACATAAATAAAGGTAAAAAACTCATCTTGATTTTTTTGATTCAAAATATGTATAATTTGAGGTTATGTCAGAAGAAAAAATAGTAAAGTAGAATTGGAGATCATCTTCTAAAAGTTTTCTTGAAGGAGAAAGGGATTTTGCTCGTTATCTATTCTATTAGGTCTGTTGCTTTTATTTTTGGTGGGGAAGATTGGCTCCAAGATAATGTCTGTTGCCCATCTTCCTCTTTTTGCCTGAGGAATATTGTCCCTGAGCTAACATCTGTGCCAACCTCCCTATATTTCATATGTGGGATGCTGCCACAGCATTGCTTGATGAGTGGTGTGTAGGTCTGTGCCTGGTATCCGAACCCATGAACCCTAGGTTGCTGAAGTAGAGCATGCGAACTTAACCACTATGCCACCAGGCTGGTCCTGTGTCTATTGCTTTTGACTCTTAAACTGAAGTTTGGAGACACTAGAGGGGTTAAATGAATCTTGTGACCTAGAAAATTCTCTGGATTTTCTTCTTTAACTTGTGAACAGTGTAAGGGAAATAATAATCTCTCTCTTTGGGTAAGGGGAAATAGACACATTTCTTGTGGAAGAGTAAATTTTTGCAAACATTTTGGAGGGTAATTTTGAAATAGGCATTAGATGTATATACTAGGAAATGTAGCCCAAAGATGTAATCAAGGATATGTGCCAATATTTGGCTCTAAGATATTCCTTCAAGCCATGTGTATTAATGAAACATTGGAAACAACCAAAATGTCCAACAATAGGAGATTGGTTAAATTACACTATAATTCTACAATGAAACACTATGCATGTGATATAATAATAAATGTAAAGGCTTTCTGTATTTACTTTACATATATAATCTCACAGCAACTTTTGAGAAAGCTTTAGTGATATGATATGAAAATATATTCATAACATTTTTAAGAGAAAAAGTTATAAAACATGTACATATATTACTATTTTTGTATGAAAATGTGTGTTTGCGTTTATGAAAAAACTAAAGAGTAAACATAAAATATTTGGCATAGTTTTCTCTGAAAAGTGTGATTATAGATGAATTTTAGTCTGTCTTTTCTTTTTCTCTTTTTTTTTGTGAGGAAGTTTGGCCCCGAGCTAACATCTGTTGCCAGCCAATCTTCCCCTTTTTGCTTGAGGAAGATTGTTGCTGAGCTAACATCTGTGCCAGTCTTCCTCTATTTTATGTGGGATGCCACCACAGTATGGCTTGATGAGTAGTGCTAGGTCTATGCCTGGGATCTGAACCCATGAACCTCGGGCCCCTGAAGTGGAGTGTGTGAACTCAACAATTATGCTACCAGGATGGCACCAGTCTATCTTTTTTTTGCTAATATAATAGGTGAGAAAATTGCTTTAAGTTGCCTTTTACTTTAAAATCTGGTCTGCAAACCTTTGTCTTTTATTTGGAGTATGTATTTCATGTATATTTATTGTAATTATTGATGTATTTGAATTTATATCTTATTTTGTAGACTTTATTTGATATATTAGTCTCATCTTTTCTGTTATTTTCTTCTTTATTGACTTTTTGAGTTGACTTTTTCATTTAATTTTTTTATTTTACTAGACTGTTTCTGCTTTTTTCGTGAATACTTGTAAAGCAAGTACATAAATATCTCACTTATCAAAGTCTAAAACCAATATCTTCTTTTCAAATAAGACAAGGCCTTTAGAAAACATTAACTCCATATACCCAACTCTTGTTTTATATATTATTGTTGTGTACTTTATTTTTACCTCACAAGACGTTATTATTTTTATTTAACATGGACCATGTTTGTTTAATTTTACCCATATATTTGTCTCATTCTTTGCTCTTCATTTTTCCTGTATCTTTAACCTGCCATCAGGAATCATTTTTCTTCTGCCTAAAGTGTATCCTTTAGAATTTCTTTCTGCTGGTGGCAAACTCTTTTAGTTTTTATTTGTCTGAAAATGTCTTTATTTCATCTTCCTTCCTGAAGGATATTTTTCCAGGTATACAAGTTGAGGGCAGCAATTGTTTTCTTTCAGTACGTTGAAGATATGTTACTTTTTTCTGGTTTCCGTTGTAGCTTTCAGTCTAACAACTGCCCCCTTGAAAATAATCAGTCTTTTCCCTCTGATTGCACTTAAGACCTTCTTTTCAATTTAGGTGATCTGCAGTATCTAAGTGTGGTTTCCTTTCTAATTATCCTTCTTGGGATTCACTGACCTTCTAAGTAAGGATGAGCTCAAAATAAACTTTTCTCCTAACCCACTCCCACTCCTCCATTGAGCACTGCAAGGAAAATGCTCAGCTGCTGAGAAGAGGAAGAAAAACAAAAGTTCTGAAAGATTGTAACCACAGCACCACTTAATCACATTTGCAGACTGAATACACACTACTTGAGTGGTCTGATACAAACTAAGAATTCAGTTTATAGTGGTAGCAGGCCAGTAGGCCCCCTGCCCCCGACTCCTGACTGAAGTAAATGCAAATGCAACTGCAAATCCCTTCCAGAGGAAGCCACTTTTATTCCACTCAGGAAAATAAGCAACTTACTGCCATGATTCACTAACCATTTTAGGGAAAACAGTCATCATAAATGAGAACCAACAGAAACAACATGTAATAGAAATGGATCCACAAAGACATCGGATACTGGCATTTTCAGGCATAAAATGTAACAGTGTTTATCAAATTTAAGGAAATAAAAGACAAATTTCAAAATTTGTGGAAGGAATATTAAACCATAAAGAATAATCAGATTTGGATTTAATCTGAAAGACAAATTATTTGGGAAAAAAACTCAATGTGTTTAATAGCAGATTTGAGTAGTTTCTCCAAAGCACGTATGTCTATTGTATCTATTAGATTCTAGTGACATGGGAGTGGTGGTGCTGAGGTATGGGCTTACTTTCTATGAACGCCACTTCAAGAACACTCAACTAGTTGGACGTTACTTGGAAGAATGATGCACTATCGTTTCACACTTTTTCTGATACAATTCCAAAAATCCTTGAGCATCCTCTATGGGCAAAGCACTTTGCTGGGTACTTTAAGGGAATTCAAAAATGAATGTACATTGTTTGTGCTTTCTAGAACTCTCCAAATACTGGAAAAATAGGACACACACATAAATAGCTCAGATACAAAATAGACTATGTATATGCTAGTATATAAGAATCAATGGCATACAAGCATACAACATGGGAAATTGGGAGGGATATTAATTCTGAAGGCAACATAACTGGTAAAAATGGTTTGCAGAGGAGTTTTGTTCAGGATAAGTGCTATTACTTTTTCAAAAGAAGTTTCTTGACAAATCAATGTAGGTGGAAGTTGAGATCCCAGGTGTCCTGAATGAACTGCCCTATTCTGGACAAAGCAAGAAATTTGTTCGTTGCAGTAGAGAGGGAGGGAGGGAGAAGGGGAGATGGAGAGAGGGAGAGAGAGCTTGACATGGAGCCAGGAGGTAATGCAGGGTCACATGCTTCTCAGTGTAATTCCTCCCTAAGAACTGCTGAATCTTCAATAATGCCTACAAAGATTATTAAATGCTTAATATAAATATATTTCCCTAGACTGAGTCATGTGTTCTGGCTCTAGTGAGGCAGAATGGAGATATTTTAGATGCGAGGCATAGGTGGCAGAATGAAATGTGAGAATATAAGTGACAGGAACTCGTGGACATCAGGGGGAGAGCTTTATGCCAACCCAGGATATGGAACTGGAAACTGGGTCAAGTGGAACTTTCTCTCTGAGAAGAAAGAGACCACAGATGACATCTGGGTGGTGCTAAGAAAGATCTTGAGAAAGAAAGGATTGGAACGGGGATCTTGCAATGTGGGTTGGACTTCAGCAGGAAGCTGTGGGCAGAAGATGAGGGTATTCCAGGAGGAGGAATGAGCATGAGCAAAGGCACAGAGGGTGGGAAGATGCAAGGAGCTGTTATCACAATCAATGGCTGTGCCTACTGTGTCCCACAAATCAAGCTAAAGGAAAAGCAGAGACTGACTGAACTTGAAATGGGCTGGTTAGGAGTCCTCCTGATGGGTAGGTGTTTCTTATCTTTCTGTTGAACCTGGAGACTGAATCTTTGTGGCCTCCTTCCTGTTTGGCCTCCTCCTTTATGGGCTTGCTTTCTGCCTCCTGCAAACAATAGTGGCAGCAGACAGGGTTTCAGGAATGGGGTGCCCACAGTGGCCAACTGTGCAACGCTGCATCTCCTGGTTATGATTAAGTGGTCGTCTGGCACATTTTTGCTTGGATATGGCTTTATGGAGCACCTCGGGAGATGTCAAACTTCATAACTGAGTCCTGGGACCAAAGCATTCATGCACAGGTAAATGAAAGCAGACCCGTCACTGGGGCCTGCCCCCTGAAATAAGGCAGCCCAGGTCTTTGAAAGTTACAAACCCCACTGTCTATCATCCCCCATAGACCCTCCATCGCTGATGCCTGTTGGCTCATATGCAATCTGAATCGCTTGACATGAGGAAAAGGTGAAGTAAAAGTGCAGTAAAACCCACTGTCAATGGGCAGTGCACTTGCACGTGATACTCCAGTTCAAAAAGCAATGTTTGAAACAGCCTAGAGTTTCTGACAAACATGTAATTAATGACCATCAAGTGCTTTTGATTAAAAAGAGCATGAATCTAAGGCCACATGGAAGGCAACTTTCTCTAGAATCTTTTTTTAAGGCAAAGAAGTTGCTCGCGTCTTTGAGGGCTGTTGAATGACCATAGAACTCTGACTCAGGGTGTTTGGAAGTTTGTTCAATGCTACGTCACAATCTGTATTTGATTTGCAAACATAGATGCTTCTTCACCAAGTGGCCACTCAACTGAAGTCAAAAGTTATCTGATTACAGGAAAAGAACTTGATCTTCCTGGTTACTGTAAATATTTTGTAAGCTTGTTCCAACCAAGCACCCTCAGAAAATTTCCATGTTTTCATCTTATTATGTTTATACAACTTGGGTAATATTCCCATAGTTTTGGAAAGAGCTGCAATTTGAGAAGATACCTTTGAGGCTTTTCAAAATGAATTGCAGTTTTTTTCACTGTATTAAGGAGTTGCGGTCCATCCCAATATGGCCCTGATCTAATATGATAAATTAGTGATGCATACCATGTATATAGAAAAGTTCCTTCATGCTAATTTCCTGCCCATTTGTAATCATTAGGTCTTAAAATTCCCCATATATCTCTGTCAGGTAGATAAAAGGCCCCGATTACTTAACTTCTCCTCAGACATTTCACACACCTGGTTTTAGGTAACAGTTCTAGAATAGGAAGAGAGGAAAGGCTAAAGAAACAAAACAAGAAAAATGCTTCCAGTTCGCAACATCAAGTTTTATTACATTGGGTCATAAACAACCCCAATTAGCAGAGCATGTTCACAGTTAAAGTTCCTTTTGAAAAGGAGTTGTGTGTACGTTTCTCTGGGAGCAGATGGCAATTGTGTGGGATCGTTGCACTGTCCTTCGTTTTGGAGATTTATAAGGAGGGGTGAGGCCATGTTTACCAAGCCTTCTGCTTTCGTCACCAAATCAATTCCTTGTCAGGGCCGAGCCAGATCTCTAGAAGGGGTTAAGTAGGAGTCCAGGGGGACCACTTGACATCTGCTCTACTTAGGACTTTTTGATCTTGTTGTTTTTGGCTTTTGAAGGGCAGGCCCACATTGAAGTGTGTGTGTGTGAGTGTGTGAGAAAGAGACAGTAGGCTCTGGTGTGCGAGAGAGAAGGAAAACAACCCCATGATGACAGATCAAATGAAGCCAAAATAACTTTTTTTAAAAAATTGAGTGGGATTACATGCTATGAAATGATGATAATAGGAAGGAAAACACCGAGGGTCTTGCGTGTGAAACCCTTTGTGAACAGGAATGTAAACCACGCGGGTGTTTTGCTATCATTAGCCAACACTCTAACATGGGTGTCAATGGAATCCAAATTACATGCTTCACTCTGGGCCGTGGCTCCTCAAGTTGACTGAGCCTCCCAGAATGGAGTTTTTTCTTTCTTTTGCAAAAACAAAATAAAATCTTGCCAAGAAGAATATGGCGGAAGCTTGGGCAGAGGTGGAAGGTACTAATGCCAGTGGCCCAGTAACCATCAGGTTTGCCCTGTGTGTTCTGTCTTTGTCTGTTTGGGCTGCTGTAACAGAAATACCATAGACTAGGTGACTTATAAACAGAAATTTATTTCTCACTCTTCTGGAGGGGAAGTGCAAGGTCAAGCTACCCACAAATTTGGTGTCTGGAGAGGGCCCACTTTCTGGTTCACAGACAGCTGTCTCTTCTCTGTGATCTCTCTGGGGCTGCTTTTATAAGGACACTGACCCTGTTCATGAGGATTTCACCTTCATGACCTTAGCACTTCCCAAGGCCCCACCTCCAAATACCATCTCATTGGGGGTTAGGTTTCAACATAGGAATTTTGGGGTGACACAAACATTGGCACACCCCAAATCCTGGTTCTTACCTTCCCGGGTGGGGAGTGGGAAGAGAACTGGGGAGAGGGTGTGGAGATGGGGAAGGAAGAATCACTTAAAGCATTCTAGAGCCTGAAGTTTTTGGAAGCACCCTGAAGAGTAGGGCAGAGAGAAAGTGACAGAAGCAATCATTGCTGCTGTAACCTGAGGATTTGGGATGTTAGGGCAGCAGCCATCTCAGCCTTTGCCTCCCAGGGTACTGCCACTGGTGGACAGTACAGCGCTCCTGATCCTGGAAGGACTGTAAGAGGAAGGCCTGGATGTGGTGTTCTGGTTCAGGGGTTGTGAGTAATAATGTGTCTGTCCGTCTTGACCACTCTCAAATTTAGTCCCTGGTTATGTTTTGTCCTTAACTTCTCTAAAAGACAACATAGCAGGACCTGCAGAAAGTTATCAAGAAGGCCCTGGTGTCCCTTGCAAGGCCCCCTCCACCCTCAGTTGAAGACTGAAACTATGATTATGTTCATTTTTTGGGGTTAAGCTGTTCTCTTCTGCTACAAACATCCTATTTAACTCTTCTCAGACAAGAATAGAATTGGTTTATCTGAGTCTTCCCAATACAGCACCTAACCCCAGGGTGAGAAGCTGAGTCTGGCTGTGGGAAGCAGGGAGAATCGAATCCAGGGTTTAACAATAAGAAAGCTTGGAAGGTGAGAAGAAGGACGGGGTAACCCCACAAGGGGGTAAGTCATGTGAGGACACAGAAGTCCAACTTTTGCTCGGATATGTTGGCATAAGGGGATCTGAGAGCTCCAACTGGACTCTACCTTTATGGAATGTCTGCAATAAGCAATTGGCATTTGGGTACTGAGATCCTGAAATTGGCTTGTCCTTGGTCACGGACCTAGCAAGTGGCCAAGGTAAGATTTGAACACAGGTTTCTCTGAAAGGGACTTGGTGCCTAAAGAGTTTCTCACTGTGTGCTTGAGAGTTCAGATCCTACCAGAGGAGGTGGCCTGGCTCCTTAAGGACAATCCAATCTACCTTGAGATGAAAGGTTTTTGTTTTCCAGTGAATTTGTGTGTGTGTGTGTGTGTGTGTGTGTGTGTGTGTGTGAGGAAGATGTGTTTGCTACACGTGGCTGTTGTTAGGTGGAACCTGCCCTGGATCCAGCTGCCCTGGACATCCATCTCTACACCCTGGGTTCTGAGTCCAGACATCTGGAGGAGGGTGCAGGGCCGGGCCAGCTGCCCCTCCTCTGCCTTTCATGTCACCTGGAGTCTGCTCAGCAAGGTCTACTGCGAGGGCTTAAAACTAATCTCTCATAGTTTACGAGCTCAAATCCATTTGCAATGAGGAAGACCCTGGCTGACCAGCAGCTTAAATAAAGTCCGCCTCTACAGCATTCCTATGGCAAGACTGGAGTTCCACACTCATGATGTAAGCGAGAGCCTGGGCAGCCCTTTCTCCCACACGTGGCTCAGAAATCATTTACAAAGCAAACAGAAAAGACAGCCCTGGGCAAGCAACTGTTTCTTTTGCTCTTGGCCAGGCCCATGCTCGCAGGCCACTCGTAGAGGGCTCCTCTGATCTGAAGGTGCGATTGAAAACAGGTGGCTACCCAGTGCCTATAAAATATATACTGGCAATGGGGGAGATCCTTTCAACTGGTAGAAATATGGAGACAATTCCCAACTCTGACTCTGCCTAGATCCAGGACTCCAGCTCCATCGCTCTTAAAGAAAAAAAAAATCCGAAAAAACTTTCAGGGAAGCTGGGAGCATATGGTTCCTTCATCCTGTTCTGTAGAAAGAAACGTGAAAAAGATTAGAGAGTCTCTGTCAAAACGTCAGACTGGGCATTGCGCTGCTGGAAAAGTGGCTCTTGTCCCCTGCCTTGTGCCCCACCCCCCCGTCAGGGTGACCTAAGTGACCTTGGGCTGCACAACAAAGTGGTGACTGTGGTTTGAAGCCAGATTTACCCAATTTCTATTTAGCAAATAAATTGAAGGTACTGCTGCTCATGTTTGGGATAAATACCTGATTAGAGTCTCTTAAAATATGACTAGGACTGCCCATAAAGGAAAGGAATGTCAGCTGTGCAACGTCTGTCCCGGGCACGAGGATTGGGTTTCCTCTCGATTTGTTGTCAGCAAGCGCTCCTGATCTCTCCTACCTTGCTAGCTCATTAAGCCGATGCTTGAACGTGGGGCTACAGACAACGCAGCTGTATTTCATTTGTAGATAATTGATGCAATAAATGTAATGACCAAATGAGATATGTTGACTCATGAGCTAATTTGGGCATAGATGTTACAGTGCTTGTGCTGCTGGAAATGTTTCCATCACACAAATCTGTTTCAGATAAGTGCACCCCGTTCCTGTCCTCACTGAGACAGACCAAATAAAAAAAACAAGTCAAACCATCCTCTAGATCTAAAAATACATGTTCGTAAGTTACGGTCAGTCTAAACACTGCTTGAAAGAATATTAATTTCAGCAATTCATTATACACACAGTTGACATTAACCCCTTACACACTGGGGGGGCAAACTGAGGTACTCAGAGCTGGTTTCCTTGGCATTTTTGGTCTGGAAACCTGAGAAACCTTAGTTGGAAGGGTGTGGAGTCATTGTTTTTTTTCTGCTTCCGTTTACTGCAGGCAGAATTTCTTTGTCATGGTCCATATATTTCCACAGGCTCCTCACCTTTTATCTTCTCTGATATTTTAGCCAAGGCAATCTGAGTAGTTGTGTGTGGGAGCACAGGTCTGTGACTTTCAAACAGCGGCTGATGGGCTGGACAGCCTTAACAGAAAGGCGTTTGTAATATATAAGACCCACATGTCGAAGAAGCCTTTAAAATGAGCACTAATAGCCTCGACCAGCAGTTGATAAACTATGGCCAGCCGCCTATTTTTGTACAGCCTGGGAACTAAGAATGGTTTTTATATTTTTAAATGGTTGCAAAGAATCAAAAGAATACTAATCTTGTGATACATGAAAATTATGTTAAATTCAAATTTCGGCGTCTATAAATAAAGTCTTCTGAGAACACAGCCACGCTCATTCATTCCCTGCTTTCTGTGGCTGCTTTGGTGGATAGTTGAAACATTTACTGTCTAGCCCTTTGTAGAAAAAGTTTGCCAACCTCCGGCCTAGACTAAAACACCACTAATTTATGTAAGCTAGGGAAAGCTAGACTTGATTGCAGTATATTTTAAATGGAAATTATCTTCTAATTAAGTGCACAAAGGGAGAGTAGGTTAATCAGCAGTTGTGGGCAGAGGTCCTTCTGGAATGAAGGCTTGTTATTAGCACATCTCAGTAACAGCCTGACCGTTGTTCCTTAGGCTGTTTCAGTGGGTCACTCTGTTTGTGTGCAAATGCTGTCTCTAATCTGTTGAACTAATACTGTTCAACAGATTTTCTCAATAGATGTTTTTAAAAGTCAGGTTCATTGAGGTATGATTTTCATACATTATATAGTTTTGTAGTTCTGTGAATTTTGACAAAAGTGTTTATTCACTTCACCACGACCAAAATCAAGATGTTGAACAGCTCCATCAGCTCAAAAAGTTCCCTTGTGCCCCTTTGTGCTCAGTCACCTTGCCCCGTCCTTGACCCCTGACTGTGACCGATGTGTTTTCTGTTCCTGTAGTTTTGCTTTTTCTAGAATGTCACAGAAATAAAATCATATAGGATGTGATAGATATTTTAAAGTACATTTCAGTTCCTCCAATGCAATTTAGATGCCAATGAACTCTTAATTGATGATCTTCTATCATACATGCAACAAACACAATATTATTAAGATTAAATCTATTTTCCTTGGTTTTCTGGACGAGGAATTAAAAGTTTATTGTACTGTTGTCCATAATGATACATTAAACTTCTGGGTCTAGCGTTCCAAAGTTAATATAAAATGCTCTTTCTAAGAAAGAAATAAAATCTTGATATCAATTATACTGAATCTCCCTGGATGGATTTTTTGGTTATATAATCTTAGACTTTTAATTTAATAGCCTAAAAGTGATGTCTAAGTAGATTTCTCTTATGAGTGAAAATGGAGAAGAAACTTTGTTTACGGAGTTATAATCTGTCAGTCTAAAACTTTATCTTCACTTTATATATTATATCTTAAAAACAATAGATTATTTCATCAAGTATAGGATTATTCTTTAGGAATGGGGAGTTGAAGTCTTGTTCACTATGTGAGTAAACAAAAAGAAGCAGAATACACGTGTGCTTGCAGTGAGAAAAGAAAAAGAAAGTGTATATTTCCCATGCTTCCATGTTGCACTGATTTTCTGGTTAGTTGAATTTGCTCTTTAGAAGTAATTGTTAATATGCTCATTTCCGTTCTAGACAATCCCACAAAAGGGATTCCTATTTGCTGACAATGCTGTGTTAGTAAGTGCAAACAAACTTTAAAAAGCAATTAATACGCAAGACCATCAGCTCTAATCTAACCCCTCCCCCTTCCCTCTCTGCTTCTATATTTAGCATCTACTAGGGTCACATACAATTGCCTT
The DNA here is from genome assembly GCF_037783145.1 of Equus przewalskii. Taxonomy (NCBI): domain Eukaryota; kingdom Metazoa; phylum Chordata; class Mammalia; order Perissodactyla; family Equidae; genus Equus; species Equus przewalskii. The sequence continues at coordinate 21,461,913 of NC_091852.1, forward strand.
TTGGAGACCTTTCTCTTATTGTCCAGGATGGGAAAATCGAAAGGTCCCCTCCCATGGAAGCCAAGCACGAATGGAAGTAATGCGGTAGATATTTAAGTACAGTCTTACTAGATCTAGTTTGCTACCTTAACATTTTTGTGCTTTTGCATATTTACCCTTAAGCTCCCAGAGGAGAGTACAAAATAGATTCAATGCATCTAAAGTATCTTTCTTAGTGGTAGGTTTTGATCCAAGAGGACTAGAATTTTGCCTTCTCTTTCTACCCAAGCGGGCTTTGGATGAAAAGGCAAGGTAGCAAGTTCAGAAATTGGTCTGAAGTTTTCATTTTATTTCAAACTGAACTCGTGTTACTCTTGTTGAAAATTGTACTGACAGGCCTATACATATAATTTATGATGTTTCCTATCAAGATGTTTAGCTGAATTAGAAACATTTGTGAGCAAGTCCTTCTGCAGTTGGTTAAAGGCATTTTTCTGCTGGCGAAGGAGGGGTCCATGGAGTGCAGAAGCACCAAGAGAACTCAGAACAGCTTTTATTTCAATGACTGTTGATCGAGTAATTGACTGTAAACTGCTTACAATCCCGACCCTTGTTGCAATCACAGAGGAGGTGTTTATGGATAGACATTAAGCTCTTTTTAAAGTTGTTCACAAAGTGCTGTTTACAGAGGACACTTCCCTAAACATTTTATTTCCTCTGAAACATTGTATAAAGTAGGTAACGAGGTTGGTCAGACAGCACTGAGAAGGAAAAGAAGACGAAGAAGTGAAGCTTTGCCTATTATTTTTGGGAGAAACTGACTTTTTCAGCAATATTTCCATTTTTTTAAAAATTCTTAAAAAATTTTCCAATTTTTCCATATTTCCATTTTCCGTCTCACATTTGAGATCATGGAAAAGTGAAACCTCAACATAAAGACCATTAGAAGCACTTAAAAAAAAATAAAAAAGAACCCTAGCATTTTAGACAGAGGCTCTTTATTGCATTGCCTTGTTAAATTGCTTAAAGAGAAAAGAGATATTAACCACATTGGTTCTTGTACAAGATTGATGAAACTTACCAATGAGGAGAAATAATGACTGTGAGAGAAAAAATACATTCGAAAATACATTTTCAGGGGATTAAAATATGACACTGCCAGTTTAAATCAGATTTTGCCAAAGAAAATGTCAAGAGACTCTTTAAAAATTTCATATGAATTGTTTGTCAAATAAAAGAAAGGTACACTTACTTTGAAAAGAATGCATTTTTGGAAGATGTGATTGTGGGCTAATGAGCAAACTTCTGGAACAAAGGTGGGCCAAATGGAAAACACTCTTTGTATAAGCGCCACTCCCTCGTTGCAGGGCACAGCTGACCTCACACGGACCAAACAATGATGCCAACTGATCAGGCATTTCCTGAGGGCCCCATGTGTGTCTGCACTTGATGGATGCAGATGAGACATAAAGGACACTTTCCTTCCCTCTGATGAGGCTCAAAGACTTGAACTTGGTGAGGAGATAGCTGGCGATTTCAGGGATCATCACGAACAAGGCAGTTAGGAAGGTCCAGCAACACCCTCATTGTGAGGTGAAGAGAACAGATACGTAGGAGGTGGCAGAAGATAATGAACAGAACAGATAACTAGGAGAGGTCTGGGGAAAGAAAAATCGGCAAGGCTAGTGCCTGGGCCAGGAGAAAATCCAGATGGCTTTGTTTTTCAAGCCAGAGGGACTGAGAGAAATAGAGGAATCCAGGGAGAGGGTTTGACAAAGAGGATGCCAAGCTTAATTTCAGAGATGATTTTAAGGAGGTTCTGGCACATCCAAGGGAAAGCTTTCGGAGGTAGAAGGAATTACACGATTGATGATTCAGGTTTATCTCAATGGTAAATGCTGGTTTTGATGGTTAAAATATTAATCTGATGGGATGTTGAATTGAAAGGCAATCACTTTGACAGTCTCACATACTGCCTAGGAGCCCAAGGTCAGAGTCAGTCACCAGAGGAAGAAAAGCAGAAAGGGAAACAAAAATTTCCTGAAGAATCTACCAACTCCTGGGTAGTGGGTCACGTGTTTTTTTATGCTTTCTTATGTTAACCTTTGTGACGCTTCCCCCTCCGCTGAGCCAGGTACCATATGAATGCTGGTGAGAAGAGCTCAAGGTTTATCCTTAGTTCACAGATGAGAAAACAGAGGAGCAGAGAAGTCCAGCAACTGATTCACACGCTGAGATATAAAGCCAGGTCTTTCAGCCTTCGGAAATCCACGTGCTTTTCTCTGGACTGCACAACTGGCCTGGCCTCTATCAGTTTTCACATCCTGGTTGTGATTTTTATGGCCTTCTCCCCATTCATACTCCTTTTAATAATTGCTCACTAGGTTTAAGACTTCCAAGCCCTGCTTATTGTGTTGCCTGATACCAAGTCTGAGAAAATGTGCTTCAAGGACCCAACTGTATCATGTCAATAGCTGTCTACACCATCTTCAGATACTATACGTGTGCTCCTTGTTTCTCACGCATGTGACTAAACAAAACTTTGTTTTGAGTGACTTGCTGAATATCCCAGGAGAAACGTTTTTTGAGCAGTTATTATGCTCATGCCATGTTAGATGTGGAAGCCCAAAGTGTCTTCTAAGGAGGTTGGGAGCTTCTCCCTCGAATTGGGTGTGAGTCATACAAATGTAGCAGGAAACTTTGTTAAGAGATTTATTTTCCTACCCCTCCTGTATTTTTCCCTTTCCTGATCTACAGAGGCAGTGAGACCCTCTGGGCCCCCTAGAGGTCTTAAAGCAGAGGCTGACTTCAAGACACATCTCTTGCTGCCAGCAATCAGAAGCATGTAAGAAGCCAGTGGGGTCTGTCTCCTGGTCTGTGGTGGTGCAAGAAGTCAGAAGCAATGACTGCATAGCACCTTAGTGAGGCGGGCTCTATCCTCTAAAGCTCTTACCTCTATGAGAATCCCTATAGCCCACGTGTGACTTGCATACAGAGCTCTCAACCCCAGTGGCATACTGGGCTTGGACAATGAGGATGTTGGCGAGAACTGTGATGGGTTGAATGATTCATAATAACATGCAAGTCTTCTGTCTTTGGCTGTGAGCTACGAGTGTCCCCTCACTTCACATAATGACTGAATCCCTGAGGATGAAGCCAAGAGTCAAATTCAATTTGAGTTAAAGAAAATGGAAAAAGATGTTATTTTATACATCAAGATTATAGATTGAAATTCGTGCCTACTATATATTTGCAGAGGTTAATCTCTGTACCAGATTCATTATCATGGATAGGCTCCAAATGGGAGAAGAACAGACAGTAAATGCTGAGGGATTTCTGCAGTGGGAGAGAGCTTTATGGGGAAAGGGAGCCCAAAAAGGCTTCGCTGAAAATTTGAGTCCGATATTTGTGGCAGAAACTGCTAGTAGCCTATCCAATATTCTTTCTTATTAGTCAACTCCAGCTAAAAAACTAGTCCCCTTGCAGCTTGGGTGACAATGTTGCATTTTCCTATCCAATAATAGGAATAAGACAGGACTTCTAGGAAGCCTTTTTTTTTTTTAAAGAAAGATAAAAAGAGCCAGACTTAGCCAGCATGAAAGACTTTCGCCTTTGCCCTTCACTTCCATCTTTCTGTCCAGATCGCACATGTGATGCTCAGAGGTGGGATTAGCCATCTGACAACCTAGAGGACAGAAGCCACATACTAAGCAGGGTGGAGCAGGAGGAGGGAAGAGGACGGGGGCCTCGATGATGTTCTTGAGCACCTGTGCCAGCCCTGGAAGGTGTACTCCTGGGTCTCCTCTTGGGGGAGAGAAGCCGATGCCTCCTGGGTTGAAGCCACTGTCATTGGGTTTCCGCTCCAGGCGGCTAAATCCTAACTGACAGGCCTTGAAAGAGAGGCTGCAGGGAAGCAGAGAGGACAGGAGAGGGCCATCACAGGAAGCACGGAAGTGGCAATTTCTGTGGCATATCCAGGGAGCAAGGCATAAAACAGCCTGGAGAGTTACGTATTCTGGCTGGAAAATGTCTGGTGAGAAGATGGAAAGGAGACCAGGCAAGTGTTGAACTGATTAAACATTCAAGTGCTGTCCTTTTAAAAGACTGGGAAGAGGACTAACAAATATGTTTAGGGCTAATTGGGTTAGATCAGGCTTTCACTGATGAGTCTTATTATGGGGAAAAACGGTTTAACTAGCAATTATTAGAACTTCTCAAATATGCTTTCATAACGAAGCTTGCACTGTATCATCCAACAACTGGCTGATGGATTTATGGGGTTAGGATAGCAGATGTTATGTTCCTGGCATATGATACAGATTGTATCTGCCCGATAGAAGGCACAGTGGAAACCTGGCGATGGTTCTGGCTGATTGAATTTTCCTCTCTCAGCTGAGTGAAGCTCTGTTATTCAGTTGAAACCTTTCAAGCAGAGGCTTGGTGAATCCTCCATGAGCTTCAGGTAGTCTCCTTCATCTTTTCAGTGGTTCTTCAAGTTTATCAGGCATCAAATTTGCTGGGGAAGTTTGTTGGGAGCAGATTCCTGGGCCTGACTCTCAGAGATTCTGGTCTAAGAGGTCTGGGATGGCTGTCAGGAGTCTCTCTTTTTGACAAGTGCCCCTGGTGATTCTGTTACAGATGGTTTTCTAAGTGTCATTTGAGAAGCGCTGATCTATGGTCTGTTCCCCTTCCTTATTTCCTCTCCTTCCCCGTGCCAGTGTTCTGGTGCTTTCCAGAGAGAAAGGAGCTTCTGAAGGTGTGGATCTCATTTAATCTCTCATGACAGTCTACTAGCAGTTGGGAGGTTTCACCAAAGGGCACACTGTTTCTCAAATTCTTCTCATACCTCCTAAAATTTTTTATTTTTTTCCCAAATTCCAAAGGAACACTGTTTATTCCTCTATTAAAAATAATTATGTTTACTAAGTAGGAAATTGTAAAAGTTCAGGAAGGGATAAATAAGAAAATACAAATCATCACCATTCCTCCATCTAGACAGAACCATTGTTAATATTCTAGTGTATTTCCTGTTCTTTTTTTCTCTTTTCATAAAAATTGAAATCAATTTGCTTAAAGACACTTATGCTGTTTTTCATATCTGTCATGTTCTATCTCCTCAGGCTTATCATTGAAGAAAAGAAAGAAGTCACTTATTATTTTTGTGTGATTTAAGTTACAAGCAACTCTCTTTGTGTCATTTACAGTTAAAGCCTTACCTTTTATTGTGGAAAGAAGGACACCCAAGGCACCAGACCACTGCATCTCTGAACATTTGTGACAATAGATGGTGTTGTAGTAAAAGCCGAGATGTTCAGCTCTTGAATCAACCAGGAATCTTTGGTTGTGAGCAATAGAAACTGATGCTGGCTTATCTAAAATGGGAAATTTACTGGCTGGATAGGAGCAGCTCATAGAACTGAAGGAAAAGCAGAAGAACTGGGCCTTAGTGAAGGTAGAAGGAGGACAGCTGAGAAGATCTAGGTGGCAGGTGACAAAGGGTGGTCTCCTCTGCGCACTTGTTGCACAATGAATCCACACTAACTGTTTTTTGTCACTGGATCCCTCCACTAAGAGAACACCATGTTCATCATTCATTCACTCATTCATTCATCACATTTTGCCAAATGCCAGGCACTCTTCTAGGTTCCAGGGTTTCAGGGAACAAAAGAGACAAAACCCTGCTCTCATGGACTTGAATTCTAGTTGGGGGAGATGACAATAAACTAACAAAAATGAATAAAATATTTAGTACGTTGGATGGTGATAAGTGTTATGCAGAATAAATGAGGGAGGGTTTGGGGAGAATACAGAGCTGTAGGGGGAGGGTAATGTAATTTCAAATTGAGTGGGCAGAAAAGGCCAGACCCAGAAGACGATGTTTGAGTTAAGACCTAGAGATTTCTGTGCATGTTGGGACACAAGCTTTCCTGGCAGGGACAATGTTGATTTACATTTTAAAAGGATCATGCTGGTTGCCTTGTTGAGAATACACTGAAGGGGGCCAAAAGCTGAATCAGGGTTGCCAATGAGAACGCTTCTGCAATCCTCCAGGTGGGATGTGCTTTGGGCTTGGGCCGGAGTGATCTTGGGGCAGGTGATGGTGAGAAGTGAGCAGGTTCTGGATCTCTTTTGAAGGAAGAGCTGTGAGGATTTGATGGCAGTCAGGATATGGGGTGTGCAAGAAAGAGGCGAACCAATGATGACTCCCAGGTTTTTTGGCTTGCACCATTCTCAAGATGGAAAAGTCTGCAGGAAAGAGCAACATTGCAGGGATCAGGGGCTTGGTTTGGGCATGCTCAGGGTAAGACCAGGCGGAAGTATCAGGGGTAGGCAGTTGGACGTGCAAGTAGGCAATCTGAGGTTTAGGAGAGAGGTCTGGGCTGGCGATATTAATTTGGGAGATGTCTGTATATGAATGGTGTTTAAAGCCATGAGGTGGGTTGAGATCAACTTGGGAGTGCATGTAGATGGAAAAGAGAAGAGGCCTGGCAGGGATATGGGGGAAGGGGAGGCTGGAAAAGGGGACTGAGAAGGAGTGATCTAATTGATTGGACCAACTTGTATCTTATGGCCACACCTTGGTCTGGGAGTGGGAGCCGTCTTACAGGTTGATAGCCTCACCAAGACTGCAAGCAATGGTGAAGGTGGTTCTTCAAGGTCATTGTCAGAAGAGGGAATGGACTCTGCAGGCATAAACAACTTGTGGCCGCCATATTCCTCTTTCTAGAATTTATTAGATTTGCATTTGGCTCTTTTCACAAAAGCATGTAATAGAAGTAAGTTGCATTTTAGGCAGTAAGGCACACTGAACTGGATTATATAAAGTTGCTAGGCCCTTGTGCTAATCCATGCTCTTTCATTTCCTATGAAACACAAACTCAAGGATCCCCACTGTCCCTTGACTATTTAAACTCTGGATTTGCTTGCCAAATTGGATACTAGATTGCAAAACCTTTAAGGCAAGGATTGTGTCTTATTGGTCTCTGTGTTCCTAACACCAAACATGGAGCTTGACATAGATTAGGTGTTCAGTACATGCTTTTAGAATAAATCAATGCATGAATCATTTGAGATAGCTGATGCTTATTTCCTTCAAGTTATTGGGTAGTGTTTTTACCTTGTTTTTAAGAGAGGAACAAAGCTAAAACTATCTTAAGCAAGAAAAGAATTTATTGGTTCTCATGATTAACATGTGGCAATGACTTCAGGTAAGGCTGGATCCAGGTGTCAAACAATGTTGTCATGTATGTCCCTCACTTTTGACAGTGCTTCCTTCTTCAAGGGCACCATTCTCACACAGGATCTCCCCTACCTCATCATGGCAAGGTGTCCATTGGTGGATCCAGACTTACATTTTACAAGCTTAGCAACCTCTGTGAAAGGGAACATCTCTTTCCCAGTAGTTCCTGAAGAAGTTCTCAGACATGAGTCCCCTGTCTATCACTGAATCAACCACTGTGGCCAGGGTGATGGAGTCTTCTCATTGGCTAGGCCTGATCAAATGTTTCCCTTGAGTGCTAGGACCATGGGTGGGCTCCACCCCAACTGTATCAACTAAGATGTCATTCCCCAAGAGAAACTGAGGTGCTAACAGCACAAGACAAAGGAGTGAATATTGAGCAGGCAGAAGCAATAGGTGGCCACTACAATTACGAAGTACATCATAGGAACACTTGGGGAAAGTGGTCAAATTCTTCGACTCTTCTGTGGTGTCTTCAAGATACTGCTGCGTCTGCTGGTGTTTGGTCTAACCATGGTTTGGAACGATCTGGCAAATCGCAATCAGTTGTGCTTGAACTTCCTAAACCACAGAACCACTGGGATGATGCCGACGGTCTGTTTCCCATCTCGCTCTGCTTCTCAACCCTGGGAGAGCAGCTCCAGGCGTTGCCTGCCCCTCGAAGGCTCACAGGGCTGAGGCCGCTGGAGCCCGGCCCAGACACCCTGTTAAAGGCAGAGATGAAGTTATCACGGGCTTGGCGAGTTCTCTGGCTGTTTTATGATAATACCCTCAGCCAAGGAGATGATCTGAGGCGTGGAGCTTCAGAACAATGAAAGCCCTTGGTGGAACACCACAGACCTTAGAAAGCAGAACTCTGATACCCCTTGGGGAAAGTTGCTGCAATTTTGAAGGTGTTTCACTCAGGAAAGGAGCCTGTGATTTGTGAAGCAAGACTAATCTGCTTGTGGGAAGCTGCAGCATGAAATGAGACAAGGTGTGATAACCTGTCACGTTCCAAAGAGAGATGATTTAGGGGGAGATAGCGGCTTGAAAACGTGAGGATGGGTGTTACTAACTTAATCCATATGATGCCTTCAAAACAAAAAGTATATTAGGGGCGAAAGGCATGAAACAGACATTATTCATTGTCTCCAGGTGATATTTCTCCTGTGAGTTTACAAGCAAGTGTTGGCATGCTGTGTGCAGGCATTTGTACAATAGATTAGGGGGCCCGGATTGCCACAGATGAAAAGTAGGGGGGGACACCTTTGACTCTTTCCCTTCCCTCTCTAATTTATCTATCTCATTTATTCCAGACAAGAACTCCTTTGCTTTGTGAAAATTAGAGACATCTGTAGTTCTACAACCTGAGTCGAGGATAATCAAAGCTCACCCTGCCAGGTGTGAACAGATTGCTTGTCGGGTCAGGAAGGTGACTCTTTTCCTCCGCCTCCTCTCCTGGGCACCATCCACAGTCATTAGGAGGTGTTTTCCAGGAGTGGGTGGGGAGGGAGGGAAGGAGAATCTGTGTTCTGGTGGGAGAAGGAGATGCCGGCTGGACCAGGATGACTCCTACAACTGGCAACGTGCTTCCACTTCCATGAGACAGTTCCACAGACTCTCCTGCTAATCTTGGGGCTCGGGGTGATGCTGTGGAGGAGGAGCACGGACCTCTGAATGGTTCCATATTTGGGTAATGTTCCAACGGCAACAACTTACTTGTGCTAGGACGTGCATGTGCATCCCCTTGACTAGGGAAAGACCTTCCAAATCTAGGGGGCAGATTCGCAGAGTGGTCTATTGCCTCTGGGAAGATGGGACTCCAATAAGCCTCTGTGTAGAAAGAAATGAGGATGAGGTTCTAGGGTGACACCTGTATGATTTTTGTTTTGAATTTGGAATTTTATTTATTTTTAACTAATTTAAATTTAAAGCTGTTAGCCAAGTCAGTCATTGGAGAATTTTTAAGTGTGTTTGGAACAACTTGGACTTGTGAACCTACTCTTTTTGAAAAACAGACTTTATATTTTAAGGCAATTTTAGGGTTCACAGCAAAATTGAATGCAAGATACAGAGATTTCCTACATGCTCCCTGCCCACCCCCAGACTCCCTCCCATCCCCCACACTATCAACATGCCCCACCAGAGTGGTACATTTGTTGCAATTGATGAACCTACATTGATACATCATCAGCTAAGTCCATAGGTTACATTAGGCCTCATTCTTGTTGTTGTGCATTATGGTTTTAACAAATGTATAAGGACATGTATCCACCATTATAGTCTCATACAGAACAGTTTCACTACCCTAAAAATCCTCTGTGCTCTGCGTATTTATTCTTCTTGCTCCCCTAATCCCTGACAACCACTGATCTTTTACTGTCTCCACGATTTTGGCTTTTCCAGAATGTTCTATAGTTGGAATCATATAATTTGTAGCCTTTTCAGATTGGTTTCTTCCACTTAGTAATATGCGGTTAAGATTCCTCCATGTCGGGGCTGGCCCCGTGGCCGAGTGGTTAAGTTCGCGCGCTCCGCTGCAGGCGGCCCAGTGTTTCGTTGGTTCGAATCCTGGGCGCGGACATGGCACTGCTCGTCAGACCACGCTGAGGCAGCGTCCCACATGCCACAACTAGAAGAACCCACAACGAAGAATACACAACTATGTACCGGGGGGCTTTGGGGAGAAAAAGGAAAAAAAAAAAAAAAAAAAAAAAGATTCCTCCATGTCTTTTCAGGCTCGATAGCTCATATCTTTTTAGCACTGGGTTGTATTCCACAGTCTGGATGTACCACGTCTGTATGATTTTGGAATGGTGGATTTACTCCTTGGAGCTAAGGGATGTCACAAACAACGGGGCAGACGTGGAGGACTGCATGAGTCTTCAGCAGGTGGGAGCTTTCTTCTGCTTGCTGACACTGGAGCATCACTTGCTTAGCAGTGTGGGAAACCTTCGCTGTCTTTTCACCTTTAATTTTTGCCTGGACTTTTTTTGCTACCACCTGTGGAAGCAGAGAGATCACATGGTGGGGAGAGGAAAAGATCATGGAATTTGGATCCGGGAGGATCTGTGTTTGGGTCCTGGTTCTGTCACTTATGAACTGTGAGATCTTGGGAAAACTATCTTACTTCTGCTTCTGAGATGTGATTTCTTTCTTTGTAAAAAGGAGATAGGGATCTCAGCTCAAATGAAACTTGTGAGAATTTAAATTGTGCGTGTGATACTGTTTCATAAACTATATAGCACCTTTCCAAATGTTCATTTAATAATCGTTACACTGTGATGTGTCCTGAGTATTCTTGTTCTGGGCTTCCTTCCACTCTGTTCTCCCAGCTGTCCCAGTGATGCGGAACTGTGGGACCATTTGTTGCATCTTCATACACTGAGGGGCAGAGCATGGTCAATATTGGGGGCCAGATCTGCTCTGTAACTCATGAATGAACCTTCCCTGACCCTCAGAAGCCCCCATCAACCCCCAAAGTCACTCACAAACACTGGAAGTCTTGTAGGCTGACCAAATAGGGCTGTGCCAAGCTCAATCTGGACTGCCCTGAACTCTGTTCAAACTGCCCCAAACTCAAAATTTGCACTTAGTTCGTCCATAGTTGATTTCTCTACCATGTCATTAAACTATTTTCCCCTGAGCCTTCTGAAAGCAAAGCAAGTTTTGGGTAAATTTGAGGAAGCTGTTGTTTATAGAGACCCTCAGGAATGCAAACCTTCCACATTTCTCTAGTTGGGCCACCGGCAGCACAGGTTCAACCATATTATTGAGGTTTAGAGGTCTGATGTGCCCATTGCTCACCCCTGACAGAGGTGGTTGTTGCCTTGGGAACATATTAATCTTTCCTCTGAAAATGTAATGCAGAAAGTCAACTGTAAGATGAAGGGAGACCTCTCAGATCACTTGTCAGAGAGTTTGGTTGTGAATTCTTAACCTCTCTGACTCTCACATAAGAGTAGATCTGGATCCTCCAGTATGAGGGAAGCTCCATGAGGTCAGGGGCCATGTGTTGTATATGACCTTTGAGTCCCTTACAACTTGTAGAACAATGGTTGGAATAATCAGAGCTGGAGAGGTATGAAAATGGCCCAGTGACTTTAGGAAAGGAGGAGGGCTATTCCCCAGTAGTGCAGAAGTGGTGAGAATTTAGACAGAGCATGTGTAGACCTCAAGACAGTTGAGCCAGGATCTGGAAATGGATTCCCAAAGAAGACATACAAATGGCCATCAGGTACGTGAAAAGTTGCTCAACATCACTAATCATCAGGGAAATGCAAATCAAAACCACAATGAGACAGCACCTCACACCCGTTAGAATGGCTGTTATCAAAAAGGCAAGAGATAACAAGTATTGGTGAGGATGCGGAGAAAAGGAAACCCTTGTGCACTCTTGGTGGGAATGTAAATTGGTGCTGCCATTATGGAAAACAGTGTGGAGGTTCCTCAAAAACCTAAAAATAGAGCTACCCTATGATACAGTAATCTCACTTCTGGGTATATATCCAAAGGAAATGAAAACAGGATCTTGAAGAGATATTTGCATTCTCATGTTAACTCCAGTGTTATTGACAAGAGCCAAGACATGGAAACAAACTAAGTGTCCATCAGACAATGAATGGATAAAGAAGATGTGGTAGTATATACAATGGAATATTATTCAGCCATAAAAAAGAAGGAAATCCTGCCATTTGCTACAACACAGTTGGACCTTGAGTGCATTACACTAAGTGAAATAAGTCAGACAGAGAAAGACAAATATTGTGGTTTTTTTTTTTTTTTTTTGATGAAGATTAGCCCTGGGCTAACATCTGCTGCCAATCTTTCTCTTTTTTTTGCTGAGGAAGACTGGCCATGAGCTAACATCTGTGCCAATCTTCCTCTACTTTATATGTGGGATGCCTACCAGAGCATGGCTTGACAAACGGTGCCATGTCCGTACCCGGGATCCAAACTGGCGAACCCCAGGCCGCTGATGCAGAATGTGCGAACTTAACTGCTGTGCCACCCAGCTGGCCCTGACAAATACTGTTTGACCTCACTTATATGTGGAATCTAAAAAAACTGACCTCATAGAAATAGAATAGAATGGTGGTTGTAAGGGGCTGGGGGTGGGAAAAATGGGGAGATGTTGGTCAAAGGGTACAAACTTCTAGTTATAAGATGAGCAAGTTCTGGAGATCTGATGTACAGCATGGTGACTATAGTTAACAATTCTGTATTATATACTTGAATATTGCTGAGAGAGTAGATTTTCAATATTCTCACCACAAAAAGGAAATGGTAATGATGTGACATGATGCAGATTTAGCTAATGCTGTGGTGGTAATCATCTTGCAATATATGTGTGTCAAATCAACACGTTGTATACTTTAAACTTAACACAATATCATATGTCAATTATATTTCACTAAGGCTGGAAAAAAATTAAAAATAAATGGATGCTAATGTTGGCTTTGAAGTATTGCAGTAGGTTTGGGGAAAGGAAGAAGCCTAGTGAAGAGAGAAGATCAAGGTTTACAGTACCTAGAGAAATGAGTTTCTTTGACCCCACTAGCATTTGCTCTAAATCCTTTTTTTTTGAAGTAGAAGTGAGTATAAATGGTGAAAGAGGAAGTATTTTGAGAAAGAAACTTGGATGCTCCCACAAGAAGGCCTTTCCAAGATGTGTTCAGAGAAACCCGGATCTTTGGGTTTTAAATGTGATTCAAAGAATAGAGATTTTGTGGTCAAACAGGTTAAACCAAGTTAATATATTGTTGGTGATGTTAGTGAGATAATGTATATTCTAAATTTCCAAGAGGACTTCTATAGACTGTATCACTTCTCAAAATTATTTAATCACGGAACCCTCTTTGTGCAGGACACACATGAGCAAATCTTTCAAGGACTATGGTTTTGGAAATGCTGCTCTAAGGCAAGCAGGCCCTTTTTTGGGGGACTTCTAAAAAGGGTGCATTTTAGAGTATCCTTCCAATTAGAGCTTCATTTTTGAGTACTTACTAAGTGCTAGGCACTGCTCTAAGCATGTCATATACATTATTTCACTTTTTCCTCCAAACAACCCAATGTTAAGTATACTTCTTATTCTTGTTTTAAGGATGAGGAAATTAAAGACCAGAGAAGCAAAATACCTAGAAACCACTGAACTGGTACTTGAACGCAATCTTTCTGACTCAGAGTCCATGCTACAAATCACTATGATCTACGGCTACAGCAAAACCAAACTAGAACAAAATGAAGCAAAATCCTTCAATACTTTATTCTGTACTATGATTATTTCAGGGATTATAAACTAGTTGCGCTATTTCGCCTGGCACAATATTTTAAAATAACTGGAATTTGAATACCTTTGAGCAGAGCATGGAGTTGTTAGTTCTACGCTGGATTCTCTACTCTTATTTTATTCTCAATCCAAGGCAGACAATTAGTCACTTTCCTATGTGCATTTGAGTATTCTCTTCTTGTTACAGCTCACTATTCTTGTTGCAGTTTGCTGGTTCAGTAAAGAAGGGGGTGTGGCCTGTGAATGTTGTAACTAAACGACTCTCATGGTTTTGGGAGACGAGAGAAATCCTGGACCTCCTCAATATCAGAAAATGAAGCAGCAAAGAAGGTGGTAGGTGGCCTCTGATGGACCACGTCATTGTAGCTTCTACTCAATGTAGGAATCCTTTTGAAAGCATCTGGACATGGACATTTAATGTCTGCTCCAACACTTTCTATGAGGGGAATTACTACTTACATACACACTTAATACTCATAAAACTGGGGTCATCAGGAACCTCACCTAAAACTCCACCTGATGGTTCTGCCCCACGGAGGAACGTAGAACAAATCATTGTCTTTGTTAGAATGTTCCCTCTATTGGACAGTCCTCTGAGCATCCTACTTTCTTCAGTGGTTTTTCATTTGTAATCATTTCTGTATCCCTTCCTTAGTTTTATCCCACTCCTGTGGACAATCAGTAGCTTGAGCATGTGGTACACAGAATCTGAACAGGCCATTCAGAGTTGCACGCATCACTCAAGATGTGCCCTGGTCAGTGCAGGCTGTTTCAAGATGCTTCTCATGACACAGGCCCAGATTGCCTTGAATTGGCTTTTTCAGTGTCTGTGTCCTTCAACTAGTTCACTTAAATTTCTTGTCAACCAAAGGCCAAGATTTGTCTCACACAAACCCAAGCCTCTCGATTCAGGAAAATTGTCTTGACTTTATCAGAGTTAATTTATAATGGATGTGTTGACTGAGCCCTACACACTGGGTTCCCTGTGAAATGCAATAATATGAAATTTGTGTAATCATGAGAAAACAAGGTTATTGATCATTTCATTAGTAAGTATGCATTAAGAAATAAAAGATATAGTCTGATTTTCAAGAACTATCCAGTTGGGAGGAAAAGACCAAGATTTAGAAAGCAGTTAGTGAAGAATCTGAGGGAGCATGCAAATGGTAAGTTGGTAAGTTGTATTGAGTAGACCAAAAGCACTGATCAGGGAAAAGTGAGGGCAACAATGGTGGGAGAAATAAAAGAAGGTTTCACGGAGGAAGCGGTTTGGATTGGACTGTACTGATTGACGGTGGGTCTTGTTGGTGAGGGGATTGGTGGAGGTGGTCCCATTTGGGAGGACAAAGAGGGTTTTTGAGGAGCGTTGAAAGGTAGGCCACTGATAGGGGGCCTTGGTATCCAGATAAAGGAATTTAGCCGTGAGATTGTAGGTCTCGGGGAAAGTGAAATGGCAGAAGTGCTGCTGGGGGAAGTCTAGTCTAGAAGTGGTACTCAGGATAGTTTAGAGGGGCTGGAGGCTGGAGGCAGGAAGCACAGTCCCAAGACAGTTGGGATAAGGGAGTATGATCACCTGCCTGAAGAACCATTTTGAAGGAGAAAAGACAGGATTTATTTGACTGCATGGAGGTGAGGAAGAAGGGTTAGATAAATATGACTTTGTAGTTTCATACCTGGTTGATGGGGATAATGATGGTTCCATGGTCAGAGCAGAAGAAAGAAATGGTTTGCATGAAAGAGGATAATTTTGTTCAGGGCCACCTTGGGTGGTGGTGTGGGTTTGGAGGCAGCATTCAAATGACGTGGTCCAGTAAATCATTTGGAGATAGGACCTGGGTGTACCGCCAATGGGAAAGACAAGTGTGGACATGAGATTAACTTGTGAGTGTACTCATCTTCCCTTCTCAGTACATACCCTGGTCATCAGTTCTGAGTGAGCAGGCGGGTGTGTGCCTGGTGTAGTGGTTGGGAGCAGGTGCTTCAGAGTCAGACAGATCTGGATTCAAACCTTCTTCTGCCACTTACTAGCTGAGTGAACTAGGCAATCAATATAACCTCTCTGAGCCTCAGAATAGTCATCTGTAAAGGAAGACTAATAGTAGCTTCACAAAGGTGTTGGAACAATTAAATAAAACTGGGTACAATTTCATTTATAAAGAAGTATGCAATGGCACACAGTACTCCACACATCACCGATGTGGTTATTATTATTGTTATTGTTATCACTACTGCCTGGTTGCCTGTGGCAACTACTATCTACCTATCAGTTAGTTTGGGACTCTCAGGAGACAGTGCTTAGGGACTGAGACTGTTCTGAATGTGGGGATCTCACTAATAAACTTTTTGTCACTCTGGAGTTGCTAAGTGGTGATAAAAGCTTTCACACCTTCCTGGGAGCCTGGTTGGAGAAAGATACCCACTTGCCAATGGTGTAGAGTATTTTTTTTAAGCAGCTCCAGACCTGCCTACCTCCTTAACCTGCAAAAAGGGCTAGCTTTGTACAGCTGCCATAACACAGCTACAGTCCTCTCCATGTCCTTCCCAGCTTTCCCCTCCCTTAGCAACTGCCTGTGAGCTTGGACTTCCCGGGACTATGATGAACTCAGAACGTAGCAGCCAAAGCATAAAGAACTAGGACCTTCCTCAAATACTGCAGGTAACATAGACATGGACTTTAAAGGACGCCCATGCCAGGTCTCCGGAGCATTTCAGGCACTTATAGGTCACTTGGCATCAGCCACAAGACCACGAGGGAAAGAATAGCACAGCTATTTCATGTTCTGAGATGTCAGTAAATGCTACGTGCAAACCAGCTGGGGCTGGGTAAGTCTATGTGTGGTAATGTAAGTGAGGGCAGCAGAGACTGTCTGAATGCCAATCACTCCATGAAGCATGAATGGGGACTCTTGGTGGCTTTTGGAGGAACCAGACTCCTTAGTGCAGGGCTTGGAAAGCTGTTTGTACTTAGAGGGATTATTATTTTTTCCTAGTGAAGCAAGAGGTGTCAAGTCTGATGGTGGAATTAGGACTAGGACGGTGAGAAAGGCGACTCTCGTAAGTCTACTTTCATGCCAACTTCTTGAGGAATGACCCTTGCTTGATCTATCTGCTGCCAAGTCCTGCTTGTGTGTGCAGCTCTTCAGCTGAAGGGCAAAGCAACTGCCTTCCACTCCTCTGGACAAATGACTCAGGCCAGAAAGGCACTGAGCTCTATGGCACTCACCAAGTCCCCACGGCTTCGGTCATCCTGACGTTCCCATTTGACATCCAATGAGAACTGTCTTTTGTGTGTGTAGGTTTGATTGCAGGTACTGTTTTGAAAGACAGATTTGCATAGGTAAGCATCTTGTAAAATATTTTTCTGAAAGCATTTATCAAGGAGAAATGTGCAAGCACAAATGTGGAAGGAAGCTGGGGGAAGGTGCGGGAGAGGAGGTGAGAGTCAGGGACCAGAACATATGCTTTTCAGCTGCCCCGGCTGGCCCTGTGCAGCCCTGCTCCTGTGGGAGGGGAGCCTCTGCAGGTTGCATTGCGGATCTGAGAGATTTATGCCCTGCACACCGAGCACATATCGACGACTCTCCACGGCACAATTTTGAAAAGGTGATTATGGGTCTGACATGAAGGAATATTTTATATGACATTGCTGAAAGATTTCTGGGTACTAAGCAATAATCACCTTAATGCTTTAGAAAGTGTTCCAATTTGTTTCCCATCGGCTTCTTGGCAGTTGGGATTTGCATGCTACATAACATCCAATCCTGGGCATCCTGCGTGCCACCACGGTAAGCATAGGGGCTCTCCTGGAAGAAAAATGCGCTACAGCTTGAGGAGAAGTCTCAGCAGCCTCTAAAAATGTGCATAGACTTGGCATCTGTAATTCCACGTTTTAGAATATTTTGAAGGAAAAAAATCAGAAAAAGGATATTCATTGAAAAGATGCATGTTCAAAGATATTTATCATCACGTGATACTTTTTGTATATGTCCTTCCAAAATGTAATGCCATGCAAATGTCTATGTATAAACACATTTTAACAGAAAATTTGGAAAAATCATGAATGTGACAAATAAGGGATTTGCTGTTTTAAAAAGTACTGTAGAATATTATGTATTCCTAAGTCCAAAAAATAAGTTATAGAATGGTATATGTATGCTCTGATAGTATTTTAATAAAATGCATGCATACATGCATATTTGTACGGGAATGAATTCTAGAAGGACATACACAAACGTGCAATGATGGTTATCTCCGGGTAGTGAGAACATGGGTGACTTTGCTTTTTAAAACATTAGTCCATCTGTATTTGTTGTAATAAACATAGATTACTCATGTTGAAAAAAGCAGAGGGTGCTGCCTTAGTGAGGGACTCCCTGTCTTCTTTGGTCCATTGCCATCTGGGTTTCTTTCTGAATAGCTTGTGCTCATGTGACCTGCATGGAGTGTTGAGCAGAATCAGTTTTGTCAGTGTCTCCTGGTGCCGCCTCTTTGCACTGAATGGAGCTGCTGAGAGTAGGCTTAGCCTGCAAAGGTGATAGGCAGCTCCTCTTAAATTCTGGTCAATGCCAAGGTAAGGAGCCATTGGATAATTGACATATTTCATCAACTGAGCTTGGGCTGCAATATCAGACTTGCAGGGAGAACGTGGGCCTCTTTACAATCGCTACAAATGATTCAACTGGCCTGGGACCATGTATTGGTATACCAGGAGGCTGCTTTCTGTTTTTATTAAGCTCGTATTATTCGTTTAGATACTGGTTTCATCGGCATGATGAGTCTCCCTCAAATCTGAGTCAAGGAATAAGAAGCCTGTTGGAATCTGGCATTCGGGTTGTAATTTGTTTTTCTAGTCAACAGTTGACCTGAAATTTTTGGTGTAAAGGTTCACATATTTGGGGCGGGCCCTGTGGCTGAGTGGTTAAGTTTGTGTGCTCTGCTTCACCAGCCCAGGGTTTTGCTAGTTTGAATCCTGGGCGCGGACATGGCACCGTGCATTAGGCCATGCTGAGGCGGCATCCCACATAGCAGAGCCAGAAGGACCTGCAACTAGAATATACAACTATGTACTGGGGGGTTTGGGGAGAAGAAAAAAAAAAGAGATTGGCAACAGAGTTAGCTCAGGCCAATCTTTAAAAAAAAAAAAAAAGATTCACATATTGAACTACCTCATTATTGCAGTGCAGTAGTTATAAGAAGACCCTGAACTGATTTCTTCCCTCTGTGTCTGCTGCTCTTAAGGTGGCACGGGAAGGGCTCAGTTTTCAATATACTCGGCCCCCAAACAGGCCCTAGTTTTGAGTAATCTTTCACATTCCATACTACCATCTACTAGTACTAGGGAAACGAAGTTTGAGCAGAAGGAAATGCTCTAAGACCACCCCCAGGACAAGAAGAAACTTCCCCTGACTTAAACTGCTTTTCTTCTTATGCGTGCCATCCTGGAGACAAATCAATTTAGCTATTTCTAAGCAAAGGACCCAATGCTCATCTTTTGCAAAGGAAAAATGATGCCCCAAGTATCAGATCTCAGTTTCTGTGCCAGTAGGCAAGGAAGCAATGAGGGTCTATGACATCTGCGTTAAGATTGGGATTTCTTGCATTATTGCTGGTATTGCGTGGGTGAGATGTGTTTCTGGAAGCAGATATTCAGGCAGCCTCCACTTTTTTTCAGTTTCAGGAATACACTGAAGATCCTGGGAAAGGCTGCATAAAGGGAAATAACATTTGCTTGGGGCTGATCGTGTGCAGGTGCTATAAATCCATGTTTCATTGCAGGGTTAAGATGACACTCAGCATTCTGATCTTAAAATCTGCTTCATACTACATATCACGAGAAGCCAAGCAGCATTACCTTTCTAGAACTGACAGTTTATTTTTCTTAATCTATTTTTTTAAAAAGGAGGAATCTTCTCTTTCTCTTGGAATAAGTAATAAAATGAGTCTGATCAGAAATCAAAGTATTTTCACTTTGCTCAATCCAGTTAATCCTGAAAATTATTGGATAGCATCTTGGGCTTAGAAAGAGACCATTTAGTTGAACCCTCTAATTTTACAGATGAGAACACTGAGGTCAGGAGGACTAAGAGGCTTGTCAAGGTCACACAGAGAGTTGCAGACCAAGTGCGGGAATACCAGAGAGCTGATCTTCCTCTGCTGGATGATGCCAACTGAGAACAGTTTTCCAGTCAGTTGATTATCAGCCCACTCGTTTTCCTCATCCTCATCCCAGTCCAGCTACTTTCTGATGAGAAATGGTTTAGGGAACAAATCTTCCCGCCTAGATCCCACAGAAAGGGCAGGAAAACCATGCTTTCTGATGCTACAAGAATCTCTATGCTGGTTTCCTGCATTAGTTTCCTGTCCATGTTGAATCTTGAATGAGTGATGGCAAAATGGAATCTCACCACATAGGGCCCAGGAGAGCATTTGTTGTACTCCAAAGTTTTCGGAAGTTCCCAAGAGAGAAGAGACAAGGGCTACAGAAAAGTAACTCATCTACCCTCTAAAGAGTTGGTGGGTAAATCAACAAATGCTTGTGATCGGTGACACCAGAAGTTGTTGATGGACATGAACCATCCTTGGGCAGAGAGGATCATACTCCACAAGGGTCTGAGATTCCATTTTTCTAGGCTTTGGAGTAAACTGAAATTAAACTCTATAAATGACAATGGGATGTTAATGCGTAGATAAAAATGTATAAAAGATGTTAATCTTTAGCAAAAAGTATAGACTCCTTTTTTTCTGCCATGAGTTACACTTCTTTTTCTGTCCTGAATTGCTGTATACATTCTGTTTCTTACTGGTGTGTTGTCAGCAGTTCCACCATCTCCACCCCCTTGGTGGAGTTTTTTGATGGTGGATAATGGCAGATGTGATGCTCTTGGTTGGCCAAGTGGCCCACAGACCAGGTATCTCTCAGCCCCACACTTAGCTCAGGGCAGTTCAGCTTTTCACACTGTCTATTATTTGGAAAAGCTGTGATGGAAAATAACAATATTTTACATTTATTTAAAAGGCACCGACAGATATTATTCAGCTCAGTACTCAACTTCTGATATTAGTCATATTTTAACATTTGAAACCTGAGGAAACTGAGGATTGGAGAGTGATAGGACTTGACCAAGGGTACGCAGCTCGCAGTTAGAGCTGGGACTCAAGCCCAGGACTCAGGCTCCATTTTAGATGGTTTTCCTACCGTGTCGCAGTTGATGTTTGATCTTGAGATGGAGAAATGTGGAGGCAGCACTATTGTTTTACAGAAGTTCAGAGAAGACATTGCTGTTAGCTTTCCAGATTGTTCATAGATTTAAAAAACCTCAGGCATCTATCTATTAGCCAGATCAACTGTGATGACAATGTCTGGTAGTCACCATGTTATTAGAGGAAAGAAGATTATTTTTGTGGCCCTAATTGTTAGCTGAACACTTTACCCCCTTGTCCCACCATCTAGGGTTCAGAGCATGGGTTTAAATTCCAAGCTGTGCCAACTACTAGTTGTGTGACATTAGGCAAGTGTGAGCCTCAGTTTTGTGAAACATGAGGAAAATCCCTCTTTAAAATGTTGTTGTGAGACAAAATGAAATAATGCATGTAACACACCCAGCACAGCACTTGGCTAATAAATATTTGCTCTTTTGCTATTGCCGTGACTGAAGTTCTAAGGGTGAGACAAGGAAATAAAGTGTGAAAGGCTCTCAAATAATTTTAAAACACTGTTATTCATCCATCTACATCATTGGATGATTTTGTTAATTTGAGACTCAATCCTTAGAACCCAATAGAGTAGTGTATTAAGAAAGACAAAGGGCATTATCTAACAAGTTCTACCAGAGTGGAGAAAGAGGATTTCCTTAGATGTTCCTGAGGATCCTACGGGTGGGTGTTATTGTGCACCTTTTACTGATGAGGAAATCAAAACTTTCAGAGGTACAGAACTGCCACGTAACATGTAAGCTAGCAAAGTAGGGATCTGAATGCATACAGGTTTGGATTTCATAACTCACTGAGTGTCTCTAATGCAGCCTGCATGAGTATCTCTGTGATGCTAAAGTATAAAAGCCCAAGAACCTCCCCCCCACCCCCCAACCCAGGGTGTTTAGAAGATTTACTATGGTGGGTGTCAAAAAATCATGAAGTAGCTTCATCTATTTAATAGAGTGATAGTTCTACTAGTTATTAAAAGAAGTTTTTGCCATCATTAGACATCCTTTAAACTGAATTGACAGTGTTGAAGATACAGAAGTCTTTGCTGATGTATATATGTAGCTTTTACTGGTAAGATGTAAATTATCTGCAAATGAATGTGAGTTACAGGGGCATTTTTGTATAAACCCCTCATTTTTGGTTATGAGGTTTTATGATGAATGGCGTAGAATGTGAATGAGATGGTTGGCACTAAGGAAATTTATTCTAAATTAAATTTTGGGCTACGTTAGTGACTGATAGCTTTGAAATGACTGTTCTGAGGAGTCCTACTTCCTCATTCAGTTGTGACTGCTTCCCCCAATCCTCACTTTCCAAATGCTTTCTTACCCCTACCCCTAAAGGCTTAGATATACTTTCTCCAGAAATTAGCATTATATACAAGCCCTGATGAGTCCTAAAAACATTTTAAATGTGAGATTCTCTCCCTTGGGAGATCGACTTAAAAAATTTTTTTTTTCTGCATCCTAGTATTCTCGTTACATTGTGAGAGACAGCTGTATTCCCTGTTAGTGTGACATGAAAATTTTCTTTGCAAAGGACCAGAGACAGTGAGAAATACAGAAAAGAAGGAAAGAGAAGACCAAGAAGATGAAGAATGAGGCCAAGTAGGAGAGAGGTGGAGGAGAGATGGAAAGAGAGAAAGATGGAGAATGAGAAAGAGATGGAGAGAGAGAGATAATGAGAGAGAGAGATGGAGTGATGGAAAGAGAAATAGACAGATGGGGACAATGGGGAGTGAGAAAGGGGGAGAGAGAGAAGGAAAGAAACCAAGAAGGCAGGACCCCAGCTCCTCCTGGGCCCAGCAGGGAGCTGGCAAGAAAGAATTTGAAGCCAGAGGGACATATTATCCAGAACCAGGAGTTGAGTCTAATTGTAAGCAGACCCTGCCCGCCCCCTTCAGATGAGTGATGGACTCCTGGCATGTGACCTGGCTTGGCAATCTCCACCCCCTGTCCGGGCTGCCATAAGGAGATACGTAATGTCTAGAGTGATGGGAAAGTCATGCCTGCAGATGGTACAGATGGAGCTGCCTCATAAAATGACTCACTGTGAATCCTCATTGAAATCTCTGCTATAAAAATGATAATGGAAAAAGCACAAGAAAGGCTAAATGGGCTTGAAAGAAATTTGTTCCAGCTTGTGTAGCTTCCTTCAAATTCTGAAAGGAAGAGAAAAAAAGACCCTATTAGTAATATGCTAGGAAGATAATGTATCTTCTTCCCTCCTGGCTATAGCCCTCCCTCACCCCCACCTCCTTTCTGACATCAGTATGTAAATGAAAGTGGCAAGGGAAAAAGAGGAAGAGTTTTGGAGGAAGATGTAAGAATTATTTATTAAGCAGGAGGGCTGATGTTCTGGAGAAGGGAGGGCTGGGAGCCTCGGAAGAAAGGGAGTGGTGTTTTGGAGAGCAAAGAGCTAGGCTCTCAGAGAGCAGGAGAGTTGTGTTTTACTTGGCCTCTGGGCTAGGTATTGCCAGAGTAGAGTGCGCCTCCCAGAAAGTGAGGTCAGACTCTGGACGAGGGAGGCATATAGCAATTAGTCATGATGACCTCTGTAGCAAGAAGAGGAAGTTTTTAAGTCCAAAGGAGCATAGAATTCTAAGAGTAACTATTATTGGCTATTTCAGTTACTCAAGACCACGATGCTTCTGCATATGATCCCAAACAGCTCAGTTTTATGGATACAGAATCTGCTAAAATTTGAGCATCCTTCAAAAGAAGGACAATTATTCAATGCAAGTTCTTATGACTTCCATCTCCTTTTGTCCCTCTGGCAGGGCTGGGACTGCAATGGATTATAAGGAAGAGGTGGTAGCTGGAGCAGAGATAGAGGATGAAAAGGCAAATATGGGGGCAGCACTTGGAAGCTGGTAATCAGGGTAGAGCTGGGCTTCAACACAAAAGGAAGAGCCCAGGGCAAGGTACATCCATCAAACCAGTGGTGAGTGCAAGGTGGGTGAGAACTAGGATGTGTATGAATAGTGTATATTGGGACAGTCACAGGTTAGAAATGGTCCAGATAGACAGTGAAGTCGTGGGTGTCTTGTCTGTGTAGTTGGGGTGCAGAGACCTCAGTACAGTATCCTGGACAGAGTAGAGCCTAGTATCTAGGAGATATAGCATGGTTGGGACACTTGGTGGGATGCAGAGGCTGAGAATGCTCTGTCCATGGGGCAGAGTTGGTTTAGGTAGGAGTTGGGGAATATGGCAGGTGGGATGAGGTGGCGGCAAGGACATGATGGTAGATATGAGTTAGGGATCTTGGAAGAAACAGAATCCAGTTCAGATGGTCCAAGAAGCTATAATGAAGGGACAACTTAGAAAGGTGTGGACAGGGTTAAGGGAGCCAAGAAGGGATCGTGAAGTATCGAGGGACTAGAAACAGCTGGGAGCAGTTACCACTTTATGTCTGAAGGAGCAAGGGTCGGGGCGGATGATGTTTCTGCAGCCCAGTGAAGGTGGAAGCTGTGGAGGAGGGGCTTCCTTGCCAGTGTAGTGAACACAGAGGGTCACAGTTACTCCTAAATAGGGGGCCACGAGCAGGGAGGATGTCTTAGTCCACTTGAGCTGCTGTCGCAAAATGCCACAGATTGAGTGGCTTATCAAAAATGGAAATTTATTTCTCATAGTTTTGGAGGCTGGAAGTCCAAGATTAGGGTGCCAGCATGGTCAGGTGAGAGATCTCTTCCAGTTTGCAGACTTCTCACATGCTGTGTCCTCACATGGCGGAAGGGCTGTGGAACTCTTCCCTAGGGGTCTCTTTTGTAAGAAGGCTAATCTCACTCACGAGAGCTCCAGCTTTATGATGTAAGTGCCTCCCAAAGCCCCCACCTCCTAAAATCATCATGTTGGGCATTAGGATTTCAACGTATGAGTTTTGGGGAACACAAACATTCAGACCATAGCAGAGGGAGTATAGAAGAAATACCCTGATCTCTTGTTCTTCCCTCCCATCTTCTCCTGGTGCCTCCCATTGATCAAACCCAATCTGAAGAAGCAGTGAGGGAATCCATGATGTCATGGATGTAGAGGTATAGAGCAAGGCATAGAAGAATGGAGAGTGGATGGATTTGAGGAGAAAGAGATTGACCAGCATATATGCAAACCCAGATGACAGTTGTTTAGTGCCAGGTAATTTGTCTACTTGTGTCTGGACCAAGTCAGAGGCAGCCAGATCCAGCCCACAGGGAGAAGGCTACTGACAAATACATAGGCTCTTGGGCCCAGGCCATGATGGGCATGGCTCTAGTACTGATGACCAACATGAGTGCTAAACAGGGGAACAGGCAGAAACCCTACTATTTGGAGAGCTCCAGTATGATGAGAGATGAGAGGGGCTGTAGTTCAGAAAGAGGATTACTAGGTGCCTTGGCTGTATACAGCTGACTTAGTCTTGGTTCCATCAGATAGAGGTGGAGGCCAGGGTACTGATGTCCTTGTATCCATCCTGATGGGCTCCGGAATTGGGCTGAGTCTGGCACCTCCCAGAGTTTTAGTTGTTGAAGTTGCTTCAGAGTGTGGGAGAAAGCCATGATTGATGGGGGAGGGTGGTGTGAGTGCTAGTGGACTTACTAAGTCACATGGAACACAGAACCCTGGGAGGAATGGCTAAGAGTGACCAAGACCTAGAGAATTAGTTTCCAGGAGCTGAAAGGGCCAGATGCGGGAGAAAACAGGCCAAGATGGCATCCTTACCAAGAAGGGCCTTGAAAACAAAATGAGTCTCCTTCACAACAGAACTTTTACAGTAGTCTCCCCTTACCCACAGGGGATACGTTCTAAGACCCCCAGTGAATGCCTGAAACCACAGATAGTACTGAACCCTATATATACTATGTTTTTTCCTATACATGCATTTCTATGATAAAGTCTAATTTATAAATTAGACACAGTAAGAGATTAACAACAATTACTTCTCTTTGGCACATCCAGATTGCCAGCATCACTACTCTTGCACTTTGGGGCCACTAATAAGTAAAATAAGAGTTACTTGAACACAAGCACTGTGATGCTGCAACAGTCTATCTGATACCTGAGCTGGCTACTAAGAGACTAAGGGTGCATAGTGTATACAGCGTGGATACGCTGCACAAAGGGATGGTTCATGTCCCAGGAAGGACGGAGTGGGATGGCGCGAGATTTCATCATGCTACTCAGAACAGTGTTGTGCAATTGAAAGCTAATGAATTGTTTATTTCTGGGATTTTCCATTTAATATTTTTGGACTGAGATTGACTGTGGATAACTGAGACCTTAGAGAGCAGAACCATGGATAAGGGGGGACTAGTGTACTTCATTTTGGTTGTAATGAAGGCCAGTCTCTGTGTCATCAGCCTGGGGCCTACAGAGGGGAGTAGGAATGTGGAATAACTTGCTGAGGAGAATGGTAGAATTGGGAGGAGAAGTGTTAGTTTTGGGGAGAGAGATATTGACATTCTCTGGATTTCAGCCCTGCATTTTCTCAGAAAATGTCTCTTAAATAGATCTTTCTTGAATGAGGATTACACTTAAAGGAGGGAACTTTCTCCTTCATGTTAGATTAAAGGCCTGACCTGAACAAACTGATGAAATCATTAATTGACTCTAAGTACATGGGATAGATTTTTATTTCGTATGTTCATAAATAATGCTAAAATGTGTTTTGAAAATATGTACAAGAATATACCTTCAATTAAACCCTATAATATTTTCCTTGGTTGGTCACAAAGAATATGATGAACAATTATTTTCTAGTTATGCCATAGGGCACCCTCTTGCATTTTCAATCATGATTGTCTCCATCTTGAAAGAATTCTGGAGCCAGCCCTGATGGCCTAGTGGTTAAAGTTCTGTGCTCTCTGCTTTGGTGGCCTAGGTTTGGTTCCCAGGTACCGAACCATACCACTCATCTGTCAGTGGCCATGCTGTGGTGGTGGCTCATATAGAAGAACTAGAAGGACTTACAACTAGAATATGCAACCATATACTGGGGCTTTGGGGAGGGAAAAAAAAAAATTCTGTGTTATCTTTTTGTCACTCCCCCTCAGGCCAGAGGGTAAGAAGTGGGTCATCTTCATGCTACTGCTTTCCTTGGATGTGGCAGCTGTCTTGAAGGTTCCTCTCTGGAATTGAGAACTTCCCTCTCTGATTTCCCATCACCTGTGGTCATCATTGTAGGCATGGTGACTCCATTAAAAGTTAATAATTATATATCGATTAATTGTCTAGTTTTAGATAGATTCAAAGTTTGAAAACTTAGAATTGCCAGAATGAGTAAAAAAGCCTCCTTGAATCTGTCCTTTTGTCTTCAGAGGATGTTAAAGATGTTACTGACATTAATTCCCTTTCCTGTGGGTGTGGTTGGAAAGATCAATACTGTACATCCTTTCTCTGCAGAGAGCAGCTGTGGACCACAGGGTCTGCCCCTCTGTGTGCGCCCACCTCCCAGCCTCACCCACATCCCACTTCCGTTATTTGCATCTTTGAACTATTTTGTCCCAGTGTTTTCTGCCTCATACTGATGCTCTGTGGCATCTTGAAAATGGTTGCCCCTGATGTCTAAGTCATCTTATAACTGAGGCCATACTTAAAAACAATTGTGAGAGAGTTATAAATGGGGAATAGAATTAATAATTCATTAAAAGTGTTTGGAGAATTATCCAAAACTCATGTGTCTAGTTCCTGAAATAAGTAACTTCCAGATTTAAGTGGTTGTGTCAAAACTATTAATGAAAATTCAGATGGAGGGCCATAATTCTATGTTTTTGGATTCACTGTATCCAAAGAATTATGTCTTACTTTTGCTTCCAAAACTTGTTTAGTTTATACTAAATTTTGGATCTTACTCTCTAGCTAATTATATCTGTGACTAAACTAAGCCAGAGGCTCTACTCTATGAGCACCTGAGCAGTCTAAAATATCCTGGCTAACCCTGGAAAGATAGGCCCCACTGGGGCTCCATTTTGTATATTTTGAGAAGCTGTTGGAGTTACACAATGACCATCTGTCTGGGTGTTCTGGAATAGTTCCAGTGTTAAATGATCTCTCTTATAGTCCCTGTAAGTACAGTGGGCACTGTTAGATTATGTGTCCCCAGTTTTAATTTAGAAAGTAGTTCACACTTCTTTTCTGATCTTCCTGACCCCCCTGGCTGAGCTGGCTCTTGTGTCCCAGGATGGCTGCTGACCCGCCTGGTCTGGTCTAGCACTGGCTTCACGCTGACGCCCCTGTGGTCCTTCTGACCCTTGAGTTCCAGTTTATTCCATGGTCTCTGCCACTAGCTTTCAGGGAGGAGTTGTTGTCTTCATTTTGGATAGGAATAAAAACTTTGGGGTCATTAAGACTGTTACCCTAGAAAAGATAAAGCCTTCTCTCCGTGATCTTCTTCAGTTTCCCTTTAGTATTTCTGGGCCATGTGGGTTAAATACTCATCTTAGTGCCCAGGACTGGAGGAAATCCTGAGTACTTTACGACCTTCCCCGCCTTCTCCCTGCACATGCCTGGGTTCGAGACGGATGAGCCCCTGCCTTTGCCTTCCTTTGCTCCTGCTTTCGAGAGAGAGAACATGGTCACCTCTACTGACTTTTCTCCTGATGGGCCTGGAGGGCAGTTACCTTGCTTTTACAGGTTTCTGACTTGTAGACTAAACATACCCTTCTTTACTTTCATTCATTCATTCATAAGTCTGAATGTTTGGCGTGGGCAGTATTGTGTCAAAGCAGTTTTGCTGGAAGATTTCCTTGTAGCCTCTTTTCAATGTTAAACCTTTAATTAATACCTTTATTTTTCTGCTTATAAAAGTAATAGAGAAAAGTCTAAATAATTTATTTCCTTAGATTCCTAGAAGTAAAAGTACTAGTTTCATGTAGAGTACAAACATTTTAAAGACCCTTAATATACATATTGTGAAATTGTATTCCAGAAAGTTTACTTCCTGCCAATTGGGTAAATGAATCAACATTTTTGTAATTGAATATTATTATTACTAAAAAACCCTTTGCTAACTTGATAAGTGAAAATATCTTTTTACTGCATTCATTTAATTACTACTGAGCTTTATGCAAAGAAAATATAAATAAGAAAACAAATAAATATATTTTCAGCCTTTTGGAACTCTCCCTCCTCCTGGAGGTATAGACCTGTAACATTTCAAGTGCTAAAATAAATTAATTTTTTTCTTGTTTTCTTTTTTTCTTTCTTAGAGAGTCTCTTTACATCTACAGTTCATCTGTCCATTTTTTTCTAGATTTTTAAAATGATTTGATTTAAAAAAAATTTATTGCTTGATCTGCATGAAATGTATTTTAATAAGTGTGGTGTGAAGTGAGGATTTAAACAGCCATTTTCTTAAAATCAATAACTAATTTTTATCAGCACCTTAGTTGTAAACAACAGAATCCACTCTGACTAGCTTAAGCAGACACGGAATATTCTGAGGATATTCGGTGGCTCGCAAAATCTCTGGGCTCAGGGCGTATTTTCCAGCAGTGAGCCCAGAGCTGCACCACAGGACTGGCCAACTGAGAAATCTGTCAGCTGCCTCTGCTGCCACCTATATGGGCAAAATTGAGGCCAGGCCACGCTCCGAGCTGGTTTCCTCACTTAGTTTTGAGCAAAAGTCTCATGTATCTGCATCTGATTGGGAAAGCAATTTTTCTGGAAATTATTATGGGAAAGCAGTCCTCAAAATGTGGAAAATTATCAAAATGTGGCGAGAATGCACACAAGTTTGGGTGACCACAAGTGACTTAACCAGGCGTCCCAGCGCCTTGCACCACTGCTTAGCAACGCTACCTTCACCCTCTATTAAATTTGCATTTCAAAAATGTATAAATTAGTAGGACCAGTTTCTGGTGTGTATTCAATTCTATTTAATTACTTTATTTTCTTGTGCAAATGCCATAATTTTATTTTTTTGTTGTTTTTAACCACTACTGGTGTACATTGCACTTCTTTTTTAGTTCTTAGTTATTCTTGCCTATGTTTTTCCCTCCAGATGAACTTTAAGGTAATTTTATCAATTTACAAAAATCAATTAAATTGATATTGTGATTAGAATTGCATTAAACCTTCACGTTAATTTGGGAACTATTGATCTTGGTAGAATATTCATTCTTTCCATCCAATTGTGTGGTATATATTTTTATCCAGTCCAACATTTTAATGTTCCTCAACAAGCTTTTGTAACTTCCTTCATAAAGGTATTCACATTTCTCACTAAAGTTGTGCTGAAGTGTGTATTATTATTAATGTAAATCGACTCAGTTTTTGTTTTATTTCCTGTTTTTTCCTGCTAGGCAGGAAAGCTATTAAATGTTGCATATGTGTTTTGTGTTAGACACTTAAAAAACTTATTAATTCTAAGAACATTTCAGTTAATTTTTTTGAGCTTTCTAAGAATACATCAATATATGAAAATAACAGTAATGTTGGAACATGATAAATCAAACCACTAAAATACATGAAAAATGATTTCTATATAATTAATTCAGTAAGCTAGATGTTAAAATACCCTGCAAGGGGAGATGGTTCTAATACTGTACTAATGCTTGTGTTCCCTCTGTACGAATACTCTAAGTACTGTTTATAAAGCTGGTGATTTATAGCATCCAGACATCCTCTGTAAGATCAATCACATGCCTGCCTCAGTTTCCCTGTCAATCTGTATCACGTACTCAGACACACATGGCGTTTTCTCCCCAAATGCAAGTCTTTAAGCTCCACATTCAGATTCTGGGTAGCAACACATTAATTCAAGCAGATTGATGCCCCACGAAGTCTCTGTGGCCTTAACCTCCCCATCGGCTGACTGGTGGAGGGGATTTCATAAATGAAAACAGGCCAGGGCTCACTGGGTTCAATCTTCCTGCCCCAAGCCGTTCTCTTCCTTTTGCCAGCTAAGCCAGGTGTTTGGAGAATAGTATCGATGGGGTTTGTGGAATGTTACACTTAGAAGGTTTTAAAAAAAAAATCAGTAAATAAACTGAAACAAGTGGAAAGAATTGGTGAATGCCTGCTTTTAAGACTTCAGAGACTCCAAATTATCCTGTCTCTCCCAGGCAAGCCAACAACTAACAAAAGGGCATTAGTTACATAGAAATTCACTAAGAAGCCATGGGAAGATTAATGCCTGGGGTTTATAATAAACATCATTGGAAAATAGCCTTTAATTCTATAGGGTGTAAAATACACAGAGACAAACATGTCCTGAATAGGGACAGGATCCTGCTTGACAGATTTTCCTTGGGACGTTAAACTTTTTGATAAGTACTCATTTTCATTTGTAGTCTTAAAAGCAATGAATAGGCAGCCCCATTCCTTGGTTGTTAGCTGGCTGTCTAACCATACTACAGAGTATCTGCACGTGCTTGTTCAGAGGACGAGTAAAGAAGATGAGCCTCCTGGACTGAATTCACTACCTGGCCTGACCCAATCCGAGACCCACAGGAGAAGATGGGATTTGGAGTTGTTTTTGCAATAAGACAACCTATTTCTCAAGGCTTTTGACCTCTATGGGATTCTCTTCTGATTGGTCATTTTAGGTTGGTGCGTAATGAATTTAGGAATCTGGCTGTGAGCCTAGCCCAAGGGCAGCTCAGATTCTGCTCTTTCCAGTCAGAAGTGGAGCGGTGGGATGGGATTGGGGAAGGCCTTGGGGTGAAGTGAGGAGGTGTGTTAAGTCAAACATATTAAAAGGCTGAGGTAGGAGCCTTCTTAATACTTGAAGGATTACAGGATATTTGAGGTTGGAGGAGGTTGCATTTGCAGCAGGAAGTGCAAGGACTCCTGTCATATCTTGAGGGAGCTCTTCAGAGGCTGTAACATTCTCCTGCTGGGCTTAAATATTAGAATCCTTATGCAGCCCTTTCATGCTCCCTTCAAAGTCTGCTGAGTCTGATTTAGCATTGCCGCAAAACAATGCTCCACACATTTCTTTCTGGCTAGCAAAGACTGAGAGCGCACCATTGCTGAAAAGTTAAAAAAATCGATTTGATGTGTGTGGTTAATATCTTGTGATGAAACTGCTTTGGAAAATCTGTGTAGTTAACCATTTTTGCTTTTTAAAAATGTTGCAATCTGATCTGAATAAAAGGACATAATCCGCTTAAAGCTAAAGTTGTTTTGGAAATGAACTGGAAATCTGCTAGAACAATGATTAATTATCTAATAATCAGTTAATTATTCTGATAATCCATTTCACGCTGAAATCTGCTTTAATGAGGAGAAAGCAACTTCCTTCTGGTTGAAAAAGGGATGTAGGGATTTTGACGTTAAAGAGAAGTGGATCAAGTTTTTGGAGCTGTGAACCTAAGATTTTCTGCTTTTAAAAGCTTTCCTTAAATGATATTTCTTGAAAAATTATGTAATGGCAGATTAATTATTTTACATTAATTAATGTAATAGGAAATCATATTTTTAAATAGAAAATGGGATTGAGGGGAACAATATTGTTCAATCCAGGGGTCTGTATCTCTTGATGAGCTGTTATGTGTAGATCACAAAGTTCAGGTAGCACCATTTATCTGGGGGGTCCAGTGTGGCAGAGTAAAAGCCATGTTATCCACCCAAACTCAAATGCAAGGACTGAGGGCAGAGTCACAGACCACATGATAGCTTTTTCCTCCTCCGGTGAACTACTTTTAACTGTCTAACTAGCTGTATTTTGAGATATTCATTTATGTTAATTTGTTTATTTCTCTCCCCTTTAAAGTCCTTTCCTTAAGGAAGTCACCAGCAGGGTTGAAAGTGAAAAGGAGGTTATCTTTATTTATTATTTATTTCTTAATAGCAGTAACATTGGATTATAACATTATATAGCTTTCAGATGTACATCATAATATATTTCAAATTCTGTGTAGGTTACATCATGTTCACCATTATAGTCCATCCCTTCACATGTGAGCCTAATCATCCCTTTGGCCCTCCCCCCTTCCCCTATGGTAACCACCAATCCAGTCTCCATTGCTATGTATGTGTTTGTCGTTGTTTTTATCTTCTGCTTACGAGTGAGATCATACGGTATTTGACTTTCTCCCTCTGACTTATTTCACTCAGCATAATACCCTCAAGGTCCATCCATGTTGTCACAAATGACTGGATTTCATCTTTTCTTATGGCTGAGTAGTGTTCCATTGTGTATAAATACCACATCTTCTTTATCCATTCATCCCTTGATGGGCACCTAGGTTACTTCCAAGTCTTGGCTATTGTGTATAATGCTGCGATGAACATAGGGGTGCATGTATCTTTATGCCTTTGTGTTTTCAAGTTCTTTGGATAAATACCCATCAGTGGTATAGCTGGATCATATGGTAGATCTATTCTTAATTTTCTGAGGATACTCCATACTACTTTCCATAGTGGCTGCACCAGTTGCTCCTGGCTTTTGTTTTCAAAGGCCAAGACCATAGGAGGGCTTAAAATAGCCAATAAAGATGGGAAAAGGAGAGAGTGGTTCACAGGAAGAGGCAGAGCGGCCTGGCAGAAGTAGGGGTTCATAAAAGGGCTTGCTGCAGACTAGAATAATATTGTCCTGGGCTGGATGGAGGAAAGGAGAGAGGATGGTGGGCCTAGAGAAGTGGGGATCCTGACAGCATCTTGCAGAAGGAACAAGACCCCAGAGATGTTTCTAGGTAGACAAGACCAGAGGCATTCTCATGGAAACTTGTGTTATTGGACCACATATCAGCTATTCTACTAAGTATTTATATGTATGAGACTAAGTCTTTACTAAATCAAAATAGCAGTTCTAGTTATTATCCTTTCTTTTTTCTTGGTGAGGAAGATTGGCTCCAAGCTAACATCTGTTGCCAATCTTTCTCTTTTTGCTTGAGGGAGATTGTCCCTGAGCTACCATCTGTGCCAATTTTCCTCTATTTTGTATGTGGGATACCACCACAGCGTGGCTTAACAAGCTGTGTGTAGGCCCATGCCTAGGATCTGAACCTGTGAACCTCAGGCCACCAAAGTGGAGCAGGTGAACTTAACCACTATGCCACCAGGCTGGTCTCTATTATCCTGACTTTAATGAATGAGGAAAGCAAGTCTCAGAGAGGTTAAATAATTTACCCATGTTTGTTCAACCAGTAAGTGGCAAACCTGCAATTTGAACCCAAGATTCTTTTTCTCCAAAGCCCTCTCTCTTAATCACTAGCTTCCCACTCTTTATATGAAGGAGAAAGTAAGTTTCACTTTTATGTATTCTGATGAATTTTGAGAGTGAAGTCACACTTTCTATGCCCATTGGCAGCATGATTCCTTGGGATAAACTATTTTAAAAATATAAGGTACCATGTACATGTGGACCAGTGACAGCCATTAGCGCTTTATCACTTGAGACCCAGAATTTCAGTTGTAAAAGGAAGGCTGGAGCAGCAGTTGTCAAGGCTGTTCAGGTGTTTTTGTTCTTTTTGCTGGGAAAGATTCACCCTGAGCCAACATCTGTTGCCAATCTTCCTCTTTTTTTTTTAAATATGTGAGCTGCTGCCACATCATGGCTACTGACAGACAAGTGGTGTGGTTCCTTGCCTGGGAACTGAACCCGGGCTGCCAAAATGGAGTGTGCTGAACTTTAACTGCTAGGCCATCAGGGCTGCCCGAGGCTGGTCAGGTGTTCTGAGTTCCTGTTTGGTTAGCTTGTAAATGAATTGGGGTTACTGGAACGTGAAGCAATGTATTTCCTGGTACTTGCCTTTCTCACTGAGGGGATGCTGTATCGGAACCATAATTCATATGTTGTCCCATGACACATGGCTATACCTCCTGTTTTCCTGACCCTTCTGTTTCCTGTTTTGGTTAGCTATCTGTTTTTTCTACACAAGGTAAGAGGGTTGCAAACAAAGGAGAAATTAAATGGTCAGCTAATGAAATTAAAGCCTAATGTGAAGGTGAAGATACAGCAGCACCCCACTACAACTCATCGAATGTGTGAATAGTGGAACAATGCGTCCTTCTTCAGAAAGGAAGGAATTAAACTGACCAAGACAGTGCACCATTGAAATCATCACTTCCTCCAACCATGATTATAGTAGACATGTGAAGTATTTTTAATATAGTGAGAGTTTTACTTATAGAGATGGTGACCAAAATATAAGAGCTGCTAAGAGGCTTTGGAATATCTCAAACATACTTCTT
The DNA here is from genome assembly GCF_037783145.1 of Equus przewalskii. Classification (NCBI taxonomy): domain Eukaryota; kingdom Metazoa; phylum Chordata; class Mammalia; order Perissodactyla; family Equidae; genus Equus; species Equus przewalskii. Next base: position 21,496,720 of record NC_091852.1, read on the forward strand.
TTTCCTTTATGACTTCTAGCTCCCTGTCTTAGGTTGAGACCCCTGGAAGCAGAGGCTGAGATGGAGAATCTTGTACAGGTGATTTATTGAGGGTTTCAGGAGAAATCAGTAGGCAAGTGCAGGAAGAAGGATAGGGCAGGGAAGAAGCTAAGCTGCTTTACACTTCTTCACACTCTGGCTTCAGCTGAAGTCTGGCTTCAGCATGATCTCCAGGGACTCTGGAGGAGAGATGCACCACAGGGCTGTCCCAACTTGAGGCATTGGGACTGGAGTTTTGAGCCCACATTGATCAGTCATTGTGGGCTATGACTTGGGTGGGGTATAACCTCCTGGGCATTTCCTGTCAAGACGGCTTCTGTAGGACAAGGGCAATTACCCACAGAAGGGTGAGGCTGTGAGCCATAAGCAGGTACCACTCACAGGTGCTGGTGCATGGGTGCAGTAGCCTGGTAAAGGAGACCTGCCAAGTGGGGCACCAACAACATCCACTGCAGTTTCACTCCTCCACATTGCTTCCTTCCTAGCTCGTATATTGCAGACAGGTCAAAATGAGCAAAGTAAAGCTCTGAAGTGTTTCAGTGCTTTACATGAAGTAAGGGTAAGAAATGTTTTGTGAAACCTTTTTCAGTTTTATATATATTCGTGTGTGCAGTGCATGCAAGATCATCTTGTAAAATGTATTTCTTATTGTGGACCATAGCTAAGAAACTTTGAAAACTAGCTCTTCCGTGGAGCACTGATTAGAGAGAGATTTTTGGTTTTGGTTGTGTATGCAGAGCATATACGGATTATATTATGACACTTGTCTTGGTTGTGCTGAGTTCAAAAGCTGCTTATTGTGGAAAACTCTCCTGCTCAGGTCCCCCACTCCTCCAGGGGAAGCTTCGTACCTTAAGACTGCTCCTGGCCGTGAAGTGCCACAGCTAGAATGTGGCTTTTTCCTCTCTAGAAAGGAATTTCTGCTTCTTCCACCTCAGTCAGCACTGCCCTTTGTTGTGGGGGTTCTTTATATTCAGGGGGAGGGGGAGGAGAAGGAGAAGAGGGAGGGGGAGGGAAAGGGGAGGGGGAGGGAAAGGAGGAGGGGGAGGAGGAGGAGGAAGAAGAAGAAGACTTGCCTTACTGTGACTTTAAATAAAGCTGTGCTAGCTATGATGTGTGGTACTGGTGCAGGAACTGATGAAAGACCAGTAGAACAGAAGAGGAAGCTCAGGAACGAAGTCAGAGAATGGAGAAATGTGCTTTATAATAAAGTTGAACATGCAGGTACCTTGTGAACCAGCAATTTCATTCCTAAGGACAGCCTTTAGAAAACTCTTTGCTCTTGTACACTGGGAGACAGGTTTAAGTATGTTCACAGAAGCGATCTTTTAAAAAGCAAGCAAGCAAAAACTGGAAAACTTTCAATAGGACAAACAAGTAGGGTGTGTGCGTATAATTGGATATTGTACAGCAGTAAAAAGAAATGAACTGCAGTTATAGATATCAAGACAGAGGCACCTCAAAAAGATAATGTTACTACTTTGGAAGTCACAGAAGAATATATTTAGTCTGACTCATTTACATGAAGTTCAGAACCAGACAGAACCAAGCAATACATTTTTAGGTACACATCATCAGTAGATCTAAAGGAATGATTTTCACACAATTCAGAGTAGTGGTGAGCTGTGTGAGGCGTGAGGGTGGTGGTGGGGTGAGGGGAATGCTATTGCGAGGGAGCTTCTCAGGTAAGGGTAATGTTCCATTTCTTAAGGTAGGTTTTTTATTCTTCTAACTGTACATTTACATATTATGTATTCTTTTGTATGCATAATATATTTAGAAATAAGCATAATCACAATCCATAGTTGGTAGGATTGGAAAAAGTGTAGGAAAGGATACAACAGGCAGCAGATAACATTTGGGGAGTGCAAAGACGCGAAGCATAGCACCCTTTTGCTGCTTGGGTCTTGAACTACTGCTGGCAGCAGCCTCGTGCAATGTCACCCAGCTCTTTCTACTAGATCTTGCTTTCTTAACTGATGATGGAGATAGCTCTTGATAAAAGGAGGAAAAACCTGGGTTTGATTCTGCAGGAGTATCAGCTGTGAAAGCACAATAGGAACACCACACAGACTTTCGAAAGAATTGAAGATGGAAGCCACGAAGTGCCTTTAGCACTCTGACAGCAAGAATGGAGCTAGTGTATGTTCTGTTATCTTTGGAAGTCAAAATACATTCTGGGCTGTTCAGTTGTTAAAGCAGTGTCTCACCTAGATTATAGCTCTGCATTGTGTCATAAATCATTTTTCATTACTGATAACTGCCAGACCTCTTTTCTAAAAACTTGAATTTTGAATACATTTCAGTGGCTTGAAAGTTTCCCCCATGGTATGTCCCCGTGCGCTGACGTTCTGCAATGCCTTCTTGAGTGGGAGAGGAAAGGGTGGCATTTTGCCTAAAGGTACTATGAATAGTCATGATTAAAAATTAGTTTAGTATTTGACTTCTCTGCCAAATATTCTTAGAGAGGGGTTTCATCAGATCTGACTTTGCCCATGGGCAAAATGTCACTGGTCTTCTCTGTCATTGTTAAGAAAGTGTTGAGAACTGCTGGTCTGGAGTACTATAGAGAAATGTCACCAGGCTGCTGGAAAAATACTGGAGCATTTAAATAATCCTGAAGAGATGATGTCAGCAAGTGGGACTAAATCTTACTAAGCAGCTGAAAACATGCTGAAGGTCCTCTGGAAAAAATTACAGACATTGAACAGCTCTGTTGTGTAAGTCACAGCTATTAACTAAACTCAAGGGCCAAACTGTCAGGCATCCAACCTTTTCCTTAGCTGCTTATTTTCCAATTTCTCTCAAACGCATCTTGAAAACTGTGGCACTGAACAGAGACTAGCACACCTAGTTGCCTGAAGTCAGTATTTCTGAGTCCTTCCCTTCCTTCTGGTTCTTCCCGATGCATGGGAGAAATGGATACCAGCTGGACGCCTGCAGGCAAGGCTGTCATGACAAATGCTTCCTTGCTCATCTCGAAGGATGGCAAGGAGAGTTCCATTTCCTGAGCATTTACCTGTAGTTTACAAATCCTGTCGGATGCTGTGTATGGATGGGGAAAGTTCAGAAGCCACGTGTGAACAGCTGGCACATTGGAAATATTTGTTAAGGGAAGAAAGCAGACCCAGACCATTCTGTTTTTTCTGTAATTGGATTGCAAGCCAACAAAGAAGTAGAAAGTTTTTGTATTTTCTTTTTGGGTTCCAGGCCAGGCTCGTGGAAGACTGATCATAGAAAACTGATTATGAAATACTCAGGAACTAGGAAGTGGCATTGTGTCTGCTCTCATTTCTTCACCCCAGGAATTCAGGCTATTTAATGCCATTCAGAAATTAGTTTGCAAAGCACTCATGTCTCTTTGCTATATTCTTGTCAAAATCATTGCCAAACTATTTTCTATTTGTTAAGAAAAGTAAACGCTGCTAATGATTTGCAGTTTTTGAACACAAAAAGGAAAGAAAGATGGTAAATCTAGATCTAAAGTTCTATTTTTTTTATTTCACAGAACTCTTGTGGCCTAAAAAGTATTTTTACTGATATATTATCATGCTATACCATATCTACTTTTTACTTCTAAGTAAGTTACTTTTATAAAATTATATAATTTTGCTTATTAGGTGATATAAAAATTGACCCATAAATTCATTATCACAGCAGACAATAGTTTTCTTAAGAAAGAATATTATGTTGTTGCAGTCCATATGAACATAACATTCTTCAGATAACATTGTATTATAATTTTCCGTGTTTCTAGGTAGTCTTCGTAGCCATCACTTAAAATAGATAATTAAAAATACATATTCTTTCAAGAAAATATTGACAGTAGTTTTAAAAATTTGTTAATTGTCTGAATATATCTGCATATTTTGCTTTCATCTGTTTTTTTATCCATAGTCTAAAGACACCATGCAATTCAGTATCCTGTTTTTGGCATTTATAAGAATTTTTCTATTTTATTACATAATCATCATACACATACTTTTAATGGTTGCATTATATTTCTTTTAGTAGATTTACCAATTATATATTTAAGCATTTTCTGATTGTTGAAACTGAGATTATTTCCTCTAATTTACCTTTATAAAAATGCTATCATAAACATCTTCCTGCATGTAGCTTTTTCTTTAATCAGGTTGTTTCTCTAGGACGTTACTGGATCAAATGTAATGTCTTCCAGCTCCTGGTGATTGTTGCCCAGTGGCTTTCTGAAAGGATTGCATTAATTTACACAGCTACAGACATTGTACGATCGAGACAGTTTTGCACAATTCTCAACATAACAATTATTAATTTTATAGCTGTGTTTTAATTTTTATTTATTAAATTAATAGTGAAGTTGATTTCTTAATGTGTTTGCTGGTTTTTCCATGTTGTGAATTGTCTGCTTACATAGCGCATGTTCTTTTCCTATTTAACTTTTAGAATAGTGTTTTTCTAGTTGCATTATATGAAACTTGGTGTAAGTATTGTTGTGAATATTATTTTTCCTCAGACTTGTTGCCTTTTAATTTATTTTTTTTAACATACAAAAACCATCATTTTAGGTAAATAATCAGCCAGTCATTTTCTCTGTGATTTCTATCACTTAGAAAGTCATTTCCTCTCTGAACAATTGGTTAATGTTCAATCCTGTGCTCTTCTAGATTTTTTAAGACTTAAATAAAAGCAACTTCTCAAGTAATGTGAAATCTTTGTGGGAAGCTTACAATATACAGCTATCCCAAAAAAAAAGAACAAAAACCAATAACATCATCAGAAATCCTGCTTCCTGGAGAAAATCATAGGTAACATTTTTGGTATGTATCCTCTCAGACTATTTACACTGTAAGTATAGGAAAATAAATATATAATGATACACTTTTCCAAAAGTGTTATGGCACGCAGAGCGTGTATTGTTATGTAAGCTGTATGTTCTTCCTAAATTAAAATGTGACCTATCTTTCTAGTCAGTGACTAGAGATCTCCCTCAGAATTTCAGATAGCCACATAGCACTCTTGCATATCCAACCATTCCTTTAGCATTGGACATTTGGGTTTTCTTCTATTAGAAACAAATCTAAGATGAACAATCTTATACAAACATTTTTTCACGCTTGTCCAATTTCCAGCTGTGGGCATTCTTGGGTTCAAGGCATTTTTAGAAAGATTTTTAATTATTTTCCCAACTTGGTTCCCCAATGGTTATACTAGTTTCAACGTCAGCCAGTTAAGTGTGACGGTGCCTCGTTTCCTCTATCTGTATCATTCTCTTCAATCTTTAGCTGTTGGACAGGTAGAAGATAAATGAAGCTATCTCATTGTTACTTTAATGTGTATTCTTAGGTGATTAATAACATCAAATAATTTCTTCATAGATTTATTTCCCATTTGTATTTCTACTTTTGTTCATATCCTGAGCTTATTTCCCATTAAGGTTTTATATCTTTGTGTAATTTGATTTATAATTTAAAAATCTGATGCACAAGCCTACCTCCCTTCCCATTTTAGTAGAGTATGTTGCCTTGAAATCAGTTCTTAACTTCAGAATTAAGGCAGAGGGAGGGCAGTGTATTCTCCATGCACAGTGCAACTACAATTGCTGCCGTCTGCATGTGTAAGGAAACCACTCTCCTCTATTCTGATTGTGGAATTACAATTTCTATTAAATTATGGTAACTGTTAGCAAGTGAGGGTAAAGCTACATTAAACTATGTGTGGGGAGCCATTTTCCTCCTAAAAGTGATCTTATATTTTTATGTCATTCATATGAGGAGGAGAGATGTCTTAGAGACCCAGAAATCAGAATTGAGAGAAGGGATCGTAAGTGGGAAACAGGAGAAGTAGATGGCTCTCAAGCACAAAGATGTCAAGTCTATAAGCTGTGGCAGTAAAAAGGTCCTCAGTAGTTGGAGATAAAACAGTGATCAGACCTCAACATGGAGGTTCCCAGGGCCAGCACCAGCTCAGTGGGGAGGATGCTTAGAATAGCTGGAGGCCCACAGGCAAGTGCAAATGTCCTGCCACGAGGGAGGAGCTCTGAGGATGAAATTGGCAACTTGGACTACAGACTGCTAATTTTCTCCCAATATTTTAAATAATTGATCCACCACTTTATGGCTGGGTTTATAGCCATCGATAACAAAGACTATATTCTGCAATTTCCCTACCAGCTATTTGTAGCCATGTGACTAGCTTCTGCTAAAAGGAATATATACAGAAGCGGTAGGCACCCCTTCTGGGAAATGCCCTTAAAGGGAATGAGAATTCCCCTTTCTCTTTTATACTGTCCAGAATGTGGATCTGATGGCTGGACAACATAGTGGACACTGTTGATGCCACGCTCAGCTCCCTTTACTGACCCATCCCCCAACTGTTGAGAGCGTTGGTTGCTAATGGCTCACAGCTGTCCCTTTCTCCAGGGAATTGTCCTCGGGCGATCTTTCTTTGTGGAAGGGGCATAGCAATTTCAGGGTCTCTATTTTGGACTGTGAGGTAGACGCCATGTATAGAGGATAGTAGAACGAGAAGGTAAAAGAAGCTTTTTCTCTGAGGACTGTGACTGTCTGCTCTGGAATTTTCACATGTGAAGTGCCTTGGAAGTACTTAGAAAGTTAAGAATAATGATTACAACCTATTGGTTCCACTTGCTTTTGTGAGAAGAAAAAAAAATCATTCCATGCTTGTGCCTGTGATTGCAGGCTCTATTTAGCAGAGAATTTTCCTGAGGGTGTCACCTAATAGATGATTTCAGCAGGCGGAAATTTGGCCATCTGACTAGGCATTCAATACAATGAGTAAGCTTGGGCTTCCATGCTCAGACAGAGTTGGAATCCTGGCTCCCTTGCTTACTCTCTGTGATTTTGACATGTCCCGCTTGTAAAATAGGCCTAGCATTACCTACATCTTAGGATTGTTATTAGGATTCAATATGTAAAATGTATCATATAATGCCTAGTATAGGTGGGTGTAAGTAGAACCATTCTCCATGAGCGTAAGTTCCTTCTCAGCTTTAGGACAGGAAAATAATGAGATATTTGGAAACTTTTCAGAAACCCTTTCTAAACGAGTTCTTTTAGATTGTTCTCAGTAAGGGCATTTCCCAGAAGGGGTGCATTGGATTTGCTGACAGCTTTTCCCATAGATGCTTTTTCATGGAAGGAAAGAAGCTGGAACTAAAATCTGTTATCTTCATGGCTTATGAACCCTAATTAGTTGCTGGAAGAGCATCTGAAGTAGCCAAGCCTTTCTCTTCTTATCTAAGTAGCTGCACAGCCTCCCTATGAAGCCACCCTTCTGAGTCAAAATGAAAATCTACACTAAAATTAAGAGTTGTTGAAGTTTCTAAGCTTGATTGGACACACTGAATCCCAAAGAAGAGGAAACAATGCTTTGGACAAGAAGATGCAAAGAATCCACTGAGCCCACAGGGAGAGGAGAGGGTACAACTGAGGGACAGGCATTAGGGCAGTAAAGGTGGGTGATATGAGAGTCTGGGTCCCCTGTCTATGAAATTTACTATGGATTTTCTTGAGCCCCGTCCTGAATATATCATTTCCATTAAATGATAAATTCACGTTGTACCTGCTTAACCTTATGACTTGGTCGGTATGACAGTACCCAGCTCATGAAGGCTATCTCTGAGTGTAGAGTCATTTGGTGTCCTGCACAGTAACTGCTTTGCAGATGGAGAGTAGTTCTCTGCTAAAGAAGGCCTTGCTCTGGAGCCTATGGTACCCATGCTGCAACTTTCCTGCTGAGGCTTGCCAGAGATTCCATGGAACATCCTTATCCACCATGGATACCTTTAGCAGCATTGCATCTACTGGGTCACGTGGACTGTGTGTGTGGGCAGTATGTACCATAGGCTGAACCTCCTCTGGGTTCTGGCAACTTTTGAAACTGGCAGCCTTGTAAGTCACCAGACAGAGCCAGCATTCTCAGTGCCTGACCCAAATATCCTTGGTAGTCACTTCTATATAGCAAAAGATATTTACTGTGAATACCTATGATTCTCTGTATGAGGCATTTTAGCAACCAAAGGGGCGTTCATAGTCCATGCACAGGGAAAACCAGAAATGCCAGAGAATTAATGCCCCTGGAAGTAGCCCTCAAGCTGTTGCACATGGGTTCACCACTTGTTTGGGATAATTCTGAGGTGCACACTACAGGATCTCCCAGAATTCCTCAGTAGGACTGAGCCTCAGATGTCCATGATGGTAATCTTCTTGATAACATATCCTTTAAAGGGATCCTTCCCTTTCCTGTCTCACTTCTTCCTTAGGATCCCCTTTCAAATAAACTACTGGTACTCATATCCTTATCTCAGCGTCTGCTGCCGGGGAACCCAATCTAAGACATCTGATAAATGGGTAAAATCAATAGTCCCACGTGCAGTAAAAGCTGCTTCCAAAATCTAAAGAGACTTGGAAAGCACTGTGCCCCTCTCTTACAGGTATAATGGGCCAGCTATAATGACTAGCCCACAACAGCTACCTCTTAACCTTAGAAGAGACATCCTGGGATACCCCAGACCACTGTATCTCTGAAAAACTTCACTGATAGGGCAGCTCTTCAAGACTCCGAGCTTCTGGCATACAGGTGATTACTAGGGCATCTTGCTCACTTGGTCCAACTAGCATGTTGTCATTCATATAGCAGACCAGCATAAAGTTCAGTGGAATGTCAAGAAGATCAAGGTCCCTACAGACGATATTTTGATGGAGAACAGGAGAGTTAACACAGCTCTGAAACAAGACAGTGAATGTGTACTGCTGTCCCTGTCATGTGAAGCTAAGCTGCCTTTGATTTTCCCTAGTGTTATGAATTGAGTGGAATACATTGGCCACATTGATAGCTGCATACCTAGTGCCAGAAACTGTGTTGATCTCACTAGTGAAAATAGCCCACCTGCCAGAGCAGCTGCGATTGGGACAACTTCCTGGATAAGTTGATGGTAATTCCCCATCATCTGCCACAGTTAACCTAGTTTGTTCAGGAGTCAGACAGTTGAGTTGAACAGGGATACAGTTGAACTGTATCCTTTAAGTCTTTGTGGTGGTGAGGTATTGCTTCTCATTTTATTATCTTGGTTGGACAGGTTGCCTGAGTAGTTTCATGTGCTTCTGCTTGACTTTTCCTTTCATGATGGCTGTTACTCCACATGTAAGGAAACAAATTGAATATTATGACAGCTGCTAAATATTTATACTCCAATTATACACTCAGGGCTTGGGGAAGTATGCCATTGTACTGAATGTGAGATAAAGTTAGGATATATAGTAATTTAACACTTGACCTCCAAAGCCAGCTATTCTAATTAGGTCTTCCACGATTACTGTTACCTCAGACTCTGTATTTATTCGTCTTCAAAAAGTCCAAGTGATCCCTTTCCCCAGGACACAGTTACCATGGCAAATACCTGCCACTCCCCTGGGGGAAATATCAGAGGAATATTGACCACTATGCCTGTGGTTGTATCGCAAGATCCTTCCCCAAGAGGACCCCATCTTCCCTCCGGTCAGTGGGCTCTGGGTCGGTAAACTGGACTAGATCTGCGTAAGGGACTTTTATTTTCCATTGGTACGGCTGACGTCAGTCTTCTGCTCTCAGTTCTCTCTCTGTATTTTTTAATCCTACAAGTTAAGAAACACTATAGTAGCAATGTATCTCAATAAGCTTTCACTTGGTTAAATGACTATTATTTGGGTTTGCAGTCAAATGCAAATTATGAACATCAAAGCAATATTCAAACTTGACAATGAGGGTGATTTTATACCTATAAATGTATAGTCCGCAATACATATATAACAATTAGGAATTTTTATGTATGGAATAATGTAGGCTAAAATTAATTGAAGAAAAAAGTTGGAAACATGAGAAACTGGTAAGATCATGGTTAGTCCTTTAACACATCTTTATCTGACAGATCAAATAGCAACAAATAAATAAGTTTAGGGAAGATTTTAATAATAAAATGAAATAATAGGACTATATTAAATATTCAAACCTAAAGAAAGAAAATGCATTTACTTTTTAAGCATATGTTAAGCATACTAGGCCAGTGAGGATCTTTCTTAATGTCAAAAATATTTGTATATCCCTTGACTGTGAAATTTGTAATACCGACAATCTCCTATGAGTTCAAGTTTATGGGTGGCTGTGGTTGTAAAATGACAAAGCCAGGGTAGACATCCAGTGGGCAAGGAAAATGGTGGATGGGTTTTTTCGAAGGCTGATTAGATTGAGTCTGGAAAATGGGAACACATTTTGTCTTTCTTTTCTCTCCTTAGCCCTCCCATGCCGTCTCCTGATGAACAAGGGAATTAATAAAAAGAAAAAATTCACTGAAATCTCTTATCAGCTACAGTATAATTATAGGTGTGGTCCTTTTCAATGATTTAACCTTCAAGTTGAAAGCTGATTCTTTGAGCTGGTGACATTAGCCCCCCAGGTGTGGTACATCTAGGAGCAGAAGGATTGTATCTTGTTTGGTTAAATTAGTTGGCAGATGGAAAGCAGTTAGAAATGTTCCTGGCACACAGGAACTGCCCAGTAAAGGATAGTTATTATTATTCATCAGTGCCATCCCTTCCTGCTCCCAAAGCCCCTTCATCCTCAGCATCTGGCTCAAGTCTCTTCCTCCAGGACACTTCTCTGGATACTCCAGCCCTATTTCTCTATAGTATCTGCCATGCATTTCATCATTTTTCTGTCTTATAATTGTTTCCTGGTCCTCATACTATCCCTTGTGCTATACTGTAAGCACTTGAAGGTATAGTCCTAAGTCTTTATAAACCGTGTAGCTTGGAGCAGGTAGTATAGCATTGCAATTCAGTGTATGGTGCTATTGGAGACTGCGTGGATTCAAATCCTGGTTCTTCCACTAACTAGTTGTGTGATATGGGGCGAGTTATTAATATCTCAAAGCCATTAATATATTTGTGTATATACCTTTTTCTTTTTTGAGTTGTTTTCTTCCCAACAATGGGATTACTGGGTCAGAAGATACTGCTTCGACTTGTGTGACTTAGCAAGTCTATGCCTCAGTTTCCTCACACGTAATATGGGGATAATAGATTCTCTCATAGTGTGGCTCTGACAATTAACAGATACAACACATAGTCTTTGGCAAAGAGGCAACACTAAGTGTTAATGAAACTCTCATTGTTTCCGATGGATTGAAATACTTGTGCTAATATTTCCTTTTGCTCAGATGCTCTCCTGATCCAAAGATAGGGAGGAAGTTTGACAAAGGAAAGCAAATGAAATTATTCACTTAAGCGAGGCTTTTGTATTATCTAAGGTTTGCAATGTTGCATACTTTCCTGACTGTCCATATCCATGACTCATTGAAAGAGAGCTGAATTTGGTATGGCGGCAGCTTTTCACAAGATCTACTTAAAACATGAACTATAAAAGTTGTTTTGGTTATCGGGAGGGGTAAAAGGCAAGGAGTAAAAAACTATTAGATAGAAAATCCTAAGTCTTTCTCTGTTGCGTAATAAGACCAACTTTCTCTTGCCTGTATAAACAATTTACTTTTAGAACAGAACTTAGGGAATGTAGACCTGGGATGGGAAGGCAAGATTCAATTTGCGGGGTCATGCTTGGTGAGGAAAGTGTTCCCAGAAATAATATTTGAAGAAGGATTACATTCTGAGCCCTGGTCAATTTCTTACCTCCTGGCAAAATAAATTATGATGCTGGGCAGGTTTCAAGCCCCCCCACATGCCAGAGTTGATATCCGATGAGGTTCTATTCAGGGCCTCTTACACATTTTAAATGGCTGCCAACACATTTGCCTTTTCACGACATCTCTGCTAAGCCCTAGAGCTTGTGGCTGGATGTGCTGCACAAGCTGCAGAAGGGAGTGGATTTTGACAACTTGGTGGGTCTACAGACTCAACAGAGCCTGAGATCAGCTGGCCAAGAAAAGAGAGACACAGTCTCCTGGTGGGACACTTAGAAACGATTTGGATTTCCCTTATGGGGATGAGAAAAAGAGTGCTCTTTTCCTGCTCTGAAAAGGGTAAAGGAATATAGTCAAACCGTTTTGGCGGAGGACTTGAAATAAACTTTTATATGTGTGTGTGTGTCATTATATATAATATACATATATTGTACAATATACATATATAATTACGCACATATGTGTGTGTAAATATGGGAGTGTGTCTGTATATATGTATCCTCTGAATACACTCATACACACACAAACATAGACACACACATTCACTCCCATATATTTTTTCTCCTCTGTGTTTTCTCATGTGAAAAAGAAAAAAGACTGAGTTTAGATTAAAAAATTATTTGGTAGCATTTATTTTTACATACCGAACTCTGAATCTGAAGCTACCAAATACAATTACAAGCCTGATTAATTCACATTATTGATTTAACCATCTGAAAGTACTGAATGTCCAGTGTTCACTGTGTCACAAACACTAATCTGGTCTGTTGTCAACACTTTTTACAAGGAGATTCAAGTCAAATCAGGGTAGAAAGACTAGATCACATGGTACAACAACGTATATATAACTGAATCATTATAGGAAGAGGAAATAGTTTTTCAAATAGATGAGCGAAAGAAATGCGTACAGTATACCCAATGACACCAAAACAAAATCACCAAGACGATACTGCTTCACTCGGTGGATTTGGTCTTGGCAGACAAGGCAGATTTATGGTTAGTAATTTGTGTCCTTCAGAATTGAGAGGCAGGAGGCAGATGAAAATATGACACATTCAGCAAAAGCTCTCTACAGCCAACTGTTGGACAGAAACCCAAGTTTCCTGAAAACTCATGGAAAAGCCATTCAGAGCCCCAAACTCCTGGACCCTTACTATGATTGTGGAGAAAATAACTTTTAAAACCTGATATGTTCACTTATGCACAAAGGTATATTTTTACAGTGTTGTGAAAAAGGTAAATTAGGAATATTCTTATATTCCAAATGACCTGGTATTATTTTATTTTGCCATAAATTGCATGTATCCCAATGTCATTGAAATCCTACCAGGGTTTGAAGTTATAACCGCAGCTAATGTATTTGAAAAAATAAAAAGCTTTTTGTCAGTATGGTTTCTGCTTCAAACTGTGCAAGACACACTTATTCTCCACGAGAGAAGGACATTTTTTTTTTAAACAAAAATCTTAAAAGACTAAGCAGGAAATAACACACACTCACAAAGACATTTTAGCCAAAAAGGAATAATTGAATGCAAGTGAGAAAAGGGATTTATTTTAAATTAAAGAATTTTGACAGGCCAGCTAAAGGACAAAGGGCTGCATTCTATATTCCCTATTTTCCCAGGGGTTCCAGACTCTCATAGACTTCAGTGGGAGGGCTACGCACAGGAGGGGGGCCTAGAGCTGAAGAAATGTGGATCAAAGCAATCAGTTGAAAACATCTCAATCTGCCTTCGATAGGCCAGCTGTTCAGAAAGTTCTATGGCCTTCCACAGTGATGTCTGCCCTTTCTGAAGTGGCAGTTGCAGGACAGTTAAAACCTCAGCCTGAATGACTGGGTCTGGTTTAAAACACTTCGTTAGGTTTTTTCTGTATTTACACCACAGTTCGGTGGGGTCTGAATGGGTTGAACAGTGACGATGGACTTTTGGTTGATGGAAAAGAGGGGAGCAACATAAAAATGACTATTTATTGGCTCAATAGCATAAAGAAGGTGCTTATTGGGGACAAAGTTTGGCCTTGGGCTCTCTGTGCTTGCAAAGTGAGCCAGAGAATGGGTGTCAAGCTGATGAAAGAATGTAAGCTTTGGGACCCATCAGATCTAGGTTTGAATTCAGCTTTGCCAAATCACAGCAAGATGATCTTAGACAAACCTCCTGCTCTCACTGGGGCTCAATTTTCTCACTTAAAGTGGGACTAATAATACGTACCCTAGGAAGCTGGAGTGAGGATTAAGTGATAGAAAGTGGACTTGAGAGGGAAAAGCAAAGTGTGTGTGCCTTAGTAATCAGTAAATTAAATATACATCAGTTTTCCTTAAGAGCTCAGTTTCTAAGACTTCGTAATTAGGTTCACGTTCTAGCTCCAGCACTTCTTCAGCTGTATGGTTCTTTAATCTCTCTGAACCTCATTTGGCTCATTAGCAAAATGCAGATGCTAATAGGTCCTACCTCAAAGGTTTGCTGACAACAGTAAAGAAACAAATAGATAAAATTAAAAACAAATAAAATCATTTAATACAGATTTTGGAACGTAGTAAGCTCTCAGAAAAACTTATATTATTATGCCTCAGTTCTCTGCTAGACTGCTTGGCTATTTTTCTAAACCAGTTCCCAACTCTTCTCTGGAACCTGAATCTTTCTTTTTCACTGCATCCGCTTTTCCAGACCTGATAAAGAGAGAGGCTCCCTGCTAGGATATGCATTGTGGAGCAGCCGCTTGGCCCACCTGCAGCATTTGAAAACAACAGAAGCGTCTACTCTGAAATTGAGTGCAACATCACCATGCTCCTCACTCCACTAGCCAACCCCTTCCCACTGGGCCATTCTGGTTTTGTTTCCTGTGGGATAATAGAAATGACAGTTTTGAAATTAAATTGACTGGATAATATTTTCTGATTTTGATGTGCTCATGTAGAAAACTATATACAGAATGATTATATGTTCTGTATATTCCAAATTCTCCAGAGTGACCATGTATCTTCTTTACTAATAAGGAATATTACAAAATACAAATATAAACTCAGAACAAGCCTTTCCTTATTCTCTGCTTCCTCCCCACCAAAGAGCTCAAAATTAATGCACATGTAAGATGAAAGATTTGTTGTGTGATTCATTGAATAAGATAAACATATAGATGCTCTGCATAGAAGGTAGACACCAAGACTGTAGCACCTGCACCAACCCCTCGAGTCTGGCTAAGTCCTTTCAGGAAATGGTGTATTTGTATTTTTCGAGAGAGGTAATGATGGCAAAACAACTTTGAGAGAGTTTTTCGTTGTTCCATTTCTTATGGTATCTGTAAGTCCCAAAGTTTCTTGAGCGTGGTTTGGGGCAGGCAGATTAAGTCAACTTCTTGTGCCCCCAGGGTGGTATTGTGGAATTTATGCTGGACTTTTTGGAAGACAGCTTGAGTTCTATTAAGTTCTGTTACTTAATAACCATGAAAGCTTGAATAAACCTCTGAATTTCTTTGGGATGCAGTGTCCTTGTCTGTAAATTGAGGATAGTCACTAATATCTGTCTTTCCAAACACATGAGCTGGTTGTGAGATTCAGTTGAGAAAAGCATTTGTGGGACCAGGCTACGCAATGATGAGACATTATTAGGTCACATATACAGGATGTATTTTCTGAGCCAGTGGCTGTTTATCATCATTATGTGAGCATCATGTATAAATAACCCCTGTGTACATACAGCATATGACCGTAATGAATCAATGGTTTGTAATTCTTAGATATACCTGCATAGACTTTTTTTTTTTTTTTTTTTTTTTTTTTTTATTAATGTTATGATAGATTACAACCTTGTGAGATTTCAGTTGTACATTTTTGTTAGTCATGTTGTGGGTACACCACTTCCCCCTCCGTACCCTCCCCCCACCCCCCCTTTTCCCTGGTAACCACCAATCAGATCTCCTTCTCAATATACTAATTTCCACCTATGAGTGGAGTCATATAGAGTTCGTCTTTCTCTGACTGACTTATTTCGCTTAACATAATACCCTCGAGGTCCATCCACATTGTTGTGAATGGGCCAATTTCGTCTTTTTTTATGGCTGAGTAGTATTCCATTGTGTATATATACCACATCTTCTTTATCCAATCATTAGTTTCTGGGCATGTAGGCTGGTTCCACGTCTTGGCTATTGTAAATAATGCTGCAATGAACATAGGGGTGCAACGGACTCTTGAGATATCTGATATCAGGTTCTTAGGATAGATACCCAGTAATGGGATGGCTGGGTCATAGGGTATTTCTATTTTTAACTTTTACCTGCATAGACTTTTATGCATTGTTCGGGATCTAGCAGCATTAAATGGCCTACACAAATGAAAGTTATCTTACTTTTATCACTGGGAAAGTTTCCAGGACATTATCAACACATGCTAAAGTTTCCTACATAGAATGTAATGCTGAAACCTCTGCTACCTTACACTTGGGCTCACAACTTCCATATGATTTGCCTCTCACTTATAAAAAAGCCACAGACCTTGTCAGCCAAATTCCAAAGTGACATTCAGCAGTGGATATTTGGATTCAGTTTTGGTTTTGCTTTCAAACTGTCACAAAAAACTACAAAAAGGCTGAACACATGTATCCCCCGCTCCCCAATTTTTTTTCTTTCTCTAGAGCGGGACTAACATGTTCATTTCAAAACCACTGACACACACATTCACATACACACCTTCAGCAGGATTCTTAAGATATTGCTTCCCACATGTTGATCATAGATCAATTTAACTATACAGCTCTGCCCTTGGTTATCATCCCTCCTGAAACCATGTGGAATACTCATCTTCTCTAATCCTGGTCGATAGTATTTCCAAAGTACTTTACAAGCCCAGGGTAACTGCCTCTAATGCCTTGCAGCAGCTGAGCTGGTAGCGCACATGATATCTTAAATGTAACAATCAAAGGAGCACGCAGGATCTTGGTATTTCCGCTGCCTTGCAGATGTGCTGTGTCCAGGTCCAAAATCTGTAATGTCAATTTTAGACAAAAGAAGCTTAAAACAAAGTCCAGTCTCCCTGCTTTGTGTCAACAACTGAGCTCGGGTGAGAGAATGCTCCCCGATAGACAGACTGCATGTATTGTATATCAGTTATCCGACCCCTACAGTAATTTTTTTGGGGGGGTGTGTGTCCATAAGCAACCTCGCTCAAGATTTATGTAATGGAGGGCATTGTTTTATTAATCTACACCATGTGGAACTCTCCAGGTGCTAAGCTTTGATCTTCCTGCCCTCTGGTGCGTTGAGTTTTCCAGTTCTCATTGGCAATGATATTTGTGATTTAGAGCCCTCTCTTTGTTACCACAGAGGGGAAACGAAAAGGGTTCAGATAACTCCACGTTGAACTGGAGACCTTTGACTTCTTGCCTTGTTTGCTCTCAATTTGGTATAATATTCGCTCTGATTCTGTTGAGGAGAATTTGATCAGTACTCCAAGGAGTAAAAGAATATCTTTCTGAAACATTTTATGGCACATTAGATTACTGCTGGAAATGCCAGACTTGGCTGACTGGGGAAGCTCGGCCTTCGTTGAAGTGGTATGGGAGGTGGAAAGTAAATGGCAATTTTCTGTTTATCCCCACTAATGAGAAAAGGGAAAAAAAAGAATGGAAGGGATCAAGAGCAATACAGACATTCAGAAATCCAAGTCTGCCATGACCCTAATAGTGTTAAGAACAAAAGGATAAAATTTTTCTAATAAAAAAGTATAATAATGAAGCAACCAGATTTGTTGTAGTTCAGGAACTATGGTGTTACGTTGGAGGAAAATGTAAAGAAATATGAAGCAGGTTAAAGGCAATATAATATATACTCATCAAGGCTACAGACCCTGGCATCAGACTGCCAGCTCCAAACCCCGTTTCTGCTACTTACTAATGTCAGGTTCCCCACCTGGAAAATGGGGATAACCAAAGTGTCTACGTTGCAGGTTACTGATAAGATTAAATGAGCATTTAGAATAGGGCTTGTATGTTCCAAGTGCTAAGTAAGTGTTTGCTAATACCTCACCCAAGTCCTTTTGCTACAATACTTCTGATTTTCAACATGAATTACTTCTTCTTATCCTCACTTCTCTTATTAAATAGGGTAATCATTGAATTTCTGGGCTGGTACAGATCAAGGCTGAGTTCCTACCAGGTATGTAAACAGCAGCCCTTTGTTGGGGAAAAGAATAGATTTCAACTACATAGATTCGTTCAAGAGCACTATTACCACAGGAAGAAATTAGGAAAGTTGTTCCAGGATCATGAAATCCTTATGGCTCTGCAAGGCCATCCCTACCTTCTCTCTAGCAGATAAGAGGGATGCCCTCTGTCTCAAACCCCTCCATCCACAGGAGAATGCAAAAGGGGTGCTCTTGCTTCTATTACCACAGGTTCCTTTTGCCTCTTCCTAAGCTTCATATAAACGGGATCATACACTAGATGCTCTTCTGTGTCTGGCTTTTTCATCTAGTAACAAATCTAAGATTCATGTGCGTTTTTGCAAATACCAGTTCCTTCTTTTTATGGCTGTGCAGAATTTCATTGTATGAATATATCACAATTTATTTACTCATTCTACTGTTGACACTTTTTAGTTTTGGATACTAGAAATAAAACAAACACCACTTTTAAAAAGACATTTAATAGTATCCTCCAACAATTTAATTTTGTAGTGACGTATACAGTAACTTTTCTTTGCGCTCACACTCAAGTTGAATTCAGGAAGCCTTTATGTTCTCTCTCTTTTTTCATCTTTACTGTCTAAATCAGGCTGTCTTTTAAAGAAAGGTTTAATTTTTATTACCTGGGTCAGTGCCAACCACTTTCATTAATAATGATAGCCCGCTGAACAGAAACGGATAATTATCAGATGAGACTCATCATGTTTTGCAAAACCATTGAGTCCTTCCACGACTCATTTGGTCTAGCTCAAAAGAAAGATGAAAAACGCCAAGACAATGAAAGATTTGTGTTTCTAAACTAGTGTATATAGTACCATAAATGTTTTTCTAATGAAGGCTTCTACATCCGTATTCATTTTGAGGAGATGAATGTGGGGTACTTTGAAGCCAGTTCAGTTGCAGACACAGGTGTTCTAGGATTCCATTTCTTGCTCATATAACATTAGGCAGAAGTTAAGAGGCACCTCACCCCAGAAGTATACAAGAGAGAGCATGCCTTACTCTCCAACAGCCTGAGCCTGTCCTGTGCGCCTCATCAGCAGTCAGTGCTGGAGACACACAGCAGGAGGGTAACGCAGCTGGAAATAAATGGATTGGGTGGGGCGACTAAAGGTTAGGATCTAGCAGCCCCATTTTCCCCTTCAGGATGCACAGAAATGGAGAAACAGTCTCACAAGATTTTGTCAGTGGCCAAAGAGAGGAAAGGAAGGCAGAGGAGAGTGCCAGAAAGTTCTGATGCCTTTTCTTTAGAAAAACATACCTCCTGGGAGTGCATTAAATTAGACTGGCTTGTTCGTTAGGCCCAGGAAGAGGGTTTTCCATGTGCCTGGGACTTTCAGGGCTAAAACTGGGAAAATCCTGGGCACACCAGGGACTTGGAATAATGAAACAGATTTAGCAGATCTCTCACAGTTCCAGATCTTTTGCACTGTAAGGGATCATCTAACCTAGTGATTTTAAAGTTTCTTTAGCAGAAGACCAGCCTCCCTTCTCCTGAGGGCGGAATCTTAGGCATCGTTTTAGAAACTCAGACTGATGATACAAGCTGCCCTGTTCAGAGCAGGGTGGGTGTGTGGATGGTCAGGGAAGTCTCCGTCTAGCCTAACCACCCCACTTTATAGACAGAGAAACTGAGGCCAGGAGACATCAGGGACTTGAGCACTACATCCAGTTTATGACAGGCCTGGGACCAAATCTCCAGTCCTTTGTCTTTTGAGTTGTTCTTGGCCCATTACTATTGTCTCTCAAAGTATGAGGAGGGCACCCTCGAATCAGAATCACTCTGGGTGCTTGTTAAAAATACCCACCAGGGAACCCCATCCCAGGCCTATTGTTTTAGAATATATCAGAGGGGGGCTTAGGGATGTGCATTGTAATAAATTCCCAGGTAATTCTTATGAACATGTGGCTGCTTAAGTCCCCCCACCCCCACACTTTACTCCAGGATTTCTACCTAAGAGATGCCACTTGCTCCTGCAACCTCTCAATCATCTCATTTGTCATTTGGGCATTTGAGTTTACTACAGGTTATTGAACAGGATCATAAAAACTGCCCCCAAATCTTGGGGAACAGGCAGGCTATAAAACCACAGCTCCTTCTGCTCACACTTGTGTGTGTCACAGCCAGATGAGCTGGATTCTTGCTGCCAGGCTCTCATCTGTCAGCTGAGAGCAGTATCTTACCTGTGCTGGCCTGGGCCAGCTGCAGGATTCACTCTCTTGCATCATAAAGCATTTCCTCTGGCACTGGGGTAGAAATATTCTTTTCCTTGGACAGAGATAGATGAGTCTTCCTGAGACCCTGTTGAGAAGCTCTGCCCTTTTGACCTGGGGCTTCCATTCCTCCTGTGTTGACCCCAGTGGGTCCTATGATCACTCCAAGGGCCTGAACCAGCGTGGTGTGGCTTATATGACTTTCTTAATTTTTTCTTTTCACTGTCCCTCTCTCGGAAACATTTTTGCCTTTTGTATCCTACAGTTGGATTTGGCTTTGGCTTTGAGAAAGTCCAGGGGAGTAGAGATCCAAATAAGGATGTCTTGCCAGCTCTTCATATCTTCCTATGAAAAGATCCTACTGTTATGATTCTGGGGTGCCTAATGTAAGTACTAATAAATAGCAACTCCCATGCTGAATTTTTCTACACTTTTCTCTTGAGTTAAAAAGTCTTAATTTTTTTTTTCACCATGAAAATTGTTCATAGCTTTATTCCATATATTGGATTTGCTTTAGTTTCTTTCTGGGTGACTCAAATAATACTTTCTTCCACCCTTACCCCAAAACCCTTCCTCACACTCTCAGCCCAGTAAATAAAACCAAACCAAACTGGCGTGGACTTTCAGAGCTCCAGAAGCTGGCTGAGAATCACTATCGTTGGAGCAGCAGTGTTCTGCTCCTTTCCTGGAGGTCAGAGGATCTCCGTGCTTGTTTCAAAGCTGAACAGGGCCCCATTCTCATCTTTTATACCACAGTTCTACTCTTTAAGCACTGGCCGTGGACTACTGCTCAGACAGGGCTTACTATGGCCAGGTGGATCTATATTGGCTTTGGGTGGCCTGCTAAGGGCAGGACTGCCCTTCCCTGAGGTTCTTGAAGACCTTCGGAATTAGTGGTAGCAGATTGGGCCAAATTCTGTTCAACTGAATGTGTCTGCATGCAGCCTAGCTGCAGACTTCTGAAACCCCATGTTTCTAGATTCTTTAGCTTGTCCAGTAGAATGGAAGAAAACACCTTTGTGTCCCCTTCCTGATGAGGAATGTGCAGTCTCAGGTAAGATCCAGAGCGCTGTGTGGCACAGCTGCTGGTCCTCATTGCTGCAGCAGGTGTGAGGTTCCTCCAAGTAGAGGAGGGAGGGGAGGAAAGGGGAAGACAGAGAACATGTTTCATGTTGACGAGGGTGTAGAGGCATTTGGCTGGAATACTGGCCGTGCAAGGACCTTGTCAACACATGGAGCACAGGAGTCCACCTAAAAAGGGGGAGCAGCACGCTGTTGCAGAGGGGCGACTATAGACACTGGCAGACTCACCATTCCTCCCCTTACTGGTGGAATTCTTCCTGGCCTGCTGAGCAAGCCCAGCTCCTTCATACTGTCTGTCAGTCTCTCTCTAAAGCTACTGTCTCCTCTGACTGTACCAACCCACCCTCTGGGAACCTGTTCCCCAAGCTACACCCGCCTGTGGCTTGTGGCATGGCCAATTAGTCAGCTTTTGCTGCTTACTGAACAAACTACCCCAAAGGAATGCTTCTGGGGTGAAGCCCTGAGACTCTGGAAATCAGAAACCATTTTGTTACAGTTTCATTAAAGATGGCCGCTTCGGGTGGAACAACATCCAAAGAGGTGCCACTTGTAGTGATTTAAAAGCTAGGATACACCTTGGAGAGGTTGGGAGATGCCCTTGAATGAAAAGCTTTGGGTAAAAAAATTGGAATATGGAAGTACAGGAGAAGTAGTAAAAAGTCTCGGGAAGCTATCAATGATAGGAGAGTGCAAACATAGGTCAACGAATGCTTCCATGAATGCCACGGCAACCTGGAGAAGGTATTTTCTAGAGAACTTTGCTGTACATATTTAGCGTACTGCTGTGAGTGTCCACAGGCATGAGTGGAAGGAGCCCTCTGAAAATGGCACATAGATCCTTTCTCTAACCATCAGGAAGCTGGGATCCTAGAGAGGGGACCCAAATAGGAGAACCAAGAGAATAGGGTCGGGATATGGAATGAACACTTACCTTGCTAATTAGACCAAGTGTTAAAATGATGTTATTGATTATGACCCCACACCATAGGGTAAAGAAACCATAAACCAGGCTTATCCACCATTCAGGAAAGCCCTGTCTGGGCCACCAGCAGCCGTGGCTCTAAGATCTAATCTGGGAGGTCAGGGACTGTGGGTTTTTACCACTCCTGTATTCCCAGTGTCCAGCTCATTGCTTGGCATGCAGTAGGTGCTCAATAAGTATTTGTTGCTTTGAATGAGAAGGGTCTGAAGGAACTGGTGAGGGGTATAAGATATTTTGTGTTTTGGATGGAAGTGGGGGTCAGCTCCCAAAAGTGAAATGAAGTATGACCTCTGTCCAGGCTGGTTGGTTTGCCTGAAGTATTGGGAGAACAGAGGAGGATATCCCACACACTGCTCTGAATTTTTAGCACTTAGGAGTAAGGGTCTCTGGGAATAGGCCACAGAAAAATTGCCAGAGTGCCTTAGTTTAAAACTGGCTATTTCCTTATCACCTTGAAGGACTTCTTGGCTTGGGATGGGAAACTTAGCAATGAACTTAAATTGTTTATTGGAGGAATCATAGTGGAGATCTTAGTCTGAGGCTACATTATGCCCATCTTCAGTTTTTCTGGGTCTGTCTGGTAGGTGGATGGGGTGGACTCCTCCGAAATCTATTTACATAGATCTATAGAAATAGTTCTCTATAGATCCTCTGGAGAAGAGAGTCAGGCAGATAAGTTGTCCAGAACTAAAGCCTTAGGCATCTGAGAAGAGAGAAGGTTTTCCCTGAGGTTTTTCTTCTTTTTAGATTCATCTGAGTCCTAAATAGGAAGAATTGTTTAATCTGACACTTTATAATATATTGGGGCTGCAAGTCTTTCTGCTTTGGGATTGACATGGAAAATATGTCCTCAAAGGGAAAGTCATAGGCATTCTTCCTGTTTCTTCTCAGGACACAAGGAGGCTTGAACTGCCTTGAGGAGTCGAGCACATCAGTACCAGCAGTGTCTGATCAAGATGATGGTACCTTGCAGACACTGGTGGATTGTGGGGAAGAGGAAGTGGTGCCTGGAAAAACTGGCTGAAATTTGGCAGAAACTAAGAGTCCTGGGGAAGAGGCAGCTATGCCTGGTAGAAGCCATAGTATCTTGGAGGGAGAAGGCAACAATGATGTATAGTGGGTGGTGGTGCCCTGTAGAACTCCCCAAGAAGTGTCTTGATGGGTCTTTGTGGGAAGTCCTGGCTTTAGCAGTAGATACCACCGAAGGACAGAGGAAGAGAGAAGGAAATGGCAGATGCCATGTAGCAGCTGACAAGCCTTATTTATGATCAGATATATGATACTGAGGACTCCCAGAAATAACCAGGAGTGGGCAAGGGTTATCTGCAGTGAGTTCCAGTTACTGAACGTGCAGGTGGAAGGTGAGCCAGCAAAGTAATAATTATTAATGTAAATTTGTTTCCTATTGAAATGCTAGTTTGATATTTCCTGGAACATCTAGGTCATAGGAACTTTGCTATTGGCTTCAGCCCTTCTCACATGCCATCTGAATATTCTACCACTTTGGCCTCTGGACCTAGAAGCCTCTTTTCTGAACTCATCTTCTCTGAAAGCAAATAGGCCTTCAAGTCCTAAATCCATGTCTGCTGGGACAGACCATTGACCACACAGAATGGAGGTTAAAAGTGTGGGGTCTGATGTCAAACACCTGGAATCCATTCCCAGCTCCCTGTTGATTAGTGGTGTGACCCTGGCACATTATATAATCTTCCAGAGTTTTAATTTCCTCAGTTGAGGACAATAATAGTATCACTGTCATATTTTGTTTTTTGTGAAAATTACATGAAAAATTACACAGAGAACTTAGAACAGTCCCTGTCATCCAGTAGCTGCACCATTCATATATTCGTTTATTAATTTTTTCAACAAATATTTGTTGATCACCCTCTGTGTGCCAGATCTCGGTGAAATAAGAAGGTGGGTCTTCATTAGAGAGTGAGGAGAGATGGAGGTGTCAGAGGTTTGAGGAGAGAAAAAAGGGTGTGAATAGTCACTACAGAGAGTGGGAGAGAGTATTGATCAGGAAAACCTAGAGGATTCCTGGACAGCTCTGAGGGACTTGAGAGTCCCTCCTTAAAAGGTTGAGAAATGAGCAATTTCTTAACAGGGCACTGTGGCTTTTGAACTTTGCTTTTTAAAAAGCTGCTTTAAAACCACTTCTTCAAAGAAATCTGGATTGAGTGGAAGCCCCCAATATAGTGAAGATTAAAGGGAGGTTGCTCTAGTTGAGGTGGGTGGGGGAGCTGTCACCTCCTCCAAATGTGAACCCACTCGTGTCCCCTGTGAATGTCTTTCAGATTCCTTAGTAGAATCTCTAGAGATGTGGGGAACTCAATCCAGAAACTTTTGTTAAGGAGCTCTGTTGCACAGCAAAGGTTTAGTTATCGAAGCAGATGAGGAACTCTAGATCTAGCACCATATTTGACATGCAGATTGGTGAACTGCCCAGTCTTCCATGCACTTGTGTCTGAGTTTTATGGAAGTGGCAAAAGACAAAGAAAAAATAAGAATCATTTGATATCCAAAGTTTTATGACACTGCAGTTTTATAATCAGCATTACTTTAATGCCTGTATCAGTTATTTATTGCCACATAATGCTGCGTAACAAACTACCCCCAAACTCAGTGGCTAATTCAACAATCATTTATTCTCGTGCTCATGGTTCTGCAGGTTGCTGGGGGTCATTCTGCTTCAGGCTGTGGGTCTGCAGGCAATCTGCGATGGCTCTCCTCCTTGTGTTTCACGCTGGGGGCCAGGCTACCCAGAGTAGGTTCTCATGGTGATGACAGAAGCCCAAGAACAAGACCAAAGGCACAAGCACACTTAAAGCATCTGTTCATGTCTTATCTATTAACATCTCATTGTCCAAAGCAAGTCACACAGTCAAGGCAAAAGTCAAAGAGCAGGGAAGTACACTCAGCCCTTCATGAGGTCATGGTAAGGATGTGGGCATATGCTACTACCACAGGGGAGTGCAGAAGTGAGACCAATAATTCACTTCACCACAGTACCCATGTAGCACGGTGTAATTACCAACGGGGAGAGTGACAGTCTCCTTTCTGCCCAGACTACATTCCCACTTCTGTACATTGAGAATCCAGATCTGCTTTGGCACCTAGAGCCTTCCATGCATCACAGGCAGCACCTGGTGGAGGTGATGGTGATGACCAGCAAGGTTGATGGTGCTTGATAAGGGCAACTGCACAGTGTGTTCTGGAAACTATGGAAAGTGCCTACAAGCAGATTAATGTAGCAGAGGTTCAGCAGGAGGCATTGGTAACAGGAGGTAGAGCAGGAGAGAAAGAAAGGGCCAGACTTTATATGGCTGACGGGATTTGCAAGAACGTGTGAAACATCCCTACAGACTCCTAGAAACAACCAGGAGTGGCTTTGGTGGCTGTACTGGCTGCTGGAGGTTGTTTATTGCCATTAATGCAACACTATATATCCCAATAGGTTGACATGATCTGGGGAAACATGGGTTTCAATAATCAGACATAGAATCTCAGAGTTGAAAAAGAACTTCAACCCATGTAACACAACCCCTACTCCCTAATATCACAGATAAGTGTCATTCACTGCCTGTTGAAACCCTCCAATGATAGACAACCCTCTCCCCACAGGGCAGCCCATCCTGCTTTAGACACATAACATTGACAAGGACCTTCTGCGTATGTAACATGTGGGACTAGAAAGCATGAAACAAGATATGAGGGAGGCAAAAGTCCAGAATGAAAAGAAGTTTGTGAAAAATTGCCAATTTAGACAAAAAGTTCTTTTTGTTGTGTTCAGAGAGAGAACGAAGGAGATGTCAACAGAAGACAGCAAGAATGGAAATTATTTTTCTCTTCTGCTTTCATGATCTTTGCCAATTTGAAAATTAATTAATGTGGTTAGGAGAGAATAAAACCTGGGAAGTGAAGAATGTCAGAGCACATTTGGCTGCTCCCAAGAGATTGCATCTATGATGATGTTGGGTAGACAGAGACCTTGGGGGTAAGAGCTGCCAGTGGTTCTAGACAAATTAAATCTGACACTTAGCTAAAGTTTCGACCCTGTTTACACCTTCTATTTCCCATCTCATGAACTCCCCTCACTGGTAAGGGAGCATACAGGTGGGGATAGGTCTACCACTGAGTAATGTCAACTAAGGAGCACAAATGATATCCTCTTGTTCTGCTCTAATAAGCTCACCCTGAGAGCTGATACAAACTCGATGATGAGTCCAGGGTCAAAGCTTGAAGGTGGTTTATGTAGTTATGAACTTTGCCCTCACTGTTTAACTTTTAGGGACTTGGGAACCAAAGCAGCTCTCAGATTGTTTCAACAACACCACCAAGATCAGCTGTCAAGTCAGGCAGGGGGGAAACTGGTCCGACTGGTTATTTGACTTCTAATGTAGAACCAACCAAAGGAATAACAGCCACCAACAACAAAGTTTAAAGGCTGATTATTTAAACTTTTCAACAAGCTATGTTGACATGTCGCTACAACCTTAATGTGCAAACCGTTTCAAGCAGAGTGAGTTTTAAAAGCTGTAAATTAAAATCACATTTCTTTTGCAACCCCTTGAAACCTTTGAAAAACAAATAAATCGGCCAGATCATCCCCTATTGAGAATCCCAAATTTCTCCCGGAAACTTCAAGCTCAGAAAGAAATAAAAGCAGAAAACTCAAACTGTGATTTTAGACTAGTGATTTACTGCCTGTCCGGGGGTCTGACCCACATTGTTGTTTATTTAATTTCATGATATACTGCCCCCCCTAGATCTTTTCTCCTAAGACCTGGGTTCAAATGCAGTTACCATGCTGGTTAATTGCAGCTGGACTTCTCTGGTATGTCCTATCCCTCCACGTGGGGATCCAGACCACAGCCGGACCCCGATGTGGTCTGGCCAGAGTGCAGTAGAGTGAATGCTTACGGACTGTGATGGCAATAGGCTGGTTCTCAGGAAAGACACAGCCTTGTAAAAGTGGCCCATAGCTGAGGTCTTTTTAAAATCAAAATTAATAACATCAATTTTGATCAGAAATATTTTGCTCTGAAATACCTATTGTAAGAAGTAGAGACATAGGGATTTCTCAAAATCAGGATTGAGCCATAATAAGTCCATGCTGAGAAGACTGGGAATGACTATTACCATATTGAAACATGTCGGCTGTTGGTCAATGATAAACTTGGTCAACCTAAATATCTGTGGTTCCAGCTACCTTAAGGGAGACCTGAAGCTGTTTCTGGGATCCAGTTTGCATATGTGCCTTTCTGTTCTTTATGGAAAGATACAAGAAGATTTTGGGATTGTGGCTGCACCCTGAGCCTGAGCGATGCCAAGATGCCATGATGCTCTCCTTTGTACACTGTTCCTGAGAATAGGCAACTCACCCCCGTGGTCAAAGGAGAGGTAGAGGGCCTTCATTCTGCCTCAGTGGTCAGTTAACAATATGATGTTATGGAGTTCACAATTCTTTGAGAGCCGTTCCTTGAGAGAACTAAAAAGCCCTCTAGCTGCTTCTAGTGATTTGGTGGGGATACTGCCCTCTAGAGGAAGGGCTGAGGATAACCATAGCTGTGACATTTCCCGTGATTCAGGAATGGTTTAAGTGGTACCCCATGGCTGGGAATCATTAGAAGGGATGGTGGCTGGTATAGCCACTGAGGCCAGGAAGACCACTGGGAACAGAAAAAAGGTAGAACCCAGAAATCTCCATCCTGCTCTTCTATTCCCACTGGAGTCATCATTTTTTTTTGTGTGTGTAAGGAAGATTAGCTCTGAGCTAACATGCACCACCAATCCTCCTCTTTTTGCTGAAGAAGATTGGCCCTGAGCTAACATCTGTGACCACCTTCCTCTATTTTATATGTGGGACGCCTGCCACAGCATGGCTTGATAAGCAGTGTGTAGGTCTGCGCCTGGGATCCGGGCCTGTAAACTCCTGGGGCCAACGAAGCGGAGTACACAAACTTAATCACTACACCACTGGGCCGGCCCCTGGAGTCATCATTTTGAGAGCAAAGAAGGGTGAATGTTTTGGGGGTTTTGTGGTGGTGCTGGTGGTGAGATAGGCAACGGTGATCAGTGAAAATAGAGTGAAGATGAGTTATAAAATTATGCCAACTAAGAAATTTTAAGGGTTGGGAGTGTGACTCAGACCACTTGCAAATGATCAGAAGTAGATAATAACCCTCCATTCCCACAAACATCTCAGATTCTCAGAGGGGGGAGACTTGGCAGTGGGGGTGGATGGAGGGCTTTAGTGATGCGTGTTTATGAATTATTTCGTTGTAGTACGGGTTGCTTTTTTTTCATGTGAAACAGACATACTACATTTATTCACTTATTAGTTTGGCATCCATTGAGCACCCATTTGTGCCAGGTTGTGTAGATGACGAGGATAAAAAGATTGAACTGAAGCCGGCCTTAGTGCCTGACTTGGACAGCACAGAGCCCAGGGAAAGAGGGAGACAGGGTTGCACACCAGTGATCACAACAGAGTATCATCAGGACTATAAGGGAGGGGCTGTGCAAACAGAGTAGTGGGAGCCCCTGACCCCACCAGGGAGAAGAGGCATTTGTGTTGTATTTTGGGGGATGAGTAATAGCCCTCCCAGTTGACATGGTTAAGGAGGCCAAATGCACTGGAATATTGCACAGAAGGAGCAATAATTAGCTCAGTGTGGTCAGAGTACTGGTACACAGTCGGGGGGAGGTGGGAGGAAGGTTTGAAGAGGTGGGTAGGATTCAGATCAGGAAGGGGCCTGAAGGCCCCTCTACCTCTAAGGAAAGCTTGGGAAGCACTAAAAGGGGTTAAGCAAGGCAGTGGGGATGTGATTGGAACTATTTCTACAGTTATCTCCGAATGTTGATTAAGGTGGATCTGCACAGGTGTGGTTCTGTTTTGGGCCTGGAGTGACTCCCCTTTGTCTGGACTGCATTTACCGTGGCAGCCCATGGTACAACTTCAAAGGGAAGTTCCTGATGGTTCAGAGAAATTAGTGCAAGACTGGAGCATTCAGGCAATAAAAAGAGGCAGGACACCCTCATGGGTTGAACCCTGGGTGCTTTTAAGAGCCAGCTCTATCTTCTCACATCCTCGTGGGGATGAGAAAGTGAGTGCAGGAGGAGGGAATGGCAACATATGCCACGCTGGGAATACTGTTCTGACTGTATCAGGTCGCACAGCAGGCTGTTAAGCTGGGGCAGGCCTCAGAGAAAGAAAGAGCTCTGTCTGGCCTAGGCTGTGATATAAACAGTCTTGACTCTTGAGTCATGTGGCTCAGCAGGTTCCATGGTATTAGAGGAATCTGTGGTGGGTAAAGAAGTTGTGGGGAGATGCTGGCCAGCCCCAGGGAGAGAGTCACAGCACAGACACCTAGGATTCTTGAGCAAGGCCGTATCATCTGTAACAGAGAACTATTCACTAATTGAAAAGCAGCAGTTGGCAAGCTGAAACCCCAAAAGAGACTGAGGTCTAATTATGGGACAGCAAGTGATCATGAGGTTAGAACTGTCTGTATGAGCTTGGCAAGTCAGACTCACTAAGACAGTGACTCAGTTTAAGAAGGAAGTGTTCCATTTAGTGTTATCTTGAATAAGTTCAGAGGGCACGGATAGCTGAATGAATACATGGTGCAGATCCCATGTCACCTACCACTTTTGTGCCAATGCCTCCCCTATGGTTTCTCCATGACCAGCTGATAGAGGAGGAAAAACTCTGAGCTTGGTTCATGAATGGGTTGATGCAGTATTTTGGTGTAAATGAAAAATAGCTGTCGCACTACCCCCCCACCCCAGAGTGGACCTGAGAGGAAATCCTGGTGGAGGGCAGAGCTTCAGGCAGAGAACCGGGTCATCTATTCTGTGTGGAGGGAGAAGTGGTCGAGGTAAACATAGACACAGACTTACCGGCGTTGGTGAATGGCTTAGCGGGTGGTCAGGGGCCTGGAAAGAGCGTGATTGGAAGAGTGGGGACACGGTGGTGTCGGGGAAGTGGGAGAATTCCCCCCACTGCTTTTCCTCAAGGTTCTTATGGCTGGTCAAATCATCAAAGAGGCAGGTTAGCAAGAGAAAATCAAACAAAATTTAATAGCATGTATTCATGGGAGAAACCCAGAGGAAAGTCCACCTGTTTAAGTATCCTCAGCTACAGACAAGGAGGACATAGTGATCTGGGACTTCAAAGGGGAGGAAGGCAATCTACATAGAGATGGAATGCAAATGTTTGTTAAACAGGTTTTGCTAGGCCCAAAAAATAGGATTGTTGGTGGTTTGTTGGTGTCCTTTTATCACACCTATTTTCCATCATGCTATAGCTATCACCCAATATGAGCTCCTTCCTGGAGCAGGCCTTCTATGTTAAAGTCCTTTAGATAGTTTGAGGGGGAAGGTCGGATGCTCTTCCTGAGTCTTTTGAGGCTTCATTGTCTTCAGCTCGAAATAGTCTGCATACCAGAGTGGCACACCTTGGGGCAGCCCGCCCTCAACCCCATCAGTGGTCTGAGATAGAAGCATGTGGATGGGCCTGTGGGAGCCGGAACAAAGTGTGAGGAACTTTGTATTGCATAGTGATAGCCACTAGAGAATATCCACTGCAGAAGTATCACTAAATAACCAAGTGGACAGGATGTTAGCTAGCTCTGTCCTACCACTGGCAAATTGGTTACATTGGAAACTTTCCACCTGGAAAAATCAGCAATTCATCCTGCACAGGATTAGCACATACTCCAGGTGTGGGTTTTCTTTTCCCGCCCACAGGGACTTCATTGGCATGGCTATTTGAGGATTCAAAGTATCTGAAAAACTGACTGGGAGTCTTGAAAAATATCACATTGAATCAGGGGACCCACTTTATGGCAAAGGAGACGTGATGGTGAGCACAGGATCATGGGATCCACTGGTCCTACCGCATACCCTACCATCTATAAATTGAGGTCTGATATGATGGTGGAATGACCTCATGAAGGCAACAGCTGAAATGCCAACTTGTAGATGATGTCCTGTGGGGCTGGGGTGCTATCCTTCAGGATGTGATATACATATTGACCTGTGGCCATTGGGTAGAATACGTGGGTCTCGAAACCTGGGGATGGAAATAGGAATGGCCCTGCTCCCTATCACTTTCAGTGATCCACTGGGGCAATTCTTGCTTTCTGTCTCTGCAATTTTAGGTTCTTTGGATCTGTAGATTCTGATTCTCAGAGGGGGATACTTCCACCAGGGTCATAGTAAGAGTCATTCTAAATTTAAAGTTATGGCTCTGAATGGTCAATTTGGATTCCTCATGCCAGGAGAAGAGCAGGCAAAAACAGAAATTAGGGGTAACTGATCATCGTGAGGAGGCAGGACTGCTGCTGTGTCATGGTGGTTGGGAGGAAACTGTTTTGCATTCAGCTGATTCCCTGGGGCTTTCATTTTGTGTTCAGTTCTGACTGGAAGTGGGCAATTATAGCAGCCCTGATCTGATAAAGACCTGGTAAGCAGGGGCTCAGAATCTTCAGGGATGAGGTCTGAACCCTCCACTAGTGACATCACTTAGACCAGCAGAAGTGCTAGTTGAGGGTAAAAGGATCTAGAATGGTGGTAGAATGGTGGTAGAGATGAGTTGATGAGTATCAGTTCTGACTCAGGACTAACTGAGCAGCTGAGATTGTCCTTCCTCAAACTAGTCTTCCTCTTATAAGTTTCCCTAGAAATGTTGGCCAATCAGAGTCCTGGAGAAGCTGTGTCCAGAAGGATGAACTTAATACGGGAAACACAGGGCTCTGAGCAGTGCAAGAGGCAGACTGCATGAGCTGCTGGTGGTGCCCTGCCTCGATCCTCTTTGCTGGGCCAGTGCACCTATCTCCAGCTGCTTTAAGTGTTGGCTGCTAAGGGCTTACAGCTTCCTTCACATCCAAAGAAACCCCTCAGGAGATGGGAGGTTATGCACCTCTCCTCTCCTGCAGCAGCAACCCACACCAGTACTGCATGCTATGGTAGTAGTAGCTGCTTTTGTCTAGCCCAGATTCACTCTGAGTTGCGATTTATGCTCAGGGCTGCCAGCAGTATTAGGCTGAAGCTTAACATCCGCTGAAACCACCTCTTTGCTTAGCTTCTTCCCCTGCCCTATTCAGCTATCCTAACTCCCTTATAGCTATCTCCTGAGACTCCACAAGAATCCCTCTTTTCCTCCTGCTTCTAGAGAAGCCAATTGAAGACAGCTGGCCAATAGAAGAGATTTTTTTTTTCAAGGGGGCAGGCAGCCCTGTCCTGTGAGCTCAGACAATACCATGCAGGCTTCCAAGATGCCCCTGAGGCAGGTGTGTGTGGATCTCCCTGCAGAACACCTAGTCAGACTTCAAGCCAGGCAGCTCTTAACATTGACTGTGGGATACACTCCTGGCTTCACCAAGCAGTTACCTTTAAAAAATTCAAACCCAGTGGGGTGGGGAAACAGAGCTTTCTTCCTCCACCTGGCATCCTCTGGAATAATGTGACGGCTCCCTGTGGATTCCCTGCTCTTCAGGCGCCCCAGGCTACTCCTGTCAGCTTGAGAACAGGAGGGCAGTGGGTGGACAACACCTGGTGAATAAATTTACACCCTGAAATAATGGTTTCCATGTTGGTTTTTCATAATTAACTAAACAGGCTGGAGTTAAGTTTCATGTGTAAAAACTTGTGAAGAACTCTTGACAAGAGATGAAGGTTGATGAGGGCCTTGGGCTTTGTTCTCTCTGTGTCTTCCTCCCTCCACCCCATGTTCCATCCTCCCTTCATCCTCTTCCCTCTCCCTCTTCCTCTCTCTCTTTGTAAAACCCTCCTTGGTCCTCTTTGGGTTTTCATGTATCCCTACAAACTTCACTTCCCAGCATGTGTGTGAAAAGAAAAATAGTAACATCAACAGATTACGTTGGTGCTTTCGTAATTTGAAAATTACATCTGCAGATGTCTCTCTGATCTTGAAGGAAAAAAATGAAAGGTTTTGCTAAGTCTCTAGCAAAAGAGATTTGGAAAATAAATGGGATGGCAGGTGGCTGGAACCGAGACGTTAAAGCAAAATGGGGGGTGCCACATCCTTACGGGGCCGGGGTGCTGAGCCTGCTCATGGCATCTCAGCACCTTGTCTAAGGTTGGGGGGGGACATAACTGTAAAAACATTCCTCGTTTGTGAAAATAGACCTCACTCTTCTCAGTTAAGAACGTACCATATTTGCTGAGAGAACAAAGGGCTTTATTCTAGTGTCTGGGTCAGATTTTGGTATTTTGAAACTTCACAGCTCACATTGCCGGCTGGGGGCATGCTGTTCTCTTATGTAATTTATATGAAATGATGGCCCAGTGCAAATTTGCGTTAGAATGGCTGACTTCTGCCTTCCAGGGAGTCTGCCTTTGTGATTCTATGCCTCCTCAGCCAAAAGCACTGGGAGGATTAAGTTCTTTTTTTTTGATAGTCAGAACAATATCGGCATTGGCAATTATCAATTATATTTTCTCATCAACTGTTACCTCAGCACCACAAGCCTTAAAAAATTAAGATCTACCTTCACAGAAGCCTTTAAGGCCTTGAGACCCTCAGTTCTCTATTAAGGTCTTTTGGGAACTGGGCCTCTCTTTACCTGAGTGAGTTAAGTAGCAACCATCTCATTGCAAAAGTTCTCCATGTTTGCTGGTTTTTTTCTAGAGCAAGTTTTTGTGGGTAATATAATGTGGATTCTGTAACCTGTGCTCATGTTTCAGACCCAGTTTACTCTGACATGGGAGGCCTCATTCTAGGGTCTTTCTTTGGACACAGCCCGTAGGCTTCTGCAGGCTGTCCTTGGGTAGTTTGAGGTAGAAGATGGACATGCTTGGTGTACTTGGACACTGAAGTGCCTCCAGTTCCCAAGAAACACTGGTATTGAGATGCTGTAAAGGTGAGTGGGTGTGGAAATCCTACTTACTGATAAAACAAAACAGAGTTAGCAATAATAATTAACATATTGCTTCAGAGATGCAAGTCCCAGAAAATAATGCGGATTTTAGTGCGTAAGAATTGTAGGGCAACAAAATTTCTTTACCCTCCTCTTTATAACTTTACTTTATTACAACTCCTTTTATTGGAGAAATTCTCAACCTTATTCTCTGATTTTGATGGCTTTAAGAATATCGTTACTCAGCAACATATCAAACAGAAAACCCTCCTTTAGCCTGTCATTGAGAAACCCGACGGACTGCTTCTACTGTGATCCCATCTACCAATACAGCCCTTTCCTCTGCTTTCCTTGCACATACAGGCTCTGCTCCGGTCTACCCACCATTCCCACAGCCACCAGCTTTTAGATATGCTGGCCTCTGCTTCCACTATCATTCTCCCCACTGGACTTGCCTGTCCAAGATTCTGCTTTCTTCCTTCCCTTTCTCGTAGAGACTTATCTGACTGTTCCATCCTACCTAGTTTATACTCTGTCTGGACTCCTGTTGCATTTGTAGTCAGTTCTACATAGTTCAATGTTTGTCTTGTGTGTTCTCTAATAATTGTATATTAATTTAATTTTTTCAAACCTTTCTATCTAGTAACAGTAGTAATAAGTTATTAAGTATCTATTATACATTAAACACATTAATTATGTACATCACCTTTAGGTTTCACAGTAACCCTGCAAAGTATATTGTTATCCCCTTTTAGAGTTAAGAAGGTGGAGGCACAGGGTGGTTAATAACTTACCTAAGTGACAAATCCTAACTAGGAACCCAGGGCTGTCTGACTCCAATCTTGATGCTCTCAATACTTGTCTCAGTCCTTCCTCTCAAGGGCAGACATTGCATTGTATATTTCTCTTTTAGTTTCACATTATTCAGCATACAGTTGGGTACAGAAGAGGTGACGTAAATTCCTAGATGGTTTTTTGGTAGCGTTTTGTGTTTTTTGGTGATGTTACAATAGAAATGTTTAAAAACTCATCTTCTGTTTATTGTAACATTTATTGAGCATTGTCTCCATGCCAAGCCCTGCACTTGGTACTGTGGATACAGGGATATATGAGGTAGAGTCCTTCTATTCCAGGGGCTTGCAAACTAATCGTGTGCTCTAATACAACTGGTCTACCATCTGGAAGGCTTGCCCGTGGTCCTTATTCCTCGGACTAGCATTGAATTTGTGTGAATGCAGCCATTCTCTCCCAACTTCATGATAAACACAACTTTTTATGATGCCTTGTTAGATTCAACCTGTAACAAATAGATAAGAAGTAGAGAGTCCACCTGGGTAGAAGAACCCAGAGGAACTTCGACTAATTAAGCAGCCCTACATAATTGATCCTCTGAATTTCTGAGATATTTCTCTGCAATGGTACACATGATGGGAGTTTGGGTGAGCTGGCCAGGGAGTCATTTCCAATTTTCTTTAAACAAAACACAATATTTGGACATAGAAACACTAACTACTTCGCAAAGCTAGTATTTTAAGAAATTATTTGTTCAGTGAAATCACTATTGATATTTCAAAATTCTTTAACTTTTTGAACTCTCAGGAAACTTCTTGAATGATGTTTACAAAGTCTACTCTATTGCTCTGCCTCTCCTCAGAATAAAATGCTGAAGATTTGTCAAACACATTTTTTTCTTTAAAACTCAAGGCCTTAAAAATTTCCAGGTATGTTCCTAGATACATTCTGTATGGTTGAAGTATTGTGACATCCAACTAGAGAAGTGGAAAGTTACTCTCCAATACAAAATGCTGGAAAGTTTATAGTGTATGAAATGAATGTTCCACACAATATTCTTTAAGATGGGTATCTTTTTAAGGAAATTCCAATACTTGGAATATCTAAGCCATACCAATTAAGGGCCACCTATTTAATTTATGAAAACAATTATTCAATAAAATGATTAACTTTCATTTAAATCATTAGTTCATTTCAGGAAAAGAAACAATAAACTCTGGCTTGTAAGGAGAATATATAGGTATATATGTATTTTTTTCCCCTTTGAATATATTTTATTTGATTACTTTCCTATAACCTATTCATTTATTCATTTTTTGTATTTTTTCCAGCTTTATTGAGATTTAATTGACATACAACATTATGTTAAGTTTGTGTTGATTTGATACACTTGTATATTGCAAAATGATTACCACCACAGCGTTACCTAACAGCTCCATCACATCGTAACATTACCAATTCTTTTCTATGGTGAGAACATTTAAGATTTATTCTCTTAGAAACTTTCAAGTATATAGTACAGTATTATTAACTATAATCACAAGCTATACATGAGATCCCCAGAACTTTTTCATTTTATAATTGGAAGTTTGTACCAACATCTCTCCATTTCCCCCACCCCTCAGATCCTGACAACACCATTCTACTCTCTGTTTCTATGAGTTTGGCTTGTTTAGATTCCACATATAAGTGAGATCAAACGGTATTTGTCTTTCTCTGTCTGACTTATTTGAGTTAGCATATTGCCCTCAAGGTCCGTTCATGTTGTTGCAAATGGCAAGATTTCCTTCTTTTTCTTTTTCTTTTCTTTTGAGGAAGATTAGCCCTGAGCTAATATCTGATGCCAATCCTCCTCTTTTTGTTGAGGAAGACTGGCCCTGAGCTAACATCCGTGCCCATCTTCCTCTACTTTATACATGGGAAGCCTACCACAGCATGGCTTGCCAAGCAGTGCCATGTCCTCATCCAGGATCCAAACCGGCAAACCCTGGCCTGCCGAAGCAGAACGTGCACACTTAACCACTGCGCCACCAGGCCAGCCCAGGATTTCCTTCTTTTTTATGGCTGAATAATATTCCATTGTGTGTGTGTATACACACACCCCACATCTTCTTTATCCGTTCATCTGTTGACGAATACTTAGGTTGTTTCTATATCTTGGCTGTTGTGAATAATGCTGCAATGAATATGGGATTGCAAGTATCTCTTCAAGATCCTATTTTTGTTTCCCTTGAATATATACCCAGAAGTGGGATTGTTGAATCATATGGTAGTTCTATTTTTAATATTTTGAGGAAGCTCCCTACTGTTTCCCATAGTGGCTGCACCAATTAACATTCCCACTGAGAGTGCACAAGGATTCTCTTTTCTCCACATCTTGGCCAACACTTACTCTCTCTTGTCTTTTTGGTAATAGCCATTCTAACAGGTGTGAAGTTATCTCATTTACATTTCCCTGATGATTAGTGATGTTGAGCACCTTTTCATGTACCTGTTGGGCATCTATATGTCTTCTTTGGAAAATGTCTGTTCAGATCCTCTGCCCATTTTTTAATTGGATTGTTTGATGTTTTGCTATTGAATTCTTTATATATTTTGGATATTAACCCCTTGAAAGATAAATGATTTGCAATATTTTCTCCCATTTGGTGGGTTGTGTTTTCATTTTGTTGATGGTTTCTTTTGCTGTGCAGAACGTTTTTAGTTTGATGTAGTCCCACTTATTAATTTTTGCTTTTGTTGCTTGTGCTTTTTGTATCATATCCAAAAAGTCGTCACCAATACTAATGTCAAGGAACTTATTCCCTATGCTTTCTCCCAGGAGTTTTATGATTTCAGTTCTCATGTTTAAGTCTTTAATCCATTTTGAATTAATTTTTGTGAGTGGCGTAAGATAGGGGTCCAATTTCATTCTTCTGCATGTGGCTATCTAGTTTTCCCAACCCCATTTTTTGAAGAGACTATCCTTTCCCCGTTGAGTATTCTTCGCTCCCGTATCAAGTATTAGTTGATTGTATATGTGAGGGTTTGTTTCTGGGCTCTAGATTCTGTTCCATGGGGGAAACTACATATATATTTTGAGTATAGCATGGTACCCCATGAGTTCTTCGTGACGTATAAATGGATGTAGAATGCATAAACCATGGGATTAATTAAGAGACATGTTAAGTGGAAATATTTTATATTCTGTCATCTGCATATCACTACACAAAAAATTGTATGGTGTGATTCTGTTTACTCTTTTTAGCTTCTGGCTTGCAGCCAAGAAGATTTTCCTTTCAAATTTGCCCTTTTTTATTGAGTTGAAAGGTTTGTCCCTCTCACCCTAGTCTGGGCTTTCCTATAACAAATTTGAAGTCATGCCATGAAAAATGCCTGTAGCACAGACATATGCAAAGTATTACCACTTTGCTTTAATCACCAGAGCAGAGTCACTCCATGAATAATTTGAGCCACAAGCATCCTGTTGAAAACCAAGACCTCTGGGTTGGGAGTCATCTGTTCTTTCTGTGGCAGGTGTTGGGGGTCAAAGGACTTGGGATCTTTACTGTGGTTTATAAGAAAGGACAGTTAGCCAGACCAGTCCCAAAGCTCCTGCAGTCCATGCCCTTTCATTAGACACATACTCATTTGAGATGGTTGTATATTGGACTAGAGAGTTTGCCTTTCTCCCCGCAGACCTGGATTTTATTTTGTGAGGAAGCAACCGTCGATGCATTCTAGTCTCTCAGAGCCGGACCTTTTATCTGAATCACAAAACCACCAAGATCTTTAACATGCCAATAAACCTGTCAAGGCCTGTTTTATGGTGAGCCAGTTATGAACAATGCTTGGAGAGGCCTGTACTGCTGCCACCCAGATCACCATATTCAATTTGGTTGAATCTTGTTGATATTAACATTTAACGATTGTCGTACTGAAAGTAAGTGGAGAAAAAGACTATAGTACAATGTCATCATTTGAGAGAAGGGTAGTATGAGCACATGAAATCTCGATTAAAAAATGATATATCATAAGTGGCTGGAAAACATCATTCATTCATTCCTTCCTTCCTTTGTTCATTCACTCTTTCATTCAAACCATCCCAATTAGTGGCAATCAAGAGGGTTCTCATGATAAGATACAACGCTAATTTGTAAGTGGCATGTTCATTGATTTAATTAATTAATTAATTAATTAATTTAAAGATTTTATTTTTCCTTTTTCTCCCCAAAGCCCCCCGGTGCATAGTTGTGTATTTTTAGTTGTGGGTCCTTCTAGTTGTGGCATGTGGGATGCCGCCTCAGCATGGCTTGATGAGCGGTGCCATGTCCGCGCCCAGGATTCCAATCGGCAAAAACCTGGGCCTCGGAAGCAGAGCACGTGAACTTAACCACTTGGCCACAAGGATGGCCCTGATTGATTTTATATGTGTAGATATCTCAAAAATTCCCAAGGATACTTAAAATTTCTCCTTGAAAGATAAGAAATTTATGTGAATATGATGCAGGATAATTTCTTGAAATGACATTTTTTTCTCTCTCTTTCTGATTAGGAGACTGAAAAAAATGCAAAAAAGCAATGATTCCACTTTCTAGCAACCACGGGCAATGTCCATATGCTGTCCTTCCTTGTCTCTGGAGAATTAAGAGCTTTTTGGATTTCTGTGGTCAGCTAGAGAAAGCGCCCAGCAAGGCTTTGTTTGGAAGCCCTGGAGTTTCTAAGGGTGGAGGCTGGAATTTGCTGTGATGTGGTGAACAAGTGTGGCCGGCTCAGGAGCTGACCTGGGCCCTCTCCTATGCCATGTCATGGAAACAGCAGGCCCACTGAGGAGGGGATGGCAGTGTGAATATTCAGGATGAAACACTGAGTAATATTTGTCCCTGGGCAATGTGGAGGTACAGAGGGAGGAGATCCTGCAAGTGCAGCAGCTTCCACCTTCAAATGGTCTGTGCTTGCTTAGACAAGGGGCAAGTCAGGGGTGACCACCAAGGTGCTTCTTCAACCAGCAAAGGACCTTCTCCAAGTTTCCTAGACTATGTAAACCCTGAGGTTGCCTAGGAGCTCAAATATGGGGTAAGAGTCCACAACAAATTAAGAAAATTGGGTTGTCCTGGGATCCCAAAGATGGAGGATTAGTCCACAACAAATAAGAAAAAAAATAGGGTTTTCCATTCGTTCTGTCAAGAATGGGCACAGCTAGCTGTAACTGGATTTAGCATAATGCTCCTGCAACTCTGCTGTGTGCGTATACTACATGGGGTCTTGTTAAGGTGCAGATCCTGGTTTAGGAGGTCTTGGATGGGGCTGAAATCCTGCATTTCTAACTAGCTCATAGGTGATGAAAATGCTATTGGTTCATGGGTCATGCTTCAAGTAGCAAGAGATAGAAAAATAAACAAATAATCATGGCATTTTTCACACTGGAATATTTAGGAAGAAATTTACACATACATATACATATACATATGTATGTATGTATATACATATATACACATATACTAACATGTGCACACACATCCATTCATATATGTATTTTTTCAATAAAACATGCTAACCTTTAATCAAATGGCAGGCTGTGGACTGCCTGCTTCAGAATTAAACTATAAACTACCTGGAAGGATGTGCTAAGAATGCAGATCCCTAGTCCCATCCCAGGCTTGCTGCCTCAGAGTCTGGTGGAGCCTCCTGGCAATCATAAACAAAAGTTGAAAACCTTTGGCTAGACTTGCAGATTCTCCATCTGGTTGCACATTAAACTTATGTGGAGAGTTCTTTTAAAAAGCCTTGTCTTCATTCCCAGAGATTCTGATTTAATTGTTCTGGGGTGGGGTCTGGGCATTGAGCTTTTTTTTTTTTTTAAAGCTCCCCTGATGATTGTAATATGCAGCCAGGATTGAGATCCATGAGGAGGTCAAAGCTGCACAGCTGGAGTCAGACTTCACTGTGAGTCCTGGCAAGTACTCTTCCTATCCGGGTGACCTTTAACAGACACTTAACCTTTTAATCTCGGTTTCCTCATCTGTAGAGTGGGGACATTATAATGAGAACTTCATAGATGAGAGAATGCATGCTAAATACTTGGTTATGGTGTTTTGCACATGGTAAACGATCAATGTTAGCCTTTGCATTTCCTTTTATAATCCTATTGGTCATACTCATGTGTTCTGTCTTTTATGAAGGGTTTACCAAGCAAGACTTCAAACTTCAGTCCAACCTGTGTCTAAATTTTCACGAATCCAGAATTATGAAAATTTGAATTTAGATTATATATATATAGTCATTGTTTATATTTTTTATGGTAAGGTTAATTACTACTTTCCTTCTATTACATTTGTCATTTGGAAGTAATCCATACTCACTATAAACATGTTTGGAAAACTTAGAAAAGTAAAAGGAAAGTAGAATTTACCCATGATCCTTTTACTTGGGGTTAACTATTATTAATTTTCGTATGTTTCCTTCTAGAATTTTCAAATACATATATAGAGTCTATATGCATATATAACAAAATTTGATATATGTGTATATTACAAAATTGGAATCATTACCGTATATAATTTGTACCATGTGTTTTTAACATTAATATTTTGTCACAAACATTTACCTATGCTATTAAGTATTCTTCAAAAATATGACTTTTAATTTTTACTTAATATTCTGTTACAGAGCAGTACTATATTTTACTGAATCTTTTCCCTATTGTGGGATTATAACTGGGTGATAAATATTTTTGAACATAAATCTTTTACTACATCTCTCATTTACTTAGGATAGATGTCTGAAAGTGGTATTATTGATTCAAAAGTATGAGCATTTTTATGGCTCTTCATACATATTGCCAAATAGCTTTCCAAGTTAAATTTCCAATAACAATATACGAAAATACTTGCTTTTCTCACTCCTACTAGTATTATATAATACCTTAAAAATATATTTCAATCTGATAGGAATTTTACTTTGTGTTTTAAAAAATTACTAGTTGAACATATTTTCCGTTTTTTACATGTTTAGCGTCCACTTTATACTTTTATGAATTTTCTGCTCCTGTTCTTACCCTCTTTTTCTATTGACATATTAATGTCTTTCTTGTTGATTTTTAGGAATTTTTCCGTTTAGTATCGCTGTTAACCCTTTATGATATTTATAGCTAATAATTCTTCCTAATTAATCACTTAATCTTTACTTTTACTTAGATTCTTTTTTAGACATACAGAAGTTTAAAAAAACCAATTTAACTCATTCAAATATCCTAATATTTACTTTGTGATTTGACTAATTGTTTCATACTTTGAGTGGCTTTCCTTAGCCTCAGATCAAAGTCCCCTATATTTTCTTGCGCTATATTGTAAAAAGTATATGACTCTTTAACTTTTATGAATGTTGTTTTGGCATATGATATGAGACAAGACTGACTTTATTTGCATCGACTGGCAGAGAACCAAGCTCTGGAATGGTGGGCTTGCGTATGTCTTGTAGGATCGGCTCCAGAAAATTTCTCCTTGCTTATTAAATTATTTTGCACAGACCTAATTGAGAAGGGACTGATTTTGTTTTAATCTCGATATTGGATTATTTATGACATTCTCTCTTGCCCCAACTAATTTCCTAGGGATTTGTTCATTTTATTTTTTAACATTGTTTTGTCAGTATTTAATTTCACTGTATTGTGTTTAAAGAGTGTGCCTATATTTGTAATTCACTGAGATTTCCATTGTCTCATCATGTAACAAAATAACTTTTTAATTTATTCATTTTATTTTTAACATAGGTGAAAGAATAACATAGTTCTGTGGGGCGTGTTAAGAGGACCAGCAGTCATCTCTGGCCCCAACTTCCCATCATCTCTACCTTCTCAGAGACTACCAC
This sequence comes from Equus przewalskii, assembly GCF_037783145.1. NCBI lineage: Eukaryota > Metazoa > Chordata > Mammalia > Perissodactyla > Equidae > Equus > Equus przewalskii. Next base: position 21,539,415 of record NC_091852.1, read on the forward strand.
TTCCAGCATTTTCGGTAGATGCGTTTGGCATTTACCTCCATGTCTCCACATGACATATTTATATTGCTGCTTCCCACAATGGAAGATGAGGATTTATACTTCTGATTTCCCCAGACATGTACAGACACACGGATATAGTCAATGTCCTCATCACACACACCTTGCATTTTCTGCTGCTATATTTACAGGGTAATTTTGGTTTGATTTCTGTTCAGTGTTTATGTACATCAGTACAGTTCACAGCTGAGGCTCACTTGAATGGGGCTTGTTGATTGTTGGTGTCACTGTATTTTAAGCTGACTGAGCTGTTTCACTGGGGAGCCCCTATTGTTAGTTTGTCTTCTTTTTGGGCTGGTTATGCTTTTCTAATTTCCTGCTAGGAGGGCCGTAAGACCTGGTCGCCTGCATTATGGGAAGTGCACAGGGGAGGGGGCTGGCACAGAGAGGTGGTGATATTCAGCATGTGTGCTTAATCCCTTTATTTTCGATGTGGCTCAGAACCCTCATCCTTACCTGTATCTGAAACCTCCTTGTCCGGGACCTTCTGTCACACTTTAGAGATTAAAGTTTCAATGTTATGTGTGGGTTGGGGGAAGCTTGAGGGGAGGGAGGCGCAGTTGCCTGGCCCCGAGAAGCAGTGGAGTAGACTAGGGGATCTCATTACTTCTTAAACAGACTTGTACAAATCCTTCTTTAGTGTGACCTTCACCTCCCACTTACAGAGGTACCTGGTGCTGCTAATTTCTGAGTCTTTTGGGTGTTCTTCAGGGTAAATTGGGTTTTTCATGGGTTTTCCCACTGTCAGCTTAGGATTCAGCTTTCTTGGGTCTGCTAAGTCAATTACCATGGGCCATATGCTTTCCAGCTCCCAAAATTTTGTTGCTGTTGTTTTTTCTCCTGTTCTCTTTATTCTAATGGGCTTACATCTTTATAAAAATCCCTTTATTGTTATTTTAGTGGGGAATTTTGGGTGCAGTGTATGAAAATATAAGCATTCACTCTGCCTTCTTTCCTAACAGCCCATTTTTTCTTCATTGAAAAAAACTTATGCACTCATTTTACAAAAATTATAAAATACAAGATGGACAAAATACTTAAAAATCACCCATAATCCCCCTTATCAGGCATACCCATTGTTAATATCATTTTGATATAGAGATTTCAAGAACATGTATTTTTATTTATTGAATGTATTTATAAAGAAATGGGATTATTATATGCAGACTTTTGGTAAACTTATTTAAGATCACCTTAACCTGGTAATAATAAATCTAAATTCACTTAATTCTTAATAATATTCTTAATTGAAACAGGTAAAAAAGATTGTCTAAATAATTTTGTAAATATAGTTACAATGCTGAATACAAATGTCAAAGATAATTGTTGTTAAAAATAATTATCTCATAACTATATTCTAGCTTTTAGCTATACCAAATTATATTAAACGAAGACTGGGAAATGGAGGTAGGGAGGAGTATGGAGTATAATCTGCCAGATCCTTATTTTAGACAATGGGATGTCTAGAAATTCTATATTTTTCTCAATTTTGATAATCAGAAAAATGTACCTTAAAAATATTTTGTTTTGTTTAATGTATATAGTGAAGACACAAGCAAACACAATGTGCAAAGAAAAAAGAAACAGCAATGAAGCAAATATAATATGAAGAGAAAACACAAAGACAGAAAATAAATGAGGAAATAATACTTTCTAATGCAAAGTTTTCTTTTTCCTTTCGTATGATTTCCTGTCAGTCTCTTGCAAGTTAGTTAAGTTGATTGGACCACACTGGTGACCTTTGTAAAAGCCAATTTTCTTATTCTAAAAGCATTTTGTGTAAGAGTAAGTCCAGTTAGTTGTTTTTTAAAAAGATATGCCATTTCTCCAAGGATCTCTGGCAAAAATGTGGATGGCTGACAGCTCAAAGGCATTCATAAATCACGGAACAATAGATTAGAATACACATCTTTTTTATTGTGGATCAACTGCATTATACTCTATATTTAAAAATGAGAACTATTTATTGTGTTTGCCAGCCCTTTAAAAAATATATATACATTATCTCTAACCTTTCCAATAATAACTGCAAAGTATGTATTATCCAATTCATTTACTACATAAGGAAGCAAAGGCTCAAAGAGGTTAAGTAATTTGCTCAAGTTTACTTAGCTAGTATATGGCAGACCATGGACTTGAACCAAGGTCTTCCGATATAAAATTTTGTGCCCCTCTATAAGGGGCTACCTTGAATTAAAGGCTCATATATTTCTCCCTGATGAAAGTGTTAAACTATGCCCTAGTACAATTTTCTCTCCAAATACTAATATTTGAAAAACTGTCTTTCATGATGTTCTAATGCTTGTTCAAGTATTCCAATGCCTGGAAAAGTTTGGGGGTGGTGTGTTGAGCAATGTTTAATAGTTATTCTGGGAACCTTTAAAATGCTGGTGTGTGCTGTGAAGATTTGGAGGGGAGGGCCGTGTACCCAGTTTTACAAACTTACTTGACCATAGAACCCCTTTTGTCGCTGATATATCTGGAAGTGACTCACCTGGAATAGTCCTACGGGGAACACTGATTTGGGACATTTTGTTTCAGTGATCATCGTAGATTGCATTATAGGGTGAAATATATTGGATCTTATAACCTCTTTCCCTAGAAAGAAATGGAAGAAAGGAAGGATGGAAAGAAAGAAAGAAAGAAGAAGAAAGAGGGAAAAGCGGGAACATCAATCACAGGCAATGTCCTGCCTTGCAGGCACTAGGTTGTCATTCAAAGAGATTTTCTCTGGTTTTGGAAATTACAGTAGACAGATGATATAAGCTTTCATGAGTGAGAGAGTGTGATTTATTTAGCTTCATATCTATAGTGCCTAAAGCAGAACCTGCCACAGAGTTGGTGCTCAATAGATCAATGAGAAAGTGAAGGAATGATTGAACAGAACTGCGAAATCTGAGGTGTGGCAGTATTGGGTGAGCTTGGGCATCTCCCTTGATCTCTCTGGTCCTCTTGGGTGAAATGGAGATGAATCTTCCATTGCAGGGTGTGGTGAGGACTACACAGATGACGAAGTCCCTACCACAGTGTCTAGAACAGAGTAGGCACCCACTATAGCTCAGTTACCTTCCTTTTCTCTTTCAGGTGAAGATTTTATGCTTGATACGGGCATCTTATATTGGAAATCCCTGTTTCTTAGGGACATTAAAGATAAGGTGAACAGATGTCTATAAACTGACATATTCTTAGTATTCAATCATCTTCTAAATATCTCAATGGAGTTTCCTTTAAATAAGTAGTCACCAACCCATCCTGTTATACTTTTTTGCACATGATAATGGGCTGTCTGGACTCATTTGCCTAGTATTGATGAAGGCTCCATGATGTACAGACTTTTCCTCAACATGAATATGGGTTTTTTTTTTTTTATATCCGTCACTCAGCTGGTAATCAGGGAAGCACTATGTGATGCTTGGCTAGAAAAGTTAACATATAAAAAAATAATGGGCTCTTCATTCCTTGGGGCACCAAAGGATTTCTTTCTCACTGGCCTCTGTTCTCAGCCATGGTTGTGTTATGAAGGATTGAAGTATATCTTGCTTTACCTCTTTTGCTTAACATTCTCAAAGAAAACAGAGGAGTAGTCAAAAGAACACCTAGTAATCCTACAATAAAAGCAGTGATTTTTCCTTTTCCCTCGTCATCGGGTGGAATAATTCTGTACAACTTGCGTTTGTGTGTGGTGACACACAGCAAAAGAAAATGCCTTTCAGAATAGACCAGAGACAGAGTGTCTGATTTCCTGGCCTGATAAGGCCTACGAATGGAAAGGGGAGAGAGTTAATTTTAGGTGCTGAATGCAAATACTTTTTGTGGCCTCTGTGGCCTTGCATTCTGAAATGGTGCACAATCGGACCTCTCAAGTTTCTTTCTACTTCTTGGCTTGGTTTTTAAGCTGATGGTATGTTGACGTCTCTCTCACCAGCAACAGCAAAACTCTTTTTGTGTAGGCTTCTTTCATCTGCATGGATGGATTGTTTTCTTCCAAAAGGCTTTAGCTGCTGCAGGTGGATATTCTCTTGAGTCAATGTTTTCATTATTTTTCACAGGAGAGGGAGGGTAGGGCCCTTGTTTGAGAACATGTCTATCCTTTGAGACCCAATGAACCACATAGCACACACATTTAGTATGTTTGGGGACAGCTCCATGTAGTTAGTGCTCAGCCAATTCATTACTTCCAGGACAAAGGCCAAGTGCTCTTCATTCTGTTCTCAAGGCCTCCTATCAACTGGCCTCTTCCTTATTACCGCACCTCCTGTTCCTGCCCAGAGATCTTCCTTTCCTCCAACACTGCTTGCTGACCCACCTCACTCAAGGACAAGCTTTGGAAGTCACAGAGCTCAGTGCTGGGGTACGTGAGGGGCTCAGCAGATCCTAGCTCTTCTTTAGGGCCAAGTGTGGTGGAAAGACCCCTGGCTATAAGTCATTGACCTGCTTCTACTTACTGGCTCTGGCCACTGAGCAAGCTTTGGAACTAAAACTCAGTTTTCTAATATGTAAAATGGGTACTAACACTCAGTTTTCCAATTTGTAAAGTGGGGTAGTGTTGCATGGATATGTGGTTTTGTGTGGATCAAAATAACAATGGCTATGCAGGCACTTGCATTTGGGAAAGTCTTGGGCTTTCATAGCCATGGTGGCTTTCGAAGGAGGAATGTCCTCATTTATGTTCTTTTTTCACATCTTGACAATCCTGCCCCTTCCTCTCTGCCTAGTAAAATCCTTTCCACCATCAGAGCCCTTCTTGGGTCCATCTACTTTAATGGTTTACCTTGGTGCTCTGACCACATTGGTCTCTCACTGTTCAAATCACCTATAACCTTTACTGATAGAAGAACATATTTTGTCACTTTAACATATAAATACAGCTCTGTGTTTGATTTAACTTTTCTGCTTGTAACTCACAATAAATTGATCCTGCTTCTGACCAGTCCCAGTAGTGTCATATTCAGAAAACAACTTCAACATCCACAATTAGTTGAACATCCATTAGATCTTTAGTATAACCTTTCTACAAATACCAAAGGACATGACATGGTATGACAAACAAAATGTTTCCTCCTCATCACAGCATCACAGTAACTCTGCTCCTCTCTCAAAACTCCGTGTGAGCCACAGGCTGGCACCCGGTTCTCAGACCCCTTTCTTTCATCCTCCTGGGTCTATTTTTTTTCTCAGTGAGTAGCTCCCTGACGTTTCTAACATAGATGAACTTAGACTTTCCGACCATTTTGAGAGGAGAGAATAATTTTGAATCCTTCACAGTGCCTAATACAAAGCTGCACCAGGCACGGGGTAGGTGTATACTCATTGGTTGTTGCATTGAATCCATCTCATGATAATCATGTGGCTGTTGTGGTAAAGAAACTCAGATTTATGTTGATGGTGCCATAGTTCTTGGGTCTTGAGATAGCTACAGTAAGGCTGAGAATGTTTTGCTACCCAACCAGGGCTCATATGGTTGTTGTTTTGGGGGAAAGGAACCTTCTGAGCACATCTCCCACAATCTTGTTTTGCTACCCAACCAGAACCTTGTAATCCCTTACATGTGTATAGAATTCCCAGTTTTCAAGCCAATTTCACATACATTGTTACGATTTGATACTCAAAACAACCGTGGAAAACAGACAGTGCAGGGCTCTGAAATCTCCCTTTCGTAGCTGAGAGAAGGGAAATAGAAGAAGTACAAGGTTTCCTCTGTCCCTCACTGGCCACAGGATGGCTTTCTGAACCCTCTCCTGTCTACAGCCGTCCCAGTTCTTTAACTTAGTTTTATCTAGTGTTACATTTTCTTTACTCAGTTAATTAATGCTATAGTCCGTTTGTCCTATACCCTTTAGGTTTGTCAGTGCTGGTCTGCCTTAACTGTACATTCTCTGGAGGGCAAAATCCTATCTATCTAATCTCATGGAAGAAGATTCAGCAGAACAGTCTGCACTTATTGTGGAAAATGCTTCTGTCTTGATGGTGTTGACAACTGCATACCTGTTGGAAGCAGGGTTTGGGGGCACAGATGGTGACCAAAGGAATGAAGATCACTTGGAAAGGGTCTCTTCTTTGACATGTAACAAAGTAGAAGGTGCACCTGGACTTTTATGAGCGGGGGTGGGGGGGTGGTGGGGGGGGTGGGGGGGTGGGCGGAGTGTAGAATGAAAGGGAAATGATTTCCAGGAAAGATGCATCTTTAGCCTGCTCCACCCAGTCCATCTGGGTTAACTCTTACATGCAAGCCCTGCACCATCTACCCACAGTTTTATGAACTCATCTGGTTAAGAGACTCAGGTCTGCCCTTTAATCAGGTAACCAAACCTATCTCTGTTTGGGTTCCAGCTGTATTTTACTGCCTTCACTCCGAGGATTGATGTTTCCAGATTTGAACCACGAAAAATGGTGAGTTCCTTGAAATCATGGGTTGCAAGCTAGTAGGCTTTGGGCCTTATTTGTCCCATGTTTTATTTAGCCTATTCAGAATTTTAAAAAAAGAAAAAAAAACCAGTCTCCAACCTTTAAAATTTGTGGTATTTCAGATAAAATTGTATTTTTGGCATCTTTAGAAAATTAATTTGTCTAGGGCCATTGGGGTTGAATAATTACATTTCGGTATTTGGTTAGAACCAGCTAGTGGCCTGCGGGCTAGTGTTTGCCACAGTCCTACATGGCTGCCTCCCTGCCTGTGTTGCCCACCTTGCCCCTGGGGGCACTTTGAGTTTCCCACTCCTCCACCTAAAAGTCACTCTGCCCCAAAACTCTTTTCTTTGAGCTTGGCATGGGACCACATAGAGACATAATTTGAAGCTGAGGAACTGAGGGGAGAGAAACAGGAAGTGTTGCCCAGGAAATCTTTTCAGGTTTCATTTAACTTCTTTTTCCATTCCTACCCTCCTCTCTCATAGGTAACCTAATTCAGACCAGAGTGTTACAAAGCAGGGATTGGAGGCATGCCAGGTTTGTGCCATGAACGAGGGGTTATCACAGTGGTTCTCAGTCTTGGCTGCTCACTGAATTCTATGCAGTCATTTAGAAAATGCCAATACCTGGGCTCCACCCCGGACCAACTGAATCAGAGTCTCTGAGGGTGGGGCCGTAAGTGGGTCTAATGTGCATCTAGGGTTGGGAACGGCTGGGTTAGCCCTTTGACGAAGTTTATAGAGGGTCTTTTAGCTCTTTAAACTTAAGAGTATTCATTATCATTTTTATAGGCAGATGCGGAAATGTGTCTTAGATAATGAACATCAAAAGTATCTGTGTGCATCAACGCATTCTCCTGAGTGAGAGGTCACGCCCCTCCCTACTCTTCTCTTCCTCCCTGGGGTTAGCTGCAAGACCCCGGGCAGATTTCTTCTCCAGCAAGGTGAGGGGTCCAGCCCAAGCAGCGAATGCCTTTGGTTTTCACTCTTCACTGGCCAAAGGCTCCCACCAAGTTCATGAAACTTTTTCAAAGCACTCAGGATTCATCAGCTCACACACAGAACTGCCGAAGAATAGCACGGATACGTTATCTCCTTCCCCGTCCCTAAAGAAAGTATCAGAAGAAAACAAAATGTTGTTTTTTAGCTTCAAATCAAATGCCAGCAATACAAACTAGGAAGTGTTACAGTTGTGTATAGAGAAATAGGATTAGCAGACAGGGCTTGTCTCTCTGGCACTAATTCTAGCAGGTTTTCAAATGCTACTTTTCCTCACACAGGTCAGAGCCACATGTGTGAGTAATTTTCAAAAAGATGAATAACTGATACATAGCTAATGGGTACCTTCTGCAAGGGTAGGTGGTTTACCTCAGAGGTTCCTAATCCTGGCTGATCATTCTATTTCCTCAGACACTAAAGCAAAATACAGATAATTCAGGCCCCACCTCCTACATCCTGCATCAGAATTTCTGAGAGTATGGGGCCTGGGCATCCGTATTAAAAAAAAAATCACCTGTGCCCATCCCCAGTACATCTTCTTATATATTGCTGGTGGGATTGGAAATGAGTGGACTCTTTTTTTTGAAGATAACTTTGATTCTCTCAAAATATAAAATACATTTCCCTTTGAACCAGCAATTCTACTGTATCCGTTGGTTGTATTTGTACAAGTATCAAGCATATATGCAACTCTGTGATAGCAAAAAACTGGAAACAACTTAGACATTTATTAAAATGGAATTGATAAATAAGTGAAAATACATCCATACAATGAAATACTACATCGCTGTTAAAAATAATGAGTTAGTGGGGCTGGCCCGGTGGCACAGCAGTTAAGTTTGCACATTCCACTTCAGGGGACTGGGGTTTGCTAGTTTGGATCCTGGGTGTGGATCTAGGCACTGCTGCTCAAGCCATGCCATGGCAGGTGTCCCACATATAAAGTAGAGGAAGATGGGCATGGATATTAGCTCAGGGCCAGTCTTCCTCAGCAAAAAGAGGAGGATTGGTGGTGGATGTTAGCTCAGGGCTAATCTTCCTAAAAAAAAAAGAGATCATTTGGGAATGACCTATGTGTTTTGGTATGGAAAGATGTGCATGTATATTTTAAGTGAAAAAAGTTGGTTGATAGAATAATTTTATAGAATAATTTTATAGCTTTGGTCCATGTGTGTGAGTGTGTATGTATATATCTGTATATGTACATACATATACGTATTCACATATATGAACGTACATGTACACATGCACATACACATACATGTATGTATACATCCCTATATCTACTTAGTTAACTTCTGGAAGGATAAACCATTTGAATTTGTTTACTTTGAGCATGTTCCTTAAGCCTCTCAGTGCTGATCAGATGTGTTTGAGACCCAAAGGTTGAGCTGCCAGAGTGGATTCTTAGGCCAAGCCAATGATCCTTGGAGCCTCCCAGAAGATATTCTATGAATGTCCATCGTTAATTGAAGGGAGAGCAATGGTTCTGCTCACGTGAAGGTAGCAACTGGATTGGTTTGAGGACCACCTTAAATGATGGGGGCTCTTTGCTGTGGTTTCGAAGGTGGTAGCTATATTTATTTTTCCAGGCAATTTCTTCTCTTTGCTTTCATAGATGAAGCAAATTCAGAAATATGTTTCTAGAATCAAAGAGGTGATCTTGTTCTCCTGGTGGAAATAATATTTAAATGACTTTGACCTTATGAATCTTATTTCATAGTTTTCATTTTATTAAAAGAGCTTCTTTTTACCCTTTTTCAGTGTAAAGAGGAACTTTATGATGATGATAATTCATTTGAATCAACTGTTTAGTTTCAAGAAGGTGGGGGTTTGAGAAGGCCCTTATTCTTATAGATGGTATGTATGACATCAGATGACGGGACACAAACATAGTTTCTCATTGAAATGAAAGAGCTACTGTTTCCTTGAGGCTGCAACCTCTCTTCCCTCCCTTATCCATTTCCAGATGGTTGTACAACAAATGTAAGGGGTGTGACAAAAGGAAGAGAACAAACGTTTGAGTACTAGGCATGGTGCTTCATATAAATTGTCTTATCACTCCCTGAATAACCCTGCAAGGAGATATCATTATTCTCATTTCACAAATGAGAAAACATATTGAGAGGAATTTTGTGAGTTGCCCAAGGTCACTCCAGTTAGCAAATGTTGGAACTAGCATTGGGACTTCACAGGAGTCTTTCCCACTATCTCCACCAAGCAAACTCCAAATTAATAATTTTGTAAGAATATTATCTTGGGTATTAAAAGAACCCAGAAGTCATGTTACCAAACTTGGAAAATGCTGATAGCATCCTAAAGTGCTAAAATTTTCCTGATTGAATTCCAAAATAATCCTTTTTATACAACTCTGTATTACATTATATGAAATGGTAGCAAGATAATATTTTTGATATTTTCCCCACTGCATCTTGTCCCCTTGACCCTTTTCCGGTTCAGCCAAGTGGACTGGAAGTATTGATTGCCTTAGGGAAGGAATATCATGGTAGCAATAATAGAATCTACATTGGTTTGCTACGGCTGCCATAACAAAGTACCACAAACTGGATTACTTAAACAGCAGAAATTTATTGTCTGACAGTTCTGGAGGCTGGAAGTCCAAGATCAAAGTGTTGGCAGGATTGGTTTCTTCTGAGGGCTGTGAGAGAATCTGTTCCATGCCGCATGCCTAGCTTCTGGTGGTTGGCTGGCAATCTTTGAACTTCCTTGGCTTGTAGATGTGTCATCTTTACATGGCATCCTCCTTGTGTTTGTGTCTCTATGTCCAAGTTTCCCCCTTTTTAAGGACACCTTCATCTCAGTTTAGGGACCCACTCAACTCTGGTACGACCTCATCTTAACTAATTACATCTGCAACAACCCTGTTTACAAATAAGGTCACATTCTGAGGTACTGGGGGTTAAACTTTCAACATATGAATTTTGGGGGGGGGGGACACAATTCAACCCAAGGCACAATCCCTGACATGTTTGGGTGATCTGAGAGCCTAAGAGACTTGGGCTTCCTTTCTGCAGTAGACGACAAGAGCTCAAAGCAGAAATGACCAGGTGGTGGGTCCATGCAGAGAGGCCTCAGCTTATAGGAGTGAGAGCAGCAGAATGATCCTGTGTGGCTGAGCAGGGCCTACAAGAGACATGGCCTTAGAGGACTCATGATGTTTCCTGAAACCCTGTGATGGTGCTGGAGCAGCAGAATGTGTTCATGCACTGAGAAGAGCCCCCTAAACTCAGAGGAAGATCTCAATCTAGAAGGGCCTTTTCAGACACGAATGAGAAAGAATGGAGCTGCCATCTACATGGAAACAGGGAGGGAGGAAAGCGGTCTCAGTTGTTGTCTGACTGTGGAGAGGATTCTCTCCTCCCTCCATGAGATGCGCTGTGTCTGGAATGTGCACTTGGGTGAGCCAAGCTTGGCTTGCTCCACACCAGACAACGAGTGAAGCCCAGAACCGTTCATGCCATCAGCACTAAAAGAGAAAAATCCTGGGAGAGCAGGGGCAGCCAGGGCCAACCTGAGGTTCTGGGGTGTGATATTCTCAGACAACCTCAGAGGAAGGGAAAATGGGGAACTTTCCAGGGTGGCTGTTCAGTGAAACAAATTGATTGGCCTATTAGCCAACAGTTCACTACACTTTGGGGAAAAACAAATATGAGCTGTTCTCCTCCTCATGGCTGTTTATAGGTCAAAACTCTTTCCTAATAAAATGCTGTGAGACACTAGAAGCCAGGTAGATCACTGAATTTTTCAAATAGAAACAGACTTTTCTAAACGTTGGTAATGATTTTTTTTTTTTGTAAATAGATTTAACCTTAGACCTTCTGTCATCTCGCGTTTTTACACAGGAAATTAATTTTCTCCATCCTCTCAGTGTTTGAGGGAAGAGGGAAAAAGTTGAAAAAGTCCCTGGGATTTCGAAAAGCTGCCATATAAACTTTAAAATTAAACAGATGTTATGTGAATCACATGTAAATTGGAGCCATGGGAACCTGGGTTGTAAACTGAATGAGATGTTCTGAAGCAAGAGAAGAAGCGGATTTTTTTTGGCAATTATTGGGGGCCTGTGGATCAAAAATATCAAATGAAGATGGATCTTTGTGTTTCGGCAAGAGTTAGAGAATATTCCAAACCGTAAATTTTTTTCCAGCAGGTTTTAAACTTCCTGAGGGCAGAGGTCATGTCTCTCTCCACTTTCTATTCTCAGCACCCAGCAAGTCCTCGCACACAGCAGACACCCAAAGCACTTACCGAATTCAGTCCCCTGGGAGCAAGCACGTAGTCACAGGAGGTAACTTTTAAATGCTGAGTTCCCTAGAGCTGAACTCAATTTCATTCTTTACTGTTTTAGTTTAGATTTTCCCCAGAGCAGAGCCTGAGGTAAGGACTTGGATGCAGGTCGTATATTTTGGAGGTGATCCCAAGAAGCAGGAGTGAGGGAGAGGTGACAACGGGACAGGAAAGGAGGAAAAGAAAAACTTTAGGGAGAATTATTAAGACTTCTGCTATAGGCAATGGTGGGGGAGTTAATTTTGCTGTAATCCCTTTTAAGATACAGAATGCCTCCCAGAATTGTCCACCCCAAGGACACAGTCTGGGGCATTTATCCACTGTCTCCAGTCCCCCACATCAACAGCAGCCTTCGAGGCAGAGAGATGCACCTACACACACTTGAAGTGGGACACTATTATCATGAGTTCACTATAGTGGAGCTGGAATCAGAGGTGGGCCAAGAGGATGTAATGTGGGGCACCAAGAACATTTTCTCTATTTACTATAATAACTTCCCTTTCCTTCCTCCTCCTTTGAGGAAGATTCTCTCATTTGATCTATTCTTGATGGTGTTTATGGATGCTTTTGAATACTTTTTAAATAGAAACATTCACTCTTTATTTGAAGTGATTAATTTGCTGTTTGAAGTAACAGAGTGGGAGAATGAGGATATTAGTCTAAGCAGAAAGCCTAAGCATATTCCGCTTCCAAAATCCTTGGGTATCTGCCACTCTCTTCACGGGGAGTGATTCCTGGAGGGTCTTTCCATCCCAAGCAAGGCCATTCAACATGGTCACTCTCCCCTTCTCACTGCTTCCTACAGTGACTGTTGGCCCTGCCACACCAACCTTATTTCTGCCTGTATCTCTGCTGATTCAATTCATTTATCTATCAATTCACCTGAAAATCTGTCTCCCCACTCTTATACCCCTTTCTAGCTGTTATGGGTTGAATTGTGTCCCCCTCCCCATAATTCATATGTTGAAATCCTAACCCTTGTACCTCACAATGTGACCTTATTTGTAAATAGGATTGTTGTAGATGTAATTAGTTAAGATGAGGTCACATTGGAGTAGGGTGGCTGCTAATCCAATGTGAATGGTGTGCTTAAGGGGAAATTCAGACCTAGAGACAGACAATATAGACAGAAGACAATGTGAAGAGACACAGGGAGAAGATAAACATCTACAGGGGAAAGAGAGAGTTCCGGAACAGATCCTTCTCTCACGGCCCTCAGAAGTAACCAACCCTGCTGACACCTTGATCTCAGACTTCCAGCCTCTAGAACCGTGAGACAATAAATTTCCATGGTTGGGCCCCTCAGTTAGTGATACTTTCTTATGGCAGCCCTAGCAAACAAAAACACTAGTTATCCTCCACATTTAGCTCAAAGCCTTCCTCTTCCATGGATTTCAGTGGTTTATTAGGAGCCCTGGACCGGAGTTAGCAATTCCAGGTCTAGTCCTGGCACATATCATTAATGAATTGTATAAATGTGAGCAAGGGTCTTTACCTCTTTGGGTCTTTTTATTCATAGTGCAAAATAAGGATAATAACCATGCCGCCCCATTGTCTCAGAGTGGGGCTGTGAGGGTTGAATGTGATCCTCACATGTGTGAGAGAGGGTTTGTAGTCTAGAGTGCAGTACGCGAATACACAGAGATGCTGTAAAGAAGAGGAGCTTGTTGAATCCTGATCTGGGAGTCAGGGCAAGCTTGGAATAGTCATTTATTTCCTTTGAGCTTCAGTCCCATCTTCTGTAAATTGAGATGATTTTTTAGGTGCTCTCCCAGCTCTCAAGCTCTAGGATTACATGATATTATTATTAGTCATTTATTGATTAAACATCGATTGTCTGCTCCATGCCAGGCTCTACACGAGGTACATGGGATGTGAGTGTGAGTAATTTCAGTCCTGGTCTTCAAGAGCTTTGTTCCTCCAAAATTTTCCTTCTCAGTAAATCCCACAATGTCCGTCTCCATCCTTTGAGGACATATTTTTCTCATCCTTAGAGGAATAAACGTAAAGATGGGAGCAGGAAGGGATGGTTTGGAAAGAGACTATTTCCAAAGCCATGTTGTTTTGTCAACAGTTAAGGAAGCGGTTGGCTGTGGATTCCCTTTATATAGGCCAATAGTGACATTTCATTAAAGTTTTGTGTTCCCAAATGTCTGAGCTCCGCCTGGCTTTATTTAGTTGGCGTACCTCTGGGTTTACTAACAACATGCAGCTGTTTAAGGTGTGGGGTGAGCATATCCTTTCCTTGAATTATATCTGACAACCCTAGTATTTGTGATGTAAGTTGTGTCACCATTTCCTCTTTAGTTTTCATTTCATTTTTGTTGTATTTTGTATCACGGACACTCCACTGACAAGAGAGAGGAGCTGTCTGCTCTTATCTTATCTAAGCAAACCTCTCTGCGTGTCTGTCTCTGTGTCCAGATCTCAATGAATGGACACTTGTCTGAGTCTACTGGACTTGAAGTATTTCACTTATTCATTCAACAAAAGTATTTCTTAGAGGGCCTATACCTGATGCTCTGAGTGTAGCTGGGAATACGGTAGTGACAAGTCAAGGAAGCTTATCGTCCCCATTGCAGGTTCCATTCTGCTGGGAGATAAGTATATAAAGAAACAAAGATATACAAAAGAAACAATGTAAGTTCAGATGGTAAGGGCCAGGGCAATATGCTAGAGAGTGACAAGGTTGGGCAGGGAACGTTGGATGGTGTGGACAAAGGAGTCCTCTTTGAGAGGTAATATTTGATCAGACACTTGAATGAAGAGGAATGAGACACGGGTAGATTTTGGGGGTGAGATGTGTTCCATGCAGAGGAAGTAAAATGTAAAGACCTCAGGAGGAGAAGAATTTAGTATGTTGAGAAGAAGGCATGGATGGATTATAGAAGCAAATGGAATATTGATATTATCTCCTTCTCCCTCCCTCATTTCTCTGCTTCCCTTTTGCTTGAATGACTTTTTTGTACTAATTCCTCCCTCTGCTTGTCTATTTTCATTTCATAGATCTTTTACATTGTCTGTAAACCTTGGTCCCCTGAGAACTGCATTTATTAAGTCTGAAGCTAAGGTGAAATGTTTCCGGGGGTAGTTTGGTTTAGCTAGGTAAATGGAGGAAGAGAGGATAGAGTGGCAGAAGGGAGATAATATCCCTCTAAGGAAGGAGTCATTTAGTTATAAGAAAGATGAGCCCATTTGAATTAGCATGAGAAAGGGAGATTGCTTATAAGGATGTAGGGGATGCACATGGAATCAAATGGCAGGAGGTACAGTGGGGCTTCATCGTCTCAGGCAGTTCCTGTCTTCATTGCTCTCTTTTTGGAGTGTTTGTCCTTTCATGTCTACCTTTCTGGATGTCTGCTCCATTCTCCTCTCTGCAGTATCTTCCTCTGCAAGGCTCTTAGTTACTCCTCTCCCATAACTTTGGATTGTACTTGACTTGAGGATGGTATTGTGGCAGGCAGGCAATTTGACCTTTTGTGTCTAACCCTGTCCCCAAAACTATAGACTTTAGGCTCACTTCAAATTCCTGGAACAGTGACTCTGCTTGGCCCAGTAGGGGTTAGGCATCCATCTGTGGTCCATTCAGTTGTAGCTGGTGTAGGGGGTATTCTCTTGGTTCATAGAGATGCCCCTTTTTGGGGGCATCTTCTCTAATGAAGAGATATAGGTAGGGGTAGTGTCAAGACCATCTTTAGGAATGGGATTATAGGTAGAACGTGCTTGGTGCAGGAAGATTCACACCAAAGGACAAAGTGTGATCTGGAGAGGAAACCAATGGGGAGAAGGAAGAGGCTATGTATCGTAGGAGGAAGAATGGTGGCCATGAAGATGTAGGTTTAGATTTTGTCTGATATTTTTTTAGCATGCTCACATGTCAACCCACATGTACACTCCATCTCCTTCCACAAATGATGTGAGCTAGCTTACAAAAAAAATTAAATTAAAATTCAGAACTAGTTTAAGCTACTTCATTCTGCTTTATTGTCTGCCTTCTACAAATAAACTATGGCTTAATTTTTCAATAATCAAGACTTAATTATTTAAGACTGCTATGTATGCACTAAACCCCATGTTTTTCTACTTTCTCAGTATACAGAAAAACTGCATTTTCTGGCCTTCTCCTCAGGTAGGTGGATCTGTGGAACTAGGTTGTGGTCAATGGTATATGGACACACTTCCATCCTTGGCCCCTGAAACCTTCTACCCGATCTCTATGCTCTGTCACTCTCCCTTTGTCTGCCATCTTGATCCCGAGGATTCAGTAGGGGACCCTAAATCCCTAGAAGTTGGTTCAGCCATGGGGTGGAAAAATCCTAGGTTCCTAAATGATTCCATGGAGCAGAGACCCTCGGTCTCAGAGACTCCTATTAGATTATGACATGAGTGACAAATTGGTAATGCCATTGAGTTTTTAATGTTAATTCTTATGGCTGTTAGTTTTATCCTTACCAGAATATGAAAATATTCTTTTCTGGAGTTTCTGCCTTCTCATTTAAGGTGTGGCAGAGATTGTGGTGTATTTTAATATAAAACTAATAAATCCATAAGATAGAAAGATAAGGTTATAATACAGTGAAAATTAACACAAAGATGATATGTAGACTTGATACTAAAGAAATTCTGTTAAAAGTGAAATATCCGGTAGTACACCTAGATGTTTACTCTTCAGGGATGGCATATAATCCATATAGTGCTGTAGTTTTTTGACTACAAAAATTGTTTGCTTTACACAGAATGTTTGAATTTCATCAATCTTAAGTTCATTCGAGAATGCCAGCTACAGTGCATCCTTTTATTTACTAATGTAGTATAGAGAGAAATTTTCTTAAGGAAAAAAAATCTTTTCTCTGCCAAGCAATTAGCTTTTGGTAATGGAAATGTAAATAGAAGCACAATTCATTAATGTTTAATATTTTTCCCTGCTACACATGTAGTTGACATAGATATATGCAACTACATCAACACACACACCACACACACACACACATACACACACATGCACACCCCTATGCTAACATTGGTAATAGTGTTTGGTTTTATTTTGTTATTTTGGAGTTTCTAACAGTCTTGTACTAACTTCTTTGTTTTGCTTTATTTTGTCATTAATTCTGAGTTTGCAAATTATAGAATTCTCTAAAAGTTGTAGAGAAAGTACTGGACTAGAGTCCATGATTCTGATCTCATCTCTGCCACCACTTGGCCTGTGACCCAAGACATTACCTCATCTCTTTGGATCTAATTTCCTTTAATATAAGATGAAATTGGTCTAAGATAATGGGCTTTGGAGTCAGATGGACCTGGGTGATTGTGGGCAAGTTCTTTAGTCTCTCAAATCCCCATTTCTTTAATTTATAACATGGGGATGATCCTTCTCCCTTTCAAGGTCAAGGTGAGCAGTGATGAGACATGTCTCAAGGCCTGGTTCACAGTGAGCATTTAATTATTTGCTTCCTTTGCCCCATCCTCTGGATATTGAAAGCTGACCTCTTTCTCCCCTAAGGAACAGCAAATATGGGAATTCACTCTTCCTTATCTTGTTGGAAGTCAAGCTGTTGTAACTTTTACTAGGAAGAACTGGACTTCTGTTCTATTCTTGTGGTGATCAAAGAAAACATACCTAGAAAAGAAGTGTGTTGGAGTATCACCTACCACATGTTACACACACTGGGAGCACCCATACCAGGGGGGAACCCAGCCCTGTGGAAAATCAGGTTGTGCATGTACACACACACGCACACATATACACACTTTGATCTCAGTATCTGTAAGAGTGAGCCAACCATTACATGTGCCTTTCTGATCCTCTTGCTCACTCTTGTATGATACCATAGGAGATGGGAGGAAGAAAGAAGAGACGGGAAGGAGGATGGGGTTCTCGTGTTCACTGCATGATGCTCTGATTATGTCAGAGTAAATCCCCAAGGCAGTCATCAAAGAAAAACTATCAGGAGATGTCTTTACAATCCATGACTTATAATCTCTTTTTAGGATGTTGGTTTCTCTTGGTTATCTGTAAAAGATCAAAAAAATAAATAAATAAAAGAGAAAACGTCACTGTCCCCTTCAGCAGAACTTTTGTTAGTGTGATTGAGAAGTGTCCCAAGTGACATGTGAGCTGACCAGGGTAAGCAACAGTGTCTTATGTCAGTTCTTGTCCTTGTTACTTTCCGGAAAGGTAGAGATTACAGATGACCCAGTCATTGTCCTTACTGTCGTCATACAAATCGAGAGCTAGCCTAGGAGCAGGAAATCTCACTTTGTGTCCTGTCTTTGCTACTAATTACAGCTTGTAACTTTCAACTATTATTTAATTTTCCAGGTCTTAGTTTTCACTTTTTTTGTGTGTGAGGAAGATTGGCCCTGAGCTAACATCTGTTGCCAATCTTTCCCTTTTTGCTTGAGGAAGATTGTCCCTTAGCTAACATTCATGCCAATCTTCCTCTGTTTTGTATATGAAACGCTGCCACAGCATGGCTTGATGAGTGGTGTGTGTGACTGTGCTCAGGATATGAACCTGCAAACCCCAGGCTGCCAAAGCGGAGCACGTGAACCCAACCACTATGTGACCAGGCCAGCCCCAGTTTTCACATTTTAAAAATGAGGCAGTTGAGCATCACTGATCACTAAGATCTTTACTTCTAGTCTCATATGATTTAAACACAGGATTTTTCTGAAGTATGTTTTAATACATATGACTCAAAATTCACTGATTTTCATGTCACCTCACTCTATATTTTTGCCTTTGTCTATGTATTATCTAGACTAGATAATCATTTACTCAATATTTTTATTTCAGTCATTTAAAAAATTAATATTCATGAGCTTATAGACTTGAAATGCACACACAGAAATCCCCAGCTATTAGCATTTTTGTGTGTTCTTCCATGTAATAACACATTTTGGAAAATGCTGCTATAGTATTTTTTTTTTTTTGAAGGAGATTAATATACAACTACTCAAAAGTTTAACTTTTCTATCTTGAGTAGCTTATCTGGTGGGGATCATAGGTTGATGTGCCAGTATTTATGCTGGTTCATAGGCTATTTCCCATTAGTAAGAAAAATATGAAGGGTATCATTGTTTCTGTTCTAGCAAGCTTTGAGAAATGGCAACCTTGCTTTTATAGTAACACCTGTTGATCTACGCCTGGAATTCTGTGTAATACGGATGTAACATAGATTGTAAGATGAGAAGAGCAGAGAAAGGGACAGAAGGAGGGTTAGAAAAATCACTCAGATCAAGTTATGGGTAATAGATCCTTCTTTTTTTACTAAGAGAGCACTGGATCCTATGACAATGCATCGTGTATGTTCTCTCTCTTCTATATTTTGGCATCTGAACTGAGTTGCACACACCTCTTTTAAGCTCCCTTTTAGATACTTAAAATATTGACTGTGCTTACATTTATTTAATTAATCATGGAAGATGGATTGCATTCATGTCTTGGTTTTGAAAGATTTCCACAAGAATTGAAATTCGTGAAACACACAGCAAATTTAACCTAGCCTTCATTTTGAAATCACCTGATATCAATTAGCATTCCTCCAGTTTGGGACTGATTTATGATGCCCTTGTAAGGCCCTGAAAATATGAAAGCAGAGAAGCAGTATTTCAAAATGCAGCATAAAATCAACAATAAAATGTATATTTATAACCTGAAAAGTATGATTTCATCTTGGAGAATTACCAACCCAATAGCAGTAATAAGCATGATTTTCATTGTACCATATTGTACTTATTAAGCACTTCAGGGGACTTGTGAATAAATCAAATTGTGGGATCAGTTTTGGATATCTGAACATATTTTTAAATTTTGTAAAAATGTGGAAAAGTATCACAACTGGTTATCATTTGTTCATGTTTTCCAAAAGAGTTTTAATCATAAACTCATTCTTACATCCTCCTACAAGCTGGACTGAGGCCGAAATGGCCTGTAAAGTGACATACTTTTAATAAATGCAGATTTAATATGGTCATGAGATAAGATTAGACCCTTCAAAAACCCCATTCAAATACCACCGATTCTGATTTATGCTCATAAAAGTCAGGGAGAGCTAGGTGGTTTGGAGGATGCAGTGTTATCAGAGAATTTCAAGTGATGTATATGCCTGCTTTTGATTTAAAATTTTAATAAAAAAATTCAGTGTGGGAAGTTAAGGCACTGAATTGAAATGCCTCAACTTGCTATGTTTGGATTATATTGGCTTCCACAAGTCAAGTCAATTCAGTCCAACCAACACTTATTGACAATGTACCATGTGTTGGGCACTGTGATAGGTATAGGGGCTACAAAGTCAGGAGAGAGCTCTCCCTGGCATCGGATCAGTGTGAGAGAGCTGAAGTTCCAGGCTGACCACAGAGCATGGCTGTCCCAGGTTTGGTTAGAATTCTGAATTTAGATCAATGATTGCGGGTTCCAACAGGACAAGGATGCATGGCTTGGCTTGCATCCTTAGAGGTCAGTATCCTCAATGAGTCATTTTAATGTTGCATTAGGTTAAGTTTCAAGTAGCAGGTGGGTTAACTTGGGGAGTCTGGCTTAAGTAGCCTCGGATAGATGGTTCACCTAATGAGAAGTGGTTACCTCTTCTCTGTGGGGAGAGGGTTGGTGACAGGGGCATCTCCAAGGAGCTTTATGATCAGGACAAATAAGATAAACTCATTTTATTGACATTCTTTTTCACAGGGCTATTAGATCATAGGTTCTGTAGCTGAAAGCAAAACAAACGTACCACTTTTGTTTCTGATGCACACACAGCAGGAAGTGAGGCTTCCTCCAGGTTTCTCAAAGGAAATGATAGACATGAATGAGCCCCTGAAAACTGGCAAGTGAGTCCTCAAGTGTGCTGCTGAGGAAGATGACGCTATTGATGCCAGCATTAGGATGGGTTCTTCTCCAAGATTCTCAGTTGCTGGCCAATGCTAGGTTCCCACTTCAATTATGGGAAAGCCATAGGCCCTGATTATCAGAGTGGCATATTAGAAACTGGGGTCTCCTCAGGATTGCCTGCCCTGCTCTAGATTACCCCAATGTAGGAGATTCAGAGTCTCTTCTTACAAGCTCTTGGGTTCTTGGCTTCAATATAGCTGACCCACAGCCCCTGTGAGCCACAATACATCACTTAGTGATGCAGTCATGGAAGTAGATTTTACCCCATTCTTTTGTCTCTTTACAAAGGGTGAAAAATTCTAGGAGGTGATGGGGAGCGAAACCAAATGAGAGGCCGTGGAGCTTATTTAAACTGTTTTCTGTTGACTTTCTAATAGGTTGCATTTCAGTTCCAAATTTTCTTGGATTCCAAATTCTGGTTCTGACTAGGCAAGGAAATGTTGTGATGGTTTTGGAAATAAATAAAAAATCTGATGAATTCCTTCTCTCATTTAACTATTCTCTTCTCCTTTGGTAATATGCACTGTGGAACTACCTTGCCAGAGAGGTTCAGACCATAGACAGGAGACAAATTTTAATTGCGCAGGCTGATAAAGGCAACCAATGACACAGATGGTTTCAATAAGCAGAGACTCCAAATATAATTTGCATTTTTCCATAATAAATAACAATAATAATGACTACCATTTGTTAGGTACTTACTTTGTAGGGAAATATTGTGCTATGTATTTTAGGTAACATGCTTATTTT
Source organism: Equus przewalskii (assembly GCF_037783145.1). Lineage (NCBI taxonomy): Eukaryota > Metazoa > Chordata > Mammalia > Perissodactyla > Equidae > Equus > Equus przewalskii. Next base: position 21,560,826 of record NC_091852.1, read on the forward strand.
ATTTCGCTTGAACCTCGCAGTATTCTTGTGAATTAGCTATCATTGCAGTAGCATACTTGAAAGATAAGAAAACTGAAGCTTTGAGAAGTTAAGAACTGAGCTGAAGCCAGGATCTAAATCTAGCCATTTTTCATTCCATAGCCTATCCATTTTTATTTTCATACTCTATTACTTACTTTGGGACTATATGTCAAGTTTTGTGATGTAATTTTTTTCGGACCGGAAGGCTCAGCAAAACCCTTTGATGGACTGTTTGGGCCCTGGAAGGATAGACTTTACGGGAGTGTTTTTCAAACTATAGGTGTTATGTACTAAATGTTTGTGTCCCATCATATGTTAAAGCCCTAACTCCAATGTGATGGTATTTGGAGGTGAGGCCTTTTGGAGGTATTTAGATTTAGATGAGGTCATGAGAGTGAAGCCCCCAGGATGGGATTAGTGTCCGTATAAGAAGAAGAAGAGAAATTAGAGCTCTCTCTTTCTCTGCCATGTAAGGACACAGCAAGAAGGTAGTTATCTGCAAGCCAGGAAGAGAGCCCTCACCTGGAAACTGAACTGATCAGCACCTTGATCTTAGACTTCATACATTCTAGAACTGTGAAAAATTAATTCCTGTTGTTTAAGCCAGCCAGACTATGGTATTTTATTATGGCAGCCTGAGCTTACTACAACGGTGGTTATACCTGATTGAGTCATAGAATCAATTACAAAGGATTAGGACCGGTATTTTTTTAAAAAAGGAAATAGGGGAGAATAGAATAGAAAATATCACAGTACATAGTAGTAAAGGTAACTATTGGTTCATGAAACTTTTGTTCTGGCATATATATACATATATATATATACACACACACACACACACACATTTATATAATTTTTGGTATATGTATATATGTATCCTGTGTGTGTGTGCATGTGTGTGTATATGTATGTGTTCACAATATAAAATATATTTTTTACCGGGGATTTTACTCAAAAATTTTGAAAACTATTGCCTTAGGATATGGATAGGATGGGGAAGTAGTAAGATTAAGAGATAGCTAAATTATCTTGCATTAAGGAATGAAGGAGGGGTTTGGGGTTATTTGTGGGGGTCATGCTAGGGAGGAACAAGGAGGAAGTTAACAAGAAGAGCAAGAGGGCTCTGACAGCATGGCAAGGAACTGACCCCTGAGTGGAAAAAAGTGAGTACAATTTCCCAGGAGGAAGAAACAGTTGAGGGACTTTTAATAGGAATGTCTTATTTCTTGTGTTTAAATTGCTTTCTGTGCAGTTAAGCACAGCACCTTATCTTTACCCCCATCCTCTCTCCTTTTCTAGAAATCTTCAGTGCAGTCTACTAGGTATACAGCCTACATCCAGCGGAGAGGCAGGGTGTAAAGAAACCAGAGAGATGTCCAGCAAAACCCATTACAGAATGAAAGAATTGAGCAGAAGCAGAGACCTGGAGCTTGAGGTGACCCGAGGTTATTGGGGAGAATGCCAGGTTTTCTACTGCATCCTAGGAAATGAGGGTTGAAGTCAACTTTACATACATCCGGAAGGATAATGTGCCTCTAGTAAGCTGATGTCTTGGAGAAGACATCCAAGTGGTTGACATTGTATTTCCCCCTTCCCCTCATGCCTCTTCCCCTTCTCTCCTGCCATACCAATAGGTATCACAAAAGAGTAAGTAAGAGGGATGGGAGAATATAAGATCTGGAAGACAAACATCATGACTCAGACTCAGTCTCAGACACTCGGAGCAAAGTGTGTGTTTTTGAATACATCTGCTTTTGCACACGGCCTGGTGCTCTCATGGTAGCAAGGCTTAGAGTGTATATGATGTGTGCTATATGACGTCTCCAGCACAGTCCTTTCCTAGGAGATTTTATTTTCATCACGTGGCAGCTTGAAACAGTGAAAGGCACGTTGGTCTGGACTCCAGAGGCAGGAATTCTTCTCTGCTTTTGCCCTCTTTCCACTGTGAGTTTTTGGGCAATCTATCATGTTGGCTCTCTTCTTGTGAAGGGGAGAGGAAGGATTTCAGTTTTCTCTGGCTTCTAGCAGCTCTAATGCTTGCCCTAGACCAATGCTGTTTGATTTGAGTCCTTGGAGGCTACTCGAGACCCTTAAGCTTCTAGACGGCTCTGGGAAGAAGGATCCCTCCCTTGGGCTTGTTTCAATTCCCATTCTGCCACCCCCACAGCTTGCCAAGAGCAGCCCTGCATTTCTGTCTCTTTTGTATAATGAGATTCCCTTTACAAAAAGAAAAAAAAGAGAGAATATGTGAAGAACTACTGTACTAGACAATCCACAAGGGAGGCTGTTCGCTTTTCAATGACTCAGAAGGGGCTGAAGGCTGAAACCAATAGGAAAAGAAGCCATTGAAAAATATTTTCCAAGGAAAAATTTCAAAAGTACAAAAATATTTAAAAAAAGACCTGACAGTCCATTTTATGGCAGGTGGAAAGCAATATTATTAGTGACCAACATGTTCCAAATATTTGGACAATATACGATGGGCTATCTTTCCATGTTCTAAGATTTTTAGTGGACAACATCAATAAATTGTCTTTATACAGTTAGGAGGTGGCATCAGTAAATGAATATAGCAAATGGAACAAATTACTTTATGCCGGGTCTAGCTCAGGCTGAACACAAATTTGGCTCAGGTTTCCCATAGATGGAAAATTATCTGGTCCTCTTTTGATGGGAGTAGGTCTTCCCACTCTGAAAGCCTAGGGCCAGCCAATTCTACTCCAAAGCCATGTTGGCATTGACCAGATTGGAGCTGACTTAAGGAGAAGAGAGGAAACGGGCAGCAAGTAAGTGATGAATACCAACAGCAACTAACATTGATCGAGTACTGACTATGTATCAAAATCTGGCCTAGATGTTTTTCTTATAACCCTTACCACAACTCTAAAGTAAGTGGTACAGATAAAAAACCGAGGCTTAGCAAGCTTAAATCACTTCCCAAAGTCACTAGAGCTAGTGAGTGATCATCCATTAATGGCTCCAACTTCTGCTCTTCTTTAATTATTCCTTGTGGCTGCTCCTAACAAAAGACATCTTGACTTTTACTCCTTCTAGGCCTTTTCTGGCCATGTTCTAATATATGGTCTTTAATCTCAATTTATAATTTATTTGTTTGTTCAGTCAAAAATATTCATAGAGCATCTACTATGTGAAAGACATTATGTATGGAACTTAAATATGCTTCTTCATCCATAAAAGCTTGAGATCTAGTAGAAGAGACAAGTTATGTACATAAAAAATTCAAGAAAGCAACTGACAAGTGTCCTATGAGGAAGTGCAAGTGTTATGAGGGTCGGAGGAGGGAGATAAAACTTTGTCAGCAGAGAAGTCTTGTGGATAAGGTAGCTTTTAGATTGGCCCTTGAAGGGGATATAGTAGGTACATGTAGATTTGTGGTCAGAAGGAAATTCTGGGGGAAAGAAACAACATAATTAGAGGTATGTGTTAAATGAATAGTGGGGAGTGGACAGGGAAAAACTGTTTGGCTGGAAAGTGGGGTGTATAAAAGTGAGCTATAGGAAATGAAGTTGGGAAGATGTATTGAATCAAGGTTAGAACATGGGGGCATCTTGACTCAAGCTCAGATGCGGACTTTATTTTCTGCAAATGGCTGGAAAGCCATCAAAAACTCTTGAGCAGGAATGTGACATGACAAACCAGTGCCTCAGAAAGATTAACCAGGCCACAGTGCATATGATGTGACGGGGGTGCAGAGACTGGAAGAGGGTGGGCAACTTAGAAAGCTTTTGAAATAATCCACATCAGGGACGTTGAGTACCTTGAATGGGGAGGGAAGAATGGGAAAAGAGAGAAGGGAAATATTGTAAACATAAATATGGAAGTAGAGGCAAATGACTGGGGAGATGGGCGGGGCCTTTGATAGAAATAGGGAATAAGGAAGGACAGCATGTTTCAAGGACAAGAGGATGAATTCAGTTTGGCACACGCTGAGTCGACCCTTAGGAAGGGACATCAAGAGCAGATGACAGCAAAGCAGGAGGACACGGCAACATGAAGCTTGGTACAATGTAATTGAGTAAAAGGGCTAACACACGGTTGAGATAGGCAGCAATACAATGGTATCCAAACAGGTGATAAACTGTTTTATCATGGTGGTGGTGGCAGGATGTATATGTTTTCCATCCTGTTTTTCCCTGCATCACTGTTGAATGACCTGAAAGAGCAATGAGGCATTTGCTCACTGGCCTGTGGGATATTCCAGACTTTGGTATTTTAAGACTGCATGAATGCAGAGGAATTGGTTCTGTTTGAATGACTATTAGTATTTTGAAGCATGGTTATATTTGTCAAACATCTGTTTTGTTTTAGAGAAAAATCTTTCCCACTGAAATGACTGATGGTTTTAACGTCCTTGGGACACAGTCGTTTTTGTCAGAAGGGAGAGACATCTGCCTACTGACTTTGAAAATTACCTAACAGTTTGGCATCAAGGAAATTTGCCTGGTCTTCTCCATGGAGACCTCCCCAAGGGTAGAAACATAATTAGTATCTTGTGATAGAATCAGGTCTGGGGATAATGTGTCTTCTATTTGGATAGTTCTTTGTGGTGGAATAACTTTTACTGCTCCTAAGTAAAGTTTAACTTTGTGGCCTAATTTACAAGCATGAAACCACATGCTACTAAACACATAATTACTTTCCCGACTTTGCCCTTCCTTTGGCTTTTCTGGACCAGGTTTACTCACAGTATTCAGTTCCTCTCCCTTTTGGATTTTGGTGCTGCTGGTAATGTGTCCGCTGGAGACTGGGCTGATGTTCTCCACCACAGCTCTGATTGGTTTCCACAACATGCACGCGATCGGGAGTGTTTTACAGCTGGAGGTCCTGAGATGTGGATCTTGTTCCCTTATCAGCGGCATGCAAAATGGTAGGGACCAGACCCTGGAATTGGGCCTAGCCCTCCCAGCTTCCTCGGTGACATTTGAGGTCGCTTTTTCTTGGGATCCCTTCAGAAACAGCTGAATGATTTTTGGGCTTTTAATAGACTAAATTATGTCCTCCGTCATCTGTCTGTGGTCTCATGGTCCTCAGACCGTATGAGAAGAAACATCCAGCAACCAAGCAGCTAAAAGCAAAGCCTTGGCATGCTTCTATGCCATTAAATGCCTTCCCTACGAGAGTCCTTGTTGTAATTCCATCTCCCCGTGATCGATGGGCCAACTGGCACACCATAAAGCTTTATCTTATTAGCTGGAGGAAAGAGCCATGAAAGTTAGGGACCCCATTTACACGAAAAGAGAAAATCCTGAACCATGTGGGACATCTCTTTGAATATTCTGTAACCAATTATTTATGCTCTTAGAAGTTTTAAAATGTCTTGATTGGGCATCATCTGTGAGATAAGGCAAATAGGACTAATGTGTTCTTTGCATGCCTTATGCTGGTTAAGTCTTATTTCTTGAGTTAGTTTTGTCTACTATCAAATGCCATTCATGGCCTCTGAGATTTAACACTCAGGAACCTATAGAATTTCTAGGAAGGAGTGATCAAATATGATCATTTGGGACGTGGTAGGTTAGAAATGGAGCTGGAGCGCAGGTGGACATAAGATGGGGGCCAAACCAAGATGATGAGGGTGGTGGCCAGGGGAATATGAATGAAGGGAAACTGAGGAGGCCCAGGCCCCCTTGAAGTACAAGCAGTTCTGTTCTGGGAGTATGAGGAACATTCTATCAGCTAGTAAATACCAGCGAGGGTCAAGGGGAGAAAATACCTGGAGAAGCCTGTGATAAAGTGTAAATCTTGTTACTGGTTTCATCTCTGTTTTCGAGTCATTCTGTGAATTACTATTTGTGAGAGACTGAGGTAGATGGAAGAAAGCAGTGTCTAGTTCTAGAATCAATGGGGGCCTAGATGAGATCTTGAACAATATTTACTGATTCTTCTGCCCTTAGGCTCAGCGATTCAGGCAGTTGTGAAGTTCTTAAGGGAAAGGAGCATATTTCTTTCATCTTTGAAGCCCCAAGATTTTCTAGTTTCTGACTTATGGTGTTAAAAAAAATTTATTGGACAAGTCGTTAGTGTAGAACACAATCTTTTATTTAAATAATTCCAGAAAAGGGAGATCCTAAAACTTCGTAAACTTCATTCAGCAATTAATTTCAATATATGTGACTCAAGTGGTTTTTTTTTGGTATTTTGGAATTTATGCATCTACTAATAGTATATAGCATCTGTTGAATGTTTGCCCTATGCCATTTATTGTTTAATAGTTTTACATTGTATTAAGGGCTTATGTTGCCTGCACTACTTTTATTTCCATTTTTCAGATGAGAAAACAGAGGATTAAGAGGTCATATGGCTAGAAAGTGATGAAGCCAGGTATCTTTTATTTCAGAGGCCACACTTTTCATTTGCAGAAAAAACATATTAAAATCTATGGATTAAAAAAAAATCCATTTAATTGGTTAGAATCCCAAGGCAGTGACCTATTCTTCTCTATCTCTAATCTCTATTGTGTGGCCCTCTATGGCAATGAAGAGTGAGAGCTCGCTTGGTTTAGTTACTTCACAGACTTGAAGGCCACTGGGAAGTCATGCATGGGATTCATTTTTCTCAACTTAAAAAAAATACAATTTGAAATTTGGGCCTCAGAAGCCTTGGAAATTTTCATTCTGGAATCTTCCTGTCCTGGTAAGTGGTCCAGTGGGTCCAGTCTCAGGTAAGGGTCCTGTGCAGGGTTGTGTGATGTAACTCCGGGGGCACCATTCATGTTGTCCTCTATGTAAATGCCCCCCAATGCAGATGATAACCCTGGAATTGTATAATGTCAGTGCCCTCATCCCATGTGGCCCCATTCTGTTCAATCCCTTCCTGATGTCAAAGCTGCCGCATGTTCCACCCTCTCTCAGTAAGCACAGATGACTTTTTAGAGTATGAACTTCAAGTGTGGAGGGACCTGACTCTGCATGGCTCCCAAGGAGTGGATTGTAGAGCTCTTGAGCTTTGCAGCTGGAGAGCTCAGGGGCAGGTGAGGGGCCACTCAAAGGCTGGGTTAGCATTGGAGTCACAAATATGTTGTGCTCTTCCTATTGGTTCTGCAGAATCTGCCACTGGTGGGCTTATATGCCTGCCTGCACCATTTAGTGGCCATTTCTTTCCGTAGTCTCAGAAATGCAGAATTTTGAGAGGGGCTGGTAATGTACTAAAATTATTGACTGACTGATCATTATGGAAAAGGGAGGCAGGAGCAGCAATTTTTCAAGGAATGTTTTGCATTTTAGTCCTATTACAATGAACAGATTCCTACAGGGACTTTGCGATTCTTTTTACCTTAACTTATTCCCATAGTCATTTTTGCATGGCCTATTGTGTGCAGAAAAGGTGCTCAGGTTCCTTCCCTCTAGGAATTTAACATCCGTTTGTCTACCAATGGATAATATTTTTTCTGAGGAGTGAGTGACTGAAATTCTATTTATTTATACTGTTAATATGTGTGTTACTTAAATCTTGAGCAGATGTATAACATTAGACAATAGGATGATATAACTAAATGACTTCTAAAATGTGAATACTGAAAATTGTGAATATTTCAAAATTTTCCAAAACTTTAGAATGCATTTCATTTGAAGTCCCATCTGTCTGTTGTTGGTTTTCTTATTCTCCGTTCCTCCTGCTGGGGCCTCCCTACATGGCTCTCTCTCCTCCTGCTTGCTCTAGGACTTTGGGACTTTTCATGTTCCTCTTATCAGACAGGAACCAGCCCAAAACACAGCTTTTAACTACTTCCAGAACTCTATTAAGGCCATCCCCTAATCTGTCAAATGCTCAGTAGTAAGTGGGCCTGGCTCGGTGCCGAAGCTGCACCTACTGAATTCTCTGGACAAACTGCAGTGAAGTCTATGACTTGCCCCACCCCTTACGTTTGACATCCCAACTGAAGTGCTGCATCCATGGATAGGACAGGGATGACCAGGCCTGGTGATGGCACGCCTATGGTCCTAGCTCCCACTGCAGCCCCTGTCAGCATTTGTCCTTCAGGCTGTGGATTGTTGTCTTAGGCAAACATCAACACCAGGTTTTGAAACCTCTGCTGGCTTCCTCTTCTCATCCAGGATGCCATGAACCACCTGCCTCTGGACAGCTGATGTGTGTTCAGAGAATACAAACTACAATGGACCCAGCATATCAAGTGGAGACATAGCTGATATGAAATCTACATAATCTGAAAACTCAAAAATTCGAAATTTTTTATGCCTTCTCTCTCTCTCTCTCTTTGTCTCTTTTAGCTGAGGGAGATTAGCCCTCAGCTAACAGCTGTGTCAGTTTTTATATGCAGGTTGCCACCACAGCATGGCTGATGAGTGGTATAGGTCCACATCCAGAATCAGAACCCACAAACCTGGGCCACTGAAGCTGAGCACACCAAACTTAACCACTGTGCCATGGGGCCAGCCCCACTCTCTCTCTCTCTCTTTTTTTTTTTTAATGTAATACATAAGCTGAGTTTGTGAGATGGCCTTGGCCTTGATGCCATCCTCTCCCCACCATGGATCTTTGATCTCTTTAATGAAATAGGGCCAGAGGGTTCAAAGATATGCAGAGTCATGGTTAAGCTTTCTAGTAAGTCTTGGGCTCAGCTGGCTTCGGGTCTGAGTTCTGCTCTGCTTTTTGTACAGGACTCCGTGTAACACCGTTATGGTTCTCTCTCGTGTTCTAGTGTAACATCACTGGGTTTGGGAGCACCCTAAGCTCTGACTCTCTTGTGTGGGGTCTCCAGTTTGCCTTCGCTTCCTATGTGATTATCTGTTCTTGCCTCTGGATTCCTTATTCCTTCTCCCATTCCTCCCCATGCTTTAGGCTTACACACTTAGATTTTACTCCTTTGGGCCCAAAGTGCTACAGATAGCCTGTAACTCCGGAAAAAAATGGAGGTTATTATGCTTAGAATAAAAGCATTTTAATTTTATTTGTCAGGAATCAGTAAAGTGTCACTCATTCATTTGACAATTATTGACAATAGGATTATTGAGTACCGTCTATGTGCCTGAGAATGTTCTAGAAATTGAGAATACAGGGTTAAAAATCTCTGTTCAGGCCATATAGAGTGGTGTCCTGTTCTCTCATTGTTCTTCAGGCATGTGTAAGTCCTATGTCTCACCTAAACAGACTTGAGAGCTGAGACTGACTCTCATAGGCAGCTGAATTCACACAGTTGTGGCTTTCTTCCTGTCTCCTCTAGAGTTGCTCAGCCTGATGGTGATTTTGAGTGACCACAAAGACTTGGAATCCTTGTCACCTGAGTGTAACAGTATGTTTGTTGCAGAGTAACTTCAATTTGAGGCCACATGGGAGGACTAATTTCCTGGGGTAGCATATTTAGGGTGTCACATATTTTCTACGATGGTGCAATGACAATGCCATATAATTTTTTTGAGAGCAGGGGGGATCAGCCAATTAAATAGGAAACTAAACATGATTTTATTTTAAAATCTTTGAAGTCTTCACAAATCAAAATATTTTCTTGTCAAACTAGGAATCCTGAATTTTGTTTAGAAAAATATGCAGAGACATAGTGTAAATGTACATTGATAGTTTTCAGTACCGTCTCAGCACAATTGACATTGACCTTAACCAGCAATTAAATTCTGACAGCAGTTTCCAACTTTACAAGTTTGCATGGCCAAGTACACCAAAAGGAGAATAGAGGAAGTCCCCACCATGGGTTTGTTTTCTGTTAAATGGAGTGTTTTCATGGATCTTGATAAAGATCGTATTTACAAAAAGAATTGGGTGCATTATTTGCCATAAAAGAATTTGGAAAGTACTTTCCCCCTTTTCCTCTCCCACTCTGTATGAACCTGAGCAAAACCAAATGCAATGGTGTGCTAGGTAATAAAAATGGAGGCTACTGATGATCTGGAGAGTCTTGATCACATCACCCCGGGACGGGTCTTGTGCATTTGGAGCTTTTTCAGGGGTTGGGCTGGAGGAGGGTGGAGCTTTTGGCTTGGTGACTGATGTGCTCATTTAGCCAACAGCATCAAAACAAAGCAGACCAAGCCTTGGCTATGGAGTTCACTACCCCCTGCGGACTCATCCAGAGTCCTTCTAAATTGACTGGAAGCATGGAATCGCTGTCTTTGGTGTATCCAATCTGCCTTTTCATTGTGCGCTCTCTGGCTTCTCTCATGATTTTCCTTGTAAAAGAGGGAAAGACTAGCCTTTTTTTCCTGCCCCTCAGGAAAGGCCTCGTTCTATTCTCTCCTTGGATCCTTGCAGCAGCCAACTCCTCAGGCTTAGAAAGAAAAATGAAACCGTAAAGGAGAGTGATGTCTGCTGGAGTGTTTATGCCCACATTTAATGCCTGACTTGGGTTAGCATAAATCAAAAGACAAAGGCATTTTATTTTCTGATGAAAATTTCTCTTTCTTACTTTTTTTGTGGGGGGAGAGGATGGTGGGCTGGAGTGGGAGGAGGAAATCCAGCAGGAGTGTGTACAATGTAGTTCAGAGCTTAATAAATACGAGACACAGTGTAGAAGCAGAGGTTACGCACCTCCCATTAGGCCTCCAGCAGAATTTGTGAAGCATCAAAACAGAGCTTGACATATCCCTAATAGGACTCACCTGGACTTCTGACGTAGGTAAATAGCCTTGAATGAACCAGGACGAAGTACCAGACACTGTTATGAGTACTTCATGTGCATTTCATATAATCTTTACAACAATCCTATGGAGTAGGCACTATTAGCACCATTTCCAGATGAAGAAAATGAAGTTCTGAGCAATCAAATAGTTTGTGAAGATCATACAACTGGTAAGTGGCCAAGCTAGGATTCCTAGCTTCCTTAAAGCCACCTGAATTGCTCCAGTGAGGATTTCGTAACTCTATTGAAAGAAATGTCAAGGCTCCCTTGAATATACTGACTGCAAGCATCCAGTTACACATCTCTGAAGCCAGACGATTCTTAGCATTGGTGAGTAGAATGGCTCTGACACAGAGGTAGAGGAAACAAGGCATGTAAGTGAGGAACGTTTATGATGGACTTCAAATCAGGCAGGGCTCAGGCAGAGGTCTTGCATAGTGTCCCTTTGTACCTGGGGTCCCAGCCTTCTTGTGAAGAGGAGAGCAGCTTCTTTCCATTTTGCTGAAACTTCAAGATCCTGGGGAAGGGAGAGGTCTGACAACACAATGGTCTGTGTGTGAAATGCTGATGCTCAGGTGTGTATAAAGTGTGTGCAAGGGCAGCAGTGCTGGTTGGAATCTTTTTCCCTCCAGAATACCAGGCAAATCTCAGAGAAAGAGGCTTCTTGGCCAAAATATATCTCCAAGGTAGGAGAGACCTGGGTAGCCACTAACAGACGAAGCCAAGATAGTGGTTGTGAACCCCAGCTTCACGTGCTCACTCATTTCACGAACCCAGAAAACTATGTCATATATAATTTGGGTCAGAAAACATGGAGACAGAGAGTGGCTCTGGGAAAAACCACAGGACCTGGGCAAAAGCTGAGGTTCTTTCAGAAATTATTTTGAATAAGGTGTCAGAATTTGGCTTAAAAGATACTTTACGTCTAACACATTCATGTTTCATGGCGTTTAGAATAGGCTGTTCAACAGTGACCTAGGTGCTCAATTTGAGTAAAGATCTCTGTTCTCTTGCTATTCAAAATGTGGTCCTTGGTATTACATCAGCTTGCAACTTGCTGGAAATGCAGAATTTGGGTCCCATCCCAGACCTACTGAGTCAGAGTCTACATTTTAAAACGGTCCCCAGGTAGTTTGTAAACACAATGAGGTTTGAGAACTATGCTGCTAAAACATACTAGACATAACGTGGTCATCAAGGACATGGATCAGTGGTCTCAATCCTGGCCGCACATTCGAATCACTTGGGCAGCCCTAGCCCAGACCAATTAAATCAGATTCTTTTTGAGTAGGGCTCAGGCATCGACGTTTTTGAAAAGTTCCATAGTGTGCAGTCAGATGGTGGATGCGCCATATGAATGTGGGAATGTTGCTTTATTGATTGGAGTTCTGAGAGAGTTGGCCCCTGAAACGGTACTACTAAACTGTTCATTAGTGATTTAGAAGAGTAAGAGTAAGTATAAGGTATACTGATTCTGTCTGCCAATATTAGGTAATTGCACAAGATTGCTAGCTAACATCTTGAAACCCATCAGGACTAAAATGTTAAGTGACTGTGACAAGAGGAGAGAAAGTGTGGACAAGTTTAAGAGTCCTACTATGTCTCCAAGGACCTCCATCCTACCACATCAGAAAAATATCCAGAGGTCAAAGTGAACTGCAAGTGAGCAATGATTCAGCAATGGAGGGCTGTGATTAAAAAGGCAGAGAAAAATCAGAGCATGTGAAATGTGAGGAGCAAGAAATCATGATGTAAGCTTCCCCTGGTACTTGATATGGTCAGGACTTTATATAGAGTTGTCCAAGTTAGGATGCTGGGACTCAAGTGCAATTATGATGAACTTTGGATCCTTTCAGAGGAGACTAATAAATATCAGGCATGAAGTAAAGCAAAAAAGGCTGATTTTATTTAGCATGCTGAAAAGAAGACTAAGGGGAGAGCTTAACATTTTTTCAAATATAGGAAAAAGTCCTTTTGCACGAAAGATGGTGATTTGCTGATCTCTTTTACCAAAAGGAGATTTGAATAGAGAATAGACATTAGAAAGAGCTTTCTGACATAAAATGTGAGGAGACTGTGAAAAAGGGTATGAGGAAAGAAACCTATATAAGCTAATGTTGCTTTGGGCCCAAGAGGCAGAAATGGATCTTAATAGTATATCTGGAATATGAGGTTCCCTACCAAAGGGTAAATAAGAGACTCTTGTAACTGCTGTCTCCATGTAGAGAGTGAGATGTTCTTCCGGAATTCTGCAAATAGTCACACATTGACAAAGTTGGTGTTCCTCGAGTTTGCTAAACACTTGAGCCAACTTTGATTTCTGCACACCCAGTTTTAGCCATTTAGGGAAAAGGAAAACTCATTTATCCTCTAAAGGGCAGCTATAAACTACCTTCAGCAAACATCAGACTTGATGGAAAACATGCATAAGCATTATCTTTAAGATTGCGAACAAGACAGAGGTGCCCTCTGTCACCACTTCTATTCAACAGTGTATTGGAGTTCCCAACCAAAACGTAAGACAAGAAGAAGAAACTAAACATATATAAACATTAGAAAGAAAGAAACAAAGCTATAATTCATAGATGATATGAATAACTAGGGTTTCTTAGAAATCCCTAATGAATCTACAAATAAATGATCAGAATTGCTTGGAGAATTTTGTTATATTTCTAGATATAAAAATCAATTTAGTAAAGTCAATCACATTTCTATACACCAACTACAATTGAAAATAGTTTTAAAAAGATAGCGTTTATGATAGAATTTAAAAATCTACAATACCAGCGTTTCACTTCCACTAATGACTGACTAGGATATTTCAGACCAACCCTCAGAGGAAAGCTGAACAAAATACAAATCATAAGTGTTTGAAGGTGCAGAGAGCTATGTAGCCGGTGAGAATTTTCAGGTCCATGATCTGGAATAAGAGGGAAGCCACAAGCAAAGTGAGCTCAGCATCTGGGGATTGCTTTTCACCTTGAGGCAACTATAGATTCTGAAAACAAAAGCAATGACTGACAGATCCAGGAGCTGAACAGAGCTTTCAGCAGTCTGACAGAGCTGGAGGAACAAAACCTAAAGTTCAAGGTCCATCAAGAAGGGAAAGCTGTGATAAACACCCCAAGTTAGGACCCCAAAGCTCTACATACTAGGGGTAAGAGTGAACAAGACCTAGACTAGTCCTCAAAGGACTAAAGCTCCAAGCAGCTTAATCCTGATTGGACCTTAACTGCGTGTAAAATCAACTGCAAATTAAATCCTCTCTGGAGGATAATAACATCATCCGAAGTAGCATATTACCTCTAGAATTTTTCCTAAAAAATGTCCTGCATGCTATCAAAAATAATTAGATACATAAAAGACAAGACTTGACTGAAAAATAAGAGAAAAAATTACAATAAAAGCCGGCCATGAAGGGAAGGCCAGTTATTTAATTATCGAATTATAGATTTTAATAGAAATTTAAAATAAATGCAATACTAAAATTAAGAACTCAATGGATGAGTTTAACTTCAGATGAGACACAGCAGAGGAGAGAATGAATAAACTAGTAGATCAGAATAAAATATCTATACTGAAGAATGAAATGGAAAAGAATGGATAACTTTAGAAAGAGCATGAGAGATATGTGGGATGGAGTAAAAATGTCCAACAAAAGTTGATGAGAGACAATGTGGCAGAAGCCATATTTGGAGAAGTAATGGCTGAGAATTTGCCAAAACAGATGAAAGACTTCAAGCCACATATACACGAAATGTTATAATTTTTCCAAACAGAAAAATTAAGAAGAAAATCATATATGGCACATTATTTTTCCCTGTCTCCATGCTTCTGATGTTTCTTTTAGATTGGCTGTCAGGCTTGCTATTGCTCTTGTGAAGGTCCTACATCTCTTTTCCTCTGACTTACTCTACCCAATAGGTGGTTATTGGTAGAAGGGTAGAAAATAGACCACTTGAATAGAATAGAGAGACCAGAAGTGGACTCATGAATACAAGGGCATTTGTTATGATTATTTGGGAGAGTGGAAGGAAAAGGATGTATTTTTAATAAATGATGCAGAGCAATTGGTTATACATTTGGAAATAAATGAAATTGGATTCGTATCTTACATGATACTCAAAGATTAATTTCAGGTACACTAAAGACCCTAATGTAAAAGGCAAGACTATAACATGTTTTAAGATTAATATAGGAGAATATCTTTGTGACAGGCTAGAGAAGGATTGCTTAAACAAGACACGAAGGCATAACCCATAGAGGGAAATATTGATGAAAATAGTCTACAATAAAATCAAGAATTCTTGTTCATTAAAAGGTACTTAAAATTGATGGAAATATTCAGAATATACAAACTCCTACTAATGAATAAGAAAGAGAAACAACCTAATAGAAAATTGGGCAAATGAAATAAATAGCAATTTTACAGAATCGATTTCACGTGACAAATGAATAAATGGTCGATTTCATTACTAGTCAGGGAAATGCAAATTGAAATCACAACGAGCTACCATTTTATACTCAATCTTTGGACAATACCAAGTGTTACCTAGGATAAGGAGACATTGGAATTCTCATCTGCTGCTGTTACAAGTAGAAACGTGTGTAACCATTTTGGAAATGAGTTTGGCAATGTTGAACCATGAGCATGCCCTATGACCTACAAGTTACATGATGAGGTATGTATCTTAGAGAAAATCTTCCATGTGTGCACTGGAAGACATGTACAGAGATGTTCCAAATGGTATTTTTTCTTATGAGCAAAAACATATATATATTTATATGTTATATACATAAATAAAATATATAATAATATATAAATAACTCAGTGGTTTATTGTGATGGTTAGTATTATGTGTCAACTTGATTGCACCATGGGGTGTCCAGCCTAAATCTTATTTCTGGATGTTTCCATGAGGATGTTTGTGGATGACGTTAGCATTGAATTGGTGGGCTATGTAAAGTAGATTGCCCTCCCCAGTGTGGGCGGTCATCATCCAATCGGTTGAAGGCCTAAATAGAACCAAAGGCAGAGGAAAGGGGAATTCCCCTTTTGCTGCCTGCCTGCCTGTTTGAGCTGGGACATCTGTCTTCTCCTGCCTTTGGGCTGGGACTTAACACCATTCATCAGCTCTTGGTTCTTAGGCCTTTGGCCTTAGATTGGAATTACACCACCAGCTTTCCTAGGTCTCTGGCTTGCAGACGGTAGATCATGGAACTTCTCAGCCTCCATAATTGCATGAACCAATTCCTCATTTTGTTTGTGTATGTATATATGTATATATACATATACATAAAATAATAATATCTCTATCTACCTATGACAGAACCAATAGCAAATACATTGGTTCTGTTTCTCTGGAAAACCCTAACTAATAGATTTATCAAAGACAGACGTAGACTTATACAGTGTAATACTATACAGCAGTAAATATGAAAAACATTTATGTGCGTCAACAGTGATCAATCTCACAAACACAATATTGAATAAAAAAAGCAAGTGACTAAGGAAGAATATTGGTATAATGCCGTGATTTTAAAGTTCAAATATGGACAATAAAACTGCATGTTGTTTCAGGATACCTACATAGGTGGTGAAACTGTAAATTACCAACATGGTTACCTGAAGGAGGAAGGAATGGGTTGCAATCAGTGATGTGTACAAGTAGCTTCTGGGGTGTGATATTGTTGGGTTTCTTGAAAGGGATGGTGGATGGTCATTTAAGAAAAATACCCCAGCAACCTGTCTCCCCTGTGCAGGGCTGGATGGTATTGCCAGGCGAGTCTGTGGTTGCCCACATCCTAGCAAAGGATGTGTACTGTGAATGAGCTAAATCTATTGAGCCAATATTGGCTTCAGCCAGATCTCCAGGTGCAAATTTCCTTTGAGTACTCTCCTCTTCAAATTGTCAACTCATTCATTTGAAAACAAACCCAGCCCATCACATTTCGTATCATTTGTGACCAAATTGCCAAAATACGATTTTGGTACAGCTACTTGTTTTCACAAGGTCTTTGGAGACTATTTGTGACATTATTTAATGTTATTCCCCTTCTACATTGCCCGAGAAATTCTGAAAAGTTTGTGATGATTCACTTTCTCTAGGCTGAAGGCCTCCACGCAAGGTCAAGTTAGGGTTTTCTCTCTATTTGGATTCCATGAACGTTAGGTTTCACCCTCCTGCACTGGGTGTGTATATCAGTTCCCTGAGTCCAGAGGAAGAGCTTTCTGGTCAGCTGTGGGAGCCCAGGTCAGTTCCAACCCAGAGCTTCAGGGAACTTCCTCTGAAGGAAGAGCTTGGTGTCTCACAGTGGCTTTCAGTTGAGGGGGGACCCTGTATGACCCTCTCCAACATCAGTGGTTGTTTATCCAGGTTACCGGGTCTTCCTCTAACCATTCTGAGTAGATGAGGGTGGAGAGCAGGAGGGAGAGTGTGTCATTCAGACGGGGAGGCTGAGTTTTCACAAACACTCAGTTCTGTTGATTGTTTGTTTACCCCGTCTACTCCCAATCTTTAATGCTTACAAACCTTTCCCCAGCTTGGTAAAATATAGTGGATTTCAGCATTTCTGCCATTCCTGGTGTTTTGGTGCTAGAGGGGACCTTGAACAAGGTACGGGCCCCTCAAAAATCTGGGGACCAGAGGAGGCGGAGTCACAGCCCCCTGGAGTGAGGAGAGGGGTGAGTAGTGGGAGGAGGGAGGATTATTTGTGTTTTCCAAAGACAGCTGCAGTGCTTTGAGTCTGTTTGCCTTTGCTGGTTGGAAATCCTTGGCGAATAACCCTTGCTTATTTCCTTCTGAATACTCGTGAGTTGCCATGAGGTCTTTTATTATGCTAGCAGCAATAGTGGCCACTCAGTTTCTAGTAAGAAAGGAGATGTCACCTCATGGCCTTACACACTTGCACTTCTGTAGGCATAAGAATTTAAACAGCTACAGCCCCCCATGTCCCCACCTCAGACCCCGTTAGGGCCTGACAGCTGGGAAAAGCATAGGAAGCAATTAAAACACCCTGAATTGTCACAAAGGGAGAGCGCCCAGCCCCAGCCAGCAGTGATACAGACTTTATGGGTGGAGAAGTTCTGCAAAAGAAAAGAGAGAGAACCAGAAGAACACAATTACATGTGGCTTTTTTTTTTTTTTTTGAGGAAGATTAGCCCTGAGCTAACATCTGCCAACAATTCTCCTCTTTTTGCTGAGGAAGACTGGCCCTGAGCTAACATCTGTGCCCATCTTCCTCTACTTTATATGTGGGATGCCTGCCACAGTATGGCTTGACAAGTGGTGCATAGGTCCGCACCCAGGATCTGAATCAGCAAGCCCTGTGCCGCTGAAGCGGAACATGTGAACTTAACCACTGTGCCATTGGGCTGGCCCCTATATGTGGCTTTTGAGGCTGTTTGAGGCTTTGTGTTAGTGTATATACTTCCGAATTCACTTGGCATTATTTATTTACTTAGAGGGTGTTTAAAAACAGGCAGATCCTGCCCAAGAACTTAGCCAAGGACTTTAACACCTGTCTGATTGGTAATAGTTTGTGAATGCATCAGTTTTGAAAGAGGTGTGTGTGTTCGGCTGGAGTGGGCGAGCAGTGCTTCAACAATGTGGAAACAGAGCCGAGGAGAGGGAGTGGGATGGAGCTAAGCATGGACCACTGAAAAGCCTTCATCCTAGGGGGAGCCCTGGGTCCCTCCTCTCTCCCCTGCCCAAGGGGCTTCTTTCCTGGGACCTCTGGAGGCTGGAAGCCTGTGACAGCTAAATCACTGGATGCCAGGGAAGACCCTTGTGTTCCTTGGGCCTGCTTCTGTTTTATAGCCTGATGGATTTAGGCTCTCCTTTTCTGTCTTCAGAGGCCTACAATCTGCACCAAATGTTTCACATTACTCAGTGTGAAAAACCTCCTATTCTTTCAGCTTTTTTACAAGTTCATACATCCGTGGAAACCCGATATTCCATATTTCATTCTGCTTCGTGGATGTCATCGTGAGGGATGCGGGTTCACATGCAACATGCCTCTTCTGGCTTTGATCAGCTTGACCGCAACTAATTGTAAATGGAGAACAAATGAAAGAAATATTTACAAATTTCATGGGAATTCAGGCGGGGCCTAAGCCTTCCCTAATGCCTCCATTCACAGTAAATGTTTATTGAATACCTTGACTCTACTGTGCACTTCAATATTTATCTAGTATTAGGTTTTAGCTTGTTCTGAAGGGATTGAAAGAGTTAGTAAACCGACCTTTCCCTTCTCCCCTGCTTTATCCTCTTCCTTCTGCAAACTTCCTTGCTTTCGCATCACCAAATCTGCTGCCTAAAGAAAACCAACTCAAATTCCAAAGCTACAGCTGTAAGAAAGGGAAGGAAAGAGAGAGAGAGAGAAGGAAGAAAAAAAGGACCGTAAAATTTAAAACAAATTTTGAGTTGCCTAGTCGAGTTGGGAAAAGTCAAATGAAAATGTTGGAGATTTGTTCAAAATAAAGTCATAAATGCCTGGAGCCAAGTTCAGCAGCTGATGGGCTAGGCCAGCTAAGGCCTGAAAGGCAGCACTAATGAAGAGCTGAATATCATGCAATTAATCAGCAGTTGCCTGGTTATAAACAAACATGCATAGCCTTCTTGGAGGATTTCTGATTTAGGCCTTTCCATTCCTAAGCACACTTTTCCAGGAGAATTTTTGTTTACTCAGGAACCAAAATAACCATTGTGAGTTTATGGAGGGGAGGCTACTATGGCTTAGAAAGGGTCAGCTGACCCCCCTGTAGCTCACCTGCCTTCTGGCATATGCTGAGCCCCGTCAGACACTAGCTTCTTCCCGCTGCCATCAAGAGCTGCTGGCACTTCAAGGGCAGCTTAGACAGATGATGGACCAGATGCTGAAGGGCGGAGAGAAGGTGACCTCTCTCCAGAGAGTCCTTTGGCTACCACCTTGGATGGCAAGTGCTTCTGCGTCAGCCAACATTGTCCTAATAAATGCCCTAACAACTGTTCTTTTAATCAGGACCATTTCACATCTGTGTCTGCTGTACCCTGGGCCCGTTCCACTCCAGGAGTCATAAAAGTCAAGCTAGATTCTGTTATCCATGGAGACGGGCTTAACCTGCAGTTCTCCATCTTTCCACCCAGACGTGAAAGATGCCATTCAAGGATCACACAAACTAGAGGGTGAATGCCCCAAACAACCTAAAAGTATGATGTGAGAGGTGCGTTCAGAGGAGGTGGTTGCAAGTATCTTAGGATAGACAGCTTGAAATAGAGCAGCAGAAGGCTGAGAAGAGGAATGGGACATAGGAGAAGGAAGTCAACATCAAAGCTGATAAAAAATGGGACTGAGATCCCAAAGGAGAGTTTTCAGAGCATTTTATTAGTACAAATTAACTTTATAAAATTAAATTTTAACTTTTACTCATTGGGGAGTCATCAGAGAAATCAATAAAGCCATTTTTAGGAGTACAAAAATCAGAAATCAGTGTATATGTTTTTAAATCATACCTTTTTGTGTCTTGGTTATATAGCATTGAGGAAATTCTTATTAGTAAAGATAATTAGCTTCAAATATTAAAGTTTTAAACAGTTCGCTTTTCAGTTTCAAGGTTCTTTTTAATTAAACTGGTCTAGAACTTTGAGGGACTATTCAACAGTTTTGTTTCAAAATTCAACACTGACATTTCTTCACATAATTAAAAAAGTCAGATAAACACCTAAAATTTATAAATGGTAAAACTATATGAATAAAAAATCATGAAACATGAAAAAAGCTCATTTGTAATTATGTAACTGACCATTGTGTATCAATAAAAGGGTGGCTGACATTTACTGAAGCGTTGGCAGACATTCTCTGTTAAGAGTGTAATGATTTGTCCAGTTGTACATGAGTGGACACCAACAGGTACAATTAAATAAAGAAAGCAGTATGGGGTCACACATATTCTACTCAAAGACTTGTCTACAAAAGTCCCTTCATTATTTCATATGCTATAATGTGTGATACATGTGGACATTAAGATGCTTTTGTAAACATATCAAGCCTTTGGGAAGAACTTTTACCAGTATTGGTGTCAGGGTGGGCTGAGAAAATGAAGACTATATCCATTCGCATAGTCTTTTCAGCCGCAGACCCAGAATTCCAAATCAGGGAAGGGAAGCAAAAAGGTCTGGCAAAGAAAGAAATTAACTCTCCTTTCTGGACCTTTTCTGCAGGAAGCAGAATCTCTTCGACACAGTCAGGAAACAGAACCCCCATAGAGGCAACTTTGATATGGTACGTCCCACATGAGACCTTTCCTGAGAAGCAGTCTTTTCCTTATTCTATGCTCCAGCTGTAGAATTCTCAGGCTTCCCTCATGACAATCCCTCTTTTTCTCTCAAGCCTTTAGGAGGGCATGGCATCATGCGAATCTTGTTACAGGCTGAATGGAGGAGTGCCATGTACCAGCTCTGCCCCTGTGACTGCCTGGTTTCGGCGCGGTGCTCCATAGTCCTTATAAGCAGGACTGAACAGCCATCAATAGATGTAACTGGAGTTGTGCTAAACTTCTAGGAGTCAGTCCCTGAAAATCCCAAATCAGGCTACACGGGCTGAAGAACATCCTCATTCTTCCAATTCTCTCCTCTTGCCTCTGGAGCTGCCCCCTCTCGTGCCCAGGAATCTTCTTTTTTTCAAATACTCTCTTTATAACAAAACATGCTCTTATACCCTTGTTTACCCTTAAATAGAAATGGACAATAATAAACTGCTTTCATTTATATGCAGGGAGTTAAATGGACAGAGCTGGGATGGTGGAATTTCTCAGCAAAGCAGCAGAGCAGGGAGCTGGTTAGAAGTGAGCTAACAGCTTGTCCTCGCTGTGGTCGGTTAGCGGGGACAGTGGTCAGTTAGCGGGGACAGTGGTCTTGATGAGTAAGGTAGTGCTCTGTGCTCGGTAGGTTTGAAGGGCAGGATAGGGTGGTGTTTAAGGACTTCAATTTTGGAATTAGACTACGTGGTTCAAATCCTCTCTCTGCCACTTATTGGCTGTGAGATGGACAAGTTTCTCAACTGCCACCTCCCTCAGATTCCTCATCTATAAAATGGAGCTAATAATAGCGCCTAGCTCAGAGCATTGATTGAGAATTGAATGAGTTAACGTATATCAACTGTTCAGAGCAGCACCTGGCACATAATAAATGGAACATCAATATTAGCTGTTTTTGTTATTTCAGGAGGCAAGAGGTATTTTCTTTATCAGAGCAATCATTACATTCCCACTGCCATCTTAACAACAGACATGTTTATTGAAGTCAGATTTCTTTACTTTCTTAGAGAGATTCTCTACTTTAGGGTCTTTCTGGGACTAACGATCCTATCAATGTACTTTTAATACTCAAGAGCTACCGCTATATTTTCATGTAAATGTTTTAGTTGTTATCTTAGGAGTTTTAATTCAATACTTTATGTATCTTAAATCGTCTATGTATTTTAAAAATGTATGTCCCCCCCTTAAGAACTGAGAGGAGAAAATCCACCTAAGATGCAGAAGAATGCTTAATTTCAAAGATCTTCAAACTCGCCTTGACAGCATAAGTATCCTTGGACAATTTTGTTCCATTTGCCGTAAGCAAGAAAATGGCCTTTTCCTAATTATCTGTTCTAAATATGGGGATTATAATTTTTAGTGGTCAGATATCAAATGAATTGTTCAGAAACAAAATGAGATGGTCTGTTAATCAGTGTTCGTTAACGGAGGCAGGAGGAGGAGACTGCGGGCAACTGTGGAGCAGTGTTATTTACCTTTCCTGTTAAGAACCTGTCTGGACTTCCACAAACGGGGTACAGAAGACACTGATTCTACCTACAATTTGAGCTCTGAAAATTGTCCTGTGTCTGAGTGTTCTTAATGCCACCGGCATTTTTTCTAAACCACAATTTAAGGAAGAAACAGCAAGCAAGCGGCTTGCAAATGGGCCTCTGCACAAATGGACAACATTCCAGATGGGGTTTTATGGGGCTCTCCCTGCATTAAGCTGACCAAAATGGCGGGGACCCAGCGACAATAGATCCCTTTATTGTATTGTTTTGATGCAGAACAAGTGACATTCCTCAGGCCCCTTTTCATGTAACAGTCTGTCACAAAGTATGTGGGTTCTCTTCTTACCTGCAGAGCTGGGTTATATCAGCGGCAACACTTTTAGGCTTATCTGATGGCAAATGAAAACTGATACTGGTGGGGAGGGTGAGGACAACTTGGTTACCAGACAACCAGTCACCTCTGATTCTAAGTTCTTTGGACAGTTTCCATTTAAATCTGGAGAAATGTTTATGAGTAATGATATACCCATATATCCACAAATGCATTTATACAAGAAAAATAGAAAAATATGCGCATATGTGTTCCTCATATGATATGTATTATGCACTCATGCTGAGATTAGACATTATACCGTGGTTATGTGTATAGATAGGTTTGTGCATGTACCTGTTTATGTGCTATAATGTGACTATTTGTGTATGTGCATGTTTATGTTGATGTAAGTATACAGGGAGTAAAACCATTTTCCGTGACATTCTGAAAACAGTGCCTATGTGGCTACAGAGTGAACAAAACACCAAAGCCATTGATTATGTGAATACCCCTCATATAAGATGTAAATCCCACAAGAATCCTAAGTGTGAGAATTGCTGGCAAAGGGAGGCGTTCTTAGACTACCTTCTACAACATTCCTTGCAACCTCATGATTTCATTGTCCTGGAATGCAGTGTGAGGTAGATTTGCACCTTTTATCCCCCCTTGAGTAGAAAATTATAGGCCAGATGACAAGGAAACAAAGATCTGTTGAAAATGAACAATCTGTTTTGATTATTTTATGAATGATGACACAAACATTATGAATATTCAGTAATTACATATGCTAATACACACATTCAATATATCCAAGTTTTCACTTGCAAATATTTTCTAGAATGTTTTTCTATTGTTACATCTACTATCTATGGAAATTGTATCTTAGCCGCAGTCTTGAGTACATTTCAAAGAATCAGAGGTCACTGAAAGTGACTCCAGATGTGATTGAGTATAGAAACCGAAGACTGGCAGCCAGCATGCCAGATTTTAATTGCATTTGGGTTTTATTTGGCCACTCAGTGTGTATTTGTATATATGTGTGTGTGCATGTGTCTGTTTAACAGTTTTATTGAGGGTTTTAAAGCATACAGTATGATAGTTTTGCATAAAGGTATAGTACACCTGTGAAACCATCATTGCAATCACAATAATTAACGTATTCATAACCACTAAAAGTTTCCTCCTGGCCCTTTGTAACCCCTCCTTCCTGTCTTCAGCCCCTCTAGGCAACCCCTGATCTGCTTTCTTTTTCTTTTTGAAGGAGAGTTGTTTATGCTTTTTTTTTTTTGGTGAGAAAGACTGGCCCTGAGCTAACATCTGTTGCCAATCCTCCTTCTTTTTTTTTCCTTTTTTCTTCCCAAAGCTCAAGTACACAGCTGTATATCCTAGTTGTAGGTCATTCTACTTCTTCTATGTGGGATGCTGCCACGGCATGGCTTGATGAGCAGTGCCACGTCCACGCCCAGGATCCAAATCGTCAAACCCTGGGCCACCAAAGTGGAGCATGTGAACTTAATCATTCAACCACGGGGCCAGCCCCCGATCTGCTTTCTGTGACTACAGATTAGTTTACATTTTCTAGAATTTTCTATGAATGAAATCATATAGTATGCACTCTTTTTCTGTCTGGCTTCTTTGACTCAGCATAATTATTTTGGGATTCATCTCAAAGTCATAATAATTATAGAGGTTTTCTCCTATGTTTACTTGTGAGTTTTACAGTTTAGGTTTTACATTAAGGTCTATATCCATTTTAAGTTAATTTTTGTACATGGTCTGAGGTATGCATAGCAGTTCATTTTTTTTTTTTGGTATGAATGTTGAATTGTTCCAGCACCATTTTTTGGACATACTACCCTTATTCCACTGAATTACTGTGGTACTTTCTCAAGCTGGGGCAGTTCTGGGGCTTACCTCATTTTCCGTTCCTCAGAGGTCACTGTCCCTTGTTGACTGATGTCCAGTGTCTTGAAATCATTGTTTCATATATTTTGTGTGTTTTTTGTTTATTTCAGGTGGGAGGGTGAGTCTCATTCCTGCTACTCCATCTTGGTGAGAAGTAAAAGTCCTCCACTTGGTGTTTTTTGGGAAATAATTAAATTTGTTCCCAACAGATAAAGTTAGCAGATATCGTATGCAAATCTAGATTTCTGACTTTTCATGAAAAATCTGCAGATTTGGTAAAATGAGACACACGCTCCAGAAGGCATCAGTGGATTATGGAGAGCACTATCTTCGAGGCAGGAGATCCCTAGTTCCGCACAGTCCCCGCCTGGTGTGCTCCACTCACTTAAATTACCTCCTCCACCCCCTTAAGCCTGATCAGTCCGAAGTTCTCATTTTATTCAGGAGGAAAGAGAGAGAGGCAAATTAGAAGGAAATTAGAGAGGATGACATTAGAATCTGGGTTCTCTGGCTCCAAACCTAATAGTTTTTCCACAGAGATTGACCAAGTATATTGCATTATTGGTATGGAGATGAGCAAGCTGAAGGTCAGAATAATTGGCGACAGAGTAGATGCTCAAAGCCTGTAGCTCACACTCTTCTTACATCTCTTGACATTGACCTCTGACTTTTATTATAATTTATCTGTTGCCATATTTGGAAGCTAACTATGTAGCAGGATTTAACTGTTACTTAGTTCCTTTCAAGGAGTTGTTCATTCAGCAGAACTACCTTTTGAGGATGAGGTTCATTTTTTTCTCATTAAATATATTGCTTACACACTTAGTAGAATGGCCAAAATCCGGAACACTGACAGCACCAAATGCTGGCGAGGATGTGGAGCAAGAGAAACTCTGGTTCATTGCTGGCGGGAATGCAGACACTTTGGCGGTTTCCTACAAAGCTAAAATACTCCTACCATCTGATCCAGCCATTGTGCTCCTTGGTATTTATTCAAAGGTGTTAGAAACTTATTTCCACACAAAAGCCTGAACACGGATGTTTATGGCAGCTTTATTCACAACTGTGAAAACTTGGGAGGAACCAAAATGTCTTTCAGTAGGTGAATGGATACATTAACTAGGACAATCCAGACAATGGAATATTATTTAGGGCTAAAAAGAAATGATTTATCAAGCCATAAAACAACACAGAGAAAACTTAAATGCATATTATTAAGTGAAAGAAATCAATTTGAAAAGGCTACATAATGAATGATTCTAACTATATGACCTTCTTGTTCTAAAACTATGGAGACAGTAAAAAGGTCAGTGGTTGCCAGGGGTTGGTGGGGGAGGAGGGGTAGAGGGCAGGGAGGGGTAGGCAGAGCACAGAGGACTTTTAGGCACTGAAAATACTCTGTATGATATCATAATGATGAATACATGTCATTATACACTTGTCCAAACCCATAGGATGTACAACACCAAGAGTGAACCCTAATGTAAACTATGGACTTTGGGTGATTACGATTTGTCAATGTAGGTTCATCAATTATAACAAATGCACCACTCTGGTGGGAGATGTTGACAATGGGGGAGGCTGTGCATGTGTGGGGGTGGGGGCTATATGGGAAATCTCTGCACCTTCCCCTCAATTTTGCTGTGGACCTTAAACTGCTCTAAAAAATTAGTCTTAATAAAAAAGTGAATAAATTGCCTGCAGCATTTATATTGTTTCAAACTGTCTTAATGAGTTCCCACCATAAGATGATATTGAAATGACCAGAATGGAGAGAATATATTTGCAAAATTTCTCATCTATTCATGACTCTTTCTTAGATTATCAAAGATGTTTGTATCAGTGTAAATGGAGAAATTCAATCTGTTAGCCTGGGAAATTATGTGATTGAAAGATATACCCATCCTTTTCTTTTCCGAACGGATTAGCCAAAATATTATTAAGCTGTTGTGCAGTGTATAGGAATAAAGGTCAAAAAACAAACCATAAAACCAGTAAGAATCATGTGAAGTAATACATTCTTAGTAGACAGGTTGCAAAAATGCATATGATACATTTTATCATCTTGCAAAAATCTGCCTCTTTACTTTCAGATGTTAGATGCAATAAAAATATAGACTGTGTAGAATAATTTAGAACTTTTGATGTCCTATTTTGGCTTTAAAAAAACCTGTACCAAAAACAGAACTGAAAGTATAATATGGAATTATTTTGGTATTATTTTACTGAGTTACCACAGATGACTATTTCTGATTTAAAAATAAAAAGGAATTGTTAAATTATCTTACGATTTTCACATTTAGGATTATATTAGATACCTAACAGAAACTGTTTTACCTGCTTCCAACAGCTTCTAAAAGTGCCTGTGTAACAATGAATACTATAGGACATTCCAAAAGCAAAGTGGGAACATGCTTTTACTGAAATAGTAGTTAACAGCAGGTCTTGGGCTTCTGGGGGCTATGTCCCCTTCCATCCAGTGCCTGGGGAGCTGCACTCACCCATGGGACGGAAGAGAGAAGCTCAGGGCGTGGGTTTCTGCTTTCTAGACCTGATAGTATTTGGCTGTGGGATAGTTTACGTAAGTTCCCAGCTAGTAAATTCTGCAGTTTTAACAGGTTTTCAAGGGAGGGTTGGTCAAAACCACCAAGCAGCTCTTTCTCTTTCTTTCGTGTGGCTTGTCTCTCTTAGTTCCCATTTCTCTCTCTGTCTTTTCCCCTCCTACTCTGCAACTTCTTGGGATCTGCTTCTTTCTAGAATCAAGCATGGCCATATTTTTCTCTCCTAGAGAATAGAGAAGTTTATTTTAAACATATTTAAACATCTGAAAAAGTCTTTTTTTTGTTGTTGAAAGTATAAAGTGGTCTTTCTAGCCACTGCAGCATAGAAAGCTGCGTATGTTCTCTGCTTCGTTTGCCAAAAGGCCTGCACAGGCTTTGTACATTTTGGTGCTTGGGGACTGTCAGATATGGTCTTCAGAGCCTTATTTTAAAGATGATGGTGGGAGCCTCCTTGTCTCCTGGTGTGGTTTCACTTCCCAGGTCTATGAGCACTTCCAGGTTGTTCATCTAGCCCTGCAGATTCTGGGGCTGCTGAAGAGGCTGTTGGGCAAAGCAGGCATCTCCTATTGAGTCCTGGCTGCATTGTGTCTGTCCCACAGGCCTTCTCCACAGGATATCAGGAATTTCTTCCTCTTGTGTCCTACTGTATCAGTTACATAGAAATCCACTTTAGGAATCAGTCTTCTAGAGGGCCCAGATGAGTTCATACAGTCTTAACAGATCATTGCCAACTTGCCCTTCAAGTTCCATTTCAGTTTGATAAGACTGTCAGCACTGCACAGGTACTCAGGGACAGAGGCCACATTTCAGAGGCTCCGTACATCCGTACAGATTCTGTGATTATGTGTGGACTTTTGTATTGAATGATGTTGAATTCAGAGAGATGACAGAGCTTATTAAAGTGGATAAAGTGAAAATTGTAGCCTATGATGGTAAAAATACTTGCTTCAGTACTACAGAATGGATGGAGAAAAATGGCTATTTAATGCCATCTGTTGTCATGAGACATCACTTTATGAAGAACTGCGTAGAAGAGACTTTAAAAAAATTATTCTAGAAATGTAGAGGTGTTACACTATTTGGAGAATGTCAGTAGAGAGAAGCTTATAACTCTATGACCTCTTATATTATCTTTGTTATGCAGCATAAGGAAACATAACTTTTTATGACAAATCAAAATTGTTGCCTCTCTAATAAAAGTATTTAATAAACTCATTTTAAAACTCGATGTGAGTAATAATTCGTGGAGCTAAGTTAGCAATATGAAGATATTACATAAAGATTTTGAAAGAGCACCACGTTTATTAAAAGGGAAGTTAGAAAAATATATCATTTCAGTAAAGTCATGTTAGTTTTATCAATTGTAACTTTTGCAATTGATAAAAAGCATTAGTAGGGGACAATAGCAAATTCTAGATGGAATTTTACTTAGAAAATCTGTTTCTTAAAGTACAAAACCGGTAGTGACATTGGTATGAGAATCCTACTAAGAAATACAACTCTATTAGAAAAAAGTAGATAATCTTTAGACAGCATCTCTAACCAAAACAAACCAACCAAGCCAAACCAAAAAATCCTGTTCCCAATAATATGAAATAGTCCCCATGTGACATGTAAATTATTTCTTGAACTGACCATATCGATCAAGTCTCGTATGTTTTAAATCTTACATCCTACCATTTGTTAGACTTTTAATTAAAAAATCTTACTAAATCTAAAATAAAATATGGGTGTGGAGACTCTTGAAGTCTTAAAGTTGAAACTTTCAATGCTTGGATTCATCTCGGTGAACAGGAATGGAGCAAGTTGGAGCAAGACTAGATGTTTTCTTGATCCTTCTTGTGATTTTAGTAGCTAACTCTTCTGTAATGCTCTCCTGCTGCCTTCTCTTTTGAAATAAAGAGGGACCTGCTATCATTTGTGTGGAACAACCCAAGCAGAAAGAAGCCATGAGGAGAGAACATTCTCCAAGGAGCAGTAGCTGCTGACCCGCTTTAGCCCATCCTGGGATTCCAGGCCTTCACTGTAATAGCTTGGGTCTGCCCAATCCAGGTATACATACATAATACCTGTAACAATAACTTTAGCATGGGACTTTCTGAAGATTAGCAAAAGAGGTATTAGGATACAGTGACGCACTGAACACAGTGTGATTCCAGAGCACGCCCATCAGAATCATCTGGGCTATGCTTGAGATCTTGAACTCCATCTTAATCCCACTGAATCTGAAACTCTCGGGGTGTGGCCTGAAAACCTGCAATTTTAACAGGATCCCCAGATAACCCCCACTGAATTTTGAAAAACTTTGCTCTTCTAGTTAGTTTCACTCTCTCTGCATTCAAATCTTGATCTTCCTCCTTTTATCTGTGTGATCTATGAAAGCTCTTTAAGGTCTCTGAGTTCCATTTCCCTTCTCCATGAAATAGGAATAATGATGGTACCCACCTTTTAGGGTCGTGCTGAGAACTGCATGAGATAGTGCTGTGAAGCCCTTTACCAGAGTCTGGCTCGTAGCAAACGCTCATAAATTTGAGAGGCTATTCTTATCATTATTATAAAATGTTTTATGAAGGATATCAGAATCTCTACTCAGACTTGAGAGCAATATGGAATGTATGTTTACAGAATGAATACAGACTATATAGTGGATTCTGATACTGAATTATAGCACCTCTTTCCTAAGCTGGTTAAAGTAATGGTCACTTCCTTAGCTTCGCCTGCATCTTCTTGTCCCAGGTTCTGCTGATGTTCTCTGGGGGCTCTGTTTGGTTCTTGTCCCTCAGAGGCAAGGGTACAGCCCTCTTTTCTCGGTTTTAAGGCTGCTACTCCTGAGTTTCTGCTTTTGAACCAGTTCCAAAGGGAGACATTAGCAGATGATCTACGAAGAAGGCTTTGATGCTCTTCAGTGTGTCCTGCCAATGCTGTCACTTTTCCTGACTTGTCAACCCTCCTGGTCTTTGAGCACAAGGCCCTACAGCTGTCCCTCTCTGGTCACTCTCCTGTCCCAGCCTGCATCCTCTCTCTGTTGTGCTCAGCTTTTCCTGCAGACCACAGCCTTCTGCTGTGTTTATGGAATCCCATTTTCTGACATTTGGCAGGACGAATCGCTTTCTCGTGGCCACTTGAGCACCAGAGGGAACTCTTCATTGCAAATGGGGTGACATTTTCTGGATAACACCAGTAAATATCACATATGCTCCCTTGTTCCCATAAATGATTTTCTTAACTGTTCCATCACTTTAAATTTGTTGGGGTTTAGGAGCTCTATCAATGGTAAAGAATTACTGATTCTGAGGGGTTGAAAGGTTCTTAAACCATCATTTATTTGACTCTTTTCCAGAAAATATTTTAGGACAAATCCAAATCTTTCAGGCTCAAGAAGCATAATAAATGATAATTCTATTTTTTTAGATTAGCCTGGCAGCCCAATACCTATGATGTAAACTTGAAACTGTCAAGGTTAGTGGGAACGTCCTATAATCCTCACTTCCCTTTTATGGCTGCAGCACTAAGCCAGGCATTAAGGGAGACACAGAGGGCCCTGCCTTCTAGGAGGGTGCATCCCAGCTGGGGAGCTGAGACCCACGGGTACAATAGCTTTTCAACAAGGCTGGGTGAGGATGCGAAGTAGTGCTGAAGTGCAGAGGACGTGGAGAGGGAAGAAACATGTGTGGGCCAACATGATTTCTTGGCCATTGCCCATCTGCATCCTTTGCTTCCCCTCCACTCCTCTTACCCCCAGATGCTGACCTCACATGGGTCTTGTCCAGGTATTTGTGGGTGAAGCACCACAGGGATGAGTCTGGCAGTCTTAGGAAGTTGGCTGTCATTGGCTTGCTGCATCTCATTGGCAAAGAAAGAGAGGAAGGAGGTCAGCACAGAGTGCGTGCGACTGACAGTGTGGGCAGGTGCTGTCTGCATTGTCTCGGCCCGACCTCCAGCAGCCCTGTGGGCAGGAGGTATCTTCCGTTTAATGGGCAAAGGAACTGAGGCTGAGAGGTTTGGGAACTTTCCCAAGTCACCATCAATTAGTAAGTGGACTTGGGTTAAAATTCAGGTCTTTCCAAGGCCATGACAAACGATGCTCTGGACTGTTCATGTTGAAGGACCAGTGTTTTAATGGTCAGGAATTGCTCTCTAGGTGTCTTCAAGTTCAGCAGTGGCCTGATACACCAGGGAGGCACTTATGGGGTGAACTGTGAGGCGACCAGGCAAACATGCTATAGTCCCCGAGCCATCACCATTCATGATGCATCCCTGGGGGCTAATGGCCTCCCTCCCTGCCTCCCTCCTTCCTTCTTTCCTTTCTCTCCCTGCCTCCCTCCCTCGCACCCTCCCTCCTTTCCTTCCTTCATTGCGTGTTGTTTCAGTCAGCTCAGGCTGCTACGACCAAATCCCACAGACTGGGTGCCATAAACAACAGACATTTATTTCTCACAGTTCTGGAGGCTGGGAAGTCCAAGATCAAGGCACCAGTGGATTCAGTGCCTGGTAAGGGCACACTTCCTGGTTTTCAGATGGCTGTTTTTTCATTGTATCCTCACATGGCAGAGAGAGAGAGAGAGACAGAGAGAGAGAGAGAGAGAGAGAGAGAGAGAGAGAGAGAGAGAAAGAGAGAGAGAGAAAGAGAGGGAAAGAGAAAGATACTATTTCTCTCCTGTCTCTTCTTGTAAGGGCACTAATCCCATTTTGAGGGCTGCAACCTAATGACCTAATTACTTCCCAGAGGCCCTACCTCTTAATACCATGACATTGGGGATTTGGGCTTCAACACGTGAATTTGGGGGGGGGGACACATATGTTCAGTGTATAGCACATGCTGTAGCTACTGTGAGAGTTAATCAGAGACTCTCATTGTACATCCTGCAAACCAGGGCACTCTGAGTCTCGGAGTTTATTTTATGGTAGAAGGCAGACTTTAGACTCATGGTCCAGATTAGGGCGAAAGGGCAGAGCATTCCTGGAGCCTGGGACTCTCTCAGTTCAGGGGATGCAGGTCCTTATCAGAGGGCAGCATCAGGGCGACACATGTCCACCGACCAGGAGATGATAGGATATTGTCCAGGAGACGACAGGCTCTGAGCGGGTGGGGAGGAGTGCCCCACTTTTGCTGGAGGATGGGGCTTCTGAGTCTCACATAAGGCAGCTGTGTGCAGAGAGCCAGAGTGTGCAGGGCAGGTGCAGACCAACAGAGACGGGTGGGGCGCAGCTGCAAGGCAGGCACTACTCTTGGCACTTTTTCTTCTCTGACCTTGAGTTTCCCCAGGTTGTGCCAGTCAATCAACCCCACCTCCCCATCACTGGGGATCCTGGAACCCGAATGAATAATCCCCCATATTCTTTTGGGAATATGGAATTGGACTGGGAGAGCTAGAAAGTCTGAAGGAGATTCCATGAGGCCCTAGTACTCAGAGGCCCCTATTCCTTGGATTGTCTGTGCCACTTGACAGAGTGGTAAGAACACTTACGAGTTTTGGAGTCAGACAAATCTGGAACCAAATCCAAGCTCTTCCATTTATTAGCAGTATGCGTTTGGGCAGCGTGCAACTAGTATTTATTGAATGTCTACTGTGGGTCAGACACTGACCAGGTATTAACACCTTGCCAGTACTAATTTACAAGTATTTTTAAGTATTTAGAAGTACACTGTGAGGTAGAGGTTATTATTAACTTCATTTCACAGATGATGAAACAGGCACAGAGGAGTTGAGTAACTTGCCTACAGTGACACAGCAAAGACTGGAACCCAGGGAATGTGCATTCAACACCTATGTTCTTAACCACTAAGCACTCCTACCTCTGTCTCTTTTTCTGTAAAACAAGGATAAAAATAGCTACCTTAGTCAGGTGAAGATGAAATTAAATGAGATGCCAAAAGATGAAGCACCCTTCTTTGCCTGGGTCATAGCAGGCACTCAACCATCAGCAGCTGCCATTCCTGCCTGCCTTTCCCAGGGTATGCAGGCCCATGCCCTTATCTGAACCAAGCTGGAGCCTCTCCCCTCCTGTGTGTCCACCTTTCCTGCCCCTGGGCTCCCTGCTGTCCTTCTGTTTGCACTTGTCACTGCAGCTCCACCTCCTCATTTCTGCAGTTGTCCATAACTCATTACAGATGCTGCGTGTGAGCCTTATTCACGTGATATCTCCTCCACAGGCTGCTGCCTGGCCTGTGGCACCTTAGAAGGTGCCACACCTTAATCTCCTGGAGTGCTTCTCTGCATCACCCTGCGGGGTGGGTTACTTCTGGGAAGGGCGTCTCTCTTTGTGTGGCTTCTTGCTAATTTCTCTTTCGGTGACAGTCCATTTCCTGACCTTTCCCTGGTGCCCCTTTCCCACTTCTAATGTCCTATCTGGAGTCTGCCTTATTTTGTCCCCTGCTGTTGCTGTGACTGAGCAGCCCCTGTAGCGTCTGAGAATCCCTTAGAGAGAGAGTTCCAAAGCCAGGGTATCTCCATCACTATCATGCAGAAGGCCCTTCCTGACTAGTTTCCATGGGCAACCAGCCGTGTTACCTGCGATCTGGTCCCTTTTGGCTTCCCAGAGGGTCCGGTCAATGGGAGGCACCAGCAGCAGATGCAGAGGGAGGGCTAGCTGCACCCGCCACCACACTCTGCGTCCCACGGGGCTCCAGTGGCACCATCTCCTCCCCGGCCTCTTCAGCCCCTGACGTGCTAATGCCTGCTAGTCTCTGGGTCCCCGCCCACCCTTATTTATTCCCTTAACCCTCCCACACCTGTATGTGCAGTCCCTTGTGAATGCCTCCACGATATAGTGACATGAGATGAATTCTGCGCCCTTTTGGGACTCCACAGACTTGTGTGGTTAGAACTGAAAGGCCACTGCGGGGTGTCTTTTATCATCCTCACCTTTACGAGCATAACTCTTATTCTACTGAGTGAGAAGATGAAATTTAAAAGGATAACACGATGTCTACAAGTACTTGGCTGTCTCCTTCCTGTTAGAAATGGGGATGATTATTTACCAGGGCCCGATGGAGAGCGTGGCTTGGTGGAGAAAGTTCTGGTTAGTAAGGTGCTCTGCTTTGGAGACCAAGATTTTTATTTTTTTATTATATTATTATTATTTTTTAATTTATTATTTTTTGTGAGGAAGATTAGCCCTGAGCTAACATCTGATGCCAATCTTCTTCTTTTTGTTTGAGGAAGATGATTGTCGCTGAGCTAACATCTGTGGCAATCTTCCTCTGTTTTATGTGGGATGCTGCCACAGTGTTGCTTGATGAGCGGTGCTAGGTTCGTGCCCAGGACCTGAACCTGTGAACCCTGGGCTGCTGAAGCAGAGTGCACGAACTTAAACACTATGCCACTGGGCAGGCCCCTATTTTATTATTTTTAAAAAATATTCTAACCTTGTGACTTTGGGAAAATCACAAATCTCTTAATCTCAATTTTCTTATTCAAAATTATGAAACCACTGACCGTATGAGGTCTACAGTTACTTTTAGCTCTAATAAGTTAAATATCAGGCAAAGGGGCCACTACCTTGGACACTAAGAGTTGGCTGAGGACCTTGGCCTTCCTGTCTGGGAGACATGTGAAGGCCACCTGGTGCATTTCCCCATCTGCCCCTGATTTCCATCCCTGATGTTCCTACCTTGGCTTTGAGCACCCTGTATCTGATCTGATTTCTTCGCTGCCCTTTCCCCCCAGGTTGATGAGCCCAGTCTGGGCACTGGGCTGTGTACTGGCTACCCCACATCCCCCCCTGAGCAGGAGGGACCCATACTCTTCATATTCTTCTTGCCGCAAATAATCCACAATCAATCTATAAATCAAAATTGGGGTGAGTTTATTATGAGGCAGATCTAAGGACTAGCTGGGGGCCTTCCTTCCCCGAGGAAGGAAGGGCAAAGAAGTGGGGTGTACACAGTGGTTATGTACCATCTCGGAACAAAGAGCATCCATCACATATGACAGGAATGTCCCATTTACAGTTCTAACGGGATGCCTAGCTGGCACAACAGATCAGTGGTCAGCAGGTCAATGGTCTCAAGGTGAGGACAGCAGGTCAGTAATTAATCCTTAGTTTCCAGGAAGAGATGCTTATCTTTAAAGAAATGCCGATGTAGGAGGAAGCTACATCCCTATCTGTAAGGGCATCATTCTTCTCTCTAGGACATTGTAAATACTTAAAGCAGATGTACAATGCACGCTCAACAGGCCACACCAGGCCCTTTTGGAAAAACAAGGTCAGGCTGACTAAGTTTTAACCCAAATGTCTTCCTCATATACTCTGATATATCCTATTGGTTTTTATTTATTTATCACTCTTTACTGAGACACCAGTGCCACAGGAATTGGAGTCTTGCTGGGAGAACTGATCTCCCTCAGGATCTGACTTCAGGGCTAAATTCATGGTGTCCTTAAAAGAGAATAAAGGAAAAGGTGTAGATTGAAAACAAAAACCACATCTCTCTTGGTTTTCCTGGTTCTGGTATGGATCTGGAAAAGGAAGAAAGGAAGGAGGATTACAGAGAGATTTCTCGGGGTCAGGCAGTGTGCTAAGCAATTTACACACATGCTCTCATCTCATCCTACAGTAGCCATATTATCCCCAATGTACAGATGGTAAAACTGAGGCTCAGAGAAATACAGTCCATTGCTGGACCCATCTCAGTCATGGCTGTGCCAAAGGATTAGGCCTAACTTCTCCAGTTTGGTTGAATCCTAAAATCATTTCTGACCTTCCCAGTCTTGGTTCGCATGCAAAATGGGTCCTCACTTCCCCACAGTTTAAGACAGATGGTGTGTTTCGTTTACCCTTCTCTTTGGCCCTTCTTTTGTCAAAGTTTGCTTACTCACTTTCTATTTTACATTTTATTTTATTTCTGGTCTTTCACTAACTGGAAGATCATTGGGTGTCTGCAGGTTTTATTTTCCTGCTTGTTTGCTCTCTTTAGTGCTTTTTCAGAAGCTGCTGTACCAGGCCACAGACAAGGAATGAGAGAAACAAGGTAATACAGGTTCCCCAACAACACAAGGCCATGACCATATGGAAATTCTTCCTCGTGGAGGGAACCCAGAGAAAAATGTCTCTGCCCTATGTGTCACATATGCAAAGCCACTCTGCCAGTAACCCAATACCTTTTCCACCTCCAGTGTGCAGACTATGATAGCTTTTTGCTCAAGATAACATCATTCACCTTGACAAAGTCAAATCTCTTATTTCCATTTTCTCTCAGTCTTCACATTCTTATCCCCACTCATAATATCATTACCAATTCCTTTATCCACCGGTTGTTCAAGTAGTTTCTAATGACTTTAATTTGAACAGTTGAGGCAAACATTTGTAACCTTCTCAGGGAAATGGTGGGCCATTTGTGTTAGAAAGAATTTTTCTCTCTCCAGTGCTAAAACGGAATCATCTCTCAGGGACCTGGGCGACAACTGTGCCCTGGAAGGATTTGATTTCGGTATCTGCCAGCGGCAGGAGTAACTCCAGTATGTATACAAAATACCCTGTGGGTTGTTTACCTTCAAATGGTCTCATGAAAACTAATTACAGTAAACTACACTTTCTGTATCTTCTGAGGAAAAATATTGAAACAGTTGGCCTCAACAGGCTTTTCAAGTTCTTGTTTATATTTTTCTTTTCCAAGAGGAGGAGAACAAAGAATGAAACTCACCTTCACTCAGTAGAGGGGACCATGGAGACGTCACCAGAGTAGTGGGCCATATATGTATTTCCTGTTTGCTGGTTTGTTTCTGTCTCTCTCTTCCCTACCTCCCCTCCCACCCCAGTTCTGCCTGTTAGTACTCAGGTGTCCTTGGGTGAGTTATTTAAGCTCTTTGAACCCAGTTTTGTGCCAGTTGTGCTATCTCGAGAGCAGTTGTTCTCAAGATGTGGGTTCTCAAGAACCCAAGTGATTCTCTGGGGTCAGTTTTGTCCCTCAGGGGACGTCTGGCAATGTCTGGAGATATTTTTAGTTGTCACAATTGGTTGGGGTGGTGCTACTGACATCTAGTGGGTGGAGGCCGGGGATGCTGCTAAAGCCCCTACAGTGCACAGGACAGCCCCTCCTCCACAACAAAGAATGATGTGGCACCAAATGTCAAGAATGCCAAGGTTGCCAAGCCCTCCTTTCGAGGTTGTGGTGAGGAGAAATGCTAGAATTAAGTGCTTTCTAAATTGTTTAGAGCTGTGTAAATACACAGCGCTGCTATAGCTTCTTCCAGATGTGGGCGCTAATTGTGTCTCTGTACCTAGTTAGTATCCAACATGCCCTAAGCATCATTTACACTCTGGGACTCCATTTCTTTATTATTAAAATATATTAGGCTTCATGATCTCCAAGATCCTTTCTGGCTCTGAGAATCTATGTGGGAAAATGTACATTATATGTACATGGGCCCCAAGTTGACAACATCAGTGGTTGCTAATTTCAGCATTTTTTACCCTCATGCAGATCACTGACCTGAATCTTTTCTCTCCAGATAAACTTGAGATTTGTTAAGAGGGAGGAGACAAAGAATTCTTAACTTTGTTCCTTTAACAGGCAGACAAAATCTATCTGTGGCCGTGTTTCTT
Organism: Equus przewalskii; assembly: GCF_037783145.1. Lineage (NCBI taxonomy): Eukaryota > Metazoa > Chordata > Mammalia > Perissodactyla > Equidae > Equus > Equus przewalskii. Next base: position 21,598,573 of record NC_091852.1, read on the forward strand.
TTTGTACCACAGTGAATAATGTCAACATGGACAGCAGTAACCACAAAAGCCAACACTTACATAGTACTTACCTGGTACCAGGCACTTGGATATCTACTGGAGGCCAGGCCCTGCCCTAGGGCTCTAGCTACAGGATCTCATTTTATTATCACGGCATGCCTGGACTATTGGTATTATTGGTCCAATTTTATAAATGAGGAAAAAGAAGCTCAGAGAGGCTAAGAAACTCACCTGAAGTCACACAGCCAATGAGTCATGGAATTGCTTTAAAATACAAGGCCTGGGGCTTTCCACTTCTCTATATTCATACTTGAGGTGGTTGTTTTAAAAACTGCAATGGAATTTGAAATTGCAATGGAAGATTAAAGAACAGTAAAATGAGTGCCAAGAAAGTTGGTGAAAACCCCTCCATTTTGTAAAGCTTGATGCTTGGCAGGTAGATGTGTGGCATCTGGTACATTGGAGAAGAGGCACTCCTAGTAAACATTGCCATCAGCCTGAGCTACCAGAGATCAGGGAAGGACAGCCTGGATAAGTGGCCCATCTCTGCCTTCTTTCAAGTAATTAATAAAATAGCTCCGGTGGAAAGGGCTTGGGCAGAGCTCCAGGTAGTAGTGGTAACATTATTCATGATAATTGAGAAAACAGTGGTAACACCCAACTGCTATTGGTTTTTCAAGATTTTCTCAATTATTCTTTTAATTATTCCCTGACTCCCATTATATTCTATTGAATAACAACAATAAACAGCACCTACAGGTTTCTGGGTTCTGTCTTTAAACCCAGCACATAAGAATAAGGATTTCAGAGTATGATTGAATGGGGTTTAGAACATATAGGGATCAATTATTCCCCTTTGATGTCCACAATCCTCTAACAGTGGCTCTCAATCTTGGGTTCCCCTGGGGACCTTTGAAAAATCCTGATGCCCAGGCTACACCAAGGCCAATTAAATCAGAATCTCCAGTGGGACCTGTATTAGTAATTCTTAAAGCTCCCCATGTGATTCCAATGGGTCGCCATGTTTGCGAACCAGTCCGCTACATTAGGGGCCTTTAAACTTCTGTGTGTATCAGAATCACTGGAGAACTTAGTGAACTCACAGGGGCCCAGGCCCCATCCTCCTTCATTGAGCTGAGGGCCTCTGGGCTTGTTATTAACTCCCAGGTGGTTCTAGTAAACACCATAGTTGAGAATCATCACTTTATTTCACTCCTCTTTAGGATTTATTCCATTTCTAGGATGAAAAGCTGACTTTACAGTATTCCAAGATGAGGAATTACCTAGTTAAAATCATATGCAGGTGGATATGTTGTGGGTCCAACTGTCAGCTGGACTGATGAGCTGTGGGCCAACCATCAGTCTATTCCCCGTGTCCTGCAGATGCCGTCCTTGGCTTCCTCAGCCCTTTCTTTCTAGATCCTTCCTGACTACGGCTCCTAGTCCAATTTGGAGGTATGTCTCTTTCCTAATTTGAAAATACAGTAAATTTGTACGTATATATTTTATATATATAATCTATCCCTGATACATATTGATACTTGGTTCATAGGCGATATGACAGTTGCTTAGTTATAAACTTAGGGTGAGGCCACTTCCTGTAGACATCTATATTAGGATTCTCCAGAGAAACAGAACCAATAAGAGAAATATTTATATAAAATTAATTTTATTTAATGTGACATATATTAATATATAATATGTAAAAATTAATGTATAATTATTATGTATTAAATATATACACATATGTATTGTGAAGACTTGGCTGGTGTGATATGGAGGCTGAGGAGTCCCATGATCCGCTGTGTGCAAGCTGGAGACCCAGGAAAGCCGGTGGTGTGATTCAGTTTGAGGATGGGAGAGGAAGAGAGACGTCCCAGGTCAAGCACTGAGGCAGAAGAAAGGGGCAGATTCCTCCTTCCTTTGCTTTTTGTTCTATTCACGCCCTCAATGGATTGGATGATGCCTGCTCACCTTGGGGAGGGCCATCTTCTTTACTGAGTCCACCAACTGAAATGCTAATCTCCTCTGGAAACACCCTCACAAACACACCCAGAAATCTTGTTTAATCAGGGCACCCCAAGTCTGGTCAAGTCGACGCATAAAATTAACCCTCACAACACCTTACATCTGATTGTACTTCTGGTTGTTCTCACAGCATTCGATGCCTTCTGAATTGCTATGCCTCTAAAAGAGCCTTTGTTGTTACTGCAACAATCCCCACGTTCCAGAAACACCCCCAAGTCTCCCCAGGGTTTGTATGGTCGTGTGCCTCAGTGGGCTCTCTGAGATTAAATAGCTGAATCCGCAAAGCTCAAATTAGTTACATTATGGACACAATCCAGTCCATAGCAGGTTGGCTGCCCAGTCACAGACTTCCGGGCTGCTGGGAGAGCTGGACTTTACCAGGTTCTTTCCATGCTATGCTTGGATCATCTACAAACAGAGTTCAGATCTTGCCTCTCCTCTGCTCAGAGCCCTGAACTGGTTTCCCATCTCTCAAAGGGTAGAAGTCTTTGTAAGGCCTTTCAGGACCCGCCCCTCACAGCTCTTCTCCTGGTACACTGTGTGCAGCCACCTCAGCTTCTTTCCTGTCCTTTGAACATACAGGCATACTTCTACCTCAGGGCCTTTGCACTGATGCTCCCTGCCTGGAGAACTCTTCCTCCTTCAAGTATTTGCTCAAATATCACCTTTACACTTATGCCTGTCCTGACAATCCTATTTAAAATTATTACCCACCCCTCTCACTGGCAGTGCTCACACCACACACCCTGCTTTATTTTCCTCCACAACCCTTACCAAAATCTAATAGATGAATATTTGCTTAGTCATTTTCTTTATTGCCTGTCTTCTGCCATTAGAATGTAAGCTCCATCATGGCAGGAACTTTGTGTTTGGTTCATGTTGTTTCCCCAAGGTCTAGACTCTGAGTAAGGCCTGGCACATGAAGGGTATTCAATAGACATCTGCTGAATAAATAAATGAATTTTCTTGCTGAGACAGACAGTGCTGGCCCGGAGCTGTGGTAGACCTGGAATTGCCCAGTTCAATGCTTTTCTGTTCTAGGCGATGCTCCATTTTGGAATAACTCAATTGAAGTTAGTTTCCGGCATGAGACCAACCTTACACAGGTGTTCATTCTAGACGTTTCAATCTCTCAAATGAACTGCCTGCTCCTAAACATCTCCCCACTGGCCTGCCAAATCCCAAAATGGTCTTTCCAGCGTGTTTATCCAAGTGAAACTATCTTGCTGAGAATAGCAATAGTAAAAACAATGACAAATGTTTGTTCAGTGTTCAGCACATGCCAAACACTGGACTGCCTGCCAATGTGCGTTGGCGCATTTCATTTTTCTGATAAACTTAAATGATCAGGGGCTATTGTTATGTTCGTGTTATAGTTGAGGGACTGAGAGTTTGAGTGTTAGAGGCAGAGTGGGGCTTGTTTGGGAGAAAGGGCATGTTTGGGGCTTCTCCAGGGAAAGGAACGGCATATTTGAAGCTTTAGAAGGAAGGGAGGGTGCAATGTACTGGAGGTACTGGAAGATATCCAGAATGGCGGGAGGGGACAGTGCGCGTGAAAATAAGTCATGCCGGGGATGGAAGAGGTGTTAACACTTTAGGTTCATCAACTTCGAACCGCTTATACAGGTACTTTGGTTAATATTTCACCAATCTTTAGTTTCTGAAGCCCGTGAGATTCTTGTCTATCATTCTGGTTGTTCCTCCACCTTACAGGGAGTTTGTTAGTTTTCACCCAAAGTTCTAGTGTTTTTCTGGGCATCTCTAAAATCAGAGAAGTACAGTCTTTCCTGATTGAAAACAATGTGTTCACTCTCACTATTTGCTCATAATTTTGCTCTTGCTGATTGTCAGAGACCTTTGTTTTATAAAGAAAAGTTACATCATTCAGAGTTACTGTTCTGGTTGATTCTGCTCCCAAGTGATAAAAATGGAACCTGGTGTCCCAGAAGTTTACAGCATAACCTATTTTTTAGGATTATTACTTCACTTTAAGATCAAGCTAAAGGGGATAGTTTCAACTTGATTGAAAATAGCTAAAACAGTGGTTAGGGATGAGTTGAAAAAAGTCACAACACTTAAGTTGGCAAAAAAACACCATTTATGTAAATAAAGTCTTTCTAGATTTGTGTTTACTAATAGCAAAGGCGTTCTTGTTATATGAGATGTATTGATAATTAAGTTTACATATATTTTGTTATAAGTTGTCAATTTGTTTAGAAACATAAGACAAAATTGAACAAATACAAAAGGTTTACACAATTGCAACCATATTCTTAGTCAGCTGAAAACATAATCCATTGTTATGCTCCAGAAGACATTGTCAGGCAGTCATAAAATTAACATGATGACAGAATTTTTATGTGAACTACTGGGAAGTCAGTTCTCCAGATTCACTTATTCATTCATTTAACAAATATTGAATACCAGTTTTGTGCCAGGCGCTGGTACAGACACTGGAGATGTAGCAGTGAGCAAAACAAAAATTTCACTGGTGTGGCGTTTGCATTCCAGTGGAACGAAACAGACAGTAAACAAACCAATAAATATAAATACACGTAAAACATCAGATGGTGATAATTTCTTTTTTTCCTGTGGGGAAGATTGTTGCCAATCTTCCTCTATTTTATGTCGGAGGCTGCCACAGTGTGGCTTGATGAGCGGTGTTAGGTCTATGCCTGGGATCCGAACCTACGGACCCAGGGCCGCTGAAGTGGAGCGAATGAACTTAACCACTACGCCACCAGGCTGGCCCCTCAGATGGTGATAATTTCTAAGAAAATGGCTAGGCAACAGAGTGATGTAGGTTGAGGAGGATGTTGCTATGGAAGCTATATATCAGAGTGCAAAAATCAGATTACCTGCCAAATGGCTAACCAGACAGCTAAGGGAGTATGGTGTAGAGTTTGACAGTTCCCTCTAGGTCTGGTGACCTCTGCTCTATTTTCATCTCAAACTCAGTGTGTGACCGTGGGTACACGATATTTTCTGAGCCTCAGTTTATTCAATTGTAAAAGGAGAGGGCTATGCAAGTGGGTCTTTGAGGCCCTCTCTGGAGGTGCACTTCTGGCTCTGTCTGCAATGGAATGAATGCTTAGCTGTAGTGAGCAGAGTGCTCAGAGAAGTGAAGTGCACTGAGCTGAGAAGTCTAGTGGGAAGGGAGACTAAAATAGAATGTGACAGTCGTTAGGGCTATTCACAAACATGATAGTCTAGTTCCCTTTCCTTAGGCTGAATACCAGACCCCAAAGATACCAGGTCTAAATTCCTGGAACATGGAAATATTACCGTTTCTGGAAAAAGGGGCTTTGCAGATGCGATTAAATGAAGGCTCTTGAGATGGGGAGATTATCCTGGATTATCCCTGTGGGCCTAAACGCAATCACATGTGTGCTTATAAGAGAGGGCGAGAGGGAGATTAGACACACACAGGAGAGGACAGCATGAAGACAGAGCAGAGGGAGACGTGAAGATGCTGCCTTGAAGATTGGAGTGAGGTGGAACCAAGCCAAGGAATGCTGGCAGCCACCAGAAGTGGGAAGAGGCAAGGAACGAGTTCTCCCCAGAGCCCCCAGAGGGAGCGTGGCCCTGCCCACACCTTCCTTTCAGCCCAGTGATGTTGATTTTGGGTTTCTGGCCTCTAGAACCATAAGAGAATAAAGCTGTGTTGTTTTAAGCCACCAAGTGTGTGGTAATTCGTTACAGCAGCCTCAGGGAACTAATACAGTCACTTCCCTGCCCACTTGAGGTCAGATGTGGCCACGTGGCTGCTCTGGCTGAGGACACGTGGGCAGAGGTGATGTGTGTCTTTAAGGGCCAGTGCATGCTTGACCATGCTCTTTTCTCCATTTGGTGGTGGGTGAGTTTGGAGATGGTGGCTGCCTTGCTAGGTCAAATGGAGGCCAAATAAGCAGAGAAATGCTGGCTCTGCAAGGGGAGACACTTTCCCTCACTGCAAGACTTCTCAGTGGCTCCCACGTGCTGGCGTGCAGAGTGACTCTCTAGGATGACGATATGGTATTGCTATGGACTGAATGTTTGTGTCCCACCACCCCATCCATATGGTGAAACCCTAATCTCCAATGTGATAGCATTTGGAGGTGAGGACTTTGGGAGGTAATTAGGTCATGAGGGCAGAGTCCTCAAGATGAGATAAGAGCCCTTATAAGAAGAGACACAAGAGAGCTTGTTTCCTCTCTCTCTCTGTGTCTCTCTGATATATGGGGACATAATGAGAAGAAGGCCATCTTCAAATCAGGAAGAGAGTTCTCACCAGAACCCACCCATGCCAGCATCCTCATCTCAGACTTTCAGTCTCCATGACTATGAGAAATAAATTTCTGCTGTTTAAGCCATCAAGGCTATAGTATTTTCGTTACAGCAGCCCGAGCTGACTAAGACAGGTATACAATGTTTCAAGCCCTTTTCAGAAGTATGAGGCACATCCAAGGTGAAATCAGTTCCCCATTGCCTTGGGTCATGACACTTCCTATGTCTATCATTAACACGCCACATTCCCTCATCTGGCTGACCCAGGGCAGCACAGAGTAGGATAGTTTTAAAACGATTTCCTGTTCCATAGGTAACTGGTTCTATTAAGTTGTTAGAGAGGCAGCTTAATCCTTTACCTGATATATTGCGGGTAAATTTTACCTGACGCAAAAGGGAGGAGGCAGGCTCCAGGAGCAACGATGGAGAGATTCACCTGAGTTTTCCTTATTCCCTGCACTCGCCCCCTTGGGCCTGCTCAGAAGCCTGATTGCCTGAAGGATGCGACCAAGGGTTTTAACATGCGAGGCCTGCTTCCAGCTCTTGTTTGATTTTGGATGGATTCCACCTCCCAGTTTTCCCAGACATGTTTCAGTCTTTTCAATGGTTGAGATCCCAACCCCGGAGCTCTTGGAGCTCGAAGGTTCTAAGAAACAGGTGCTGGCTTTTTATTAGCCATAGTCCTTGGAAAGACTTAAAGGGCTCTTTTCACATCCAAGACCCCATGAATCTTTAGAAGAAGAAGAAAAGTTGCCAAAATGAAGAATCAGCGCGAGACTGCAAGTGACCTGACCGATAAAAAATAAGTAACAATAAAAAGTGACTGACTGGTCCCACTCTTAGTGGAGCCTGGAAAAGAGCTCAGTTCTTCTGGCGTTGTTGAGTACCTGTGATAAATTCCAAAAGTGGGCCTCAATTCTTCACCACTCCCCAAATCCACTTGCTATTCTATGTAACTTTGCAGAGCCCTTTCTGCTGGCTGGATCATTCTGGCTGACCCTTTCACGCTGGCCTCAGCCATGTGGCTTGCTTTGGGCCAGTAGTGTACCAGCTTTCTGGGAAAAAGAAAAAGTCCTGCTTTGTCATGTTTGCTGAATTTTTTTATCTCAATCTACCAGCGATATAATAGCTGACTCACAAAGTTTCTGAGTATTTAACAATCAGCTCTTGCAAGCTGGGCGAGCGAGCTCCAGAAAACTGCTGCTCTGTGCCAGTGGATGTTAGCAAATATAACACAAACAGAGGTCTTAAAAGCACTTGTCAGATTGGGCTTGCTCTTGCTGCTCAGCCATTGCCAGGATAAGCCTCTTGAAAGATGAGAGAAACATGGAGCAAAGAGCCCCCATCATCCCAGCCAATAGCCAGCTGACCCCTAACTGACCTCAGACACACAGGTAGTAAACATACTGTTGTAGGTCACCGAGAGTGTGTGGTTGTTTGTTACACAGCATTATTGCAGCAGTGGATAACTGATACAGTACTTAATAGCAGCAACTCATACCTGTTCTTCCCTTTGGCTCCACCCTATTCAGGATGGGCATCCAACAAGCATCAGAGAGTAATAATGTACCCTGTACCTCCCACTAGAGGTAAAACCTCTGAGGGGGAGCAGCAAAGTTTTTCCTTTCTTAGAAAACCTTTTGAAAATTCTCCTTCTGCAGGGGTACCCTGGGTGGGAAGGCTTGGGGCTTGCCTTGGGTATACTTTTTGCGTTGGAGGAAATTTCAGAGAGCTAAGTTTGCCAGAAGGAGGACTGGGGGTAGGGGAGGAAAGGAGAGGAGCAACAAGCTGCTTAGAGCTTTTGCTGCACTATCAAGTTTTTAAGATAGTGTCCCTTAAAAACCAGCCAGCAAACATCCCAGGCAGAGGGAACAGCAAATGCAAAAAGCTTAAGGAGGGTGTTTAAAACTGGCCTACACCCCCTTTCGGCCAATGAAAAATATTCAGCAGATTCTTTTGGTAGGTACTGGTCACTGAGGGTAGCTAGAAGTACACACCAAGGCTATGCATTTGGTGTACACGGGTCTTCACTCACGACCAGTCAGGAAGGTGGGATGTTACGCAGACATAGTCAGTGCCTTGCCCGTAGCCCTCAGACCGTACGGCACATTTATTTCCAGGTGCTCTGTCAGGTTCCTGCTGTCAGCCTCTGCATTCTGTGCCTGAGGGCTTTCCTTTAGAACCCAGCACGGCTATTGCATCCATGCGCATGGCCGGCGCAGGAGCAGCCCTCAGCCAACGACTCCTGTCAGGTTGGGATGATTCTGAGGGGTCCATTTTGCATAATTTCTCAGAGTTTCCCTGTGGTTTTAAGCTCCAGGAGCCCACGGGGGTAGCTGGCTTTATAGTGTACCCTTTGTAGGTTGCTTTCCTTTCCCTGTATCCCACACTTCTACCTGTGTTCCCTGAGCCTCCCAAATACATTATTTGTACTTGAATGCTCAGCTCAGGGTCTGCTTCTGGGTGAACTCAAGCTCAGACTGTTATAATAAAAGCAAGCTCAACAAGACAGTTTTCTAACCAGTTCTGTAGTTCTGTTCTTGGGGCTCTGCCTTGCATGGAAGACTCTCGCGGGGGCAGGTGTAAAAGTACTCTGGTAGGTGGACCAGGAAGCCTCATCATTGGTGAGGCTGTAGGGCAACCACGAAGTGGAGGGGTCAAGGCAACCAGGCTAGAACTCGAGCACTGTGCTGATGGTGCTGGCCAGATCTTTATACTCTGTTTACTTTAGGGCAGTGGAGTCCTTACAATATATCTAAGCAATCACTGTATTGAAATCCTCTCAATTTACCAATAATAATCTAATATCTCTTTTGGTAATTAACTTGGCTTTTGGATAACGATATTTTCAGCGCTTAAGTAACCAACACTTAAGGTATTGATTCTTGATTAGGATCCCTCAGGTTCTAGTTAATCACCCCTGGGGTATTGAGATCTGATATAGGAGTTTTAAATGCTAACTGCCTCTTAGGGTGTAGATTACGACTAACTTGTCTACACACACACACTTTCTCTCGTACACACATGTCACAAAACTAAGCTGCCCCCCATGCAGTATAGTGGGAGAATGACCTTTCAAGTTCACATAGTAGGAGGAAGAAGAGAGGCCAGTGTGTAGGGAGCACTGTGAGGGAGGAGAGAGAGGTAGGAGGAGCCAGACCACACACAGCCTGTATAAGGCCAGTTGGGAGTTTGGGTTTGGTTCAACCTGTAGTGACCAGGAAGAGGGGTGCTAAGCAGTGAATGAGTTTTAGAAGTGGGCCTGGGTAAGAATGAAAGCAGGAAGGCTCATTAGGAAGTGAGAGGTGGGTGTGGGTTGGAATTGGGAGTTACCTGGGGAGATGGAGAGAAGTGGGAAGACTGGACATAAACTTTGGAAATGGAGAAAACACTACTTGCTGGTAGATTGGCTGTGGGGGTGACATAGAGAGCAATTAAGAATGATTCTGAGGATTTGGGCCTAGCAACTGGGTAGATGGATCACATATGGAGGAGGGACAAGCTTTTAGGGGAAAAGAGTAGAAAGCTTTATTTTGGCCATGTTACGTTTAGGATGCCTTTTAAACATCAATTCATTCATTTAACAACTATCTTTTGAGTGCCTGCCTACCATGTGCCAAGTACTGGTTTTGGTGATTGGGATATGCCAGCGAACAAAGAAGACAAGGATTCTTTAATTCTTGAAGCTCATATTGAGTTTGCAGGTAGATGAAAGAATCTGGAATTCAGCGATGTGGTCAAGGTTGAAAACAGGAATTTAGGAGCCCTTCCCAGGCAGATGGACCAGGCATCCTCACAGGCACTGGGGATTCATCCTGTGATGAGATGTGATGGGGATTCATCCTGGGAGGTGAAGGTGGTAGCAGAATCTGCATCTTCTATGGTATGGTGTGAGCTGTATGCAGGCTCATTATTGAATTTGTAATTTATCAACTCAGATTTTTTTTTTTAAGGAAGATTAGCCCTGAGCTAACATCTGCTGCTAATCCTCCTCTTTTTGCTGAGGAAGACTGTCCCTGAGCTCACATCCGTGCCCATCTTCCTCTACTTTATACGTGGGACGCCCACCACAGCATGGCTTGCCAAGCAGTGCCATGTCAGCACCTGGGATCCAAACTGGTGAACCCCGGGCCGCTGAAGCAGAATGTGTGCACTTAACCGCTGGGCCACTGGGCCGGACCTTGACTCAGATTAAAACAAATTCATGCCTTAGAGGCTGGTGTCTTCATGGATACAGTTTAGCATAGTACCAGGAGTGCCAGCTCCTGGACCAGACTGTCTGGATTCAAATACCAGCTGCATCCTTATTAGCTGAGTGACCTTGGGTAGATTTCTCACCTCTCTGAACCCTATTTTCTCATTGAAAAATGGAGATAATAGCACTTGCCTCATAGAGTTACTTTAAGAATTAAATGAACTAGCACACGTAAAGCACTTTTGAAGAGTTCTGATATGTAGAAATCGCTCAGTTAATTTTGTTTTTCATTATTATAAATGTTGTTGCTAAGATTCAGCATCAATATATGAGACAAACTCCAAAATGATATACACCTTTCAATCAAATGGGAGAAAGAGAAAGAATTCCTATTCTAACTTCTGAAACTATATGTAAACTTTTTTTGTTTTTAAAGTTAATTTTTATTGAGTTTATGATAGTTTACAACCTTGTGAAATTTCAGTTGTACATTATTGTTTGTCAGTCATGTTGTAGGTGCACCCCATCATGCTTTGTGCCCACCCTCCACCCCCCCCCCTTTCCCCTGGTAGCCACTAATCTGTTCTCTTTGTCCACATGTTTAAATTCCTCATATGAGTGGAGTCATAAAGAGATTGTCCTTCTCTGTCTGACTTATTTCACTAAACATAATTCCCTCAAGGTCCATCCATGTTGTTGTGAATGGGACCATTTTATTCTTTTTTATGGCTGAGTAGTATTCCATTGTATATATGTACACCATATCTTCTTTATCCAATCATCAGTTAGTATGGAGATTTCTCAAAAAATTAAAAATAGAAATACCATATGACCCAGCCATCCCACTACTGGGTATCTATCCAAAGAGCTTGAAGTCAGAAATTCCAAAAGTCCCATGCACCTCTATGTTCATTGCGGCATTATTTACAGTAGCCAAGACGTGGAAGCAACCTAAGTGTTCACCAACTGATGATCAGATAAAGAAGATGTGGTATATGTGAACTTTTTAACAAGGATGCAGATTTCATCAAAAATCTAGATCAATATATGAGAAACTGGAGGAGCAAAGGAAAGTTTAAAAGTGCTGTTCATAGAGATAAAGGAGAGTAGACAAGGCAGTGGGGTGCAGGCTCCTGAACTTGCAGTAGCATCCTCTCTCACTCTCCCCCAGTGCCCTGTGAATCTGCCCACACACAGAAACAGCAACCAAACGCACAATGTTGGACTCAATCTATTATCTTGTCACGTGCAGCCTTATCTTGCTTTGTTTTGTCTGAATAGAAGAAAAACCATGTCTATATGTTCCCTGAAAGACAGAAGAGTTTCTGTTGGGGGAAGGTTCTAGGCATTTTTGAGGACACTTCTAGTGAAATTATGGATCAGAATTTTGTCTTTTAAATAAAACGAATTCAGGGAATCCGGCTTCTCTGCTCTTCCTTGCATCCTATCCCCCTAGTGTCGCAAGGGAAGTTGTGAGAGACGAGCTTGTAGATCTGCTCTAGAAAATAGGCCTGTTTTCTTAAGAAACCGTTTCATAATTTTTCACTTCAACCTGAGATTGCACAAAGTTTGCCCACCTTTAAAGTGTACAGAATGGCCCAGATGTGCATTTACTGTCTTGTCCTTTTATCTTCCATTATGTCGTTGTTTTGGGGTCATGAAACCTTAATGCTTTGGCTTAAATAGGGGCTAAAGTGAAAGGGACCTCCTGCTGACTTTGATCCCACGTCCACAGGATTAAGCTCTCATTAAGTTCTCATATGCCTAGAGACTGTTTTTCTTCTCCATGTCAGTTCTTTTTCAGGACTGAATATTAAGAATGTGAAGTGTGACATCAAGTTTTGAGACTACTGTTTTGAGAGGCATATTGATCTTGGACATGAAGATGTTATATTTTTTGGAACCTGAATGCTATGTCAGCGATACTACCATTGCTCAAAATGTCTTGCCATTCCTTTCTTGAATCGCTTTCTGGTCTGATTTTCTAACCTTAAGAGCAAAACCTCAATTTTGTAGATACTTTGGTCGATAGTTCCTTGTAGCCCTTCCCACCAGGGTGTCAGCTGTGTGAAGGAAGCAAAACTGGCTTCCAGATAAGCCTATCATACCTCTGAATATCACTGAGTGACTCCCACGGATGCCACGTGGAATAGAAGAGTCACCCAGCAGAGACTTGCCAGAATTCTTGATCCATAAAAGTGAGAAAGACTAATCTTTGAAGAAATTTTTTATACAGGAATAGATAACTGGAAGAGAATTCCTGAAAACAAATGATTACTGGAAGTTCATTCTCTGTTACCTGATTTAAATACCGTGTGTTGTTAGAAGGGTATGATTAGCTGAGTTTAAAGAGATGTAAGTTTGTTAGAGGTTGGATTACCCTTAGTCAAGACCTGGATGTAATTGATTCATTGTTCATATACCCTTGGCAGTAAGACTTGGAGAAACTTGCCTATATAAAATGCCTGGCACGTAGTAGGCGGTGACTTGCATCCATCCACACAGGCACTGCCTCATGCTAGGCATTGTTTTAGGTTCTAGGGATGTGACACTGAATAAAGCAGATAAATAACTCTGTCCGTATGAAGGATATGTCCTTGCGTGGGATGTAGACATTGCATAAAAAAATGAGTATATGTTATTTTAGTTGATAACAAGTGCTACAGAGAAAAATGAAGCAGGACCAGGGGAATAGGGAATCCTGGGCTAGGATAGAGCTGGCCCTTGCCATTTCAGAGAGGGAAGCCCTCACTCATAAGCTGGAATGTGAGGAAAGATCTGAAGAAAGTTTGAGGATCTGGGGAAGAGCATTCCAGAGAGAGGGGACAACTAATGCAAAGGCCCTGAGGCAGGATTGTGCTCTGAATGTTCCAGCAGCAAGGCAGAGGCTATTCATTGTGGTTGGAGCACGAGAGGGAGATTTCCAGTGGTGCGTCTGAACAGACAGCAGGGACTAGACCATCCATGGACTTATGGTGACTGTGGTGGCTTCCACTTTGAGCGAAATGGGTGCCAGCAGATGTGTGGAGTACATGCGTTATCTAATCTGGTTGTTATTTTTTTCTTGTTTTCTCTTATTAGAATTACCTGCTAGCAAATGACAGGGACAGAATTAGACTCTGGGTCTGTTTGGTTTCCCAGTTCATGCTCAGGCATTCCACTGTGTTGTCCCGTTACCTGTGGTGTCCATGGTCTCAAGTTCCTTGTGGTATAAAGGGGTCCCAATCTCCCAGAGTTTACAATGGAAGACAAGGAAAGAATCTGAAATGCCAAACAACCTCCACCCTTCAGCCCTGTGGTGTTTTCCAACAGTGCCATTTCTCAGTGCCCCTCATCCCTCCCCTTCTGCAGTTTAGCCTAGTTTGCAGGAAGAACCTAGAAATACATGGACTTCCCACAAAGGTAAAGGAGTTACCCTTACAGAAGGTTTGTTTTTTTTTTCTTTTGCCCTCCTTCCCCTTCTTGGGACTCCTAAGACTATCTGCATGAGGAATATCTTATTTCTCAAAGGCAAAACCCTAATGATATTTGGCCCAAATAACCTTTCCTGCCCTTGTGACTTTCACTGAGCTCATCATATGGAGACACGATTTACATAAGAAGTGGATCTGTAATAAATTTCCCCATAAATTCCTGCCAGCAGCATGCAAACCTTTTTAGTTCCACGGTGTGTGCTCATATAATGAGCCTCCACTTGGCTCGGGACCTTTTTATGTGGGAACATTAAACTAATTTTGCTCGGAATGTGGGATGGTTTCTCAAGATGGCGCACCTGATTCTTAAGCGCAGATCACAAGGCTCCTCGGGAAGATGGATGGATCCCTGGAGGCCCTTTAGGCTCTCCGTCGCCCTCAGAACTTCTCCCGGGGCCCAGCTCATCTCTGACAACCTTCTGCTTCACATTTGGTATCCCTGTGACAGCCACCAAATGATCGGGCAGGGTCAAGAAGTCAACTGACTTCCTCATATGCTTCTGCCATCACTCCATGCGTGAGTGGGGGTGGGAGCCAGCTGAGGTGTCTTGGGTCTCCGTAAGGGTGTGAGAGTGCTCCGATACTGTTAGGAGTAAAAGATCAGCTGCAATTCTTCACCGGGCATGGGTTAAGTGGCACATCTCATGAGTGGCTTTTGTCCGGTAGCAGCAAAAACTCTAAGTAGTAAGATGATCTCTCCTCCATTTCTTATGACATAAGGATATGCCTTCCTTCTGGGAACAAGCTGATTCTTAGTAGCGCATAGAATTGTGCCACTGGAAGACCTCGGAAGGGGCTAGTTCCTGGGAGTGCTATGGCTGCAGACGAGGTGCATTAAAGTATTTCATCTGTCAGCTACCATAGGCCACCCTGTACAGAAGCCAGGGATGAGTCCTGGGGAAGCTTGGCACGAAAGGTCTAGCTTAATGAAGAGGATCTGAGGAAACATGAAAGTATTATGTTTGCAACTGGAGGAAAAGCTAAACCAGGACCTTGTGGTGTTTGTTGCCTAAATGGTAACTCCTGCTGCGTTCTTAACGTTCAGAAACCTCAGCTGAATCTAAATCTCCTGCTTATGCTTTGTGAAGTATCTCAGCTTAAAGCAAAGCCGCATTATCCCGCTTGATATAGCTGGGATGATTGCTGGGTTATGAGTGTAGGCGCAAAGCCCTGGCATGAAAGAGATTTTAAATGAACAGATGAATAGAGCAATCAAAGGGCCATCCAATCAGATCTAAGCAGATTAGAACTTCATGCAGCCTCAGACACAAATAGAGATCGAGTGCTCTGTGATGTATCAAAGTCACTCATCTGAGATGCTCGTGTAGCCCTGGCCTTCAAATGCTGCTCTCGAGGCCAACCCCAGCTCCATTTTTCACAGGCATCGGTCAAATGGTGTTCAGGGAATGGGATGGCAACTTTTAGTATTGCTGTGATTTGTCTCTTACTTACTGTTTTTCATTTATGAGTATTTCTATGTTTAAGCTTTGATCAAGCATTTTACAATTATCATTATGGTCACTTTCCAAGCAGTGGCTCTCAACTGGGGTGATTGTTTGGAGACGTCTTTGGTTGTCACAGCTGTAGGGGGCAGGGGTGATACTGGCATCTAGAGGGTAGAAGCCAGGGATGCTCTTACACATCCCACAATGCACAGGGCAGCCCCCCCAACAATTATTTGCCCCAAATATCAATAGTGCCGAGGCTGAGAAACCCTGATTTAGAGTGATGCCGTTGGCAAGTTTTGTTTCAGGAAAAAAAAGTCCCAAATTGTCACTGCATTTGGTCAGAACTACATCATGTCTTTAATAGACTGTTACAAAATTTCCAATTTTAAATAATCTGATCACATCACACTTTTGCTTAAAATCCTTTAATGGCTTTATATCCCTTACAGTTTGTGGTCCAGATTCCTTAGCATGGCAGACAGAGTGAGTTCCTTTAAAACCTCCATACTCAATTCAGCGTCAAGATGAGTCGGTCCTACCGATGTTAGGTATCTCTACCCACTTGCCATCACCCCAGCTAGGTGGTGCTCTCTGTCATGGTAAAGAACAAGGCTTTGAAATAGACAGATCTGGGGTCAAGTCCTGGTTCCTCTGTTTACTAGCTCTATGACTTTGGGCAAGCTCTGTAACATCTCTGAGTCTATGTTCTCTCATTCATAAAGTCAGGATAATTATAGAACCCCACGGGGTTGCGTGGGATAATGCCTTGTGTGCCTCACACACAACACATGAATGCTGGGTAATATTTTATCTGCTCAGACACTAGTCTATTCAAACCCAAACTATTGCAATAATTTCCTGACTGGTATCTTGGTTTCTTTCCATAGGATAATCTAGGATAGCGGTGTGTATACTTTTCTCATGAAGACTAATTGGAGAAAAAACTTAGTCAAAATTTTTGTTTTTCATTCAAAAAGAAAAATTGCTTTGTTAAGTTGCGAGGGAAAATATATGGATTCTTCCAAGTTAGGTTGATGTCTTCATGCAACTGAAGAACATCAATGAGAAAATGAATGTTTTTAGCCGCTAGCGAGTTAATGGCTGGATATGTTTGAGAGTAGTAAAATGAAAGAGGCTTTCTATTCTTTCATTCTTAAAATAGATCACAGGCTTTATCACCAAGATAAGGTAGTTCTGCGTGGCCCCACGGTCCAGATTTCTCACTACTAATCTGGTCTATCTATCACACTGCTGGGACCCAGACATCACATTTAAACAGACTTTGAGCTGGTGCCCATTGAGAGAACCATCACGGCTCTCCACATTCTCAGTGTTATGTTTAGTGTCCCCGCCATTCAGGTCCAACCTCCTTTTCTAGTTTTCTCCCACTTTGTTCTTTTACTGACCTGCTCCAGCTACACTGAACCATTGTTCAAACACACCCTGTATTTTTCATACATGTATGTGTCATTGCTTATTTATGCTGGTCTCTCAACTGAGAAACCTGCCACACTCCCATCCCTGCCTGTGGAAATCCTATCCTTCACTTCACTGAAATCTTCCGTGAATTCTGTCAATTGCATAGGATCACTCAGTTCTCCACCCTCCCTTTGCAATTTTAGTTAAAATGTTGATTTAATTTGCCCAGGAATTATAAGAAACTCATCATTCTTGCATTAGTGGTTATCTGTATCAGATCAAGACTGTGTCTTATTCTTCTTGTCTGCTTTGAAAATGGTACGCATTCAACCATTATTGCCCATTCATCTTTTTTCCAATGAAAAGGGAGAAAAAAATCACGTTTGTTAATGTTATACCTTTCTCTGTATTGTTAGAATCAAATGAATTAATGTATATTAAGACACTGTATCACCTGCACAGTATTTTTCAAATAGTATTTATTGCTTTAATTATTGTACAATAATAAAGCATAGATAACAAAGACTTAATTTCAACATCGCTCCATCATATCCTAGGTCTCATATTGCAGGAGTTAAAAGCTTTTGGAGCAAGTTACTTCATCCTCTTGGCCTCAGATTTTTTTTTCCTCGTTTCTATGATGGAGGCCTTATGAAGATTGAAGTAATGAGATAGTATCTGTAATTTTGTTAGCCTAGTGCCTGGCACCTTGGGAATGCTCAATCAATGTTAACTGTCATTGTGACAATTAAAAAAAAAAAAATCATTGCTCAGTTTAGCAAATAATGACCAACAGTCAGAGAAACATATTACCTCTCTCTTGTATCCATTTCTCTAAAGAAAGGGTAACATTTTGTCAGCAGATGAGCTGTTGTGTTAGAACAGTTCCCAATATAGAATTGGACGATTGTCCTTTGACCCCCCCCCAACCTTACCTCCCGGTCATGGGTCTTTCTGCCCAGGGCTTCCCTTTTAGCTTAGCATTGGAAAACCTGCCCCATTGGCAGGCTGAAGAGGGTCCGATCTGCTAAGATAATAGAATGCTTCAGAATTTGGCTGACAGTAAAGACAGATGCTGTGTAAGCTTGAGTGAAGAAACATGATCTCTCTCTGGGCATACCATTTTTTTTTGGTTAGATTTTTTTTTCTTATTACAAAAGAAAAAATGTGTTCCTCTCTAGTTACCATGGAATTATCACTTGCCACTTACTGTCCGTCCCACTAAATGTATACGTCTTTATACTCACTACAACTACATCTTGGAAGTTTTTGTTTTATGTTTCCAACATTTGTAGAATTTATGCTCTTTTCAGGGCATGAACTATTTCTTATGCTGCTTTTTATCTTTCACAGGGAAGCCACTGTTTAATGGATTCCTATAAGTTTCTGAAATAATTGTAACAATTAAAAGTATTTTCCTATTACAGTTACAAATATGAGAATAGGTGGAGGTTTGTCAATCTAGACACCCCTGGGCAGAGGCCAGGCAGGTAGCCTAAATGAGCTGATGGGGGAAGCTGGAGCTGCACGAAGAAGAAAAGTGCAGTTTCTGCCCAAGGGTGAAGCACCGCCAGCCATAGCCGATAGCTGTTACGCACAGGGTTGCCATACCTTATGACTATTCAAGAAAAGGCAGAAGCCAAGAAACTTGAGTCATAGTTCTGGTTCTTGAATGTTGATGACTACTTCAATTATTTTTAAAACACTGTGTGGCCCAAACAAGATATGTCGGTGGACTACCCTGGGTCTCCCTGTTGCGACCTGTGGTATGTGTGGTCATAAGTCAACTTAATTCTCAAATTAGGAGGCAAATTAAAAATCTTGAGCAGAGCAAAGGAGTCACCCTTTCCTCATGGAAAGGAGACTTAAAGTATCTCACCAAGTAATATTCTTGAACCATTGAAAATAAGGAAATACACAGCAAAGATGTTTAGTATATTAGTAGGGATATCTCTCTTATTTCTCAAATACCTTCATACAGATAATTATAATTGGGAAGGGAGAGAGAGGGAACAAGCCAAATAATACTCTTGACTGCTGGATTTTCTTTGAAAGTTCATTTTTGACCCATTATGGCTTATGAACTGTTGTCTTTAAATATTTCAGTACATGATCAGGTTAATCATGGCCATCGAGCCAGTGAGTAAACTGAAACTAAGGCAAAATGTTTGCTTACGATCATTAGTAAACAAAAATACTTCCTCTGCCTGAGGCTGAATTGGATTTTTATTGAGTTAGATGCAGCAGGTTGCTTCCTCAATATCCGTTTGTCATTCGTTTTTAGCACCAGAATTTGGATTTTGGGTGGGAAGAATGGCAACATGCCCAGAAAATGAACAAAACTTAACAAAAGCAACACTGTACTTCTACATCTTGCCTCTGGGGGACCGTATGACTTGCTTCTGGCCAATGAGAAGTCAGAAGAAATTGCTGGATGAGGCTTCTAGAAAAGGCTCTTAAAAGCAGACAGAGTCACCTGACCTGCACCCTTTGCCTCTTGTCTTCTCTCTCCTTTCTGTCTGGAACAGGTGCATGGCGCTGGCATCTCTCTTACTCAGTTTATTGCCTGGTGCACCTTGTTGATACTCTTTTCCCTGCATTGTTTGGCTGCGTCTTTTTGTTTGCCTCTTCTTGGGGCTTTGATTTTGTTATATTACTTTCCATAGGGAAACTAGAAAGTTTTCAGTCTTACTTAGAGAATGGTTGATCACAATTTGGTTATTATTACTGGTAGATGGTAATGATAAACATCGACTTCCATGACTTCATACAACGACTCCCTTCTTCCTGGTAACACTGATGGTGATTGTATCCTAAAAACAGGGGCATTCTGTTAGATTCAATTGCATATAATTACCATCAAAAAGGAACAAAAAAATACATGATCTGTTTATGACGGCATTACTGCATTATGAAATTTCTTCCTGAAAGGACAGAACTTCCATTTTGACCGTGTCAGTAAAAACCTAATCCCCTACTCCTCTGCTTACAATTTGCCACACTTGATTGGCAGAATATTCCAGTACTGGTGGTAGACATTTCAAACGATATCTTTCCTTCACTCTCCAGTTCATCCAGTGCTGGGTACCATAGGACACGTTTGTATTGTGGTGTGACATTTGGCCCTGCATCCCTGTATCACGATGTTGGATGAGATGGCATTTTGAGCTGTAAGAGAATTCTCGGCAGTTGCTCCTATACCAGGATGGCTAGCAGTAACTTAACTAGACTCAAAAGGGACTGTAAACTACATTAATACATCTCCCTGAACCCAAACAACATCCATGCTCATGTCGACTTCCCTTTCATCAGACCTCTCAAATGTCTGTGGCCACTCGGAGTCACCGTTTCAGGAGGGGAAGTATAACAGAGAAGTAGCTGGAGTGGAAACAGACAGCAGCCTTAGCAGGTCACAGTTAGCATATTGTGCTTTTGCAAATTGACAGTGTCTTGTGACATGTGGTCGCAAAGGTGGGACCTCCTCCCATGGCCTGGGATGGGATCTGTGCAAGTGAGCTTGAGATTCATTAGCTTCTGCGTAAATCTGCCTCTGCTTAAAACTTGAACTGACTGTACACCTGTCTGCCTTCTAAGGGCAGTGACCTGGTTAATATCAGCGGAGAAACAAATTTCTGTCCTGCTCTTTTCTCAGAGAGACCTGTGGGTAGACTGTCAGGAAAATAAAAATTTCAAAGCATTTTTTAGTTCTTCTCTGCCACTAAAAGGTAGGTTTGGAGGTGAGGATCTGTGTTTCAGCTAAGTATATATATGCATATTTAGATATAAAAAGAAGGGACTGGGGCCGGCCTGGTGGCACAGCGGTTAAGTTCGCACGTTCCACCTTGGCAGCCTGGGGTTCCCAGTTTGGATCCTGGGTGCGGCCCTAGCACTGCTTGTCAAGCAATGCTGTGGCAGGCGTCCCACATATAAAGTAGAGGAAGATGGGCACAGATGTTAGCTCAGAGCCAGTCTTCCTCAGCAAAAAAAAAAAAAAAGAAAGAAAGAGGAGGATTGGCAGCAGATGTTAGCTTAGGGCTGATCTTCCTCAAAAAAAAAACAAAACAAAAAGAAGGGACTGAGTATAGGAGACAAGAAATAAGTTACTTAATAAAGTAAAGAGAATTGAATTTGAGGGAAGGAAGCATTTCTGTTATCACTGTGGAACAAAGCATCCCAAACATAGCAACTTAAACTAAAAGCTATCGTTTATTCCCTCTTGTAATTCTGTGGGTTGACTGAGGTTAGCTGGGAAGTTCTACTCCCTGTGATGTCAACTGGGGCTGCATGATCTGGAGGCTCGGTGGTGCTGGTACAGCCAAGGTGGTTCTCTCACGTGGTTGGTAGTTGGTGCTACCAGCTGGGAGCTCAGCTGGGGCTGTTGGCCGCAGTGCCTTGGTCTTCTTCCATGTGGCTTGTCAACAATATACGGGCTTCTTACATCATGGCTGAAGAGGCTCTAAGAGGGAGTTGTAGAACAAAAATGGAAATTGTGGATCTTTCAGGGCCCAAACTTAGAAATTTATACAACATCATTTCTAAAACATCATGTAGCTCAAAGCAAGTCACAATCTGACCTGGATTCAAGGGGAGGAGGAACAGACTCCACTTCTTGATGGGATGAGTGGCAAGGAATTTGTGGCTACCCCAGGAGGTAA
This sequence comes from Equus przewalskii, assembly GCF_037783145.1. Classification (NCBI taxonomy): domain Eukaryota; kingdom Metazoa; phylum Chordata; class Mammalia; order Perissodactyla; family Equidae; genus Equus; species Equus przewalskii. The sequence continues at coordinate 21,620,057 of NC_091852.1, forward strand.
GGTTATCCAAAGTTGTGTGTTTTTACAGGGTTGTCACTTGACATCTGGATTATAAAAATAGAAAAGACAGGGAAACAATGTCTGACACATAGTAGGTGTTTAAAAATAGTTTATTGACTTAAAATTTATGGGCCAGGTTTCTCAGTCTGTCACTTTTTTTTTTCCTGAGGAAGACTCACCCTGAGCTAACATCTGTGCCAATCTTCCTCTATTTTTTGTATGTGGGTTGCTGCCAAATCATGGCCATCCATGAGTGGGTATAGGTCCACACTCAGGAACCAAACCTGGGCCACTGAAGCAGAGTGTGCCACACTTAACCACTAGTCTGCAGGGCCAGCTCCTATCTGTGACTTGTAATGTGTGTGATCTTACATTTTAGATTCTCCAAAATGTTTAGACTTTCAAACGCTCTGTTCTAGTCTCATGTCATTTGGCAAATCAAATCCTATATTTTGGTCTGGAAAATCTGGTCACTGAACCTATAGCCCATTTGTCTGTGGTCTTGACTTAGCTAGCTCTCTGGCATTTGGGCTTCATGGGATTATTTAGAACCCTGCTGTTTTCTTTTCCACTTTTCTTTGCTTAATAGGCCTTTTTGCAGTGGCGAGAGAGATGGACTCCAAGGCTGAGATTTCCACCAGCCTGTAGGCTTGAAGGCATTCTTCCAGTCTGAGACGATCTGTCAAAGGAAGTGAGCAATGTTATAGGAGGAGTGGTATCCCAACCATAGCACGTGTTTGCCTCACACTGCAGTACTTCTACTGACAACTACAAGGAGGCGGAGACCAATTTGCCAAAAAAAAGAAAAAAGAAAAAGTTTGGAAGATGGAAGGGGAATAAGGGACTTGTTTGTCCACATGAAATATTAGCTTGAGCGCAAGAGGAAGCCTTGAGAACCATAAAGATGAGGTGGGAATAAAAACCCTTGATGCGTGTACAATTCACCTGGGATTAAAACCCAAGGCCATCCTGGAACCTGATATAACCATTCATGTTGTAATCTAAAGCCTTGTCAACGTATCGCAGGTGCTCACCACATGACCAGGTGGGGAAAAAAGAGGTGAAGCCAACTGGGAGGAGATGTGGTGGTTTCATCTTCATAATATGTACGTTCCCAAGGTGCGAGTGTGCATCTGGTTTCTATTTCAGAACTTTTTACTAGTAGCTTTACCAAAAGTGGGGCAGACAATTCTGTGAGTTAGGGAGACCATATGTTAACAAGGGCCTGGGAGGGACGTGGTGTGGCAGTGATGCTGAGAGATGTAGGAGGGCCGCTGGAGACCAAGAAGATGAAGCTCAGGGATCTGGGAGGACCTGTCCAGACTTGAGGTTGGGCCACCTAGACAGTCACATATTGCTTGGTGCTGCTAAATCTTCAGAGAGTCCATAGAAATTTGAAGACATGGATTAAAAATAATGGTTTTGAAGATGATTGCATTTTAGACAGAGCTAAAATGCTTTTCTGACGTGGAGCAGATGAAAAATCATTGAATTCTAGAGCTGGAAGGGATTGTAGAGTCATCAGTCCAGCTCCTCATTGATAGGTGAGTCCCTGAAGGCCTCGTGTGTCCAATGGGTTATTGGACCTGCCCAAGCTTACAGAGTTTGGGTTAGAGGCAGCCCAAAGACCCATAATCCTGCCCTCTATGCAGGACTCTTCTTAAATGTATGTTGCTCTGTGGAGCACCAGCCACATGAATTTGTTAAGATCCTGCTGGTCCCAGGTTCCTGGGCTACTGCCCTGCCTCTGATGATCAACTACCTTGCATTTGTCCAGTGTCCTTTGTCGAAATTCTCATTTGGTGACCTTTTTCTTATTTGTAAGTGATGTCATGCCATGGTTGTAGTGGTGCTGGAAGCCTCTCAGTGGTTTGGCAACATGGGCATGTATTGGTTTTCCTCTAGAGAGCCGTAGTCTCCACTTGTATAAAGCGATGCCTGGACGCCCCTCCGCCGTGGAGTGAAGACACCCCAGTCACTCTCCAGCAGTGCATCCCTGGGGTTACCCCGAGCTCTCCATTTTGTCCTCATTTATTTATTAATGCATTGATGAAGGCTTTGTTGAGGATCTATTTTAGGCAAAGGAACATGATAGATGCTGTAGGGGTGATGTATGAAATGGACACGAACCCTGAAATTAAAAAACAGGTTATTTAGTAGGGTACAAAGTGTTTCATTACTTTTTAAGGAAAAAAGTGTATAAAATATTTAGCCAAAAGGGATGAGAGGAGTTTGGTTTTACAGCAGAGGCTTTTGATCTAGGCCTTGGAAGATGAGTAAGATGTGGATGTGGATGTGGAGGAGGGAGGAGAAGCATCTAGATGGAGAAGGCTGTGTGAGGAAAGGCACCTCCTTCTCATCTCCAGAAGCCAGAGTCTTGGAGAAGAGGATGCCCTGGCAGTCCCTGCTGCTGCTGCCACCTGTCAGCAATTCTCCCAGCTCTTCCAGGAAAAGGAGAATAATTTTTCCAATTTCTATTTCTTCTTCTTTTTCCCTATCTCTGGCATTTTGATTAGATGTCAGTACAGAAGAAACTGGGAGACAATTTAACTACGTGTTTTTTAATACTTACCGTCGTCTTATCATCTGAATCTGTGAGTCCCTTAAAAAAAAGAAAAAAGACAACCACTGCCTTATAAATGTCAAAATAGATTTTTTTCCCTGCAAGCATCTAACCTTGCAGTCTCTGAGGCTTTCCCATGTTCTGCTTTGTTTTACTCACCTTGAAACTTCCATTGTATGCTCTTGAGCATCTAGCAAACTCGATGACATAGAACTGCTTCTCTGAATGGGGAAGCGCTTGCAAATGCCTTCTTTATTGGCCCCAGTGGGTTCAGAAGGGCCTGCTTCACTTGTCCTGGAAGGACACCCAAGTGAAACCTTCAGTGACATGTCAAGGAGTGGCAGGCCCGGATGTGCGCTTTTGGCAGTGTTGAGCTGACATGAGCATCTGTCAGGCTGCTTTTTTATGACTCCCTCCAGACAGCTTGAGAAGAGATGAAAAGGTTTATTGGATCTGAGGAAGAAAGTGGTCAGAAAAGAGCACGAGGAGTGTGAGCTCTTGCAGAGCTCAGGTTCCCCTCTGATGTCTCAGAACACGTGGTTTCTTTTGCTAGCCAAGTAAGGTGTGTGGTTTGCATTCTTCTCTCTCTCTCTCTCTGGGAGCCATCTTTGTGGATTCTCTTTGAAACCTGTGGCCTTTTATTTCTTTGTTTTTGGGGACTTGGAGTCAGCCTGTGAACCACCTATTTGGTATTCAAATGGGGGCAATCTTATTAGCCTTGTGTTTTTGGAGTCATTTCTGGAAGGTGTAAGAGGGATTGAAATGCTATTGCCATCTTTGTGCAAGCCCCCTACCCTCCTCCTAGAACTCCAGGAAGCTGTTTGCTTCTCTCCCTCTGTAGCTCATGTTATCTCTTTGGGCTCTGTGGCCTGTGGCCTCTTGATGATCACTTCCACTGAATTTCACCTATCTAACTATATTCTTCCCTAAAGTCTCAGCTTTATCCCAGGCTGCAGAAGCAACCCAGTCTTTGACTGGAGCCATTTTAGGAACACTGGTTTAGCTCACATTTCTCAAAATAAGGTCTCTATGCTGCCACTTGAGATCTGACTCCGTGACTGTGTTATTGAATATAATCAATATATATTATCTACTAGTCTCATGCGTTGTCTTAGTATCTAGGAATATGGTAGGAATAAAAAGAGAAAGTGTGTGCCCTCAAGGAAGACAGATGACAGCTCAATAAGCAAGTGTTTAGAACATATTAGATAGTAATACATTTTAAGGAGAAAATGAAAGTGTAACGGAATAAGTTGTGTCGGCAGGGGAGAATGCTGCAGTTTTAAATAAGGTGGTCAGGGAAGTGCCCATTGATGAGGTAAAATTGAGCAGTTACCACTTGGAGACCTGGGAGAAAAACATTTCAGGCAGAAGGAAGAGCAAGTTCCAGTTGCCTGAGTAGAGAGTCTACTTAGAGAGTTTAAGGATCAGCAAGGAGGTCCGTGGTGGCTGGAGTGGAATAACAAGAGGAGGAGAATAGTTGGAGATGATGGTAGAGTGGGAAGTGGAGGCTGTGGAGTCTCGAGGGTGATTGTAAGGACTTTAACTTTTGCTCTGAGGAACATGGGAAGCTAGTGCAGGGATTTGTTCAGAGATGAGAAATGACATAATTTCTATTTTTAGGGTATCACTTTGACTATTATGTTCAGAATAAACGATAGAGGTGCAAGAAAGGAAGCAGTTTGGAGGTTCTTCTTAGGAGCAAATTGACAACATCTTGGACAGGGTGGCCGGGGAAGGTAGGAGGAAATTGTTGGATTCTGTATACACCTTGAAGGTTGAAACAACAGTATTTGCTGATCGATTGGATGTAGTGAGAGCAAGAAAGTTGTCAAGGATGATGCCAAGGTTTTTGACCTGAGCAGCTAGAAGAATGAAATTACCATTTGCTGAGATATCATGAAAGTGGTAGGTTTCAGAGCGTGGGGAGATACCAGAAATTGTTTTTTATCATGTTGTTGGAGATGCCTGTAAGACATCCAACATGCCAGGCAGGGGGTTTGATATAAAAATCTGGAGTTTGTGGAAGAGGTCAAAGCTGAGGATACAATTTTGAGAAATTTCAGCTGATATGCACTAGGTAACGCCATGAGACTGGCTGAAATAACCAAGGAAGTGGGTGCAGAGAGAGGAGAGAAGTCTGACGGCTGAGCCCTGGGATACTCCAGCATTTGGAGTGTGTGGAGATAAAAAGGAATCAACAAAGGCAACTGAGACGCAGTAGCCGGCGAAGTAGAGGAAGAACCAAGAGCAAGTGGTATCCAAAGTCAAGTGCAAGAATCCGATCTACTCTTTCGAATGCTGCTGATGGAAAGTAAGATGGAGACTAAGAAACCGGCCCTTGCCTTTATCAATGTGGAGGTCACTGGTTGCCATGATAGTACACAAGGCTGACTGGAGTGGGTTTCAGAGAAAATGGCAGGAGACACATTGGTGACGGACAACTCTTTCAAAGATCTTGCTGAAAATGGGAGCAGAAAATTTAGACATTCGTTGGAGAGAGATTTTGGGTCAAGGGAGGTTTTATTTATTTATTTTTAAGATGAGAGCTACTAGAACACATTTAGTAATGATGATAATGATCAAGTAGAGAAGGAAAAATTGACGTGGACTGAGGGAGTGATGTCCTTGAGTAGGTGAGAGGGATGGGGGCTGCCACACAGACAGATGGAGCATGGCTAACTGAGGTAGTGCAGTAGAGGGAGCTGAAAATACCTCTTTACAGGGGAGAATTCTGACAAGAAATTAGCCAATCCTCCTCAAAGGATCATGAAAGGCTCCAGAGTGTTAGAAGCCAAGTTTATACTCTTCTGAGTAGGAAATCAGAGGCATTTTCTCTGGAGGAACAGGACTAGGAGAAAAGCTATAGAGATATTATTGTGGAAAGGGCCCAAAGGAAAAGTCCTATCACCCTCGAGTGAAGCTCAGCAGCTTACAATCCTAGTTCAAACAGACCTCTTATTCTTTACTTTTCAATAGGAATAGATGGTCAAGAAGCAATAGATAGCAAGAAGTGCTGAGACTACAAAAATACAAATAATAGGATTGTGGGGAAAAGCAGACGATACAGGGACCAGAAGAGGTAATGGCAGATATTATGTCTATGAAACGAGAAAATGGTGTTCCAAAAAAGAGCCATAAAAAGGAAAATTTGGAAATTAAATTCAGACAAGCAATATAAAAATCTAATAGAAGAGAAGGATAGGCATGGAAGATGAAGGCAAGGATTGCTCCCAGAATGTAGAGAAAAAGATGAAGAGATACCCATAGGAGATAATACTTTACAAAATTAGAGAATTGGTGTGGAAATTAGAGAATGACCAAAAGTAACGGTATTTCAAGAAACAGAAGTGGAAGAAAGGAAATTTTCAAAGAAATGACATAAGAAAAATTTTCCATAATAGAAGGAACACGAACTTCTATATTGCAAAAGTCCACTTAGTCCCTAAAACCGTGACCAGAAGCAGGACACATTTTCATGACAGGGATGAAGAGGCAATCCTAAAACCTTCCAGACAGCAAAACACAACTCACTTACAAGGATGATAAACCGAGATGGTGCTGTTCAGTGGCAACATCGGAATCAATCCAGAAGGTAACAGTGGAGAGCCTTCAAAGTTTGGAGAAAAATTATTTCCAACATAGAATTATATATCCAGAGAGACTCATAATCAGGTGTGAGGGCAAAATAAATACAGACATTTTCAGATGTGCAGGTTTTCAAGGAATCTTCTTCCAAAGCTTCTTAGAAGCTGCTGAAGGAAGACATGGGACCCAGGTAACAGGAAATGCAACATGGGAAAGTGGTGAGGGGAATTTCCAGGATGACAAGAAGGAAAACCCCAGAACATCAGCTCAGCAGAAGGACTAGAGGGTGACAGTTCAGTCGGGAGCAAGAAGAGAGGACAAGAAAAAAATGTAGCTAATGAATTTACTTTATATATTTGAAAATATGAAAAAAATCGTATTGAGGGGCTTTGAGAGAATATAGGAAGACCTGGTCATGAGTGCCTAAAAAACTAAGCAAATCACAGGAAAAGCAGAAGTTTCTGTGAGAAAGGAAATGGAATCATGCTTAATACTTATCACAGTAGTGAGCAATATTCAATAATCATAATAATGTCTATATTAAATGATGATGGGAACCTGAACGGTGTATTACATCAGTAGGTTGTGGAAAGGTTAGTGGAGGTATGCAGAATGGTGGTATCGATGGGTTAAAGTACCCTCCACCAGAGTGAGAAATCCATATATAGTGGTTAAAATGGAAATTGAGAAAGAATAATGTAAGCACAATATTTTAAAATAGTTTAATACCAGAAGAGTAGCTAAAAGAACAGAAAGTAGTTGTTTCTGGGAAAGAAGATGGCAGTGATTGGGGGGGGGGGGGTGAGTCAGGGGCCTGTTGTGCTTTGTTATATACCTTGTAGCATTATTTCTTCTAAAAGCTTTGTATATTTATGACTGATAAGTTAGCATCCACTTCAGGAAAATTAAAATAAATGAATGAATGAGATGAGAGGGAGAGCGGAGGGTTCACAGTATCTCTGTCTATCTTGGCTTGTGAGTGGAGCGAAAGAAAGGGAATCTGCTTCCCAGGAGTAGCTACTCAGTTTACCCAGGGTCAGTACATCTAGTTATGGGAGTTTACTCTTTCCTTCATGGTGGTTGCTCGACCCCAGCAGGTCAAACATAATGTGCGTCCTTCTCTTTCTGCACCAAGGCAAGAAGTAACGTACATCCCGACTCTCACCAGAAGGTCTACGGGACATTTTCACATGAGTAGCATGGTAGCAAATAAGATTTTTTATTCTTTAGAATTCAACATGTGGCCTGGATCATAATACACTCAAAAGTCTCTGTCAAACCATGCTCTTAGCATTTTTAAATATTATGATCTGGATGGGAAAAACAGAACTAACTGTTGGTATGGAGGTCGAGGGGAATTGGTAACAATCTTTACTCTGACCTGCTCTACTCTGACCTGACCCACATACTTGGGCCTCAATCACCAGCACATTCTTACTGACCTCAAAGAAAAAAGTTGTACCTCCATATCCAGGGGTCCACGAGGTATCCAGATGACTGGATTCTTTGGGGTAGTGATTCACCTCTCAATTAAGAGACAGGAAAACCGCTATAATGACATAGAGCACGTATGGAAATCAGAGCCCTTGTTAAGCTCATAACCTGAGGGAGCATTTGTATCTCCCTGTGCCCATTTTACTTTTTTTTTTTATTGGTACATGTGATATCAATTGAAGAGAATAAACTTGATTCTTTTAACAGCTCTGTTCTTTGCTAGGTGTTATACTCAGCTCTTACAAGTGGGCCCCACAGTATTTTTCTGGACACCTTCGTATACCTGATAAAGAGTGAAAGGCTGACATCTTTTTTACTGAAGTGTCATGATGCTTTTGGAAAGTGTGTGTGTAATTGATAGCACAATGGGTGAGTCTGGTTAGATACACCATGTAGCCTGGTGATTCCTATTTCACCATAAATTGTAGTTCAAAGACATGGTAAATAGGGCAATGTGGTGATCTCCCATGTGTGTATGTAGAAGTGTGTGCGCACTCATACACTCGTACATTTAAGGTAAGAGTAAATATGCACACACATATGGCAAAGATAAAGCCATCGTTAAGAAGAAAGGGCATGACTTCACTGGAGGGAACCAAGGGCAGGAGCTTCAGGCATGTAGCAAGGGAAGGAGATTAGAAGAAGCTAGAGGATCCACACTAAAAGGTGGAAGGTGAAGCCTTTTGGTGGAGCTGGAAGAATTTTTGTTTAACTGCCCTCTGCTTATAAACAAGGAAATGGCTGCCCAGGAGAAAGGAAGTGACATATTCAAGTCACATAGCTAGTCAGTGAGAGAGTTAAAACTAGACCAAGACTTGCCTAACCCTTGATCCAGTGGGCTTTGCAATTGATTCTGTTGCTTGAGCAGTCAAGTAGTGAGAGGAGTCAGAGATATTGATCATGGAATTCAGGACACAGAGAGATAAAGTCAGGCTTTCCTGTGACCGCAGCATGGGTGGAGCTGACATGAGGAAAAGGTGAAAAGTGAAGCATGGATCCCAGCAGAAGCGACCTGCTGCCCACCAGGATCAGGCTGGAAAACCAAACAGTTCAGAGATGACTAGAAGATAAAAAGAACTTCATCCTGAGTACATCAGTCTTATGTGTTAATTCTTACCAAGTGGGAGTTTGAGATAAAATGTATTGATTGCAGTTTTTCTAATCACCTTTGAGATCTCAGAAACAAGTACATCGTTGTACATGTTGCTTTCGAGAATTGACGGACTAAGCATGGAGAAGGGGCTGGGAGAGGGCGTGGAGCTTAGGGCACAAGTATGGAGAGGAGACAGGCTCTCCTGGAGTGAAAGGGACTAGCATTTGTTCAGTGTGTTAAGTCAGAGTCCCAGCAGGAAACAGATGGCACACTCAAATTGGGTAACTGAGAATTTAATAAAGGAACTATTTACAAAGGCTTGGCCAAGCTTTATGGAAAGGAACACTGGTATTGCACCTTTTTGGAGCTGGCAGCAGTGGAGCCCTTACCACCTTAGGCCAGAAGGGACAAGTGGATGGACCCTTGAAGAGAATAGCTCCAGCTGTAGGAAAGGATTACTGGCAGGAGGCAAAGGTATAAGAATGTAGCCAAACCATATGATCTGGTGGGAAAGGAGCCAGAGCGGGGAACAAAAAAAGACCCTCACTTCACTCGTCTCCTACTGGGACCTCCCTTTACCATCCCAACAGGAAGCTGGAGGGTATTGGAGTTCATTGACAGAGTCTATGTGGGTCAGCCTTCTAAGGCACAGAGCAGGGCAGAAAGTGACTGAAGCGGCACATGCAAGATATCCAGGATAGGCGTCTTGAGTGATTGTGACACATTTTCCGCAAACTCCGTGATGACTTATTATCTAAATAGACCTGTTCCTTGAGAAACTATTTTCTTTTCCAAGACTGTAACTTAAGCTAACATTACCAAATTGTGGAAACGAGCAAAAGGCCAATTCTGAGAATGCTCCTTAGCATACTTTCTCTGATCCCTTCTACTGTGTGACACTGTCCTTTAACTTAACATAGTAAGATGGCTTTCCCAGACTTGTTGATAGGTTCCAGAGCCTTAACTGACCTTCTATGCTTTTAAAAAATTCAACTTCCTTAACTAAATGAAACGTATTATTCACATGGCAAAGTCTACTGTGATGACTTAGTCTTCTTCCCTTTACGCTATGATAACCATTGTGGTTTCCAGGTACAAAGGAATGTGACACTGTTTAGTTTTCTTTTTCTTTTTTTTGAAGATTGGCCCTGAGCTAACATCTGTTGCCAATCTTCCCCCCTTTTTTTTTCTTTGTCCTCAAGGCACCAGCACATAGTTGTATATCCTAATTGTCAGTCATTCTAGTTCCTCCATGTGGGATGCAGCCACAGCATGGCTTGATGAGCGGTGCTAGGTCTGCACCCAGGATCCGAACTGGTGAACCCTGGGCCGCCGAAGTGGAGTGTGAGAACTTAACCACTCGGCCACGGGGCCGGCTGAAACTGTTTAGTTTTGAGAGTGCATGGATTTCAGTGGAAGCGGGAGAGCCAATTTCTGCAATATAAAGCTAAATCCCGCCTCAAGGTTTGTGAGTTCCTTCATATATTTTATCAGCTCAGCTTGGGGTATGTAGACCTATTGATGGGTAATTGACATTATAAGACCCTAGTTAATGAGTCAGGATGGAAAGTAATTTATATACACTAAGAAATACAGCTGTCAAATGAACAGGGATGCTTATTTGGACATTTGATGGGTTTTCTCCATAGTGATGATGATGTTGATGCTGATGATGTCAACAGGTATTGAGTCCTTACTATGGGTGTAGGAGAGGTTTATATATCAAAAACCCAATGGGTAGGTCTCTATTTTACACAGCCCTGGAGAGGTTAAGGAACTTGGCTAAGGTCACAGGTTTCTTAGTTCTAAACATGTTTATTTGATAAGTTAAATGAAGACCAGGAGACATATATGTTTAGCCTTAATTTCTTCCTCTGTAGAATGGGGTTAATAATAGAACTAACTTCATAATAGCATTATTATAATCGTTAAATGACTAGTACTGGTAAAGTACTTAAAACAAGATCTGACTTATTAGTAAGGGAGGTAGCGTAGCATAGTGGTTAAAAGGACAGATTGCTAGGATTCAAGTCCCAGCTCTGACACTTACTAGGTATTGTAACTTGGGCAAATAATTAACCTCTCCAGGGCTTGGTTTTCTCATCTGAAAATGGGAATGACGAGAGTAGATAACTTCTAGTAATATATGTGGATTAAATGAGTTAACATTTATTAAGCTCTTAGATCAGTGCTTGTTAAATAGAAAAGTTAGCTTTTATTGTGTGTGGGTCAAGGCACCCATTTCCTGCTATAATGCTTCAAGCACATAGAAAAATTTGTATTCCCTCTTTCTTTACTCTTTAGTTATTTATCAGTTCATTAACGCTTCTCCAAATACATTACTTCCTGAATGACATGTTACAATTCCTCAGATTACAATTTATTTTAAATTCCAGATACTTTAATTTCTTATATAATGTAGTTGATACTGTGGTGTACATCCAGATTCCTTGATTCCTTTTCAAAACTGAGACACTCATTCTTCCACTTGCCAGGAGTTTTGGCTGCTGAAGACTCATGCCTGACATTATCTGGGAATTGCCCTTGGCCAAAGGTCTTAGTCAAGGTTACATCCTTCCTGAGGCAAGCCCACATCCAACGGCTGGTCCAAATGGGTACAGAAGGGCCTGGGCTGTACGCCTCAATTAGGGATGTCACTGAAGAGCCATTTCAGCTTCAGACCTTCCCATAAGGCCAGCTGAGGCCTCAGCTGCCAGTGTATCACAATTCAGCTTCTCCCTATGCCCAGTCCTGTTTCTCTTGCTCCCACACAGGTATTGTTCCCAAGAGAACTCACCAGTAACCTTCCTCCATGCAAATCTTCGTAGTAGAGTCTGTGTCTAAGGAACCTGACCTGTGACAGTTGCTACCAGGAATCGTACCTGGAAGCAGATTCCAAAATGGGATTTTGAAACTGAATCACCTGTCAGATGGCTAGGAATGAAGCCCCCTTCACTGGTAGTAGATGGAGTATTGATAACCCCTGGCAGGTTGTTGTGGAGCAATTATTAAAATTTTCACTCACAAGTTTTCATTTCAAGCTTTTGAGGGGCTTGTGTAGTAGTGATAAGGATGATGGAACTGGATACCTCTTACTAGGGCCTACTGAGAAACTGGAAAAAGGCAATGATAGGCAGAAGGTGATTAATTACTAATTTAATCCTAAGTGTGAAAGCCAGAGCCCATGGAAGAATATAAAAAGACTCTCATCTCTTGAAGTTGGAGAATGGAAAAAGCAGATGATCCGTAACCTAATTCTCAGTTGCAAGGGTTGCAGAGTACCAGGGAAGACTAAAACTCTACTCTGGCAAGTCTGCCCTGCCAAGGTTAGGACACTGATTGGAAAAAAGGGAGATTTGTCATGGTGACAGCACACTGGAAGATTTTGTATCCTCAAAATATTTTCTTTTCTCCTTGAACCCTCTGGGCCGACAGTAGGCCCATTCCTCCCTGTCGAGTCTAGCACACCCTTCTCTCTGAAGAAGTTGCAGAAGTATTTGTCTTGGACATCAACATGTAGCCATCTTAGGATCTACCTTCACCTCCTTCCTGGCTAGCACACCAACAATTAGGGTCAGATTACAACCTAACCTAGCAGGGAAGTGCTCTTATGCTAAGGAAGGAAAGCACTTATACCTCTAAGAAGTGGCAAGACTTAGCCAACTTATACCAGCAGGAGCTCGGACAATATGGACCCTTTGGGTAGTAATCAAGTGGGAGGGGGGAGGTACAGTTGGATAAGGGAAGTTTATTGATGTGGGGGCATTCTTGTATAAGATAGCACTTAACGCCTGGAAAGGACCCACAAATATGATGCAAACATGCAGCTAGAATTGCTCTCAAGTCTTGGAGAAAGTGATCGTCCACAGTGAGTGAAGAATTGCTAGAACTGTCATGGCAGATGGTGAAGGATCAAAACACTCAGAGAAGAGGGCATTGCTAGTCTGCAAAATCTGGCAGCCAGCTATGTTCTCTGTGAGGGTTTAAAGGACACTCCACTGACCAAAGTGGTAAAGAATGCACTGGTGAGAGGAGCCACAGCATTGTTGAGAGGCTCAGTGGTGGCTGTCCTCTGATGCCAGGGCTGATAGAAGGGATGCTGTTATAGAACGGGGCTTTGATGCAATGGGATGGATTGGAGTCTGGTAATATAGACCAGGCAGGAGCATTTACCCATTAGAAGTAAGACGGGAGCAATTACGGTAATACACAGTAAGGTTGGAATGGCAGCCAGTCAGCCTGACCCGCAGAGAGCTATGGAGATAGTTAATAAAATACAGTATTCTTAGGGACAAAATAGATGGATGACTAATAATAGTATTACTTAATCAAAGGAATCAAAGACTGATGATCAGGAGTCTGAGGACAGCTCCTGTACTAGAAAGTCACAATTCCTGACTCTACTTTAGGACCTGAGCTAGTCTTCAGACCTGAACACCAGTGACTAAATGAAAGGCTGAGTATTCAGGAAGAAAAGTCTTCCAACACAAGGACAACTATAAATACCTTGACAACTATATACAACTAATACAATTGTCTTCCTAGTTATCCCCAAAGAGACCCATGGCCATTTACTTGGGAAACCATTCATTGGGGAAAGGGTATAAACCAAATATTTTGTGGACTGTTAGACTCACAGTCCAAGCTGATGTTGATTTATAGGGCCCCAAAATATCATCATTGCCTCCTCTTAAAGTAGGGATGTATGGGGCCAGGTTATAAATAAGGTACGGGCCAAGTTTGGCTCATAGTAGGTCCTTGGGATCCAGGGACCCATTCGGTAGTCATTTCCTTGGTCCCTGAGTGCATAATTGGAATGGATCTCTTTGGTAATTGGAAGAACTCCCCCATTGATGTTCCTTGGGCTATGTGATAAGAGTTTCATAAAGAGGAAGACCAGTTGGACACCTCTGAATCTGTCCTATGCCTGATGTTTAAGATAAGTAAAAATAATGATGCATCACACTAGAACTACAGAGATTAGTGCCACCATTAAAACCCTAAATAATGCAAGGGTGGTAGAGTCCATCATATTTCCAATTAATTCACTACTCTGGTACTTACAGAAACCAAATGGTCCTGTAAAATGATAGTAGACTTCCACACATTAAACGAAGTAGTTTCCCCAATTGTAAGTACTGTGTCAGATGTGGTAACCTTTACAGATTAATACGTCATCTGGTATATGGTATGTGCCCATTGATATGGCAAATGGTCCCTATGAAGAAAGAAGAGCAGTTGCAGTTTGCATTCACATAGAATGGTCCACAATAAAGATTCATGGTCTTGTCCCAAGGCTAAGTTTACTCTCCCATACTCAATGCAATCTGACAATTTACACTCCCACAATGCAGTCCACAGGGAACTGGACCATTTGGATATTTTGTAGAATATCACATTGGTCCACAATATTGATGATATCTTGTTATTTGGACCAGGTGAGAAAAATGTGGAAAATACGTTGGGGGACATGGTAAAGCAAATGCAGTCCTGAGAGTGGGAGAAAAGACTCAGGGTCTTGCAGCATCAGTGAAATTTTAGGGGTCCCATGGTCTGGTGCATGCTAGGGCATCCACTTCAATAAAGGGAAAAAATACTGCATCTTGTTCTTGGCATCAGTGAAAAGGAAATAGAATATCTGGTAGGTCTCTTTGGGTTCTGGAGGCTGCACATTCCACATTTGGAATACTCCTTCCACCCCTTTACCAACTGACAAGGAAGGCTACCAGCTTTAAGTGGGCTCAGAGCACAAAAGGGTTTTATAGGAAGTTGAGGGTGCCTCTTAGATCATACAACCCAGTAGATCCTATGGTATTAGAGGTAATTGTATGACAGGAAAGAGGCCGTATGGAGTTTACGGAAAGTTACAAGAGCTCTAGAATAAGGCCATGCCATCTGTAGTAGAATATTATACATTGTTTTAAAAATGGCTCCTGGTGTACTACTTGGCCCTAGTAGGATGGAGCGCCTGAACACAGGACATCAAATGACCAGCATGAGCTCAGTTCTGTCAGAGCTACCAAGTCATAAGATCAGGCCGGGCCAGCAGAATCCATTGTGAGATGGAAGTGGTACACCCAGGATTGAGCATGAGCATTGCCAGAGGGTGCAAATAAGATGCCCAGACACACTCAGAACACCATGTTATCTGCTACGATCCCAGTTTCTCTACCTCAGCTCATACTTGCATGGAGAGGGTCCCTATGTCCAAGTGACAGGAGAGAGGAAAATCAGAACTTGATTCATGGATGAGTGCAAGTGAAAAATGGTTTGCTGCTATTACTATAGCCCTCCTCAGGAGTGGCCCTGAAAGAAAGATGTAGGGGAAATCATCCCAGTGGGCAGAGCTTTGGCAGGTGTATCTGGCATCCATGTAGTGTTGAAAGAGACATGAGTATAAGACTGGGGGTAGATACTTGGTGGTTACCAAGAACTTCGAGGAAGAAAGGTTAGAATCTTAGAGACAAAGAGATACTTCCCAGTAGCAGGCATGTGGATGGAGCTATGAGAGTGGGCATGAAGTTTGAAGGCCTCTGTATCACTTGTTATTTCCCACCAGAAAACCTCCTTCATGGAGCAAGCACTGGACTGAATGACCTGAAGAGTTAAACTCAGCCAGACTGTAACTGGTCACTCCAATTTGGCACAATGGGCTCATAAACAGAATATCCTTGATGACAGGGATGGGAAGCTCTATATGGGCCCAACAGCACAGGTTCCTTTTAATGCTCATCTACCTACTGTTGCTGCTGAATGTCTGAACTACCAACCTGTCTACCCTAGCCCTTGATATAGCACTGTCTTTCAAGACCAATGAGCCATTGTGGACCCCCCCTCACCCTAAAAGCGTGCAATGATTCATCTTGCCTGGAATTGATATATATTCCGGGTTTGGCTTTGTCTTTCCTGATGTCAGGGCCGTGGGCACCACACTATTTGATATCCTATAAAGTGTTTTATTCACTGAAACAGGATGCCACAAAATAATGCCTGATACAAGGGACTCATGTCAAAGGAGGTGTGGCAGTGAGCATATGACCAAGGGTCC
Source organism: Equus przewalskii (assembly GCF_037783145.1). Lineage (NCBI taxonomy): Eukaryota > Metazoa > Chordata > Mammalia > Perissodactyla > Equidae > Equus > Equus przewalskii. The sequence continues at coordinate 21,635,843 of NC_091852.1, forward strand.
ACTTGTCCTATCACATACCATACTACTCAGAAGCCATCAGCTTGCGAAGGAAGTGGAGCAGTCTTTTGAAGGTATAGCTGAGGTGGCTCTTTGGGGGTGACAACCTGTGAAGACGGAGTACTGTCCTACAGATTGTGGCACACACTCTGAATTCATTTACATGGCCTGCGTCTTTAATAGGTGGAATACTCAGGTGTAGGAACCAAGGGTTGGAAGTAGAAGCAGCCCTGCTATTTCACTCCCAGTGACCTACTTGGAGGTATTGATACTTTGTGTTTCTGCAACTCTAAGCTCTTTAGTTCTAGAGGTACCCAGAGGCAGAACATTTCCTTCAGGGAACACAGCAAGAATCCTATTACATTTTAAGCTATGACTGCCACCTAGTCAATTTGGGCTCTGATTGTGAAGACATCAGCAGACAAGGAAATGAGTCATCATCCCAGCAGGAGTAATTGACCCTGATCATTAGGAGAAGACAAGGCTGCTCTTATATAAAAGAGGCAGGGAAGAGTGCCTTTGGCTCCCACATGATTTAATGGGGATATTTCTTGGTTCTCTCCCATGTAATTTTGATAGTTAATGGACAAAGCCTTCAGCTGCAGCCTGAGAAGGGCATGTTGACCAGGGTCTTAGACCTCTTAGGGATGAGGCTTGGGGTCCTCACCTGGTAAACCACCAAGACCTACAGAGGTGCTGGCAGAGGGTGAAAAGAGTCTAGAATGGATAATAAAGAAGACAGTGAGCACAAAGTGTGTCCTCGTGACCAGCTACAAAGGCAGAAATTTTACTTCATCCCAATAACTGTCCTCTTGATGGGTTCCCCAGAAAACACACAAAGTAGAAAGGATCTTGTGGATGTTATTTCCAGATGGAATGGGCTCACTATATGAAGCAGGTGGTTTTGAATGGCAAGGCATGGGCTCTAGTGCATCTGTGGTCCATGCAGATCCTGCTTCAGGCTGAGGCACTTATTTCCCTAGCTACCACAGTGACGGCTGCTGACCACTCAGAGCTGAGTCCCTTTTGGGGAAATGCCCTCAGCTAAATAAAGCTGCCTCACCCAAGTTTACACCCTCTCTTTGGGTGTAGCCTGCACTCGATGACTGATCAAAGCATGGGGACAAATGTCTGGCTCCCTTTCTCTCAATTTGGGACACACCAGATGGGCCATTCCAGCTTCATAGCCCCTTGTGGAGTTGCCTGGGGCTGTTGTTAGAAGCGTTGAAGTTCACCTTCTCTTTTTGCCCAATCCTGCTTCCCCTGTTCCCTCAAAGAAGTTATTCCCCAATTAATTCCCTTCATGAAGATCTCCATCCCAAAGTCTGTTTCCTGAGAAACCCAAATGACAAGAGATAGTCTCTAAATCACAAAACACAAAGGATGCCTACTCCTCCTGGTCATTGTAGGTTTAGTTTTGTTAATTTCAATATTTTATTGAGGGACCTTTCCTGACGTTGTTGTTCGAAATTAAGTGGACTCTACATGCATTCCAGTAGTCCTCTATACGCTTACTGTATTAATTAGAGACATAGAAATTCTCTGAATTCTCAGCTGCAGGAAAAGTGTCCACTGAGGAAGATATCATCTTGATGTGGATTTCCATTTTTCTATGGGCTTATTTGGTGGCCATGCCAGCTGTCATTTTCAGGTGCTTTGAGTTGTCCCATCTTGTCACTGCCCTCTGGGTGCTGTTAGAGAAAAATTTGATTCATTATTGTGTGCCTATTGTACTGGATAAACATTTCTGCACAGATTGTTTCATTTAGCTCTTGAAACAAGATTGTGAACTAGATATGATGTCTAATTAACAGATATGGAAAATTGACACTCACTGAGGTTGAATATCGTTTCAGTACAACTAGCAAGTTTTAATAGTCCAGATTCAAAGCCAGATCCTGCCTCCAAGTCTAGAATTCCCTTCTCCCTCCTCATCTTCATCAGATAGCCACTCAGTGTGTGAGGACTTGTATCTAGTGCCTGGGCCAGGCCCAAGTGACACTCTACATTAAACAGTCACCTGTAATGAAGTGGGATCTCTCGAAAGCCCTTGAAACTCTCTTCATCCCTTCTCTAACTGACATTGATCCACTCTAATTCATGGATGTTGTTTTAACCTTTTTTGGTGAGTCCCTAAATCCTGGTTGGGGATTTGCATCACTGTTCTGGCTAAACTTTTCTCTCTTGCATGAGGACAGCCCAGTGAAGTGTTCATTTATGAGCAGCCATAAATATACAGTGGAGAAGCTCAGCAAACTCTTCCCCTCTTATTTGTTTGTTTGTTTGTTTGTGTCTCTTCTTCTACAGTCAGTATGATCTGCGAAGTCACCCTTTTGAGCCACAATGTAGAGATGCAGTCCTTAGCTTGGAAAACGCTTGTTGGTGAAGTCTGACACTGAAAAGTAATCTTCTTCAGGAAATGAGTACCAAAGAGCTGTTTTTCTGTGTAATAACAAAGAAACAATAGGGATCCCAAGAGAGAAATTAGTTTGGCAACTGATGGACAGTGATCATTATCGACTGAGTGCTCAAATAAAAATACCTTCAAACCCTGAAGAGTGGGTTTCTGTGTTTTAAATGTGTAGATAGATGCTTGCCTTTCACATGGGACTGTTTCCAAATGACCTCCTGACTTAAGCAGGTAGAGTTAAAGTACAATCGAAGACAGTTGTGTGTTGGAAGGAAATGAGACTAGCAGTGTGGCAACTGCAGAACATGTCTTCGGGTGTTTTGTATGTGAAATAAAGAAACTTCAGGTATACGTATTAGAATAGGCAATAGCAAATGTGTTGTTTCCAACTAATGTTTGGTGGCAAATTATCATCAATGTCATTGGCTTAGTCTGGAAGGGAGACTCAACAGGGCTTCTGATGAAGCTGGCCCCTCTGCAAGATGATACAGGGCAAAAACTACAGGCCAACTGAACGATGCTGAAAAGTGCATGTGATTATTCACTTAAAAAAACCTATGAAGTTTTTAAGGGAAGAAATCACTTTGCCATACAGCATCTCCTCTGTGTGAGTCAATTCATTTGGCTGGTGGAACTAAACTCCAGAAAGCAGCTGGTCGGACTGATCTCACCAGGATGGCAGATTCCTTGGCTATTCTTCAAAACCCATTAAAAAAAAGAGAGAACAACTTTTGCCATTTGCCCTGGCAGTGTGACTGTTTTATGTGGCTTCCAGGAGAAGAGATGATGGAGAAAGAGACCCCCTTAATTCCACACATGAATTTTGGCTTGATGTTCCTAAAGGATCTGAAAATTCTATACGCATTGTTGCAACCCGATTTATTTAAGTAGTACCAAAAATGTAAAAACCAAAGCCCTTTCTTTTAGTTGCCACATTCATCACATTTTCACTGAAACAAAACTGTCTTAAAAAAGATTCCCCGCAGCCTGATTTCTCCCTTTTTTCTTATTTCTATCTAGGATTTTTTCTTTTGGGAAAGTTTTAGGTTTATATAAATCATTTTTATAACCAGTTATCTAAACTAAAAATCTCTTTCAAATAAAGGGCTGCCTTTGAGTGTTAGTAAACATTAGAAAAAAATCATTAAAATGTGTATTCATTGATTCTTTCAACTCAATATGTGTTGAGTGACTACTCTGGCCCGGGCACCGTTCCCAGAAACATAGCAGGAATTTGAAAAATTGTTGAACTGCCCTGCGCATCAGCTTCTGGCCTGTGAGTGACCAGCGCTGCTGCTGGAGGCGATGGGGAAAATGAGCACTGTTGATAAAGTACAACATGTTGCAAAGTGTTTATTAATTAGGACCTTACTTTAAAGACATATTTTAACTGTTGAAATGGAGATCCCTCAATTAAAACATCTTGAGTAATCTGAAAGAATGCACCTCCTTGAGCTCTTATTGAGCCAATTCCCTAAAAATAATTTCCCTGTCTAACAACGTTGGCTAATTAAAAATGGTAAATGTGTGTAAAAAGTATTGGTTTTGGTTGTAAGCAACAGAAACCAATGCCAGATAGCTGGGGGGAAAAGGGAGATTTATTACAAGGAAATATGAGTTTTCTCAGGAAATCCAAGGATGAAGATACAGCTGGGCCTTAGGAATAAACTGAACAAAGGAGTCGCTGTCAAGATTCTTTCTCCCTCTGTCATCTCTGCTCTTCTCCATCGGTTGACTTCACTTTATCCCTTTGAAGACTGGCTTTTCCTATTTCTCCAGTTAACATGGTGGAAAACACGGCCACTGAGAAAGAACTTATTTCATTTGATACAGACCCTCATGCAGAACAGATTAAGTATATCACTCAATGTAAGAATTCCCAGTTCTCTGACCCAGATCAGGTCACATGATCACCTCAGACCAATCAATTGAGACTGGATAGGTGGGGTCTCATTATAAGAACTGGACCATCAGAAGCTCTGTCCTATGGGTGGTTAAAGATGGAGAAGGCATGTCTCAGGAAAGCATGACCAGGGAGTCTTTGGAAGAAACTATGCCATCAACAAAGTATTTGTCCACAAAAAATAAAGCTATTTTGTCTACATTTACTGCAATTTTCAAATTGTTGTGTGAGACAATTTGGCAATAAACTGAGGTTGGCACACTACGGCCCACAGGGCAAATCTGGCCCATGGCCTGTTTTTGTAATGGCTCATGAGCAGCATTTAAAAATGAGTGTTAAAAAAGAAGCATATGTACAGAAATCGTTTGTGGCCCTTGGAGCCTAAAATATGTATTCTCTGGCCCTTTACAGAAGAAGTTTGCTGACCCCGGCTCTATAGTGTGGTGGGTGAACATGCGGGCTCCGCATCTAGTTGACTGGGTACGAATCCTGGCTCAGCCATCTTAGAGCAAGACCTAAAGCACGTTACAAAGCCTATGCGTGCCTCCGTTTCATCATTGTAAAAGGAGGATAACAACAATTACTATTATTATGCCTGTCTTATAAAATTGTCATGCACAGAAAATGAGCAAATATCTGTAAGTCATTTAGAGTAGTGCCTGATATATGTTGACTGTTTATTATTATTTTGTCAAATCACATACAATCCCAGACATGTCTATATATATAAAGGAATATGCAGTCATGCACCCCATAAGGATGTTTCAGTCAGTGACAGACCATATACACGATGGTGGTCCCATAAGATCAGTGCCATATAACCTAGATGTGTGGTATGCTATACTATCTAGGTTTGTGTAAGTACACTCTATGTTGTTCGCACAATGACAAAATCGCCTAATGATGCATTTCTCAGAATGTATCTGCATTGTTAAGCGACACATGACTGTATGTGACTATATATTATACATATAAATATAGATAAATTAGAGATAAGTAAACATATTAATACACATATATATAATAAATATGAATATTTTCTTTCTGTGAATACAAATTGTCGATGAAATGTACTCTTGGGGAATACGATTGAAAGGAAGCCTATAATGTGATGATTTGGCAAGGAAAGAGTTATTTTTTAATAAAGGAAATTCCCAGCAAAATTTATATATATAAAATTTTAAAACATGTAATATAAGACTCTTAAAGAGTCTTATAGCAGGACAGAACTATATTTGGATGTGGTCAGATTTAAAGCAATAACTCATACCAAACCAAATGATATGAATTTGACATTGTCTTGCACGTTATTCCCACCTTTAAAAGCAAAATTTACTTTCCAACACCAAATGTGGACGTTCGTATTAGAGCAATACTAGTGTTTCAAAATTAAATTTAAAACCTTTGCAAAACTCCTTTGATGCCACTTTGATGCCACTTGAATCTTCATAGTTCTTATTCAACATAATAGCACAATATGAATATCTAAGTATGGATTAAAACCTCGGTGAGTACCAATCTACTCTATATGATTGCATTTTATCCAGAAACCATCCCAATTGCAGTCTTTCCCCTCTTTTTTTTTTTTTTTTTTTTAAAGATTTTATTTTTTCCTTTTTCTCCCCAAAGCCCCCCGGTACATAGTTGTGTATTCTTCGTTGTGGGTTCTTCTAGTTGTGGCATATGGGACGCTGCCTCAGCGTGGTCTGATGAGCGGTGCCATGTCCGCACCCAGGATTCGAACCAACGAAACACTGGGCCGCCTGCAGCGGAGCGCGCGAACTTAACCACTCGGCCACGGGGCCAGCCCCTCAGTCTTTCCCCTCTTGCTTGTTCTTTCTCTCCTGCTCTCCTATTTATGTAAGTTTGTATACATCCTGTACACAAAGCCTTAGCATATAAAGAGAAAAATATATAGGCACAATCTATGTTTATCTGTAACCATATTTTACATCACCTACTCTCTACAAAAAACAATCGCCTTTGTAATATTTTTATCGGAAATAAAATCTAGGGTGAAAAAGTATATCTTACTGAGTTTATGATACTTCATTTAACACGTACAGTATAAAGCCCCATTTGGAAAAGATCTTTCCGAAAAAGGGGTTATCTCATCAATCAAGCGCTTCCTGTGTATGTATTGTAAATAATAAATGTATGCCACATGTGTGGCTGGAGGAATGCTGAAAAAACTCTATTGCATGCCAAGGAAATACAGCTAAAATAACTTCTCCTACCAACCCAGTTCATTCCACTCAGCAAACACGGGGCAAGCCAAATTCATCAATATTGATTTCAGGTTTCATCAGCAGGGATTTTTTGAGCAAGACTCTTTTAGTTACATTTTCCATTTGACATTTCTCATTAGACTCAAAGTGTTCTCTATGTATAAGTCTTTTCATGTAATTCAAAACTGAGCTCATCAAGCAACCTTTCCAACAGAAAGAAACAGTAGACGTGTTTGCTTCTTGAAGAAGTATATTTCTATATTTAGACGGTCTTTGTATGTTAACCCAGAATCCTTGCTTCCTCTTCATCCTTTTTTTTTTGGAGTAAAGATTTTTATTGGTTTGTTTTTGGTTTTTGTCAATCATGAAGAAAGGTAATGTCTTTCGTTAGAGCAATATTGGAAACATCAGGAGGTTCTGATGCTGAGGAATCACTCTGCTGGCGATTTTTAATGGGGCGTAATGCTCTAGTTAGGGCTTTTGGAGTAAACCTCATTCTGTCCCCTTGACTCTAGAATTCTGCTCTGTTTGTGCCTCTAAGGGACTCTTACTTTTCCTGAGCTCTCCGTGTCCACAAGAAGAAGAACAAATCACAAAGTAGCTGTTACATGTTGAGATGAACGTACAGGCTCAGTTGTATTTCGTGCTCGTCGTCTTCTTTCGCACCTTCCTGATCCCCACCTTGCTTCCAAGCAGCTCCCATAGTTGTTGTTTTATACCCAGAATAAGCCTTAAATAAGAAAAGAAGCAATCTAGTAAACTAAGAAACTTAATTCTTTAAAGAGGGTAAATATTTTAAAAACTTACTTTAATGCAAAAGACAACTTCTCAGTCCACAACTATTCTCTCTCTGTCATTGTGTACAATAAACCTGCTCCTTGATCGATCTTAGGGTAGGCATTTGAGTCACACTGGGCCAACTAGATTCCTGCTCCTGGAAATCTGGAACACGGACTGGGATGGTCAGGAGCCCAGGGCTCCTTGGAGCCAAGTTAGGAGTACACGAGCTCATTAGAGAAGACTTCTGCGTAGTTACGGAGACTCTAGGATGTCTTGATGTCTATCTTTCTCAAGCCTTGACTAGTCAACTATTCCTTCAGTTCCAAAAAATTGCTACTCTTTTTCTTACATTAGTCAGAACTGATTCTGTTGCTTGAAATCAAAACAGATATACATATCTTTTAGCAACTGGTTATGCATACAAGATAATCAATTTAAGATTTATTTTAATGAGTGTATGTTGGGAATGAGAAGGATGGAGTAATTGTTAGGATAAATATTGATGAACTGAAAATGTTTATATGGTTAAAGTTTTAACGCTCTTTACTGGAACTGGATCTAGTCCAGCTGTAGAACTCTACCAATCAAAATATTTTTAAGGTAAAATTTACTGTGATTTATGATGACCATGTAAACTGGAGAGACTTCAGTTTTGTAGCTCTTTGACATTCCTGGATCATTCCAAAAATCCCCAAACCTCCTTTTGGGATGGCTCTCTGTGCTATATGCAGGTGGGCCTAGACTCAGAATCTCTCTGTGTAAGAAAGCAGGGGACTGAGAACGATAAAAATGAGGCTAAACCTCACGCAGCCATTAGTGAAACCTAGTGCTTTTTGTGAAGGAGTTTACTTTTCACAAGCAATTGTTCATTTCCTTCACTTTCGTTGTACTCATTTATGAGATGTGATTGTATGAAATATTTTTATGGTAAGGTCTGCATCTTATTCAACTGTGTTCCTAGGGCCAAGTGATTCTTGACACATGGTGGGTATACACAATGAGTGTTTGTTGAATGAATGGGTATGTATGTAACATGAATCATCTCACCTCAATTTATGTGTTACTTGAGGTCCTAAAAGTTTTATGGGAAAAGAATTCTTGTTAGTTGAATCAAATTTTAAGTATATTAATGTCATGTGTTATTTCAGAGAGATTCATCATGATCGCTTTTGTGATGGAAATAATTGTTTCTAATTTATACTTCTGATAGTTTGGGTTATGTCACAGCTTTGCTTACATCAAGGTGCAGGGGTAAATACTTCTCACCTTAAACGATGTGACTTATCTGAGTGTGATTCTAGCTGCCTAGGCCTCATGTTTGCACTTATGGAATCTTAAAGCAGGAAATTCAGAGTAGCAGGGGGTGGGGGGCATAGAGGAGAAAGCCAACTAGCAGGGAAGGGTCTTACAGGGAATTTATTGATCAATTAACAATCCATATCACAAGCCAGATGGTAGGAATACCAGAGTTCCTTCCATTTTATTTTATTTATTTGTTTTGTTTTGAGGAAGATTAACCCTGAGCTAACATCTGCCGCCAATCCTCCTCTTTTTGCTGAGGAAGATTGGCCCTCAGCTGACTTCTGTGTCCATCTTCCTCTACTTTATCTGTGGGATGGCTGCCACAGCATGGCTGGATAAGTGGTGCATAGATCCGGGCCCAGGATCCGAACTGATGAACCGGGACCTCAGAAGCAGAGTGTGCGAACTTGATTGCTACATCACTGGGCCGACCCCAAGAATTCCTTTTACTTTTTATCTTATATGCTTGTAGACATGAATGACATGTTTAAAAATGAAAAAAGTTCTAAAACTTAAAGCAAAATGAAAAAGGGTTTTAACATTAGATTATGGGCATTTTTGACATGTAAAACCTAAATGCCATGCTTAATTATATTTATCAAATTTGATTGTAAGTTTTACTAAAATTAGATTCCTGTTTATTTTCTTTTATTTCAGAATAAAAATTAATGTCCTAATTGTGAAACCTGATCCCCCTTTGAATTCCTCATAAAAATGTGGGTAGTGTTGAAATGTATTCTACTTCAAAAAATATGTTTAAATTTATTGCAGCATCCTTAGTAACGAGAGGCTATTTGAACTCGGTGGCTTATAAATGCCAATGGGTTGGTATTTTAAGAGGGCATTTTAATTACCACAGTACCCAATGAGATTTAAAATGGGAAGTTCTTTTTTTAAAATTTAAAATTTATTTTTATTATTTATTTATTTATTTATTTGTGAGGAAGATTCGCCCTAAACTAACATCTGTTGCCAATCCTTGTCTTTTTCTTTTTTTTTTTTGGTGAGGAAGATTAGTCCTGAGCTAACATCTGCACCAGTCTTCCTCTACTTTGCATGTGGGATGTGTCCACAGCATGGCTAAGGAGTGGAGTAGGTCTGCACTTAGGATCCGAAACTGTGAACCTGCACCGCAGAAGTAAAGCATGTATAACTTTAACCGCTCTGCCATGAGGCAGGCCCCATGGCAATTTCTTTTTAGGGAAATGGAAATGTGACCTATTTCCACAGAAACTTCAGAATGTACCATGTTTCCCAGCCCCCGTAGGAACATGGAATCCTTTTACATGGAGATCATTTACTCCTTTTAAACATTTTTTCAAAACACTTTTTGACATTATGCCCAAAACCAATTAATGACCTCTCCTGTGAAAGGATGAGGCACACTGAGTGATGGGGCCGCATGGCCTGCGGTGATATAGAGGTTGTCTTAATGACACATTAAGACTCACTTTAGAGATGAACCTTGTTGCTTTCGAAGGCTGATGGGTGGAAGGCCCACTCACGGCTGGGCAGAGTTTGGATAATCTTTCACACTCCTGCACTGGAAATTAAATGAAGATAAAAGAGCAGGCTTTGCCAGGCTTATTTTTATCATTTGCAAATTTAGTAATTGTATTAGATTCCGGGAGATGCTGTAACAAAGTACCACAAATTAGGTGGCTTAAAATGACAGAAATTTGCTCTCTCACGGTTCTGAAGGCTGTAAGTCAGAAATCAAGGCGTTGGCAGAGTTGGTTCCTGCTGAGGGCTCTGAGGGAGGATTTTTCCATGCCTCTCTCCTAGCTTCTCGTTGTTGCTGGCAATCCTTGGCATTCCTTGGCTTGCAGCTGCCTAACTCCAGTCTCTGTCTCTGTCATTGCATCACATTCTCCCCCTGTGTCTTCACATTGTCTTCTTTTAAGGACATAGTTACATTGGATTAAGGGCTCACCCTGCTTCAGTATGACCTCATCTTAACGAGTTATAACTGCAACGACCCTATTTCTAAGTAAGGTCACCTTCTGAGGTACTGGGGATTAGGACTTCAGCCTATCTTTTGGAGAGACATAATTCAACTCACAACACTAATTATCTGAAATAATTTTTTAAAAAGGTGAGCTGGCTTTGTTTTGCCTATCATAGGAGAGGAATTGTGTGATGATTGCCCTGGAATCTGAGGGGGATGTGTCTCCTCTCTGACTCACATTGGAGGTTTCCCATAGAATGAATGGAGGCTATTGATGAACTATATGACCTCTTGCAAATTGAGTCCATTTCACCGTGGGCTTCCTGGAATCCTAGACATTGGTACTGCACAGAGCGTTAGAGGACATCTAGTCCTGTGCTTTCCAACGCAATGAGTCTCTTGTCAAGCTAGATCTTATGGGGCACTTAATCGTTAGACAGAGGAAAGGTGAGCTGCTTTCCTTGCTGTGGGGGTGGAGAGGGGAGGGCCTTTTTCACATCCACCCCCTCACTCCCAAACTCTGGAGCCACCTCCAGCACCCTGCATCAGAATCAGCTGGAAAACTTGTTAGTAATTTCCATTCCTGAGCCCTCCCTCCTCCCTGACCTAATGAATCAACCTCAGAGGTGGAGGATTATGAAACACACTTCCTAGTTGATTCTTTATGCTCAATAAAGCTTAACAACCTTTTTCCTAAGACCCTCACAGAGCACAGTTAAAAAATCTCTGATCTAGTCCAGTCCCTTGAAGACGAAGAGAGTTAGAAGCAGACGGGCCAGCTGAGGCTGGGAGGCAGATGACGCTGGATAGTGGCAGAGCCTGGGCTCCCCCCATCCCTCTGGCCTCCAGCCTCTTCGCGAGTTCTGTACCAGAGGCAGCTCTTTATTTTGCAGCAGAGTAGGGGAGAAAGTCCACCTCTGAACTCTTCCAGAACATTTCCCACACATTACTTATCAATAAAAGATATTTATTTCTTTATTTTGAGGGTGAAGAATAAATCCGTTATCCATGTTTTCACCTAATAGAACACTGTATTCCCCAGGGTCACCATTTAGGCAACTTGTAAAATCCAATCTCCAAAAGCTAATGGTTTCAATAGGGAAGTGAGGATTTTGGTTCTAAGACTTTTCTTTTAACTAATGGCTCAATAACAAGACTGAAATCATTTGGGACTGAAAGGAATTTCCAATGATGAAGGAGCATCTTAATAAGAAATGAGTGGGATAGTGCTGTAACCCTGAAATCTTGGCGCTTTCAGCCTCATAAACTTGCCTAAGTTCCTGAAAGCAGCCTTTGTGCCTCATCTGGCACTACACGCGAGAGAGATCCCAGATTTCTTATGAACGAAGTGCCTGGAGTGATGCGTCCGATCGTGTGAGGTGACACACACCAGACCTTGGAACTGCCTGTAAATGGAGGTCCCTCCTAGCATTCAGGATTGAACCTCGGGCAGGCGAAGTCAGAGGAACTCCATTTTTTCCTCTGTTGGTTGGTTGTTAGAGGCATGCAATGCAAGTTGGAAGTGGATTAGAGAAGGGGGAACTTATTTCCATTTAAGTATAAATGTAACTTGAGTTTGTAGTAGAAGGTAAAATAAGACAGGACCCTCAAGTCTCATAGTTTCCAATGATTTGAGTGTCCCTTCAAGTCCTACTGGGATATGTGTACACTGATAGAGCACTAGTCATTTAACCAATATTTTCATGTGTTTGTTCTTCTGGGATGGGTGTGGGTTCCTAGCTCTTTTTACATCTCTTGCTTTTTGGCCCAATGGTTTCACAGAATACTGGCAATTCTTTAAGATTCACATTGTCCCAGATCTTGGAAGCTACCCACATGTCTATTTCAAAGAAGCTTTGCTATCATAAGGTGTGGGCATGAGCTGGAGAGAAAAGTTTCCTTTCCATCTTCCTTCCTGATGCAAATGCTGCTGGACTTTTGTGATAATAGTGCCACCTGGTACTCATCCTGAGATGGATACTCTCCTCAATGACCCGTTTCCGACAGAGAACGGAGCTGCTCTAGATCTTGGAATGCTCATGTCAGCATGGTGAGTGGGCCTTCTCTCTCTGTGGGCAGACTTCTAAGGGGAAGCAGTACTGGCTATGTAATTTATGGGGTCCCTTGTTCACAAAGCCGGAAAACGTTGCCACTAGAGGAACAAAAATGTAAATATTACGGTTTCTTCCGTGGTCTTTTTCTCCATGTGTCATGCTCTTATTTATTTGCTATTTAATGTCGTTTGAAGTAAAGAAAAATTAAAAATTTAAATTATTAGCATGCATTTTACTGCTTATATTGTGCAAGATCAGTTTTCAATGCAAATTTAAGAGCATTTAACTCATATGGGGAAACATCGAAACTACACAATGCGTATTTGGTAGCTCACGCATGCATATGTATTTCGTTCTTACCAGAACAGTGCAATGGCTGCATGACTGCATGACACTAACTAGATTGCCTTTGTTTCACTTCTTGATTAAGCCAGATTATACCAAGACTTTGCACCTTTGCCTTACTAAAGAGTAAGGAAACTGAAAGGAAAATGAACTATGGGTTGCCCTATCTTTTCCTTTTTATGCTATCGTTTTCAGCATAAGTGGTTGGCTAATACGAGGAAGTAACACACGTAAGCAAAGATATGATAGTAGTTGGTAGTTCTTGTTTGCTAGAACACCATTGCCTTCTCTCTGTGTTTGAAGCAAATTCTGGTTAGAAGAGGAAGCTTGGCTTCTTTGGGCCATTGGTGCCCCTGCTTACTCAGTCGTAGACATAATATGCTTCATTAACCTGCTTTGAGTGTCACTGAACTCCCATGCAGTGCAGGTCCACCAGAATTCTGTGCTCATAGGTCAGCGCAAATGCTGTATGTGAACGGGACAGCAGGCATATTGCCTAGACCTCCTCTCTCATGTGCATCCTCCATTGTCCCATGGCATGCCACCTACAGAGCACAAGGTTAGAGATAAAATTACTAAGAATTTCAAGATGGTGACAGTAAAGCATTGAACCAAGTACAGGGTCCTTCTGAGTGCAGGAACTTGTGTGACTGTACAGGTCACACATCCATGAAGCCAGCCTTGATGGGCAGTTATAATCAGAGAGTGTTTGAAGAGCATGAAATAAAGACCAAAGACTTTAGGAAATCTTAAGTGACCACTACAGGAAACCGAGACCAGGCATGTCCTAGCACAAACGGCATTCAGGTCTCAGCTCAAATGTTCCCTTCTCAGAGATGTTTTTCCTGACCACCCAATCTAAAGCAACTCTCCCTTCATCATTCTTTATTACGGCAGCAGTTCTCAAATGTTAATGTGCATCAAATTGCTGGGTCCTATCATCTAAGCATCTGATTCAAAAAATCTTGAGTGAAGCCTAAGAGTTTGCTTTTCTAGTGAATTCCCAGATGATGCTGATACTATTGATTAGAGACCAAACTTTTGAGAACAATGCACTATTTTAACACTCTGCTTTATTTTTCTCTCGGCGCATAGCTGAAATTGTCTTCGTATTTATTTACTTGTTTATTGTCTGTTTCCACTGCAAGAAATTAAGTTCAATGAGAGCAGAAATTTAGTCTGCTATGTTCATCACTGTATCCCTACGGCTTGGCAAATGCCTTCCTTATAATAGGTACTCAATAAATATTTAATGAATTAATAAATGAATACATGACCAGGAAGTCCCGTGGGTGAGAGGTTATTAGATGGTGGTGATTGGGGTAGGGTTGGGCCACAGAAACACTTGTACCTCTGCCCACTTAGGAGGTATTGCTAGTCAAATGTGCTTCTAGGCAAATAAAATGCAAAGATGCAAATCTAGGGGCAGGGAGCAGTAATCCTGAAACATGATGTCAGGGAACCAACTGGATTATTTAAATGGTGGGGATAGGAGAGGTTTCATAATTTCCTTTTAGGCGTGACCATTTAGCCATGGCTAAAACAGAATGACATGCAAGTGTCCCTCTTGTCCATAGGTAGATTTTAGAGTCTCAGGAACCCTGCAGGTGAGGGGTCCCTGCATGGCTTTTGGTTGACCAAAAGCAAATATTCAAGCTGGAGCACATATTGCAAGCTCCTTAGCCCTACTCCCTATGTGTTTATGAATTAGGGTGAGCAGGGTTATCTTCCGTGATCATCCCTTGGAGAATGAGCATGGCTTTCCCAGATGCCTCCTCTGAAGACTGGCACACTGTGACTCTGCAGCCCCAGAAAAAGCTGGAGACTTTCAGGCCTAGTAACCCATGACACCCCTGCTTAAATATATAATCCTTGAGCCACTGAGCTGCTTCAGCCCTCCATCTCTTAGCACTTATCCAGCACTTTGGTCAGCTTGACCTGATCCTCTTCTCTCCCTACATTTTTCTTGAAGAAATAGATTGTCACATCATCTTAAAATACCCCTTTGAGCTATCTTTCAAATAGCTTTGGTAGAAGCAGGTTCTGAAGAGAGAAGTTCCTTTGAAACTCCTAGAACCAAAAAGTGGCAATTATTTTCTAAGGAGTCAAAGGGGAAGAGGAGGAGCAGAGGCTTCACCATGGACACCTAAGAGTGTTTATTTGGCAGGAGTGGGCACAGCACTTGGTCACAGTCTGAACAGCTCAAAATGATGGGTGATTTGGGGCAACCCTTTAGCCTTTTGAGAAGAAGTCCACGTGGGTGGTTCTCAAACCTTGGTGTGTTAGATTCACCCCTGCCCCCAACCTCTAGAGATTCTGACTCACTGTGTCTAGGGGGGCATATTAGTCAACTTGGTCTTTGTAACACAGTACCACAGACTGGGTAGTTTTCACAACAGACCTTTATTGTATCACAATTCTGGAGGCTGCAAGACCGAGATCAAGGTGGAAGTGGGGTAGTTTCTTCTGAGGCCCCTCTCTTTGGCTTATGGATGGCCGTCTTCTCCCTGTGTCTTCACACGGTCTTCGCTCTGTACATGTCTTGGTCTAGTTCTCTCTTTTTATAAGGACACCAGTCATATTAGATTAGAGTCCACTAGACCTAATTTAACCTTAATTACCTCTTTAAAGACGCAGTCTCTAAATATAGTCATATTCTGAGGCACTGGGGTTTAGGGCTTCAACATAGGAATTTAGAGGGGACACTATTCAGCCCATAACAGGTGGAACCCAGGGAAGCTGGCTTTCCAGCAGTGTCTCCAGGTAATTTTGGTGTAGCCAGACTTAGAGCCAGTGTCTTCTAATCCTGTAAACACCTGCTAGATCCACAGCCCTGTCCACTGGCACAGTCCTCACTTTTCTCCTTTGCAAATGAGAGCTTCTTTGCCAAGCCAACTGATTTTCAACAGGATTGTAACAAATATGCTCTGGAAGGACTTGGTAACCCAATACCTTGCTGCTTGCAAATATAATCTGGGTTCATCTGTGGCCGGACTTTTGGGTGTCAACCCAGAGACATTTCGTTTCCAAGGAACTAGGTTCTCATAAGCAACGCAGATTTGGTCTTTACAGAAAACATGAATCTAAAGTCAGGTTATGAGTGAAGCTTAGCGTGCTGGAAAACAGATCAGATGTAGACCTAATTTCCTATAATTTATTTTCTGTGGCTGCAATTTGGTCTGCTCTCCAAGAATCCTCATTAAATCTTAAACCTCAGGATATACCCCCCTGTCCCCTAAGGAGCAGTGCAACACTAACAAGCATTTGCCTGAAAAGTCAATCTTCAGTATATATTTCCCTCAAATAAACCCTTCCTTTCTGCCAACTGTCAAAACTGTCTATATGAATGCAAATAACTCATCTATAGTGGGAGCCATTCTCTCTGCATGTGTGTTGTCTGGGGTAAGGAGTGTGGAGGGGAGGTGGGTCAGGATTAGCCTCTCTCATTTGTCTGGAAGAGTTTAACTTTAAGAACACACTCCACTTGCCATTTCTTGAGTTTATGAAGTGGTAAATCTGCTCCTTAAGTGGAGATAATATTTTCATTAGAATTTTGCGGGGTAAGAGCATTTTTTGAGTTGCGCCTTCTCAGTCTCAGGGTAGTAAAAACGATACATTTCCTTGACTGATCCTGCCATATTGGCAGCAATGGCTCCAGTACCACAACCTCAATGTATAATTTGCTATTCGTTTGGCAGATTAAGGTTTGGCCATGCTCAGTTTTGATTTTGGACCAAAAGGAGGCTAGACGCAGGGGCGATACCATCCTTCTGGAGGATTTGGAAATGTTTGGGGGTGTTTTTTAGTGCTTATAATGTCTGGGGACATTCCTAGAATTTAATGGTGGGAAACGGAGAAGTGAGACATCCTACAATGTTCAGAACAGTTTCACACAATGAAGACTGATGCACTGAAAATGCTTTTAACAGCCCTGTTGAGAGGCACTGATGGATATCAAAGGGTGAGCATTAGTAATGGCAAAGAAGGAATGAAAATTGATGTGGTGCCTCCCTTCAATCCCCCAGCACTGAAGACAGGCTAAAGGGAAAGGCTGGCCTGGCTTTTTCTACCTTAATTGTTCAGGAGAAGAGCTGGAACAGAACAAGCAAGCAGATCTTGGCTGTGCTTCCCAAAAGCAGGTCCTGCCTGGTCTGCATTTCCCACAGAACGTGCAAGGTCAAGGCAGTGCCCCTGAACTTTAATACTGCTGGCCTAGGAGAGAGGTGAGGCCGCCCAAGTGCACATTAACCCCACCTGAAGAGAAACATGGCCCCGTAAAAGTGAGTCAGAGGCAGGAGGAGTGGAGAGTTGGCTGGAGCAAGGAACAGAAGTTCTAAAACTTCCCTGAAAGGACAGAAGAGTTTACATGGTTCTCTTTACTAAGGTGCATGGATGGAATATTGGAGAACTATTCTTCCCTACGTTTTGAACTTTATCTTGTGTAAATTTGTATGAATACTTTCTTCATGGCTTGCCTCAGTCCTCAGCATTGTTCTCAAAGAATAGGTCTTCAACTTTGATTCCATTTTTAAGGAAAATTAATTTCTCTTGCAATGGACACTCTTTTACCCTTAAAGTAAAATCATAAACTTTTAGTTTAATTCCACACACTGTTATCTTTGACCAAAGAGATAATGAGAGTAAAAGAGTTTTTTTAATTCACTTTGTTTCTACTAAAGTTATCATAAATGATTATTTGAAGCAACAATTGTCTTTGCAAGCATCCTCTATTTGCTGATCATAATAGGACACTCCAAATAAATTTTGAAAAGAGTCCTTCTGAAAGGCGACAAAGTTGGAAATAAGATAATTTCTCTGGCAATAAAAAGCCTATATTTTATCTGCAAC
The DNA here is from genome assembly GCF_037783145.1 of Equus przewalskii. Taxonomy (NCBI): domain Eukaryota; kingdom Metazoa; phylum Chordata; class Mammalia; order Perissodactyla; family Equidae; genus Equus; species Equus przewalskii. Next base: position 21,653,658 of record NC_091852.1, read on the forward strand.
TTGAAGGTCGAGGATGTCTTATTCTTACAGCAATAGTTGGCAGTATGAGAACAACATTAATTGCTTATTATGGAAATAGTGATTTCAGTTTAAAATTTTATAATTAAGGAATTTCAAACCTAAATTTTATTCCATTATTTTTAGAGATTTCTATGTTGTATGTGTAGCTGACTCAAATGTTAGTTTTTTTTCCTTTGTGAAGAAAAAAAGTATCTTATTGGATCCAACTCTTTCTTTTGACCTCAAAAGGAACAAATACATTAAACTGTTCAATTTCACAAATATTTACCATGAATCTGGCGTGTTTAAAGTAGTCTTCTAGGTGCATGAGAGATGCAAGATTAATAAGACTTATTCTTATTCACTACCTATTAGGGGATAGAGACAAGAAGTGACATGGATGGAGTCTGAGGCAGGCTGTGATCAGTGTTGCAACAGCATATGAGGAAGAAATGATGTGTTATAAGGTGCACGGTTATTCAACAGATATATATTGAGCATTTGCTAGGCCAAGTTTTCTTCTGAGTGGTGGGAATACAGCGGCCAACAAAACAGATATTGCCCCTGCTTTCTTGGAGCTTTTAGGGTAGGGAGGCATATGTGTCTAGAAGGGACTGATTCTGGCTGGGGTGCTGAGGGGCAACAGCATTGCAAACATCATGTCTGAACTTCTTGGGGTTAGTAGATGGGGTCTTGACATGTAGAAATATCAAGGGAAAAAGTATTCCAGACACAGAGAACAGAAGCTCAGATAAGAGACTTCGGAGAGCGCATTTGTAAATTAAAAGTGAGACCTGGACACTGGATTCAAGACACTGGAGCATAGGATAAATATAGAAGGATCTATTATAAATTGTTTTCATGTTGTGAAAGATTCTCAGTGAGCACATTTTACTTACCATTTCATGAATCACACAGTGACAAACATCTCTCAGTGGTGAAGTATTTCCTATTAAATTTTGTAAGGCAAACCTTTTTTTCCCCCTTCTCTTGTAGGGTAGTCATTAAATACTTGGAGAGTTTTGATCAGGAGGATGCCATGATCATATCTGAGTTCGAAAAGAATAGCTGTGCAATAGGGCTGTTTAAGAAATATCAGTTACAGCCTATCCTGCCCCCTCTCATCCCCCAATAGACAGGCCATGGTAGACTTAGCATTCACAAGCAGTTAAGCCATAAGCAATCAACTTAGTGGCATAACAAGAAAATATGAATGGGCCAATCAAGTCTTGCTTTTGTGAACTTGATCTATAAGATACAGAAATTTCCCAGTTAACCGTGTAACTGATGGTGAAAGGAGACCAAGAAACTGAGTCTGAGTCATGAAAATTCAAAGCCTCATGTGAGCCAAAAAATGAGAAGCTAGAGATAAAGAAGTGATATGAGAGATTCGGATAGTGCAGCCGAACAGAAAAGGGCGGAGACTGTAGGAGAAAACAGCAGTGCCACCAAGAGCAACTTAGGTTCATGGTCATGAGAGTTAGAGGGGCTAGCTTGGAAATCCATGGAGGCAGGACATCTGTGTTTTGCTAACTCGATGGATGTGGAGAAGGGAAGTTTATGAAGAGGGATGAATTTAATAGGGCTCTGAGATTTCAAGACAGTGACTAGAATGGTAGTGATTCCGTCATCTGTGTTAGAACACAGGAGTAATGGGATTTTGTAGAAGCAGAAGGTGCTGAGTTCTGTCTGACAAATTGGGCGGAGGTACTTGTGGAATAAGTGGAATAATATGGAGAGATGCAGAGATGAATGATTTTGTGAACCTATAACTCAGAAGAGAAATCAGTGAAGGGAAGGGAGCCAGCATTTACGGTATGCCTATTACGTGGCAAGCACTGTGCTAAATGCTTTACATATGGGTCTTCATTTAGTTAACATTCTCTGGGCAGGCCATGCCATTTGCCTGTTTGCTGTGCAAACCATCCCCTGACTTTCTCTTGCTCTGTTCCGCGTTGAACGAGGCTGCCCCCTGCAATATCATTTCCAAGATTTCTTTGAAAACGGCTTCTGGCTAGGTTTGGTCAGCGGGAATCATCGGGGGAGGTTGGTAGGCAGGAGAAAGATATTTCTCTCCTCTCTGCTTCCGGTTGCATCTCCAGTATCAGTGGCTGCTGTACGTCTTCTGTGGCACCCCCACTCATTGGATAGAAAAAGAAAAGGGGGCAAAATATGGTATATATGCTAGATTTGGCTACATCTGTATATAAGAGAAAAAACTTGCCAACAGTAACTTTTTTTTCCTCTGTTATATAAAATGCAGGCAGTTCCGGGCTCTTATGGTGGGTTTACAGCTTCTTTAGGGACCCCATCATGTAACTTGCTCCTTGGCCATCTCTAACACCTGGCTTCTACTCTCAGGGTCACCTCACGGTCCAAAAATGGCTGATGAAGCTCAGCCATCATATCTGTGTTCTAGAAAATAGGAATGAAGAAAGCGGAGAACAAGACACCCCTCTGATGCCTTGGCTTGCATCTCATTGGCTGGAACATAATCACCTGGACACATAAAGCTGAAAGGGAGGCTGAGGAAGGGTGTTTTAGCTTGGTCATAGGTACTCAGCTAAGAGTCAGGGCTCTGTTGCAAAGAAAGTGGGGAGAATGACTTTAGACAGTACCTGGACGTCTGTGCCTCAGCTTTGAGGTAAATATTATCTCCATTTTAAAGATGATAAATGGTTCTAGAGAACTTAAGAAGATCTCGCAGGTACTACATAGCACTGCTGATATTTCACCCTAAGATTGTCTGACTCCAGAGTTCATAAGCTTTTCTCTGTACTATGTGTAGGTCTGGAGAGGTAATGGAGAGTCCACCACATAGAGCTGATGGTTAAAGCATGTGAGACGATGTGATTTCCCAGGAAGAACATAGAAATTAAAAAAGCAGAGAGGCCGAGGAGAGAAGTAAAAAAACCAAAGGGCTGGGAAGGCCTGGAGTCAAAGATGGAAGATGAACGGCCATTTGGGGAAAATAGGATGGACAAGCCGAAGAGGAAGGAAGCCGGGGAAGCAAGGCACAGAGCAACCAAGGGAGGAGCAGGCAGAGGCAGCCATTCCGTGATAGAGGAATATTGGCCTTGGAGTCAGGGAACTGAGGTTCGGATCTCAGCTCTGTCATTTTCTGATGACATGACCTTGGATGGTTCTTCCACGGCCTGAACTTTGTTGCTCTCATTTCCTGGTAAACAGAAACCATGCTCAGGTCAATGCTGGAGAATGTCAGGGCAGTTTATTTTTGAATATGAACACAAGTAATATTGGTGGGGGTGTTCCACAGGTTATAGACCCCTATTTAAAAGCACTTCCTTCTCTTTTAATAGTTTCCACTACCCTGGATGTGGCCTAGGAATATGAGTTGTAATTTATGGTGCATGTCTTAATTCCGGATCACTATTTCTACCTCTATTTACAAAACAAGTGTGGAATAGCCAAAGGCATGGAGGGGTCAATCAATTTCCTCCTGTGACCCACAGCAGGGTAGAGGAGCTCTGATCCAGCAGAACGTGCCTGTGCCTAGAATGGGTCCCTGACACTGGATAACTTCAGCTGTCCATCCATCTCTCTGCTCTCATCTGTCCTTGGATGCCTCCACCATTGGACTTGACTTGTGGGTCCTTTTCTATGCCTTGGGAGAAGGTGTTGTTATTGCATTGGCCCTCTCTGTGATATTGTGCAGTGCTCTGCACATTTATAGCTTTCATAAATATTGAATAATAATAAATAACTACAAGGGACCAAGAATATTATAGGCTGGGGAGAGTGAAAGATGCTGAACTCATTATTGGAAGGCCAATCTCGGGCCTCTTGGCTATCTCCTTCAAAGAGATTTGTTTGCCAGCTGTGTTGAGAAATATACTTTCCATATGATGAGCCCAGAGAAGCAGCCAGTTTCCCTACAGAGCTCTTTCAGAGTAGCCCCAGGAGAGCCTGCAGAATCATTAATGGTGTTTCAGAGAGGATAACCCCTCACGCCTCCTTGGCAACTGGGTTGGAGGAAAGCCCTGGGGAGAATGGCTGTAGCAAGATGATGAAATTAGAGGAATGGGATGGATTCTTTTTATTTCATTTTATTTTCTGATTCCATGTGCATACAGGGCAGCTTTCCAACCATTTTATGGATGCATCGTCGGCTGAGAAGGTCACTTGCTTTGCACTTCACAATTATTTTGGCTCAAGGAGGGCATTTCTCCTTTAATACGTAACCCAGGTTCAGTGTGTCAATCAGATGCTATCTCCTCCATCTTAAGAACTTGTTTTTCTGCTTAGTGTTTATGAACCAGTTAAGAGAGACAACTGAATTCTTAAATTTAAGTGTGGTAAAATATTGAGTAAATATTTACAGAGCTGAGAGATTGCAGGAACTATAATTTAAAGAAAAGCAATATTCAAACCAGTTGGACTCACATTTTGTGTAGTTCCGACTGGCTGCAACCCAGCCCAGGAAAGGGGGTGTTTAGTAAATAAAACTAAATGCCTCCTTTATAGTGTGATCAATATCTGCATGTTGTACTGAAAATGTTTCCACTGTTTGTCAACAGATTGGTTTCATTCACTCAGAATGTCACATGTATCCACCTCGGGATGGGAATGAGTTTCTTCCTGAATCTGGAATAAATAAAAAGGAGCACTTGCCTTGCCCATGTGTCCCCTTGCCTTATTTCTCTCTCAGTGGACCTTGTGCTATCCTACCTGTGGGCAAAACACAGCGGGATGAGGAGGAAGTGGGAGGTGGACTAGGCAGAGGTCAAGAGCAGGAGATAAAAGTGGACAGAAATAGTGGTTTTAAGACCAGCAGCTCGATGATGGTCTTCTTAGGTATCAGGGCTCTGCAAACCTCAGTGTGGGTTTGGCTTCCTGGCGGCAGCTGGTAGCAGCTGGTACCACAAGTGTACTAAGTGGGGGATTTTTTCAGAGATCCAGAACTATCTGCAACCAAAGATGTGAGAATCAGATTTTGCGATTCCAGCTTTTTCCTAATGACAGCAAATGATGTAGTATCAAAGTTTGTCTGACTTGTCTGTCTATTAACCCCCAAAATAAAGCCTCTATCTTTTACATCCCTTTCTTATCATGGAAGACCGATGTCCGGAAGTGGACTAGGAAGATCTAGAGGGACTGTCCCTGACCATTTCATAGGAGGACTGGCCAAAGAAACTGGGACTTTTTCACTCTGAAAAGAAAATGCTTGTTATTAGGCCTTATCTTTCTTCAAATTTTTGATGGAATATTACAGAGAAGAGAAATTCATGTCTCATAAAGGCCCTTCCTGACCTCCTTAACCTACCATTGGCCTCCCCTGTGTACCTGCCCTTGATTGGTTTCATTTATATCACTTCTTAAAATTTGCAATTATTTTCTTTGTTTGTTTTTCTTCTTTTTTTGATCTATTTCCCCCCCTGGAAGGCAGAGATCACGTTCGTCTAATTCACCTCTGTCACAGGCCTGGGTCTTTAGAACCAGCTACATAATTAACACTCAGTAAATATATGTGGAAAGAATGAATAAAGAGGACAGTTCAGGGGACCAGTGCTCCTGAACGTACAGACTGAACCCATTGTGAGTGGGTGAAGTGGCAGCTCTCTGCCCCAGAGTTACTGGCTGCTCCTAACTCCACTCCTGGTCCTGTCAGTTGAAGTATCAATTTACACCATGAGTTGCTTGGAAGACCAGGTAACAAAATATCAGTGGGTTGATGCAAATTTTCATTATAGAAGAAAAAAACATGAAATAAACTTAGAAGCATATGTCTGAATAATAGTTTCCCTTTTCTAGAAGCAATAAAGTAAAAAGCTCCGCTTCCCCAGCTCTCCAAACACACACACGCAAAGAGTGGGTAGTTCAACTTTGCTTTGGGGCATTACTGGTAGACAGCAGCAGATGGAACTCCAGCTTGGAATTAAACAGATTTTGTGCTTGAAATTGTTGCCTACTTAGTGAAATGCTGGGGAGTCGATTATCCATCAACCAGCTTTCTTGGGTTAATAGGACCAGTCGCTTGCATTCTGTTTGGAAGCAAAACCAACCAACCAACCAAACAAATAAAATATAGTCCTGAATAAAACAATTCTCCACTTCTAGCTGTTTGTGGTCCTCAAATACATGATATGAAAAAATCCCTTTCAAAGCAGACATTAGAAAAACTAGAGCTTATTGAGCCAGAATTGTGCCATCTATCTCAAAGTGGCCATTTTGCACGATTTCTCAACTTGGGTGGTGTCCAACTACACCTTTGATAGATGCACCTTCAGTAGTTCAAGAAATGGCTCTGCCTCACCACGTACCATAGGAGTAAAGGGGAGCTTCTAACATATATGTGGTCCTCAGTGTGCATGTCAGAGAGTTTACCTATAGGGTGAGTAGAACACAGGAAATGGAAGTTGTGTAACATGGGAAGATCTGATTAAACCCATCAGTGCTTATTCTGGATGCAGAAGTTACATCAGTTTCCTCCTGAAGAGAAAGGAGAACAAAATGCAGATTCTGCAAGAGAAAAAGCCATTCAATAGTCAGTGGAATCAAGTCCAGTGCCTGTGGCAGAGTTTTATAGCACTGGTATAAAGTACTCTCACTATTTTCATGGCCACAGAGTCCAAGAATTTGACCACAGTTTGAATCCAGGACAACATGTCTCAGAAAACTCCATTATTGGCGATTCTTCCTAAGTGGCCCATTGGGAGTCATCTTCTTAAGTGTTTGATCAATATTCGAGAAAAATACCGGGCTGTTATTACAGGAAAATAGCAACTCCCTCTTTCATTCTCTATCCTCTAAAGAGAATTTGTTGTTGTCTGCTGGGTCTCCCAAGCCTCTGTTGGGCAGATTCTGAGTAATGGATGAAGGGAGAGTTGAGCAGAATCAAGACTGACTTGATTTGATTTTCATTAGAAAGTGCTGAAGGGAGAAAAATTCCAAAAGTGTGAAAAGGATAAGAGCCACTGAAGCCAATGTGGTCAGAGTGTGGGGAGGTTTAGAGTTAAGTAGAGAGTCTTTGAGGACAATTACCACTGGTGTGCAATAATGAGATAAGGAGGCATGGAAAGAGAATTTTAAAAATTACTCATACATTATGAACGAATCCTACTTTGATGTTTTCTCAAGACATCGCACTGAAGTACCACATAGCTCTGTAACTATTTTTGGATTCTTGGCTGATTGATCTTTGAATGCAAATCTGTGTCAAACTGGGTCACATGGCAGCTAGGCACTTTAAGCATTGCACAGTTATAAGCTTACAGGTGAATGTGCATGGTAGTTCTATTCTGGACAAGATCTCATGCGTCACTACAAAAATCCTCTTAATTAGGGGATAGTTGTCACTACTCAGAATCAGGGTTCAAGACGTTGCTGTTGTCATAACATCCTGACCTGATATTTCCGTCTTCTCAGAGTCATTGAGGTTCAGAAACTTCAATGAGAGAGCTGGTGCTGTTCTGTTTGGTTTTTGGTATTATACCAATAGGTTTGAATGTTAGAAATAGATGCTATACTGTAAGGAAAAACATTTTTCTAAGGAGATTTTGATCATCTAATTAAGCAAAGTGACTTTAAAATCATTATGTATCCTTACGTAGCGGGCTAAACCAATTCTGTGGGCAAGATGAGATTAAAAGTGGATAATAAAGAAGTCAAATTAGCCACAATATTAACAACTAGGATTTGTAGTCTAGCAATTCCTTCATGGTTTTGCTTGGGCAAGCAAGGGGAAAAAGTTTTGATGAAGACATTTTGGAAAGTTTTGTGTTTATGCCACTAGAATTTCTTTGGCTTATGACATTTTCCCAGGCTTCATAGAAGGTCAATTTTCTAGGCTTTTAGGAGTGGAGTCATATTTGAATACTTTATTGACGTATCAGCAGAGGACAAATTTCTTGGAAGACTTCAGTAAATCCCCTATCATAATTATCAAATCAAATATAATTGGCATAAAAAATGCATGTATGTAAATTTGGAACTTTCAGCGCCAAGTTCTTAGCCTACCTTGACAATGCTTTGGAATTTATTGCCCCTCCCCAGAAAGTGAGGTACATTCAACCTCTTGGGATCTATCCTAAAATCAGTGCCAGCCCTTCTGGCCTTCCTGTGGCTTCCCAATATCTACTCTCTTTCCCTTCTATTCCCTTCCACCGTTGATGAATCTTTTAATGTCAACCATCCATCAAAATGAGCGTCATTCACCATCTCATATCTCTTATGCTTCGTCTTATTGTGTAGGGTCTGTGGCTAGCCTCAAAATACCAGATCCCACAATGTGTATGCCATCTTCACTGGATGTTTACTGATTAAAAACACCGAGGAAAAATTCATGCTAAATTTGCAAGACCGGTAAAAGGAAGCTAATCTCAAAATGATTCAAAGTACTTCCATTTCCAGCTCGGATCTTTGTTTTGTTGGTTACTGCTCTGTATCAGTTATTTATAAAATTGGGATTTGCCAGGCACTGTGGTTCCTGGGAAAGTGTCCTCATTCAGCTTAGTTGAATCTGATACATTTGTGTTAAGGAATCTAAATTAAGTGCCTTCCCACGTCAAGGAAGGGAACAAACTTAGAAGGATGATACAATCTACCAGCTGTGCCTAGCCAAGTGGATTAACAGAAGGACCGATCAGTGAGACCTTACAGCTTTGTTATTGGCAACGTGTCACTCTGCATGCAGTGATGGTCTTCTCTGGCTTATGCAAATTACTAATGACGTAACATCTCCACACTGAACAAGACTTCATTCTGACTTTGATTATGATTTTTAAATCAGACAAGAAAAGATTGGAGATACTGCCCTGTTAACACTCACTCTTAGCTCATTTTAATCATAGAGCAAGCCTTTGCCAGGTTTGGTTACAAATCTAGAAAAATTTCAGTAATTATGTTTTCAGATACACCTTTTTGTATTTTCTTCCAGAGACCTATTAGAGTTATATTTGACCTCCTCAATATATATTCGATGTATCAGCTTCCCTTTCATAATTTTCATCTCTTTATCATCCTGTGCCTTGTTTGGAGTGATTTAATCAATTGTATTTTCTAATTTGCAAATTATTTATTTAATTATTGCCCAGTCTATTGTTTATCCAATCTGTTGAGGTTTTGAAAGATAAGTTCTAAGATTTCTATTCATGAATTTATTATGACATGCTTTGATTTCATAACCTCCTGTTTTTGTTTTATAGATACTATTTTCCTCTTCAAGATTTTGGAAACCCTGCTTCTAAGTCTTTTCAAATGGCTTTTTAATTTTTATTTTCTTGGTGTCAATTTTTTGGTTATTGTTGCTTAACTGTCTTTCCCAGTGATAGATCTTTTTGTGTACTTTGGAATTTCTGTTTGAAAGTTGCCTTAAGCGGCTGGTATTTTTTTGGTCATCCCTACATTTATCCTTCCCATCAGGATTTCAATGATGTCGCAGCCTGGCCCTCAGTGACACACAGCTCAGAAGCTGCTCTGACTTATCAGATCAGAGCTCTTACCCTGCAAGAATATCACAGTTCCAGGCTCCTGGCCCGAGCAGAGCACTGCCTGGTTCCCAGGACTGAGGGTGTATCTGCTTCCTTCTGTCTCCATAAGCTGCGACCCCAGGAAGGAAATTGGACCTCACAGGGCGGGGAGTGAAGTCCCAGATCTCCACCGTGCTTAGGGCATGTTGATCTCCATTCTCCATAGATGTGATTTTCTAGTTTGTGGCTTGAAATTGTTGCCATTTCTTTGTTTCATTAAAATGGAAGTTTAGTTCTGTCTTGTGTTCTAATTTGTTGTTGTTCTGGGGGTGTGTGGGTGTGTGTGTGTGTAAATTGGAGAAGTGAAAAAAGAAGGGTCTTCCTCAGTCACATAAGTAGTGATTTTTCCTCCCCCCTGACATTTTAAGCCATTAAATGTAATAAGGTAATAGTTTTCTTGGGTGCTTGACCAGAAATCTGAACCTTAATTTAAGGATTGGCTAAGAAACTTCTAAGAGATCATATGACTTGTTCAAAGTTGGATATTGAGTGTGTGTAAAAGTCAGGATTTTACATGTACTAGGTCTTCTGGCTTCTTTGACTATGAAGTACAGTCATTAATAATCCTTCGAGGTTAATTCTAAGTTTTCTTATTTCATGTAACAAATATTCAAATGAGTCATTGCTGGTTCCATTATTTCTTGGATTGGATTCCTACTTTGTGAGAACGTGAGGATTCTTCCTATGAATTCTACTACACGGTGACGTATATAACAGCAATGGTGTGTTGAGTGAGTGTGGCTAAATGAGTGTGGGACACCAGAAGCACTGTCCTTTCTTATATGTCCATCACCAGCCTGTTTCAACTCCTTTGCTTTTTGGGGTAAATGGTTAGTAGCAGCATGACTCCGTTTTAAAACTTTAATTGAGTGAAAGAAATTAATTCCATGCCATTTTAAGCTTTGCAAGATAACTCTATCAACCCAGTTCAATGCCCTGAGATGACTCAGAGAGTCAAATATACAATACGTATGAGGGAGAGTGAGACCCTTTATTTTGAGGGGGATCAGTGAGGCTTATGAGGGTACATTAAATTGTTATGTGTGAACTTTGCTGTTGGAACCACCAGACTCTTTCCCACCCCCAGCCCCTAATGAGGGAGGCGCTCTTTTCTCCCCTCAATATACACCCTTGAGTTACAGGGTCCAATGCACACCTTGCATTCTACCTGCTTATCAGGTGGGCCTGGTAGAGTTATTCAAAATGGAGCTAGGGAGATGTGGAGCACTCCACTGGTGAAGGTCTGAATTCTGGAGCATAGTCTGATTCCTGCTTATCTGTTTATCATCATGAACTGCCACACACTCTCTAAACTTTATGCTCTAAGAACATAAAAGAAACTCTCTCGTATCTCTGTATCTTTGCTCATATCCTTTCCTAAGACTTCACTGCCACCCTCAACATCCCCAAAGCAGTCCAGCAGACACATGCCTCGCTTCCAGAGTGCCCTCATGCAAGACTTCTCCATGAAGTTTTCCCTGATTCCACCAGGCAGATGTGGAGGTTCTGCCCCTTATGGGCACCTGGCACACACCTTTGTCATTGTGGTCACCACTTGTGGTGTGTCTTTGCCTGTCTTTATGGGCACTCTGTAAGGAAAGGGACTATGTTTCCTCTTCTTCATTTTCCATAACACAGGCAATAAAATGCTTGTTGAATAATTGACTGTGAACCAAGGCATCTGGGGAAATGCCCAATGTGCTGCCATCAGAGCCAGAGGCTAACTTTGGGACAGAGTTGAGAAGGGAACCCCTAGCTCAACCTGTGTTCGGTCACAGGCATCCAGCATCTCTGAATCGGGGTGTAACCTAGCATGACATAGCGAGCATAAGAGAGAGATGGGGCCGAGTTGTTGGTAAAGCAGCAGCTGAAGTCAGGTTTGACTGCACTGAAATCCAACTTTCTGGAAGGTAGTAGCCAGTTCATGTTGTTTGGTCAAATAGCCTCAGTGAGGTCATTCTTCTTAAATGCTTACCAGATATTAAACATTCAGGTTTGTTAGCAGGCAACATCTAAAAATTAATAAAAGAGCTTTTTTCCCCTAAGTTGTTGGAAACTTTGGGGCAAAAATCACTTCCTCCTCTGACTGTTTCCAGCTCCCCTCCTCCCTTCCCCTGCCAGTGTTGACAGGTAACTTGGCCGAGTCACACCCAGAAACACTGTGACAGGTGGGTACTCTGTAGCACATGAGTTTCTACTGGCGAATGTCTGAAGAGGATTATGGTTAACCAAACTCTGAACTTGAAAGAGAAATGACGAGTCCTCAAAATCCCCATTTTCATAGTAATCCTTACGGGATGGGGGCCAGGGATGTGCTGTGCGGCTGCTGTACTGGATGGAAGTCCCATAGCCTGGTCTGGAAAAGGATTCCGGAAGCACAGATGTGCTGACTTCCCTCTTTGGTTCCAAGTGCCCCTCTGCACAGATACTCCATCAATTTGGCACTGCTGGGGAGAGTCAAGGTGGCCAAACCTGTGGCTCACTGTGACATTTGCTAGAGAAGCAAGGGAATGTTGGCTTTCTTCCACAGTTGTGGATTTTTAGAGAAGCTCTCAGAATGTGCAAAATAATCGTACCTCCAATTTTCTCTCACTTGCATTCTCATTTGGCTTTACTTATGACTTAGATATGATACTCATCAGGAATATTAGTTCCGAGGTTTAAAAAATGTGTGCAAATTTGCTCTTTATTTTGTGTATGTCTAAAAATGTATCTAGTACGATAGAGCAAGTAGGTTAAAGCTTGAAGGGACCTTAGAGATCATTAAGTTTTTCAGCTTCTTCATAGATAGAGAAACTGAGGGCTGGAGGTGCTGTGACTTCTAGAATACCATCCGAGAGCAATATCATTCTAAAAGTGGGGTGTGAACTCAGATCCTCTTTCTCAGGCCCCAGGGCTCTCTTTCGTGCACCAAGAAACTTGACATGTTTGTGGTCACAGAAAATCTTAGGTCATAATCTCAGTGGACCAGGGCTCTCGAAAAATATTTAACTAAGTTCATTTGTCTACACTGTAAACAAGTGGAAATCCATCTGGACCTAGGTTCTGAGTGTTCTAGAGTGTAACTTACTTTTAGTTTCCATTGATTGTCTTTGCAACAACATGATATATCTGTAAATAGCTAGGCAGCCCCACGGAAAATATTATTAGTGGAAATAAATTTTTTTTCTTCCACAACAGGAATTAGAAAAATTGAAATGATGACTATAGGGCTATGAATATTCCATATAGGAATAGGGAGTGATTTTGTGGTTGATAATTATGCTGTCTTATTTTTTGAGTTCTAAGTCCTCAAAATGAAATAAAGTCACCAATCTGAAATCTTTTCACAGTATTTGCCAAATTTGTTTATTTTTTTTTTTGGAATTCAGAAAAATCAGTTCTTGATGGATAGAAATATCTAGGCTGTAGAAGGCAGGCTTCACTGGGGTGAACATCCTTTGCACTTGGCACAGGGCTCCACTTGAGTGGCTCCATGAATAGCTGTGTGTTTCCCAACCTTCTGTCTTTCCTGAGTAAGGGGAGGAAGGGGCTGAAACTGGACTGGGGAGGTCTTCAGCAGTCGGAAACCTTGTTCAAACAGAATAAGGAAGACTTCGCTTTTGATACCTAACCATAAGCCAAATACAAAATGTTCTAGGAATCTGAAGATTTCTGCTTTAATTGCTATATCTAAGAGACTGACATATGTGCTGATCCCCTTGAAAGCTGTCAATCTGAAATTCTCTTTGAAAGTCAGGTGACTTGCTTTATACTCGGCAGGCAGGAACCGTGGGCACTCAGTCATCCAGAGCTCTCAGCAGAAAAGCTTATGCTCTTTGTAATTCTCCATCTCTCCCTTACATCTCTTTGTAATTCTGCATTGATCAGCTGGGATGTGGAAGCTGAAAGAATCTCAGGCCATACCACAATGCTGTATATGCTGGGAATTTTCTGGGGAAAATTTATACTTTTGCCTATTTCTTTCCTACAGACACCGGCCAAGATAAAGTGATTCCAGAAACACATGGACTGCATCAACAAGTGTAGACTTGCTCTTAAATATCTGTGATTATCTACGTGTCCAGGAACTGAATCTATGTAACTTGTATTACTGGTGCTGAAATCAATCATTATAATAAGCACCTCCTTTTCCATTAAAATCAAGGATGCCTCTGGGGCCGGCTGGTGGCATAAGTTTGCGCGCTCCGCTTAGACCTAGCACCGCTTGTCAAGCCACACTGTAGCGGCATCCCACATAGAGTGGAGGAAGATTGGCATAGATGTTAGCTCAGCAACAATCTTCCTCAAGCAAAAAGAGGAAGATTGGCAACAGATGTTAGGGCCAGTCATCCTCTCACACACACACACACACACACACACACACACCCTTCAAGGATGCCTATCATTGAACTCAGGGAAAATAATATTTATTATAAAAGTAAATGCCATATCCAAAGCCATGATTGATACCAAGTTCCTTCCCCACTCCTAAGATCTTTTATAGAAGAAAGGAGGGAATAAATTTCATAGGTACTGGTATTGTCCTTTCCAAAGCAGGTATTTTAAAAAATTATTTTAGGGACAATAAAATAGGAAAAGGGAACATCGGAAATGGGTTAGTGAAAAGACTACAGTCTTCACAAGTAAATGGACCCAGGTTAACGTGCTGTAGGTAATAAGGTGAGTGACTTGGCAAGAGGGTTAGCTAAGCTCTCTGAATCTCAGTTGCCTTGACTGTGAAGTGGGACTCATGAAATTTCCTTCAGAGCGTTGTTCTAAACACCTCCTGAGATACTGCATGTACAGTGCCCAGCTCATAGTAGGAACTTAATAAATACTAATTTCTATCCCTGTTAGCAACATGAATATTGCTTTTGAATTCATGCTGATTTTGCCCTGAAAGTGCTTTTTAGATTGTTACTTTGGTTGGCTCAGTTGCAAGCGCCAAAGGAGTGACGTTGGACTAGGTCAAAGATCCATCCCCAAGAAGCTCGAGGAATCGGCACCTTCTTAGCCTCTCCAGGAAGCATAGCCTCATGGGTGTTGCCCTAGGTCTGATGCTCAAATCTACCAGCACCAGCACAGTGGTTTCCAACACCTGCCCCGTGTTGCATTATTCCTTGTGTCCAATATCTTCATCTTGCCACAGCTGGAGATAAACGAATTTTCGAGAATCTTTGGAAGGTCAACAAACTGGCACTCTCTTAGCGTTGCGCAGAGATTAGGTTAGGATGGGAGTCAAATGAAGAAACTCCAGGGAGGACATTAACAGTAGGGGCTCATCCTCACAGAGCACAGAATTTGTGTAACGATGCTGTGGAGCTGTGTGTTAGTGGGGCCTCAACACCAGATGCGCACAGCTGTACAAGGGACGCTAAGCCTGCCAGAGCAAGAAAAGCCACACGCCACTTGTTTTACTTCTGAGCGGGATGGAAGGAGAAATAAATCTCTCTCAGTAGAGAAAAACAAGATTGTTAATGTTTATTATTTATCAACTTATTCTTTCTCTTTATTTTAAAGTCCAAATGGGGCCATTTGTCTTTAACATGCTTTTCCCGATCAAAAAGCACAAGAACAATTTTGTAAAAGATTTTTCAGCTCAAGTGGCCTGTTTAAAATAGGTTCCATTTGTTCAAGAATATGTACTTTTTAAAAGGCTATACTTTTCTGGAGAATTTCTTAGTGTCATACCATGAAAAGGAAGGAGCTGGTGATCCTGTGCATGAAAGTGTTGCTTTTATAACCATATTTTTTTTCTCTTGTGAGGAAAGTTATTTTATGTAAATCACCACCAACAAATACCATTGCTAATGGTCACGTGTACAGTGGGACTAACTTTTCTTTAGGGTAGTGAGTCCATTGAAAATTATCTGCTGTGACTTATTCCTCACTGTAGGTAATATCATCGTCTCTAACAGAAAAGCATTTAAAACTTCATCAGGTGTTTGTAAGGAATATTTACACTTGTTGGGACTGTTCTTAAGAAAATCAGAATACTTTTGTAACAGTGACTAATAGAACACAGTCAGCCAAGATTTCAATAGAAGAAAGATAAGTAGAGAAGCCTCGTTTACAGAGTTTACGTCTATCGAGTGCTAAGTTACCTGGAATAAATGGCTGGGGATAAAATATTGCTCAGTTTCAACCCCTTTGAAACTGAGCTATCCACCGTGTTTACATGTATTCAGAATGAGATTAAAAATGCAAAACACACAAGAAGACAGTATAAAATGTTTTCTAAAATTGTCTTAATTTTTGTAATTCGTTATACTGAGAATTCAAGTTGGAAATACGCTAATGCATTAGGATAATACTAAAAGAAAGATTAATTAGTCGAGTAGGGAAATAAAACTGGAAGCAAATCACCTTTTCTTTCCTGCTCTCTTATTTGAGGGGAAAGACTGGAAAAGGTACTTGGTTTAAACCACATGGGAAAAAATCCTCTTCAGTTGCAAACTGTCCTTTATGTTTCAGCAACACAAACACATTATATGACCCACAAGGGGCCGAATTCCTGCCCTGTGTAAATGCTGCATGCAGGCACCAACATCCGAGAGGTGGAGGGATAAAGTCAGACAAACTGGCCAGGACACAGATGTCTCTCAGGGCCAATGATTCCAAGACCTAGAGGCAGCGTCGGCATTTGGGGCTTTTGCAATAGTGAAGGACCACTGCCACCTGTGGACAGCAGCAAGCATCAGCGCTGACGTGCTGCATGCCAAGCGGAGAAGTACCAGTGATGAATTATTAGTGCAAAAACTGGTCACCTGCTGAGTCAACCGTTTAAAATTTTCCCAACAGCACGTGTTTTCACAGGTACATTTGCGGCCTGGGGGAGGACGTTTTTCTGCAAATCAATAAGTACCCTTCCTACCGTATAAAGGATGTGATGCCTGTGTGCTAATATAAAGCGTAGAGTGGACATCTTAAACTCAAAGACCTTCAAGGGGCAAGGGGATAATGGAGATGTCAATGGGTAAGAGTGATAGGAACAGTGGATTGGAGACATGCCCCACCTAGAGGCATTCAATTTTATTAAAATTTTTATTTTTTAGGAAGATTGTACTCCATCAGGCAACACACATTTGCAGCTCAAATTCAGTCTCAAACCATCTAGCACTGGAGGCCAAAGAGAAGATCCCAGGTGACATTCGTAGACCTGGGGACAAAAGTCTAGGCATACTTCATTCACTGTAAAATATTTATTAAATGCTTGCTCTATTCCAGGCACCACTCTCCGCTGATAGACAAATTGGGAAGTAGATATTAAACAAATAATTACCCAAATAGAATTACAGCTGTGATAAATGCAATGGAGGAAAATCTCAGGCAATTACACAAATGCGTGCTGTGTTTCATAAAACTTGCTTCCTTATGCTACAGTCACATCACTGTTTTGTACACTCCTAAGAGAGAGAAAACCCTGCCAACTAAATCATAGTCCTATTCTTTCCAATTTGTAGCAAGTTAAATCCCTATGCTTTCAATATATTTTGTTTCATACTTAACTGAAAAAGCTCATTTTAGACTTATTTAATTATATATTGTTTTATCATGGATACATAAAAATGAAAATATAAATTAAATAAGGCATTCCTAAAACTTTTTCACATGGAGAGTTGAACTCTTTGGATACTTTTTTGTGTGCGTGAGGAAGACTGTTGCTGAGCTAACATCTGTGCCAATCTTCTTCTATTTTATCTTCCTCTATTTTACATGAGATGCTACCACAGCTTGGCTTGAGTGGTGCTAAGTCCATGCCTGGGATCGGAACCTGTGAACCCTGGGCCACTGAAGTGTGGCATGTGAACTTAACCACTACACCACCAGGCTGGCCCTTGGATACCTTTTTGACTCAGAGTCATCAATGTCCAAGCTTTTCTATGCAGTGTCATTCTCTGACCATCAAGAGAGTTGGGGAGCAGCATTTCTTCAAAGAGTGCTTCACTTTTGTCTGGAATTTTCTCCCCAGAAGCTGACACCGATTCTCAGAGTTTAGATGCTGGTGTTTTCTTGATCTTAACAAAAGGTGTCAACAGTTAAGTTTTTGAGACATCAACTGGGACTTGTATTCTTTCCTCAAATGGTCCTTAAATGGTTTGTTGACTGAAAAGGCAAGGGGCTTCAGTTGTGCATTCGTGTTGACAGGGCTAACACCCACATTCACATGTATGCTGCCACGACAACCACGTCAACATGCCCACCTGACCTGACCAATGAGGTTGGAAGACCCCATTGTTAGAAAGTCCCATCCAATTTCAAAGATGTGAAAATATAAGAATAATGCAGAATCAGTGAAATACAATCTCTCAGTGATCTGACCTGGGCTTCAGGGCTGGCAACATTCTCTTGGAGAAGGTGACATTGAGTCTTAGACTTGAAAACTAAGTTATCTAGAAGTTGAGGTGGAAAGTGTCATCCTAGTAGAAGCAAGGCCAGATTACAAGGAGACTAGCTGGACAGCTCACCTAGGAGACTAGTCTGGATGCTATAGCATTTCCAGACTAAATATGAAAGGCGGTACCTCCTAGCTCATGTTTCCCCATGCAGCTTCTTACCTTCCTGATGAAATGTACGTAGGTCCCACGCTCACTGATGCTGAGGGGATTTTTGGATGCAAAATACAACAAAATAAAATCAAACCATCCCTGGGTTGTTTCTCTGAGTGCTCCTAATGTGTACTTGCACAAGTTGCTTGGTACAGCTGTGCCTGAAACTTCGCTTGCAGTCATCTGAAATTCCAAAAGAACATCACACCTGGTGGCGAACAAGTGATAGTCTTTGTGATCTAAATGTAAAAACCTTTTAATATACCACCCCACCCCCTAGGAAATTGTCTTGTTTAATAATTGACAAAAGAAAGCCAAAGAGAGAAGAAAAACTAAAGAACAAATGAGAAGAGACCAATTTTTTCAAAATATTGATTTTGCTCCCCCAGATGAAGTAAATTGTATGTTAAATCTGTTTCTGTAAACAGCTTTTATTACTAGAAAATTAAGTTTACCCCACTCTCCCTAGATACGTATTGAACAAATATTTAAAGACTCTCTGTTTGATGGGGTTCCTACATGGTCTTACAGCGGGGTACATATTCTAGCTGGGGCTGGCCAGCAAAGAGGTTGGCAAGTTCAAGGAACCGAGTGAAGGGCAGAGCAGCTGGGACGTGGAGTGGGACCAAGGGGAAGTGTGGGGAGGAAGTCTCTATCTTCATCCCAAGGGAATTTGGGAGTTACTAAAGTGTTTTAAGCAGTGAAATGATGTGATCGTATTCGCATCTCCACTCTGACTGCTGTGAAGCCAGTGGACTGCTGGGAGCAAGCTACTTTCTCTCAGACAAGGTAGAGTTCTTCATTCACACAGCGATCTGGGTTTCAAACATTGGTGAACCTTCTTTCAGGCATTTCCTCAAATACAGTGTGTGAATTATTAATCACTCATGGCAACATTTTAGAATTTCCAGAGCTGAAGTTAACAATGAAACTACAGTAACAATAACAAACCTACAAGCAGTCTGTTAAATGGAGTCTTCCATGGTTTTATTTATTTCTTGTTTTTACTTTGGATAAATGAACTAAATAATAAATGAATAAAAGCAGGATTTGGCACCAAAAGAAAATTTCCTGTGAAATAGTGTGAGAAGAGATTCAGCTCCGTATACAAATAAACTCAGTATATGATAACCCCTTGGTAACACACAGAAGTTGAGTCTTAATACATAAAAAACAAATGTAATGACACTAAGGCATTAAACCATTAATGGCAGTTTTGGTTTCATTGGTGCTAACTACTTACTTTTGTTGGAGAATGATCAAATTCATTTTAGAAACATTCACTGATGAAAACTGATGACAAAACTGGGGTTTGGCTCACCAGTAATTCCTCTTAAGTACCTCTATACATAGCATCTGAGCTAGGTACTGAGCTCATTATTTCTTTCAATTCTTTCAAAACTTTTTTGGATAAGCATACAAGTCACATTTTATGTCGTTTATCTGAGCATTCCAATTAAATGAAAATAATTTTAATAATGATGATGAAAGCTAGTACTAACACAGTCTTCTTATTATGAGCCAGGAACACATTTAATCTTCATAATAGCCACAGGAAAATACACTATTATGATCCTATTTTTACAGATTGGGAAACTAAAGCAGAGAGGTCAAGTAACTTACCCAAGGCCACATAGCCAGTAGAGAGGGGTGGAGCTGGAATTTGGGCTGGGGAAGTCTAGCTTCAGAGTCTATACGCTTAAACACTACACACATCACCTCTTTAAAATTAATGCTTTTTGAAAAGTCAGTTCATGATACATACATATATGTATACACAATATTTTTCTTTTAAACATTTTTATAAACCCCTTTAACTGGATCAGCCCAACATAAAAATATGGGAGATTTTGGAAACCGAATCCAACTTTATAGCACAAGATGAGTAAAGTTTAAAAGCAAGCAGATGTTTGCAAAGCATATAAAACTCCAAAATTGCTCTGCACTCAACGTTATTTGGAACACAGGCATAATTCTTTTCAAATATGATTTTTATCTAAATGGTGTCCCTTAAAACTTCATTTTAACACCCAAACGATCCCCAGCTGTTCTAGTGGATTGGCCCCTGCTGGCTCTGTTTCCCAACACTTCCCATATTCCACCATAAATATTCATGATGCAGTACTCTTGCCACCCAAAGGGGGGCCAGGATTCATTTTTATGGACTCCTCTCAACTGGGATTAGCATCTTTCACCTATTACCTAACTCCTGAATTATGGTTTTTTTCTGCCGTAGTCTCCATTTTCTTGATTTTTACTGATATCTGAGAAGTCTGAAGAGAATGTGAAGTGTGAAAGAAACTCTTAATCCCAGGAAGTTGGCCCAAGGAGTATACAAAATCAATTTTTAAAATACAATATCTTATTCAAACTTTACTCCCAGACCAGTGTGAAACCACTGTTTTCTTACTTTGCCAGATTTCCTAGGCAACAGCAATGCCTCTGTAAGAGGTTTGTCAACTTAATTTGAGGGCCAGAGGTGGAGACGATAGAGGAGATAAGTGGCAGGGATGCTATTTCCGCAGACAGCACATGCTTGGGCTACAAAAATGATGATTTTTTCCATATGATTTATGATAGAATGTGTTTAGATTCCAGAAAATACTAGGAATAAATCTGTCTTTAGGGGGTTGAAAGGTGGCAGGAGAGGTGTGAATTTCCCCACATTTATGGTTTTTTCTCTCTCCCTCTCATTTTTAGTGGGTTTCTTAGATCTCCTATTTACATATGTTGCATTTATAATATATCATATGCACCCAGAGATTCTCTTGACCTCATCCAGGCCAAGGTCAGAAAACCATTATAGCTACCCTTGTCGGTGGGAAGAATGCTTGATCCTTGACATTATACTTGAGTTCTTATACCTGCTTGGCACTAACCAGTCAGATAGACTTGGAGGCAATATTCAACTTCTAGAAATCTCTATCTTTCCATTTGTAAAATAGCAGACTCAAAGGCTTCTTGTGAAGCATAAATAATGTATGTAGATAGGGTACTCAGCACAGGCCTAAATAAAGAATAGCTCCCTCCCCTCCTCCTTTATGTGACACCAGCTGCTCAAGTGTCCAAGGAAAAAATGATTAGTGGAAGATGGATAGTGGTCCTCAGACACTGGGGCACAGTGATCACTTCCCACATTTCATGGGTTTGCCACATCACACAATGGCAAGAGGTCAGCCTCTGAACATTTGGGAAATGCTACTTAATTCTATAAAGGCTTCTGCCATAATATGAATGGGTTGTGAGGAGATGCTGACTGAATTAACTGCACTGCCTGCGTCAATTAACTACATAGAAGAACAGGCAGTACCTTTGACTGATCTTTCTGTAAATGTTATTCTGCTCAATTTGAAACACGTTGGAACCAACCAATTACCACCAACCCCCCTTTTCAACCCTGCTAAGACTCTACTGTATGAGAGGAGATGCTGGAAGAACAACTGAGCATCAACAAGGATGGATTATTGAGTTCCTGGAAATGGAGCTCGTAAAGAGACATCTATTGACATCCTCACTGCCCAAGTCAGAAGAACTGGCTAGAACAGAGCCAGTGATGCAAAAATCTGGAGGCAGTACATGGGAATCATTAAGGGATGAGATCTGCAGTCAGCCTGCTGGAGTTTGAATCCTGTCTGTGTTATGCCCAGCACCGTGACATTGGGCAAATCCCTTGACCTTTCTAAGTCTGAGTTTCTAATAGCAATCAGACCTGTCTCATGTGGTTGTGACAGGGACGAAAGGAGATAGTCCAGGTAAAATACTTAGCACACTAAACACAGTGTTGGCACAATGTAGTCAATTTAGATTAGCTTAAAAATTGTTTTTGAAAGAACTAATGGAGAAGACATTGGGTTCCATCCCATATACTTAAGCCTAGATACTTACTTGACCATGTTGGCAGGGCCTTGGGCCAAAATGCGACAAAGCTATTTAGGGTCCACTGAATATAGAGCATGTTTTTAGCAAAACTGAAGGCTACTTTATATTCACGTTTGTATTTTCAGGGGTGGTACTTAGTGTGTTGCTCTGTGTGGCGAGGTGAAGAATGTGTGCATTTGGAAGGTGC
Source organism: Equus przewalskii (assembly GCF_037783145.1). Classification (NCBI taxonomy): domain Eukaryota; kingdom Metazoa; phylum Chordata; class Mammalia; order Perissodactyla; family Equidae; genus Equus; species Equus przewalskii. The sequence goes on from NC_091852.1 coordinate 21,675,743, forward strand.
AACTGTACTTTCCAAGGTGTGCACATGGAAAGGTCATTTTTTGATATGAAATAGAAGTTACTATATGCAGAGCCTGGTGTAACTTGTGATTCCATTTCTTAAGTAGAGCTGTCACCCACCAGGCAGAGGTGTCTGCTATTTCAATCTCAGGCTTCTTGAGGCTTACCCTATTATTTTAAGCCATGCTTCAGTGTGTATTTGGAGCGATTCTTCAGCTTTCCTTGCTTCCAGTGACATCACTTTAGTCCCTCTTGGGCTGTCTCATGGCCACTGAGGAATCCAGCCCAGTGGGGGCAGCGAGCATCGTTTAGATGCATTCCAGGACCATGCTACTGATGGTCATCTTGCCTCAATTAAAATTAACATAGCTGAGTGGTAACAATAATAAAATTGTTTGAGAAATTAGGCATAGCATAGTAGTGCTTCTGACAAACCTGGCAAAGTGGGGTCAGGGACTGACAAGGAGAAATATCATCATCACCCCCTCTTCACATACTCACCCTTACCTATTTGCCCCAATCCATAGGCATACAAAAGAACATTATTTGCGTAGGAGGTAGAAATGTTGGATGAAGAGCCTCTTATGGTGTCTGTTACCCATTTGACCCCTTGGACTGGGTTTAAACCTCTTTTGATAGAGAATGAGAGACAGAAATGGACTGAATTCATGGGAAACTCTGGGTCTGGGTTGGGCTAATTTAGCCTCAGGTCAGAAGGTAGAGTGTAGTAAGATGAGAAAGCCCAGGCTCCCTGATTCTGCTCAGAATCTAGCACTGTCCTGACTTGTGGGGAATTGGCAGCATCTCGACTGCTTCAAGCATCACTGCTCAAGATGGCACTATCAACATGATACTGGAGTGGTTCTTCCAAGCAGCTTCACTTGATATTGATAGGTTCAGTGGGAATAGGAGAGGAAAAATTGGAGACCAATAGTAACAGTAGCCAACAAAATGATTCACTTTGAGGAATCTAGAAAATACTGGGAGAAACTTTGAGGAAGTCTCAGTTCTTATTTGGTGGGCCTAGTGGGTTGGGAATAGGAGCTGCTAAAACTATTGTAATTTAGGTGTTTAAATTCAATGTGATCTTTTTATAAGAGAAAATAATTTTTTTGGGAGGGAATGCATTAGTGTAACCACTCTTGGAGTATTGTTTTAGACAGACATAGAAAAGGATTCTGGAGTATGTTTACAGAGTTAGTAGTGCAAGGAATTTCTTAACTACATTGTCCATAAGTAAGTTATTACAACTGAGTAGTTGAAGCCAAACAGGCACGACTTTCTAGATAATGTTGTTTATGTGTTTAGTTTTATGTTAAAAGATCTTTCAAATAATGGTGAATCTCTACGATAATCTGCAATGAGATGGTGAGTGATCTGAAATAACATTGCTCCGTGCTGAAACGTGTTACTTATTAAAATGGCTGTCTGTTTAGAGACCTTTCTTGATCTATTTCCGCGTCTCAAAATGTGCAGTTGTTGCGAGGATAAAATGAGAGACTGCATGTAAAGCGTCTAGCACAGTAGATTCTAAGTAATGGGTAGACCGCTATCTGGAAGTTCTAATGGACTTACTATGTCTACAAAGGCAGGATTTCAGGTGAGGAATTCTGATTTTAAATTGAAGCCTTACCTTTATAAGATTTGGGTAACAGTGTCTGGGTCTAAAGGAAACTCTGAATGCGCAAGTTAGAAATGTCCCCTTTGAATTTGGTGGCTGTATTTTGGAATGCCAGTCTTCCCATAGACCCTTCTCTGGAAACTCTTATAACCTCTCCTTTAGAGGACGAGGCAGCCATGTTATTTCAGGCCCCATTTCACCAGTTACAGAATATTGGATAAGAATGGTCTTACGACTCAAGTTGGGCCAATTGTACTTCTCTCCCAGGGTTTTGAAATCAGGGCTCTGAGAAAGATTAAGTATCTTAGTATCAAAATTCCAGGCAAGGATTTGAGTGCAGAAGTTTATCTGAGAGGAGATCCCAGGAGACATCTGTAGGGGAATGGAAAAATGAGATGGGGAAGGAAAATATGCCAATAAAAGGTAACACATCAAACAAGTGATCCCTTGGGGACTGGAGCTTAATCCAGTTGGAGAATTTAGTATGGAATATGTGTCTGAGTTATCCCATCATATGGGGCGAAGGAACTGAGGTATTTATCCCATCAATGGGTGTTGCCTATTGGTTAAGGGTTGTTCCCAGGAGATGGTAATTCACAGATAAAGTCTGTGGCAAAGCAAGGCCAAGTATCCAGCGATGACATTGGAGTCAAGAGTTGCTGGTACTGGCATGGGAAACTGGCCTAGCAGGTACAGAAGTCTTCATGGCTGAGGGGATGTGAGAAGGGCGCCGACAGAGTCTGATTACTGAATCAATTTGCTGTCAGTAGATGAGTCATTTCAACAGAGGGACTGAGGGCAAAGTTTTAGGCCTTATGTAAGCTGACGAATAAGAAGAAAAAGCTGCTCTTCCAACAGAAGCTGAAGATTGTAGTAGCAGGTGTACAGAGATGAATAAAGAATGGGGCATGTGGTCCCTAAAATATGGCAAAGCTGGACTGTTGCTGAAGACACTCCAGTTCACATAAGATTTGGCTGTGTTTCATTTTTCTGTTTCTAGATTATGTGAAGATAACTGGACCCTGCTCCTGTTCCTGCTCCTTTTAATTTTGCCAATGTGAATAGCAAACATTTGTAAAATGTAGAAGATTGTATTTTCCAGAAATGGCCCCAGCAGTAATTTCAGTCTCACGTGCTCTTCAGAATGTTAACAGTCTCCCATCTAACGGCAAAGTCTGTTTTCCTTCCCCTTGAGACTCTGTGGGTCTTTGTGTCTACCTTGGTGGATGGAACAGGGCAAAACTGATGCTGCATAACTTCTGATAAGAAGTCATAAAAGATATGTCTTCTGGGCCAGCCCTGGTGGCCTAGTGGTTAAGTCTGATGCACTCCACTTTGGTGGCCTGGGTTCAGTTCATGGGCGCAGACCTATACCATTTGTCTGCTTTGGCCATGCTTTGGTGGCACATACAAAAAGAGGAAGATTGGTTGTTAGCTCAGGGTGAAACTTCCTCAGCAGAAAAAAAAAGAAAGAAAGAAAAAAAGAAAAAATATGTCTTCCATCTGGCTCTCTTTCTCAGTGTGCTTGTCTTTAGAATACAGCCTCTATGTTGTGAAGAAGCCCTGGACATATGAGGAGGCTACTTGTAAGTATTCCAGCTGGTAGGTCCAACTAAGGTCATACCTGGCAGCCATCATCAGTCCTCAAACGTGTGAATGACTGAGCGTGGAGATCGCTGCAGTCTCCAGATTTCAAGTTGCCCATGCTGAGACCACGATCAGAGATGGATCATCCTCACTGAGTCCCACCCAAATTTCAGGTTTGAGGGCAAAATACACGTTGTCCTTGTTTTAAGTCACTAAGTTTAGGGTGACTTGTCACATTGTCCTTGTTAACTGCAACATAAGATAAGATAACCTATGTGGGTTTATATGAGATCTTTCAAATTATTCAGGATAGGATCAATGCATAGTTAGGCAGTCACTCATTTATTAACAGTCAAAACTCCCTTTTCACCTCCCAGCCCTTCAACACTACTGGAGCCCTTTATGAGGAATTTGTCATGACTCTCATGGGTTGACAGCACCAAAGCCAGACCAGCAAAGTCTTATCCTCAACCAAGTATGTTTCATTACTGCGTTGCCATCATCCTCTGGACTCTGTAGGACTCAGGAAGCCTTGGAGCTTTTATTGTAGCTGCCTGTTACTGTGCCTAAATTTTGCCAGCAACTGTGCTTTTCATGCATCGTCTCATTTAATTTTTTATCCAAATTCTGTGATATAGATAACCTGTCATTTATAGAATAGGAACCAGAGATTCAAAAAGGCTAAATGACTTGCTCAAGATCACACAATAAATGGCAGAATCGGGACTTAAATGCAATTCAGTGTAGTCCCGCAGTCTGCATTCATTACCCTGTGCTGCTCTGCCTTGACCTTGGGACCTTTGAAGGACTTGGTGTTCACGGTTTGTTTTTATTCCATTTTAGCCATGTTCTGCACTACACAGATTTTTTGAGTTGGCATGGTAACATAACCAACAGTTATACCTTTCATTTATGAGAAATTACCTGTTGAGGTTAAAAAAATTTTTGTAACATCATAAATGGGGGGCTCTGCTTATATATGGGTATGTGTATACACATACATATACAATTATGTATATATAATAAGTATTATGTAAAAGTATATAATATATATTGCATACAAAATTATATAATAGCATAAAATCATGTATATATACACATTTTATCTACTTATCTATATAACTATATATATAAAGAGAAAGAGACTCTGTGGGAGACATTACTAATTTGCGCTATTCTAGAAAAAATTAGACAGTGCTTCATTTATGTCTCATAAATATAAATGCCATTCTTCTAATCCATTCAAGATTTATTTATTGCTTGATTTTAAAATCTTTTTATTTTGAAATAGTATTTAGACATGCAGAAGAGTTACAATGATAGCACAGAGAGTTCTAATATCCCTTTACTCGGCTTCCCCTGAAGTTAAGATCTCATACATGAAATCAACATTGGTACAATGCTGTTAGCCAAACTACACACTATTCAGCTTTCAGCAATTTTCTCTGCAAGTCCTTCTTTCCATTGCAGGTCTAATCCAGGTCACCACATGGCATTTAGTCAGCGTGCCTTTTTAGTCTTCTCCAGCCTGTGAGCATTTCTCAGTCTTCTGTTGTTTTATGACCTTGAGACTCACGAAGAGCATTTGGCAGGTATTTTGTAGAAGGTATTTCAATTGTGTTTGTCTGTTGTTTTCTCATGATGAGGCTGGGATTATGGGTTTTCTGGAAGACCACAGAGGTGAATACCTTGCTGCCCTTCTCATTGCTTCATACCCAGGGTACATGACAGCAACATGAATTCGTACTGTCATGTTGACCTTGACCACTTGGTTGAGGTGTTATCTGCCATGGTTCTTTACTCTGAAGATGCTATTTTTCCCTTTTCACACTCTATTCATAGATGTGAGTCACAAAGTCCAGCCTATACTCAAGGAGAAAGGAATTGCTTCCTGGCAGAGGGAGTATGACTGATTGATTTTTTATGTGGCAGTGGGAAAGAGGGTTTTCACTCCTGAAGTAATCCATCGGTCTACAATATCAGCAGGTCCCTTGCTTATAGAAACACTTCTGGGCACTCCCACCTCAAGTCATCCACATCTTTGATTTTTTCACCATGGGAAACATATACCATAGGGTAATGCCCACTCTTGTTTGCTACATGATTGAGAGCCAAGTTGTTACGTATCCTAAACATTCTCTCTTTACCCTGTAACAAAGGGCTCACTTTTGTCTCTTAAATCTTGAAGTCTGTGATGTTTGATATAATGCATATACAGATTGTTTCTTCAAGTATATAGAACTTCTTCCCTCTGAAAAGAAGGAAATAGGCCTTTTTATCTTTAAATTTTCTCTGACATGTAGAAAATATTAATTACTATAAATATGATCATAGAATTCATAAAATATAAAAATATATCATTATATTTATATTTAATTTATATTATACTTATACAAATACATATTTTATGTAAATATATAAAAATTGTAAAAATTATAAATGTTATAAAATAATAATTCCCACTGATTACATACTTCCTATGTGTTGAGCACTGTGTTTGGTACCTTACAATCTTTATTTCTAATCCTTACAAAAATATCTATGAGGGAAGTATTGTAATTCTCATTTTACAATAAAAAGAAGCTGATGTTTAGGGGGAGAAATTATCTTCCCCAAGATGGCATCGCAAGCAGCAAGGCTGTGATTTGAACTTAGGGCTCTTTGAGTGTCAACTGTGAACCTGGTAAATGCTTATAGATTGAGTGATTAAAATTAGACAGGGAAAAACAGTATTTGAAGATTGGATTAGCAATAAGTATTTTAAAGACACACACAATCACACATGATTGAAGAAGACAGGTGTTTGTCTGTGCTTGCATAAAGAGGGGCTGCCACTTCAAGTCAATCAAAAGAATCATCCTGACCTTCAGGTTGATGTGTGAAACCAGCAGCTACATCCTGAATTCTGTGAGGCTGGACTCCCAGCTTCCACTCCTTGCTGCAATCATGGATGGGTTATGTTATTTAATCTCATACCCTTTATGTGTCACCTAAAAAGTGATTTGCCTGTCTCATGGGGAATCAGGAAACAAGTAAGAGCATTCCTAAAATATCTACAGACATCATGGGGAAAAGCAAAAAGTTCCTATAGGATTGAAGCTCCTCTATAATAATCAAAGGATAATCTGTGTGTGTGTTTTGAGAGAGAGACAGACTGAGAGTATATGAGAAGGTATGAATATGAATCTCAGACCACAAACTCCCATAAGTTTCAGTGTAGCAATATTGCATCTCTTTATTTTCTAGCTATCAACTTAATATTATTTTGTGTCCCTTCACTATTGTACTATGGGCTACTTAGCTTTGCTTATTATTTGGATTTTCCCCCACACTGAGTCATGATGAGATGCCTGGGGATCTTGATATTCACCTGGGAGGCTCTTGACATTGGCCTGTCCACCCACGTCGCTGTGGAAATATCAATGTATCATCCATAGTGTCCCTTTGGGTTAGAATATATCTATTGCTTCTGTCCCCTGTGTAGAATCAAGATATCGTTACAGATTGATTGCTTCCAACTCAAATGAGCAGTGCCATCCAACATTCAGGGCTAGAAACGCCTAACAGAAGTGTCCTATAGAACACTGGCCTGTCACCCTTTCTTGTCTCAATGGGACAGAAATTCTAGGGCATGAAAACTGCAATCCTAGCAGCATACACATCCCATCAGGAAAATCCAGGTTACCACTCTGAAACTGACTTGAGGAGTCCCAGATGCTTCCTTTCCTTTCTCCTTCTTAGTTACTTGGTTTAATATTTCAGCCGTCATCCACTGAGAGACATCAAGAACATCCTGCTGTCCCAGGCTGGTGTGGTCTACCCTGCAAGCCTTAGAATGTTGCTGGAAGAAAAGTTTTAATGGGCTGTGCGTGTTGACAGTCACCTTTCAGAGCAGGGCTGGCCCTCATGGTTCCCGAGTTGCTGCCGTTCCACGCAAATGCATCTGCCAATCTGTCAGCTGTATACAGGCCTTTCAGTTTATCCATGGTGAGGTGTGTGTAACTGAGCCTAGGGGACAAAGACACGAAACTATGCACGTCTGCTCCCTCCTAGACACCCAGCACCCACCCTCCCCCTTCCTCTGTTCCCGGTCTTAATTCTGTAATTTGAAAGTGAAAACAGAACTTCTCCTCTGCTTTCTCTCTCCCAGTAATCCTCGGTCAAGGATTACTGTCTGTCACCCTTTCTTCCCCAATGTAAACAGCACCAGTCTTTTCATTTTAAGCGTTGACTTGGGAGACAAACCAGTTCTCATTTCTACTTTCAGACTGGTCTAGAAAGTGTTTTAAGACTTCAGGTTACACTCCGCAAGCCTGTGCCCAGTGGGTCGAAAGGGTCCGCAGGGCTGGCCCCTGTTTCTCAGCTCTGAGTTCATTGATTCGATACAGCTTCTTTTGTTACTGCTGAGATGGGGGCAGGGAAGACTTGGGTTAATAAAAGCATGAAATAAAATACACGTGTAAAATGTGGTAAATGACAAGGAAGAGTGTGGGGGTGAGGAATGGGGCGCTGAAGAAGCTCGCTGTGTAAAAAGTGAGATTTCTGTGGTCTATATTGAGGTTTATCTGGGAAATCATGACATAGAAATTCACTGAGTTCTGACAACTGAGGGATTTCCAGATGAAAAGCCATACATGAGAAATTAATTTCCAGGTGTGCATGACCACTTAATTTGGATGTTTTCCCCTGGCTAATGTTGCCACAGGCACAATTTTTATAACGTAATGAATGTACCGTTTGTGTCACTCACAGTAGGCTACCTCTACTCTGTGTAAAAGGCACACTCACTGTAAGCAAAGGCCCTCTTGAAGGATTTTGACTTTATTGCAAGAGATGTCTAAACTATTTGGAAAATGCCAAAGAACTTGACATGCTCCATGGTATTAATGTATTATATGAAAAATGACCATTAACTAAAAATGTCAGTATAGACATTGCTATTTTATCTAACGGTTATGAGGAAACAAAATAAAATACTTCCCTACTTCATAAAAACAGATGCTGTGCTCTTGTTGCTGTAGTTTGAGATTATCATTGTCACTATAAAGCAGTTATGACATATCTGAGCTCCATCAGAAATTATAGAAAGAGACACAGGCCAACTTCCTGACTTTGGTGCTCAGTACGTATATGAACTTGGACCCTTAACCTTTCTTATCTGTTAAATAAGTCCTTTGGTCTAGACAATTTTTGTTTCCATTTAAGTTGTAAAAATTCTGTGATTCTAAGTCACAAAGACTTAAAGAGCACTGATCTGAAGCAAAATGTGCAAGGTAAGCTATTTATGTTGTGGGATGGCCCCAAGCGGGCCCTCCATGCATTTATAAGTGGTAAGAGGGCAAATCTGAAGACTTAAGTACTACAGAGAGGACAAAGGATTAGATTTTTCTAGTCTTATAAAAGTCATCTGGAGAATGCTTGTTTTAATATATGCAATTTAGTTATTTTAAGTGGCATCCTTAGACAAGCAAAAGATGAATTGAAATTTCTTGAACATACACAAGAGCACACAGCCTTGCTGAATTGTGTGACAGCTCTTGCCCAAAGCTTCTCTACAAGATGTTCTTTACTGCGTCAGCAATTTCATCCCCCCGTCTTCATATTTCTAACTGATGAAAAAGGGTTATTCGGTTTGTCTTTCTAAAATGCTCAGAGGGCATCATAGTTATTCGAGATTAACAATAGCTTTCACTCCTTACATGTTTACAAATGACTATTTATGATGTCTGTTATGCCATGTCTTAAACTTTTGTTTATTATTATAAAAAATAATGTAAAATTACAGGGAATTTAAGAGCAATGTTAGACTCCCATAATTTTTTAGTGTCCAACAGCTTCCATTTTTGCGTATTTGCTTCCAATCATTGTCTCAATGAAAAATACATCTTTACACAGTTATCATCGTGTTTGGGTATAAATCTTTTTAGTCACTGTCAGTGTCAGTAAGTAATCACTTGCTTAGATGAACATCCAAGTGTTAAGGTGAAGAGTATTTGTATATGTTTGTATATGTTCCCCAACTTTTTCCTTCCTTTTCATTTTTTGATATCGTGTTTTGGAAGGGATTAATTCAGCAGAAATTGAAAAGAAAGACTAAAGATTAAAGCTGAATAACTCTGTAGCCAAGCAACTGAGTGGATGCAAACTCACTCCAGAGGCTGGAAGTCACGTGGGGAAGGAAGCATGCATTACCTGATCATTCTAAGAAGAGAAAGAAAGGAGAAGACTTTGTTGCATGTGGAAACAGGAAATCTCTCAGCTTGCTCTGCAGCCGTCATGTGCCCTATGCCTAAATCCTTAGTTTTGGCCTTCTTCCTTGATTAAATACATTATCCAAATCTCTGACTTTGAGCTCTGTTCATGAAGCTGGTACCTGTGTCTGTACTGATTCTGTGGATGGACTCCTGCTTGGCCAGTCTATTATTTGGTCAAATGCTAAGAATGACTGCACTACTAACTGAGCTGCCCTGCCATGTATGGGATTCAGAAACTGCCAAGGTTCTAGAATCACAGGCATCGTAGATTATCAAACGCAGCCTCTAGCCCAAAGTAGGATCCACAACGCCAATATTTCCAGTTCAATCATTCGCCAGTTTTCAATCTACGAGGGATGACGTAGTCACTACCTATACGTTGGTCTCTTCTAGGGGTATGAACTCAACTACCTATGGGAGTTGGCCAGGTAACAGATGAATAAAGCAGGCCCAGAACAAGAAAGTCAAATGCAGAAATAGCTTCAAACCATGTTTATAGTTACTGAACTGTGGCATGAGGATGTAACATGATCTAAATATGTAAATATGTAAATATTTAAAATTCAAAACTGAAAAATGAGAACAATGATTCTTTCAACACAGCACCCTTTGTGTGCATATTAAACCCATATGCCTTCTCTCATTTTTCTTGACATGTAGCTTTTTCAATCTGTCTTTTATTTTCCTTCATTTGAAATAGATGCAGGTTCAGAGAAATAATTCTCTACTATAAGGGGAAAAAAATGGGTGAGCATGATGTGAAGTGGCAACTGATATTAAACCCCAAAGTCAGGAAGGTGATAGGCCTGTGCTGGGGTCTGTGGTGACCTGGAGAGCCCATGCTCCCTCCATAGCAGGCAGCCACAACTCAGCTCCAGACAACTGTTGACACTTGTTGACACATAGGAATGTGCGCCCTGTGTTACTAATCTCTCACTTTCTCAAGAAAAGCTAGGAATCTAGATTTTTAGTAAAATCCTCTAACTTTAAATGTTTTCTACTTTAAAACACAGTTTGGGCCAAATAAAACACGTCTTGGGGCTAGATGACATCTATGAGCTCCCATTTTGCCTTCTCTGGCCTACTCCAGGGGACCTCAGTATGGCCTGCAGGCCAAATCCAGCCCAGAGCCTGTTTTGTAGATAAAGTTTTATTGGAACACAGCCGTGCTCATTTGTGTATGTATTGTCTATGGCTGCTTTTGTGCTACAATGGCAGAGTCCAATAGTTACAGCAGAGATTGTATGGCCAGCAAAGACTAAAATATGTACTATCTGGACCTTTACAGAAAAAGTATGTAGACTCCTGCTCTACTCCGATCTGGTAAAACTCTTAACTTTTAGAAAGCCCTACCTTATTTTGAACTGAAATCTGCCTTTCTACAACTTTCATTCTTTGGTCTTGTGTCTGTTCCTGATTACCCTGGGCCATTTATAGAAGACATTTGGACTTTCTGGGATTATTTAGTCATAAAACCATCCAGGGATGGGTTGAATGTCTTTCAGGTCCAAAAGCTGTCGCCCAAATTAGACCTGACTTCTTGGACAAGTGGTGTATTTTGGAATAATCTGAGACACCACGTGTTTATCCAGAAAGTGGATGGAGCTTGTTAACAAATTGTAGAACCAGAAAAAAGCCCAGAGGTGGTTAAAGGAACACTAGATGAATGGTCATAGTCTATGTGAATGCAGCCAATGAGAGGCTGACTGATGGAATGCCCCTATGCAGCCTAAATTCTTTGTTGCTCTTAGAATAACATCTAAATTCTGTTCCATGTCCCACAAAGTTCTACACTATCTAAGCTGGCTCTCCATCTCAACTCTCCTCTTTCCCCAATACTCATATTTCTTTGGTCACCTGGGTCTTTTTTTAATTGCTCAGACATTCCAAGCTCTTTCCCATCATAGGATCTTAGCTCTTGCTATTTTTTCTGCCTGACGCACCTGTCCTCATCTCTTCACAAGGTGGATCATTCTTATCTTTTGGCTTTTAGTTTAATGCCGTCTTCCCTGACCACCCTCCTTTAGATGGCACATCTACCTTTCCATCTATCAAATCCCTCCTACTTATTTGTAATCGTCTTGCTTACTTATCTGAATTCTAGTTTATTGCCAGTCTCCTCTGTTAGAATGTAAGTGCACTGAGACCAGGACGTTTCCAGTCTTCTATGCTGTTTTTCACCCGAGGACTTAGAGAATTGCAGGCCTTCATTTAAGGAATGAATGGATTACACATCAGCAGTAGTTTACCGTTATATAAATTATACTCTTGATTATTTTGTTTGACAAATGAACTTGCAAGACCTATCTACAGCATCTTAAAAATAATTGCCTTGTTGTTGTGAGAGAATGCTTTGAATTAAATTATTCCTGCTTAGTAATAACTTACCATCTCTATGTTTGGTGAGGGCATTTTTCAGGTGTTCTCGTTAGTGGAAATCAAAAATTATGTACTAACATGCTGATTATGAAATAAATTAATAGTGTGAATATATTCTCTATGGTGCTCTGCTATTTACAAAAGCTGTATCCAAAAAGCTGGTACTTTGCAATTCTCCTAAGAGAGGAAAATCAGAAGGGGCACTAGTGATTTTCCATTTTATTTTACAGATGAGGAAACTGAAACCCAAAAAGATTTCTCAGGGTCACACAGCCAGTTAGTGGCAGAGCCTGGAGGCCAAGTGAACTTGTCGCATTCTCAGCTCCTGCGCATTTAACTACCTGTGTTTCCCCTTCATTGGTGAGTGGCTTATTTTATAGGTTCTGGTGGCAGTGAGAACACCTCATGTCTTAATAACGGTACTTTTTTGTTTATAAGGTACCCATCAGTCAGGTTCTACTGGATCTACAATAATCCCATGAGAAAATCTGAACAATTATTCTTACATTTTTTTTTAAACTTAAGAAATGATGAAGTGGAGTTTTGGATAGCATTATAGCCATGACCAAAGTCTCAGGTAGAATGTGGTAGAGATGGAATTTGAATCTAGATGTTCTTTCTTAGCCTTTGGTGTGGTACCTGCATGTCCTCATTCTTCTTTTAATGTGGGGGCTGGAATTTAATGCTGAGCTTAATGAATAAGAAAAATGTAGGTGCTTAATACATGATAAGGATCCTTATGATTTACTAAAATATTAGGTGTTTGTGGATTTCTAACAATGACAAACACTTTTATATAGTGCTTACTACAGATAGTCATGGTTCTAAGTACTTTCCATTTACTTACTCATATAATCTTTGCAGAAAGCCTATGAGATAGATGCTATCCTATCCCCATTTTACAGTTGGGGAAACTGAGGCACAGAGAGATTAACTATCCTGCCCAAAGTAACATTGAGAGTGAACAGTAAAGTTGTGATTTGAAGCCAGGTAGCCTGGCTCCAGAGTCTATCCTCTTAACAATTGTGTTGTGTTGCTTCCTTTCTGGTCTAAAGAACCATAAAACTGAAGTAATGGGCACATTACGAAGGCCGAGCTTAAGCCCTGGAGAACTTGACTCAATAGGGAACAGCAGAATTCTAGGCTACTGGGGCTACCTGTCTCCTCATCCTCATTGCTGGGTTGGCCCGTGGAGAGGAAACTTCTGCTATCCTCTGGGGGAAGTGTTGAGGAAGGCACTTTGCTCCTCATGTAACCTGCTGATTGGCTCTTCTCCATGGAGAAGGAAGGACGTGTTTGGCTACTGAAATGGTGAAAGCCTGTGCTACACTGGGCCATACTGATTACATGTTACCAACTGTTTTGGCCAGCATAAGATGGTCCACACCACAGTTTGGGGCCAAAGACCTTGTTCGTAATAATCAGCATCTTATTTGCTAGAGTGTCGCCACTCTAGCAGAGGGATTAAAAGGAGTGATGCTGAAGGCAGGAAGGCCACTTTGGAGGCCTTGATGCTCATGGATGAGGGAAAGGAGATGAAGGCTGCCTGAAATAAGGCAGTTTGTGAATTTTACCAAGGGGGCAGAAGGCAGCGTAGGCACAGATTTCATTCACTGAAAAAATATTTGTTGAATTGTACTCTGTGGCAGGCCTTGGCCATTGCATCTTGAACAAAATAGACATCATCCTGCTCATGCAGGACTTACATTCTGGTGAAAAGACATAGACAAGAAACAAGTGAATAGATAAATAGGATAAGTTCAGAGAGGGAGAAACACTATGAAGGAAAAACAGACAGAGTGAGCAGTGAGGGGTAGGAGAGGGGCTGCTGACCAGTTTGAGTGGTCAGAAGGCCCTCCCTGAAGAGGTGGCATTGGAGTGAAGAGGAGCCAGCCTGTGAGCTTCTTGGGAAGTGTTCTCACGGAGGCAACTGCACATGACCTGCTTCCACTTCTTCCTCCCATCTCAGACGCGTGGTCAATTTCCCAAATGCATCCTTCATCCTGGAGGGTGTGCCTGCTCTTGTCTCTCCGAGTTTGCCTGCTTCCCCCAGTGAAGAAAGCTCTAGCATTAGCAGATGTCAGTAAAGACTATCAGGTGCTTGTCGAGACAACAGTCCCTCTCTCCTGTCAATCTTTTAGTCCAGTCAAAAAATAAACAAGGTTAGTTTGGCATGACGTGTTCTAGGGGGCCCACGGCTTCCTCTGCTAAGAGCTCAGAAGCCATCTGTTTAATAATCTATTCTTGAATTTATGCAAGGGTTGATGTCATACGCCTCCGGATCGAGTCTCTGAAATTCACCAGTCCCCCTCCTTTGAAGATCTGGACAACATTTGTAAATTTGCACCTTCTGGAACCATGCCTACTTTCTACAATTCCTCTAGGGTCACTGCCACTGACTCTGTGACCACATCTGCGTGTTCCATTAATACCCTTGGATCTGATGTGCAGTGCAGGAAACCTCAACTCATTCATTGTAGCTGCTTCCTCTGTCTCTCCATATCTAGTTTTGGCAACAACACTCTCCTTTTAAGCTATTTGTTATACGTTGTTTTCTGATTAGAAAAGTAATAGGTATTGTAGAAAATTGTGAAATACATAAAAACAGGAAAGAAATCCTCATTTGCCCAATACCTAGTGGCAATTACTTTTAGTATCTTGAGATATGTCTTTCCAGCCTTCCCTCTGTCACTGTCCCATACACACATATGCGTACACACACACACTTGCACATTCACATACGTGCACATGCAAACACATACATGGTCATATGTTTATATTTTAAAATTTGAGAAGGAATGCAAAGTCTGCTTTGTAATATGAATTTTTTCACTTAGAAACATATTGTCAGTATTACTCTTCACAGTCTGAAAATTGCTTTTTTATGACAGTGATGAAAGCAAAATAGAACTGAGGAGTTCCTCCTCCTCTTGGACATATACCAGTCTATCCCTTGTCTCAAACTGAAGCAATGTGCCAATGCTGCACTTTTCCACTTCCTGTGCGACCATCACTAAGGAACTCCCCTGGTGGCCTCTTGGAATGGTGATGCCTTTTCTGGAGATGTGGAGTACAGAAGGAAGAGCACATTTTCCTGCCTCTCTTGGGACTTTCAAAACTCCTTGCCGCAGGATTGTTTCACTATCTTACATTTGGGTTTGTGTAACACTTTAGTCAATACATTTGGGCAAGTAACTTTTTCCAGGTAATTAGTTTCCTGACAGTTAGCAGAGCCTTCTTTCATGGGTGTCCTGGGAATATCTGAGAGAAGAGATCAACATTCTTTCCCAAAACTTATATTAAGACTTGCAATTTACAGAAAATGTTATGTAATACACATATCCAACAATAAAAGTGGAGATAAGTTATAGATGCTGGAGATTTGTGGTCAGCCTCAGTCTACAAAATCTTTCAGCACATCTACCACTCTGAGCTGACGGGGGACCAGAGGGGTTCATGAGCTGTGCTGGCTTTCATGTTTAGCCTTCCAGCTTCCTAGGTCTTCTTGCAAGCTCCGAGCTCTGAACTGTCCCCGTTCAACATGGCATGGGTCCTCACTGAGCTCTGTAGTCTGTTCCTGTCTCTGAATACCCCTCTCCCAAAGCAGACCAAAAATTGGAAACATTAAGAGAAAACTCTCATGCTTCATCTAAGCGAAATTCTCCCTTTTTTGACAGGAGTCCTTGAGGTCCTGATTCTATGCACAACCTTCATTTTGCAGGAACCTTGTCAATATTATGGAGTGGAAAACAATTCATTTTGGGGGCAGGGGAAGTTGTTTCTGTTCTCTCTGTGTCTCCCTGAAGAATTATTTCAGGTCTTCTGTAGGTTGTTCTGAAAGGCTGCCCCCTGAAAACCTCTCCCTGTTGGGTGTTCCTTCATTGCACCTCATCAGAGTTGGTTACGTTCCTTTTTTTGTGTTTCTGTAAAAACGGTGTAGCAATCTGTGTTCATCAGAATGGTTCTTTTGTAGCTCACAACTAGATAATAAGCTCCAGGAGAGCAAGGTCCATGTCTGCTGTTCAGATTGTATCCTCAGAGTCTAGGAGAATGCCTGGCATAAAATAGGGGTTTAGTAAATATTTGCTCACTAATTTAACAGATATAACTTGATTACCTACAACATGCCAGGAAGTGTTTTAGAGACTTGGGGTATTCCAGTCAATGAAACAGACTAACTCCTTCCCTTTATGGAGCTTAATTCTCATTGTGGATGACAATGAAAAATGGTTATAAGGCATAAGTGAATTATATAGTATTTTAGAAAATGGTAAGTGATATTTAAAAATCAGACCAAGGTACCTGGAATGAGAATGTTGGGAGTTGCAATTATAAATAGGGTGGTTGTGGGAGGCCTCATCTGAGGTCACATTTGAGTAAAGATTGGATGAAAGTAAGGGATTAGATATGTGGTATCTGGTGAGATCCACAGCAAAGAGCAGCTAGGGCACAGCCCTTAGGGAGGGTGGGAGCTCGTTGGCAAATTCAAGGAATAGAAAGAAGACCAGTGGAGATGCATAACTGAGAGGGAAGATACTAGGAAATGATCTCATAGTGGTAATGATCGAGGGACGAGATTGCCATAGACTGAGATGGGAAGACTGCACATGGAGGAGGGCTGTGGGAGGTAGATCACAAATTCACTGGGGGCATGCTAAGTTCAAGATGACTGTTAGACATCCAAGTAGAGAGGCTGAGTAGACAGTTGGATACGTAAATCTGCAGTTTAGAAGAATGGGCTGAGCTAAAAATGTGGGGGGTTTCAGTAGATAGATGGTTTAAAGTCAAGAGACATGATTTCAAGTGATTGTGTATATGTAGAGAAGTGGAGGGACCAATGACAGGGTCCTGGTACACTCCAGTGGTAGGTAATCTGGGTGAAGAGAAGAAACCAGCAAAATAAGTGGAGAAGGAGTGAACAGTGAGGCTGAAATCTCCTGATTTTCATCAGGAGGGTGCAGTGCCTGGAAGGCAAGAGGAGAAAATACTAAAGGAAGGCTTAGTGCCTTCTTTTTGATAGATTTATTTTACTCCTTTTGTTTTCTTGTGGGCGATATTTTTCTCCTGTTAGCCACTTCTTGATAATGGTTTTAGTGTCCCTCTATTTCTGATTATTTTTCTTTCTATATCCTTTATCATCATCATGGACCATGTCTAAAAAGGGTATTGTTTGTTTCACAGCTGACTAGCCTGAGCAGTTACTCCTGGGCCCCAGGCCATTTGTGCTGACATTGTCTGGTTTATAGGGAAGTGACACAATAATGTGAGTGTAAAAACCAGTCTGACTGAGGCACCTTACAGAGGACACAGGGAAAACAGTGGACATGAAACAAAACCTGAAAGCATTCTATCTGACATCATCTTTATCTAAGTCTCTTTGTGTGATACTAACTCATGTATCAGATCAATCACTCATTCTTAGGAACTGAAGAATGTACATTGGAACAAAACCATCAATCAGTAAACGTAGGATTTTTATATTCACGAATAATATCAGTTAAAATGATAGGAAACAGAATTTTATATATAATGCACTATAATTAATATCATTAGATTTAATACAAAATTGCTAGAACAATAATTCAATTCAAAAGACGTGTTTGAGCAACTTTATTGTATAGACCATTACAATAGATGTGGGGGTAATTCACAGAAATATAAGACATGATCTGCCTGTGCTATTGACAAGGCTAAGCTGCTATAACAGGGAAGTCCCCAAATACTGTGGCAGAAAGAAAAAACATGCTTATTCCTTTCTCAAAAACAATTCTGAGGTGAGTGGTCCAGGTTGGCAAGAAGCTGTGCTCACATACTCGTTCAGAGAGCCAGATTATTTTCATCATTTTGTTCTGCCATCATTGAGAATATTATCCCCATTCACATGGTCAAAGCTTGGATGCAGGATCCAGCTCATGGTATGGGGAGAGAGAATGTGGATAAGCACAAACCCCATATTTTAATCACAACTAGGAGTTGCAGAATCACCTTAACTCACGATCCATTGTCAAAAACAGAGCCACATAGATTCATGTAGCTGCAAAGGAGGCTGGGAAATCTAGCCTCTATATGTACCCAGCTTCTACTTTCTGACTAAAGAGGAAGGAAGTGAAGACTGCATTTTGGTAGATAGCTACCCATCTCTACCATCATCCCTCAGAGTGCTTTCTATCTTGCAAGAGAGATAAGATGGTATGGCTTTCATAAGTAACCGTGATACTAAGTAGACTGTGCAAGTCCCATGGAAGCTGCTGTGGAGTGACAGAGCAGAAGCAAAGAGCATTTCCTCTGGAGAAATAAGGGGGGCTTCTAGGAGGAGATGGCAATTAGGCTTGGTAGGATATCTGTAGGCAAGAGTGCACAGAGAATCAAAACGAACATTCTGTATAAAAGGTATGAAGTTGGGGGTATGAAGCTGTACGTTTAGAGCGAGAAATAATCCCATTTGGCTAGAGGATACATTATTTAATAAAGCTAAAGTCATTTTAGCCCAAATCTTGGAGACCTTTAGAATACCACGATAGGATGTTTGGACCTTTTGCACAAGCACTGAAAAGTGAAACTTCTTTGGATGGAGAGTGATGTGATCCAGACCACGGATTTTCACACTGTGCTTTGAGGGGCCTGGGGATTCTGAAGATGGGCCCTGGGGACTAAGGGGAGAAAGAGAACATTTGACTCTTGCACTGCCACTTTAAAAGGCAGTAACTCTTTCTCTGCTTCTGTATTAGGGATATACAGTGAGCAAGATTTCATTGAAAAGACAGTTCCATTGCCAAATAAAAGGTTCGAAAACTCTTGCTTTAAGATGCATGTTAGGAAAAGTTATCTAATCGTTTTGGGCCCAGGGCAATGTAATAAGAAGCGTGTGTGTGTTGAGGGAATGTGCACTGTCTTAAATGTAAAATGCATACCTAGACTAAAGGTTTTCAAAGTTAAGAGTTTTTAAATACAGTGCAGGTAAATGACACATTTGTATAGGCTGTCAGTTTGCAACTTTTGACTTCAAGAAATACAAACACGGTATTTTTCCCCATGAACTTCAATGATTATTAAGACCTTGTGAAGCGTTATGTAGCTCTCTGCTTTTGGCTGTGGCATTCTCTTAATTGTGTGTGTGAACAGTACAACCATGAGAACAGGCCTCTACTCAGCACTGGGGGTCAGATGTCAGTTCTTGTTACATGCTTTTTTCACAAAAAGGGTAATTTGAAAAACTCTAAATCAAGATTTTACTTATTTATTTATTTATTTTGAGAAAGATTAGCCCTGAGCTAACATCTGCAACCAATCCACCTCTTTTCGCTGAGGAAGACTGGCCCTGAGCTAACACCCGTGCCCATCTTCCTCTACTTTACATGTGGGGGGCCTGCCACAGCATGGCTTGACAAGTGGTGCCATGTCCATCCACACCCAGGATCTGAACCGGCGAACCCTGGGCCACTGAAGCGGAACGTGCAAACTTAACCACTGTGCCAACGGGCCAGCCCCTCGAGATTCTTTTTTAGTTACCCTGTCTTGACTGATTTATGTCTCCCTTTCTCCCTTCCTTCCTTCCTTTTTTCCTTCCTTCTGTCTCTCTCTGTCTCTCCATGAGCTCTCTTTTGTTCTTTCCATCCATTATTTGTCTATCTATTGTTCTATTGTTCCTCCAGTTTATTTCTTATGGTTTTACTTAGACAGCTCTGCTTTCTCCTTTCAGGGTACGTTAGGGTAGGCCAAGCCACCATAAAACAAAAAGGTCAAAACACATAATGGCACAATTAAATGGAAGTCTTTTTCTTGCTTGCTCAAGTAACAGTTCTGGAGTCCAGCAAGGTTGTTCTCCATGTGGTGGTCATTCAGGGGCCCAGACTGATGGTGGCTCTACCGTCTTCAACATATAGCTTCCAAGGTCACCTTGAAGTAGGGTGACCATCCATATTAGTTTGCCTGGAACTGAAGGGTTTCCTGGGATGTGAGAAATCCTGTCAAATCGGGATGGTTAGTCACTCTACCCGGAGATAAAATTCCAGTCCGTTCGAAGGGAAAGAGGATGGAGAATGAAACATAAGAGGTTTTTATGGGTCAAGCCTGATATCATTTCTGCTTATGTTCTCTTAGAGAAATCTTAGACTCATGACCCTACTTAACAGAAAGGGATGTTGGAAAAAAGTCTAGCTGTGTGCTCAGAGAAAAGAGAGAAAGGATTTTGATGGATCGCTAGAGGTCTTTGCCACAAGGAGAAACCAAGATTTTTCAGATCTTTTCAATTGGCTGAGTTGGATTTCCCAGTTGAGGAGCTGAGGCATTTAGCTCAATGCGATCCTTCCAATTGCTTTTGAAATACCGTGGCTCTCAGTGGAAAGTGGTTATAGAAATTGGGGCGGCGACTTCTACAGATCAACTCTTAATGCAGGAGAGTGCTCCATCTCTCAGATTATGTTTTCTGTTGGTTTCAAATAAAAATGTATTGTGTTCACACCCGACAACTTAGTGCAACCACATTTAAGTGGTTCTTAATGCCAAACACACATTTATGGCCACTTGGGGGCTGAGTCATGAGGAAAAATTAGTGTTGCAGCAGTTTGCGTTATTCATTGACATCTTGAGGTGATGAATCACAAATTGAGCTGGAATTTAAAATTAAGGCAGAGTATATGTGTGAGACCTCACACAACTCATAAATTCGGAGGCCAGAAAGGCAGGAGAATGCCAACAAGAATACTTAACAGGACTTGCTATAACTGAATTCCGTGGGTTGAACACAAATAGCATAACTAATACCACCCCCTGCCGCCCCGCTAATTCCTCTTCCTCAAAATTATACACGACTTTACTTGATTTGGGGGATAGAAAGAGAACATGATTATATATATATATGTTCTGGGCATATGATATGGAAATTTGGAATGGAAAAATTAGCTACAACATACTGAATGTTATTGCTCCTAGAGATGACACAATTCTTTGGATCATTTTTGGGTGTAAACTTTGCCAAATGTAGAGTCGTTTGGGCATAGTTGCATAAATATGTTGGGAACTTCCTTGGGTGACATTGCACAGCACAACACAACTATGCACCTGTTGGAGGGCCCAGGAGCCTGAGCATGCTCAAGCTAATTGAAGGCCCATGCAAATATAGAGATATGGCAAACATTTCATGGACTGCTTACAAGGGGGCCAGGGGGTGGGGAGTATAAGAAATCAAATTTCATGATGGGGCTCAGACTGCTGGAAAAGTCCAATTAACATGTGTGAAGAGTTTATTGAATTCAAACAAACAATTATCCAAGCTTTGACGGGCATTGTGAAGCGCTGTAGAAGAAACAGGCTGAAGCTGTGGGTAGTGGGGAGAGGGATGCATTCAATCCCAGCACGTCACCTGAAAACGTTTCTCCTGGAGGGCCTGAATGGGAAACCATAAACCTCTGGTAGGCCTGAAATTAGCACGATAAGAGGAAATCGTATACAATATCCTTGCAGAAGATGCTCTGCACAAGGATCCGCTTCAAAGAGTATATAATATGGTAACCCAACCCCTCCCATCCAGGACTTTTAAAACGGCACAACACAGTCTCATAAATTCAATAAGATAATGTGCCATGCCATAGCTCCTCGTTAGAACACAGGAAGAATAATATACTGGTCTTACTCTGATCTCCACAGATAGATTTGAAGATCTGTTTAATCAGCTAATCTGGAAGGATTTTTTGCCCCTCTCATTGGGTCATTGGACTGTTGCCCTTTACTTTTTTTATGCAGATGATCCCCATTCCCATTAACAAGTATACTTGGAAGCGAGGTTAGTTGGAGACATGGGGACAATCGGGGCAGGCTAATTATTTGGGGGTCTTTTAATACTTTACATGTTTTAAACCCGTATTTAGAAAGAAAACTGGTATTGTCTGGAGGGCAGGTGCGAAGTAGGTCCTGACTGCTTGAGCAGCACCCAACGGCTCCTTGATTGCTGAGAGCTGAAAGGCTCTAGGCGAACCTCCACACCCACTCAGTAAAATAGCAGCTCTGCAGAAAACAGCCCCGCCCTCCTTAGAAGGCAGTATAGAGACCAGTCGTGGTCACTCTAGCATGCCCCTTGAAGGGTCTTGCTCTCCCTCTTCCAAACAGGTTGCAAAAGGCTCCAACCACATTCGACGCTTTTCCTGAATGGAGCTAGGATAAATCTAAACGATTCTATCTAGTGCATTATTTAGTCAGTGATGGTTTAGTGCTCTTTACAGTAACAAGGCAACTTCCCAGGGACCTGCTTCTTAAAAGGACTTTGCCTACAAATTCTATCTTATATGTAATATTTAGAATTTTCAGTTCTCAAATGCGCTTTACTCTTTCTCATTTGACTCACAGATATGTGAGGATTGTTATTTCCAATTTACACATGTAGAGAAGGAGGCTCAGAGCTGGAGACTCCCAGGTATGGTGGGAAGATGAAGAGGAATGAGGAATGAAGCCAGCTGGGATCCTCTTAACCACTAGGGGGTCATCTTGTACATATGGCAAGATGCTTTGTTCCATCTGCAACCATTGAGAAATGCTCAGAAACCAGTAGAAATTGACTAGTGAAGATTGAAGGCAGAAAGAGGTGAAGTGTAGGTGTATTTTGGGGCTTCTTAGTGCTGGGAGCAGAAACAGAAAAATCTAGTAAAAGTCTAGAGCTATTCAGGATATTTTCCTTATCAGGGCATGCTCTTGGATGCCATGCCTCAGAGCCCACAGAGGAGAATGTGCTTTGTACTTCCATCTTTGTGTGGATACAGGGCATGGGGAAAACACTGGTGAGGGATTAGGGGAAAAAGGACCTCCTTGAAATATTGAGTGGAGATTGAGGAAAGCCGTGAGTAATAAGATGCTGTTGGAAAGACAAAACACCGTGAGGATTGATGGAATGGATTCTGGGTCAGACAGAGCCTCCTGAACAGTTGTGAGAGATCCTGGATGGTGGCTTCAGTATCTTATCCCTGGTTGTATGGCTGAGAATTTTTACTTCCTCCGTGGCAGTCCCCAAAGCACAGGGCTCACTGCTTAGTGAGAAAGGAAGAGACAGTTTCCTGAATGAGCCCCCTTGGATGACCTGTGCAGGAGGAGTGGGCAATAGGCCCTTGTGGTTCTCAGGTTATTTCACTCCACATTATTTTAAAAAATCACTTGGGTAAGATAGTGAACTCTCTGAGACGAGGGATAGATTTGAATCCTGAAATCCTCATTCCAAGTGAATCACAGGCACCCAGCAGGTACGGTGTTACACTAACCATACCCCTGGATTTTCTGAGATAGTACTAATTTCTGGTCTCTGCCCTGTTATCTTTATTTGATATCAACTGTTCTAGAAATACCATCTTGTGTGTGCTGATCTTAAAATAAGTAGTATTGCTAGAGCACCCATGTACTGTTCACCAGGTGTGTTTCCAGGGGCTAATGACACAGACCAGAGTTCTTGGTGTCCCTGAGCTTAGAGTCTCCAAGAGTGGGCAGGCCTGGAGACAAAGAATTACAAAAGAGTCTGGTTGGTCTAGGATTATGGGGCACATCCAGTCTCTGGGGGAACAAAGGAAGGTGAGCTAATGCAGGCTGCAGGGTGGGAAGACTTTCTAGAGAAAGGAACATCTAAGCTGAGCTTTCTAGGGCCAGTGAGTGTTGGCCAGGTGAGGGAGGTAAGACAGAGCTTTAGATAGAGGGAGTGTAGAGTGGAAAAATATGAGGTCAGGGATGTGCTTGGGACTATCAAAGTTCTGTTTGATTTTAGAGAAAAATGTTTGAATCTGAAAGGGGGTTTGCAAGCATGGGAGTGGCAAAAAATAAATTTGGACAAGTGGGACATCAGTGTGAGAATGTTTATGCTAAGAACAATGCTCAGTTTCCTGTTTTACCAAATCTTTGTGACCAACTGTGGAAAATGGATTAGGGCAAGTGAACAGCAGAGGCCCAAATGCAACTGGGAGGCTGGTATGGGAGTACAGATGAGAGGGGAAGAGAGCCTGACTTAAAGTGTTAGTGTTTGGGGTGGAAAGGGAAGAAGACACGTGAGAGCTCTACAGGACTTGGCCACCCCATCCTTGTCTCTTCCCTGTCCCCTTGCTTTTCTTTCTGCCTCCACTTCTGAATCATGCTGAGATAAGGAACATAGGAAGAAGAGCAGGCTGGGGAGGGAAGGACATGAGTTTTGCCTTGGACATGCTAAAGGTGAGGAGCATCTGGGACACCCAGCTGGAGACGTCCCATCCACAGAGATTTGGGGCTCAGGTGAGATCCAGCCCGCCTTACATATATTTATTTAGGGGTCCTTGTCCTCGGGGCAGTAATTGATGTGGTGAGAGTGAATAGATGAACTTACCAGGAAAAGAAGGTAGAAGGAGAAGAGAGCAGAGCCAAGGACAGACCCTGTGGGAGCACCACAGTCAAGAACTGGCCAGACGAAGGGGATGATGCAGAGACTCCAGAGGGAGAGGCCAGAGACTCAGGAGGTGACTGATAGACCAAGAGAGAACAGAATTTCAAAAAGGCAGATGTTTAAGAATGTTAAAGTGCTTCAGAGAGGTCAGGGTAAAGGAATTTAAATAGCAGCCATTGGATTTATCAATCAGTAACTCAGGAGGCCAACTACCAACTTACCTCTTGTGTTCAGAAATGGTACAAAACTGTGTCAGGTGATGTGTGTCAATTTTCTGACACACTTCCCCCCATCCCAGTACATACATTCCAGACAGGTTGATCGCTTATCTGTCTTTCCACCATGCCAAATGCTCCTTATCTCTGGGTCTCCGCTGCTGCCCACCTCCCTGCCCGAGATGTTTTTTCCCTCTTGTCTTTGATAATCTTACTTCTGCTCCTTTCTTGAGGCTTGGCTCCATTCTTTTTTTTTTTTTTTCCTATTATTATGTTGAGGTCATATTGATTTATAACTGTGTAATTTCAGGTGTACATTATTATATATCAGTTTATTTATAGACTACATTGTGCTCACCACCAATAGTCTAATTTTTTATCTGTCACCATACATATGTGCCCCTTTATCCCTTTTGCTCACCTTCTCACCCCCTTTTCCTCTGATAACCACTTATCTATTCTCTTTGTCCATGTGTTAGTTTATCTTCCACATATAAGTGAATTCATGTGGTGTTTGTCTTTCTCTGTCTGGCTTATTTCACTTAACATCATACCCTCAAGTTTCGTCCAGGTTGTTGCAAATGAGATGATTTTGTCTCTTTTTATGACTGAGTAGTATTCCATTGTATATATATGTACACTACATCTTCTTTATCCATTCGTCAGTTGATAGGCACTTGGGTTGCTTCCGTTTCTTGGCTATTGTGAATAATGCTGCAGTGAACATAGGGGTGCATAAGTCTCTTTGGATTGTTGATTTCAAGTTCTTTGGATAAATACCCAGTAGTGGGAGAGCTGGGTCATATGGTAGCTCTATTTTTAGTGCTTTTTGAGAAATCGCCATACTGTTTTCCATAGCAGCTCCACCAGCAGTGTATGAGGGTTCCCTTTTCTCCACATCCTCTCCGACATTTGTTATTTTTTGTCTTGGTGATTTTAAGGACTTGGCTTAACTCTTGTTTTGAAAGTCTTCCCTAATCAGTCTATCTTCCCTCCTCTCTTCCTCTGCTCATCTTTCCAGCACTTACTACCGTCACACTTGTCTGTTAGCCTTTGCGTGCTTGTCCCTCACACAAGGCCCCTGTAGTAAGATCATACTCTATTTGAGGACGGGGCAAACAAATTACATTTATTATATACGTTTCAAAATATCGCAAGATCGGGGAACACAGCACTCATGAGCACTTCTTGAAAATCAACTCTGCAACGACGTCTTGACCAAAAAAAGATGAACAAAAATAAGGAACTCAAGAACTGAAAGTACCTTATAAATCTCAACATAAAATTAACATAAATGTAAATAGGAAGCTACAACTTAGTAACTTGATCAAATATAGCTGGAGAACAGAATGAAAGAGAGTTAAACCCTGGGGAAGTAAGTGTTCTATATGGAAGGAGAAGGAAGGGTGGAAGGAAACAGAAACATGTTAATCTAGTTGTAGTGGGAGACAGAGTAGGTCCCAAATATATCTTTAAAGTTCAAAAAGAAATTATGAAAACCATTAAGAGGCAGAGTTTTAAAAAAACACTTAAGTCTCAATTTCGGATGATGTAGATGGGCACCTGCTCCTAATGCATTTGAACGCATAAAACATATACAATTACAAAGGAAACTAATTATGTTGAAACACAGTTGTAAAATTAATAAAAAGGGTTTTAATACAGAAATATATGTGCTTCTTTATTAATGTATTAAAAAACCAAATATAATGATGAGTTTAGTGATTACTATAATTTTGAAGTAGTAACGAATATTAATGATATTTTGAAGTATCTATAGCAATCGTAAATACGATATGAAAATATCTGTCACAAGTACTGTTAATACCACTATGGTTTGTGGTCTACATTTACAGTTGAAGGAAATGCTAAATTTCAGTTAGAGGTTAGCAAAAATGAAGACAATATATTTTTATTTAAATTCACATTAAGCCATCTGAATTCTTCCTCTCCACAGATTTCCAGGAGTCCTTAGACCTCCATACTAAGAAACTCTCCTCTAAGGATAGTGCAACTCAGAATCTCATCATTTTTCCATTCTCGAAGAAAAGACTTAAATAAGTGAGTAGATGAAGTTATTTTTTCCTCTATCCTTAAACGGTAGTGAAATGAATCACTTTTTTTGCTGTTCAATTGCTGATGATTGACTTGTAGGAAACAGGACTAGTTTAAGTGTCCTTATCTTGGTGTATTTTGGTTATGAAAAGACAGGGAAAATGCTGGAGAATTTTGTCTTCAGTTTGAATTGCCTTAGGTAGCTGTGAGTACTGGAAATAAAAGAAGTAGCATTGCCTTGGAAACAATGCATTCTTTCTGGCTCCCTGGTGCTGACTAGCACTATGTTGGTTGAATGGGAAATTCCAAAGAGTTGTACTTATGGCTTCCATAATCCTGAGGGACATTAAGCCTTTTCAACACAACAGTATATGAAAGTAATACATCAATTAATAATTTGCCTAAGTGAAATTACTGAACTTTTTCAAGTAGAGGAAGTCCCACGACCTCAAATCAAAGTCTTACTCTTACTGAAGGTGCCACTTTAGAGATAGAAGGAAACGCAAGCCTGGGGAAAATAAAGTAGGTTTTGGCAAAACGACTCCTTTCCAGGATGAAAGCCATGGTAGACATTTAGATTCTTTTATAACTAAGATTCTCTGCAGGATGTGGGCTAGAAAGAATTTGACTGCTTGTCCAATGCACCTAACCAGTTTTCCATCCACACATTTTTGAGGTTCACTTGAACTTGACTGTGTCCTCACACTTCCACGGCCACTCCAGCTTCCTGTTATTATCAGTCAATGAATCCAAAAGGTATCATTTTCTCCCTTTTTTCCAGATGGCCTGCATGTGCTGTTTGCTCTTACACTCCATGTTGGGCTTGCTCTATCAATCAAAGATAGACTATTTCCTCATAAGGCAACCTCCTTGGGTGGTCAGTTGGCCTCCAGGTTTCTATGTAATAATGAAAGATGAGAAATTACTCAACACATGCACAATTATATGAGGTACATTAATGGGCAGATTTCTGAGAGAGAAAAGGATGGTCCCTTTTTTTCTTTTGGGGTCCTTGAAGGTTCCACTGAAAGCACTTTCATAAGCACAAGATTCAGGCAATACATTTATGTATTTTTTTTTTTTTTTGGTGAGGAAGATTATTGCTGAGTTAACATCTATGCAAATCTTCCTCTATTTTGTACATGGGACACTGCCACAGCATGGCTTGATGAGTGGTGTGTAGGTCTGCACCCAGGATCTGAACCTGAGAACCTCAGGCCACTGAAATGAAGCACATGAACTTAACCACTACACCACCAGGCCAGTCCAAATTTACATTTTTTAACTAACAACTCATTGAAACTCAGGCAGTAGACACTTCACAGTTCTTAGATAAAGATTATCATTGTCCAAGAATTTGTTTTCAAGCATTCATCTTCAACAACAAGAATAAAAGATGCTACTGGATGCCAGGCACCATATATTTTAGTAGGCTTCTGCCAAAGCAATGATCAATTACCTATAGTCAATAAGATATAATACATATAGTAGTACTCTTAAATTTAAGAGTAATTAGCAGCTTCTACACTCTTGAGAAATCAGTAGAGGCTTTCTGAAAACAAAAGCAGCTGTGGGAGACCTTGAATTCGTGAATACTTCACTAGACTCTTCTTTAGAGATATGTAAATTACCTGTTTGTGTCTCCTGGTGGGTGAGCATATTCTGTGAAGGCAAAGTGCACTTATTTTTCATGAAATAAAGCCAGAGATTAAGCCAATTAATGAGAAAGTAGAACTCCCTTGAGAAAGGAAGAAAGGAAATCAGAAGAAATGGTGACTCCATATGAAGATGAGACTGGCAAGCATTACAGAATGTGCCTTCACATCCTTATGCAAAGGATCGGCCAACTTTGCCTGGGGGAAAGGAATGATATCTTCTTAAGTTAGCAAACATAGTTTGTTGGAAGCAGTACATATTTAAATCAAAATCCTACATAGGTTATGTCAATTGTCCGCTCTCAGTCTTGAATGTTGCTGTGAAGGTATTTCTTAGATGAGATTAACATTTCAATCAGTAGACTTTGAATAAAGCAGATTGCACTCTATGAGAGTGGGTCTTGTCCAAACAGTTGAAGGCCTTAAGAAAAAGAGTGACTTCCCCTGAGGAAGAGGAAATTCTGCCAGCAGACTGGCTTTAGACTTGAAATGCAACATCAACTCTTCCCTGAGTCTTTAGTCTCCCAGCCTACCCTGCAGATTTTGAACCTGCCAGTTCCTTGAAATAAGCCTCTCTCACTCTACACACATATACACGCACACACGCGTGCACACACACCCTATCACTTACGTTTCCTATTTTTCTGGAGACCCCTGACTTATCAGAGTCTCTGCTAAAAGGAGAGAGGTATAGGTCCCCAACTCCAGAAGGCACTCAGGATGGATGCCTTTGATGTGTTGTGTAAATACTAGAGGTTCTAATTGTTCTTTTGTGTAGAGGGCTAAAACAGGAAGTGGCCCTGACCTGGGATAAGCCAAATTAGACAGAGAGCATTAATTGGTTGAGCTGATCCTATGTTCTGATACCAGCTTTTTCCCAGGAGGTAGCTATGCATGTAAATGGAGTGGGGGGCACATAGTGTGATGCCATCTGGCTCTACCACCTACTACCCCTTATTGTTGCTGTCATCTGTTTACCACTGTGTCATGCTACCCCACCCCCATCCCTAATTCCCTGAAAACTTTGGCTCCTGGCCCTAATTCTATCATCATTTTTCATGACTTCAGCATGTACAACCGATGACCCATCTAACACCCTGGACTCTCATTCCCTTACTTCCTCATTTCCAGCAACATATTATTTTCCACCACATTGCAGCCAAGTTTCATTTTAGACCTTGTCATCACCAGTAACTGCTCCAATTCCAGAGTCTCAGTTTTGAAATCCACTTATTTCATATACTACTTCCTATTCTTCCAGCTTACTTGTTTGAGTATCCGTCTGATAGAGTTCTTTGACCAGGGAGACCCACAAATTCCTTGATCCACTGCTTTCTCACCATCCATCAACACCTTCCTGTTTTGTCTGACCCCTTTCTTGTTCAGCTTATCATCACATGGTCTCTCATCATGCTAGCACCATAGCAAATGCTTTCAACTAAGTGGAGGCAAAATGCGTGGACCTCATTGTCCCCTTGAACCTGTGGACTCTTAAAGGATGAGGCCCTCATCATTTTGAAGGGCAGTATGTTCTTAGGAAAGGTAATGAGGTGACAGGGGCATTTAAAAGCCTTAAGGGAATTGGAAACAGATTTCTCAGCAGGTAAAATAAGTTTTTTCCAAGTTTGTCACATTGGGGACTCCTTGTAGATGGCAAGGATTTACCTTGATCTTCTGAACCTCACCAATTGAAGCAACTTCATGTAGCTGCCAGCTCTGAAAATCTTTCCCTTGTTCTGAATATGCACAAATAGAGATTTTTTTTTTACAACACTTAGGCAACTTTGGGGGCTTTCTGGTTTCTTGTATCATCTTGAGTAAAGAGATTGATCATCATACTTACATTTTCTAGTTGCTGATTGTCCAGTTCCAAAATAGTCTACTCATACTAATTCCAAGGGGTTGGTAGTTTGAGTAATCTCTAAATAATCTACTTGTGTAGGCCAACCAATACCCATATATAATTATTTACATTAAAATTAATTAAAATGAAGTAAAATTTAAAATTTTAGTTAGACTAGCCATATTTTACATGCTCAATAGCCACTTACGGCTAGTGGTACCATATTGAACAGTGCAGAAAACATTTCCATCGTCACAGAAAGCTCTATCGGGTGGTGCTGTCTTAGATCAGAGGTGGCAAACTACAGCCCTGGGACAAATCTGACTCTTGACTTGTTTTTGCACACCCTGCAAACTAAGAATGGTTTTTACATTTTTAAAGGATTATAAAGAAAAACAAAGAAGAATATATGACCGAGGCAGTATGTAGCCTACAAAGCCTAAAATATTTATTATCTGGCCTTTTATAGAAAAACAGCTTGTCAACCTTGTCCTAGATAATAAATCACGTCAATGTCTGTGTTTATATAAAGTATTATGGAATGTAACTGCTTGTGGTCAAGAATCATATTTTTCACAATGCTGTGTTATGGAATCCAGTACACGGCTTATGCCTTTGTTGTTAGTGCCATCCAGTCCATTCTGACTCCTAGTCACCCTATGTACCACAGAGTGGAACTCTGCCTGGTCTTTTTGCAGGGTCCTCGCACCTTCCAGTGCCATATCAGACAATGCTCCATTGCTATTCATAGAGTTTTCATGGCCAAATTTTTTGGAAGTGGGTGGCCAGGTCCTTCTTCCTAGTCTGTCTTAGTCTGAAATCTCCACTGAAACCTGTCCACCAGAGGTGACCCTGCTGGTATTTAAAATACTGGTGGCATAGCTTTCAGCATCACAGCAACACACAGCTATCATATTATGACAGCCGACAGATGGGTGCTGTGGTTTCCTGACCGGGAAAGGAACCCGTGCTGTGGCAGTGAGAATGCCAAATCTTAAGCACTGGACCTCTAGGGATAGCTGGCTTATACTTATTGAGTATTAATTCAATTAAATAAATATTATTGAAAGGCTTTTAAATGCCATTTGCAGGAGATTTGTAGATGAATAAGACTTTCAAGAAATTCAAATAATTCATATTTTAGTGGAATAGGTAGACCTGTAAAGTCCTAGCTATAGTACTAATTAGACTATAAGTGCTACTGATAACGGTATTAAATACAATAGTATTGGAGTGTAGAATAGAAAGTGATGAATTCTGACTGGGGCTACGTGAGTCTGGGGAGTAAAGAATGCAGCCTGTAAGTGGGACTCTGAAGGATGAATAGGAATTAAATAGGCGTAGAGGCAGGGAAAGGCATTCCAGGCAATGGGAATCGCAGGAACACATGGGTGGAGTGGTGAAAATATAAGGTCCATTTGAAGGAATGTCAAGTAGCCAGATGTGACTTAATCATAAGATGAGGAGAAACAATGTACCAGGAAACAGTAAGGAGGGGTTGGTATTTGATGAGAGATGCTGGTTTTTGATCACTAGGCAGTCAATGGGCAGACAATCATAGGATAGTCTGAAGGAAGCCCTACTCTGCTGAGGCTTTATGCCTATAGGGTTGGCTTCCATACTTACCAGGTGTGATGAAAGGCTTTGAAGCTGCTGGAATGGTAGTCTCAGGGATAATGTAGCATTGGGAAATTGACATGGCCTCCCTAGTGATTTAGCTTGACTCAGAACTTTTCGGTTTCCATTCTGCTTTGGACCAGCAAGTCTTGCTTGTTGGTAAAAGTGGTTTGTGATGATGGTCACAACGACACAATTCATTAGGTACAACCATAAAAATGTACATTTTGCTTAAGACTACAGAAAAAAATGGAAAGAAGATTTTTCCTTTTGCATAGTTATTGTAGATTTCACCGTTTAATTCCCAGGAAGCAGAGTAGGGTGATGAAGTCAATGTAAGAATCGTAAAATGTACAACAGCATGGAATAGCATCTTATGAACTTGTGCTTCTCCAAGCCTCATTTCCTAGAATTTTATCATCATGAACTTTTGACAAAGGGCTTAGCTGAATCCTCTTAAATTCTAGTATTTAGCTTCTGAGAAGCAAGCAAGTGTCCTGTTAGCTTCTTAAATAACATCCATGGTTGATCCAAAACTTCTGAGATGGAGTTTGGCTCTTTCTCCTTGCCACATGATGACATTCAGTGTTTTATCATTAGCTGCACTTGCTTAACTTTTTCATTTTATTAGATCTCAAAATTCATTTAAGAAGAGACTACCTTCTTTAGCCAACGGCTTTAAGGACCAAATATAGAATAAATTGTGCCAAGTTTAGAACTTATTCAAAGTTCATGGATATGAAGTTTGAACCTGAACTCCAACCTTTTGGTGTCTGAGTTAATTTGTATTTGGCAAAGAGTAATTTCAGGTTTCACAAAGGGAAAACAAAAGAAAAGAAACCTTCTGTGGAAGCATATTTTAAGGCTTCTTGGATACCATATACCTCTTAGGAAAAAAAATACACTGATGTTTTAAGAGAAGGCCAATCAGGAACACATGGACTAAATTTCCTTCAAAGGAAAGAAAACTTTAAAAATTAGAAGGAAATAGGACTTTGGAAAAATATGATGATGTTTTCAAGACTCCAAAGTTTGAAAGAAAATGAATGAATCCAAACACATCCCTAAAATAGATGTCTTTTTGTCTACCCAAAACTAATCATCACTGATTTATCTCCTGCTACATCTCCTTTATGGATGAAGAAATTGAGACAGTAGGCCCCCAAATCGTGCTGCAGGGAGATCAAGGATTTATCCATGAGATGGTGATGTCACTCCCTCTTGCCTCAGCGTGTGAAGCAGAGGCCAGTGTAATGGTTTGCCTGAAGGTCCTAGACCTAGCGATTTGGCATCATGGTGCACTTCTCCAATCCTTTGGACAACTGTTCCCAAGAGAGGGGCAAAAGAACTACGCTGGTCATCCGTAACACCTAAATTTTGGGCTGCACACTCACCAGGGATTGTATAGAATACTCTTTACATCTCTATGTGGTGACATTTCATTATAAATGTATTTAAGGTATGCAAGCTCAAGTATTAGTGCTGTTCAAAGTTTAAAGTGAAGAGAGAGAGACGGAGACAGAACAAAAAATGACAACAATTGCTGGTAATTCCAGTGACTATTGTACTCAGTGAGCATGGATGGGAGACAAATCCCTCCAGTCCAAGTGAGCTCTGTTTCCATGTAACTTTCTTAGTGAGAGCATCTTGCTGTACCGAAAGCAATTCTAGTGATTCAATATATGGATATGTGTTTTTGTATAAAATGCCTCCTAGGGCAAGCAGTGACGACAACTACAGCTCAACTAAAGAAATGGTGATTTATTTTCCAAAGATAACTGTGATGGATTCACTGGAAAATTGTGCTTTTACTTGGAACGTGACCACTTTCTCAGAATTTTTCAAGAGAAAATTTGATATTATGCAAATTCTTTTCTTATGCCCTGACTTTAGAACTTAGCTACTGCATAAAATGGAATTTTACTATTGTTCACCTGCAGAAAACCAGGATCTGAGTGAAGACAAATGAAATTCAGAAGGATAGGGAATTATATCTGTGGCCTAGTACCATCAACTAATGTTAGTGTTCAACAGAAAACATTAAAGAGAAAAAGAAAGCAGAGCTGCTTACAAAATAAACATGGGCAAGAAGCATGCTTTGTGGAATCCTGACTTTCTATACCTAAAAGAAAGACTAGTACATAGAAAACAGAATTGTAATGGCAGGAAATAAGTGAAGGAGAGACTACATGTCAGTGACAAATGGAGGGAGGTTGGGAACATAGGAAGGGTAGGTGAACGATGCTAAATAGATAGGCCCAATATGAAGGAATCATTGTATTGGGTATGCACAAGATTTTTAACTGACTTGCAATCAGGAAATGTGGTTACTGGTTCTAATGGAAAATTACAGACCCTCGATCTACTGAAAATCAGTTATGAAAGTGAGCAGAGATCGATATAGAAAGAACACAGAATTTCGTGTCAGATAAAAACCATAATGAACCTTACTTTCTGCATCTGCAAAATGGCTGTAATAATAATCCTTGGACAATTGGGTTGTTAAGAGGTTTAAATGAGATATGGCAAAGTTGCTCAGCACAATGCGTGGCAAATGGAATATAGAAAGACCTAATCTTTATTTGGAGGCATTCGGAAATTCTCCAAATATAAATGTGTCTGTTGGGTTTCATATGACCTTGTAATAAAACTTCATCTTCCTGGATATGGAAATAAAGACTGGATGTAAAACTTTGGAATCAAATAGATTTGAGCGTCAATTGCTTCCACATCTCTAGCTGCTTGATATCCATGAGGTGATAGCTCAATGGAACTTTCACAGTTTTTGTGATGATTAAATGAGGTAATAAATACATTGAAAGAAGTTAATACATGGTTCTCACTCAGAATCTTAGTTCCTTTCTCCTTCATTCTTTTTATTTTTGTAGTATCTTAAGCAACTTTAATACATTTCTTTTAAGTTTTAGAATTAGTTCTGCTTATGAGACGAAATTCTGAATTGTATTTTTTAACTTTTTAACTGCATAATGACCTTAAATATTTCTAATTAACAACCTTTAAAAATAGTTTTTGAATTTGTAGCGGGGTCTAAACGTCTGGCGATATGATTTCAAATATCCTCTGTCTTTTTACCACTGAGATTAAGTTTGACAATTATATACATATATGTAATATATGTATAGCTATACATATAAAATATATTTCTATCTATATGTAATATATAAATATATATACACTAGGATTCATGGATAAAGAGAATTATTTTTGTTAACTTTCCTGAGGTATAATTTAACTATAATAAAATTCATCAATTTAAAATATGCAACTCATTGAGTTTTGACAAATGTAAAAAGTCATGTAACCACCATCACTTGATGTTAGAGAATATTTTCATCATTCTCTGGTACTCCCTTTGCAGTCAAAGCCCTTCTACCACCACCTGGTCTCTGGCAATCACTGATTATTTCCTTTCCTTTCACTACTGTTTTGCCTTTTTAAAGTTTTATACTAATGGAATCATACAGTGTGTAGTCTTTTGTGTCTAGAGTTTTTCAGCTTAGCATTATGTTCTTGAGATTCATTCATATTGTTGAAAATAGCATTAGTTTGTACCTTTTTATCGATGGTTAGATGATCCCATTTTGTCACTAGACCACATTTTATCTGTTCGCAAGTCAATGGACGTTTGGCTTTATTCCAGTTTTGGGATATTGGAAGTAAAACTGCTATGTACATTCATATACAAATCTTTGTATGAACATATATTTACCTTTCTCTTGAGTAAATACCTAGAGGTGGAATTGCTAGGTCTTGTGCTAAGTGTATGCTTAAATTCCTAAGTGTCAAACTGCTTTCCAAAATGCTTGTCCCGTTACGCTTTCTCGCCAGCAATGCAGGATGGTTTCAGTTGTTCCACCTCCCTCACGACACTTGGTTTTGTCATTTTTTGAATTTTAACCATTTCTAATGGATGTGGGTAGTATCTCACTGTGGTTTTTGTTTACATTTCCTTAACAACTAATGATGTTGAGGATATTTTCAGGTGCTTATTTGCCATCCACTTATCTTCTTTGGTAGAGTGTCTGTTCAAATCTTTTTATTGAGTTGCCTTATTATTATTGAGTTGTAAGAGTTCTTTACAGATTCTGAATACAAGCACTTTATTATATATATTTTGAAAACATTTATCCATCTATCTGTCATTTATCTTTCTATCTATCATCTATCTATCTATCTGTTTTGCATTTTATTTTCTTAATAGTATTTATGGAAGAGTAAAGTTTTTAATTTGATGAAGTATAATTCATTGATTTTTCTTTTATATTTTATGCTTTTTGTTTCCTATTTAAGAAATCTTTGCTTAACCCAGAGTTTCACAGTTTTTCTCTCTGTTTTCTTCTAAAAGTTTTATAGTTTTGCTCTTTTATTTAGATCTGTGATCCATTTTGAGCTATTGTCTGAGATGAAAGTCAGTGTTAACTTTTTTTTTTAATACAGAAGTACAATCATTCCAACACAATTTGTTGAAAAAAATCTTTTTCCAATTAATTTATTTTGGTACATGTGTCACACATCAATTTTCAATATATGCGTGGCTTTATTTCTGGACTCCCTGCCTTATTGAACTCTATGTCATTATGCCAATATCATGCTGTCTTACTTGCTGTAGCTTCAGAGTAGGTATTGAAATCAGACCGTGTGAGTCTTTCAACTTTGTTCTTCATTTTCAAAATTAGTTTGTCTATTCTGAATCCCTTGGGTTTCCATATGAATTTTAGCATTATCCTGCCAATTTTTACAAAGAAGGCAGTTTGGATTTTGTTTGGGAATGTATTGAATCTATAGATAAATTTGAAGAAAACAGACATCTTAAAAATCTAAAATCTTCTGCTGGTGAAGATGCTATAACTCTGCCTTTAAGTCCTTCATTTGTTCCAGCAACATCCTCCAGTTGTCAGCGAATACAACTTGCACATATTTTGTTAAACGTATTCCTATTTATTCCATGTTTGATACTAATGTAAGTGATATATTTTAAACTTCACATTCTGATTATTTGTGGCCAATACATAGAAATATAACTGATTTTATATATTTACTTAATATCCTATAATCTTTCTAAACTCACTTATTATTTCTAGGAGGCTTTTTGAAAATTCTTTAAGATTTTTTACCTAGATGAACATTTCCCCTCCACAGAGAGACAGTTTGAATTCTATTTCCACATTTATTTTATTTATTTATTTATTGTCTTGCTTTATTGTTCTGGCCATGGTTTGCAGCAAAATGTTAAATGGAAATAATTAGAGCATACATCCTTGCCTTATACTCTATCTAAGAGAGAAGTCATTCATTCTTTACCCATTAAGTATAATATTGACTGTAGGATATTTGTAGATGCTCTAGATCAGATTGAGAAAGTTACCCTTGATTTCTAATTTGTTGGAATTTTTTTATCATGAATAAATGTTAGATTTTGTCAAATACATTTTGTCAATCTATTGGGCTGTTGATATGTGTTTTCTTTTTAAGTCTCTTAATATGGACAATCACATTGATTGATTTCCAGATGTTAAATACACCTTGGATTACAGAAATGCATTCAATTTGCTAAATTTTTATTAAAAATTTTTGCATATATGTTCATGAGAGATATTGTTCTGTTGTTTTCCCATGATATCTTTCTTTGGTTTTTGTGTTAAAGCAATGTTAGTCTCATCAGTGTGTTGGGAAGGGTTCCCTCCTGTGGTGTTTTCGAGAGAAGTTTGCATAGAATTTGCATTATTTCTTGTTTTAAAGAATTTTCTGGTGAAGCTGTCTGTGCTCAGAGGTTTCTTTTCGGGAAGTTTAAAAATTATGAGTTCAACTTCTTTAATAGATGGAAGACTTTTAGGTTACCTATTTGGTTTGTGTTCAACTTTGGTGGTTTGTATCTTTCAAGGAATTTGTCAATTTCCTCAAGTTGTGGAACTTGTTTTCATAAAATTCTTTATAGCACTCCTTTATTAAAATTTTAACGTGTATTGGATGTGTGGTAATGCCCTTTCTCTCATTCCTGATATTTGTAATTTGCATCTTCTCTCTGTTCTTCCTTATTAGCTTGCTAGAGGTTTATCCAGTTCATTAATTTTTAGAAACAGCTTTCTGATTCATTTGTACTATTGACTTTATTTTGTTTTGTGTTTCGTTGATTTCTACTCTTCCATTTAAAAAAATTTCTTCTTTCTGCTTCCTTTGGCTTTAACTTGCTCTTCCTTATCTAGTTTCTGTTTGTGGAAGTGTAAGTAATTGCCTTGAGATATTTCTCCTTTTCTAATATAGGCATTTGATGCTATAAAATTTCTTATAAACACTGCTCTAGCCTCATCCCACAAATTTTGATGTGCTGTGTGTGTATTTTCATGAAGTTTTAAGTATTTTCTAATTCACTTTTAATTACTTCATTGAGCCATGGGTTATTTAGAAATGTGTCATTTAATTTTCAAATATTTGAGAGTTTCCATGTACATTTCTATTATTGACTTCTAATTTAATTGTGTTTTGATCAGATAATATACTTTGTATTATTAAGTCCTTTTAACTTTATTGATGCTTGTTTTATGGCCCAGGATATAGTCTATTTTGGTATATTTTCTGTGTGCGCTTGAAAATAGTCTTACATATAGTGTTCAATTAACAGCAAGCTGATTGATTGTATTATTCAAATCTTCTATATCCAGGTTGATTTTCTGTTTACTTTTTCTATCAATTATTAAGTCAGAGTGTTGAATTCTCCAATTGTAAACTTTGGGATTTGTGTCTTTTTTCTTTCAGTTCTATTAGTTATTGGCTTACTGTATTTTAAAATTCTGTTATTAAGTGTGTACACTTTTAAGACTGTTATGTTCTCTTGAAAAAGTGACATCTTTGTCATTATGAAATGATCTTCTCTATTCCTGGTAATATTATTTGCTTTAAAATCCAGTTTTTCTGACATTAATATAGCCTCTTCATCTTTCCTTTGATTTCTGTTTATATAGTATATCGCTTATCGTTCTTTTACTTTTAGGATTTGTCTGTCTTTATATGAATTTAATGTAGACAGCATAAAATTCAGTCTTTCTTTTTATTAGTCTGGGAGTCTGTGCTGTTTGTTGAAATATTTAGGATACTTACATTTAATGTGATTATCAATATGGTTAATCAATATGATTGTGTTTAAATCTACCATCTTGCCACGTTTCCTATTTATATCATCTGTTCTTTGTAGCTTTTTCATCTTTCTGTTGGATAAATTGAATATTTTCATAATTCCATTTGGTATTGTCTTTTAGTAGTTGATCTAGGGTTTATAACGTCCATCTCATGCTTAACATATTACATCACTTCACATCAGAGTAAGAACCAAGGTGTACAAAAGTACACCTCTATTTAACTTCTTCTTGGCAATATTACAAATACTATTTTTGTCATATGTTATAAATATCATTATCATTGTTATTATTAGTAATGCTTTGAATAATTATTTGTCTTTTCAGGGAATTACTATAATGAGAAAAATATCTTTCGTATTTACCTATATATTTGGTATTTCCTGAACTCTTCTTTCCTTTGTTATGATCCAAATTTCCATCTGGCCTCATTTACTTATGCCTGAAGGATTTCCTTTAGTATTTCTAATAGTGCTGGTCTTCTTGGGGTGATTCCTCTCAGTTTGTTTATGGCAGAAAAAGCCTTTATTTTGTCTTTGATTTTGAAAGATTTTTGCTTGATGCAGAATTCCCGGTTGACAGCTATTTACAGAGGACATCGCATCCTCTTTGAACTTTCATTTCTTCTATTGTGAACCCTCCTTTCAGTCTTGTGTTTGTTTCTCTGGCTGTGTTAAAGATTTTTCTTTACCATTTGTTTTTGAAAATTTGGTTGTGATATGCCCTGCTGAGGATTTCTTTATGTTCTTCTGCTTGTGGTTTATTGATTGTTTTTGATTTGTATATTTATGACTTTCTTCAAATTTGGAAAAACTGTCATCATTTTTTTCTTATATATTTTCCTTATTCACTCTAATTTCTTTCAGGGACTCCAGTTACACTTATATTAGAATGTATGATATTGTCTCCCAGGGTTATTGATGTTCTGTTCATTGTTCAGTCTATTTAATCTCTATTTCATTGTGGATAGTTTCTGTTGTTGTCTTCTGGTTCACTAACTTTTTCTCTACAGTGTCTAATCTGATGTCAATTTTTCTATCGTGTATTGTATTTTTCATCTGTAAAGATTAGTTTTGGGCTTTTTTTATATTTTTCATTTCTGTGTTTTAACACCTTTGTCTGCTAATTCTATCTTCTGTGTCATTTCTGGGTCTATTTCTATTGATTGTTTCTTTTTCCTGGCTGTGGGTCATATTTTCCTGCTTCTTTGCATGATTGATAATTTTTGATTTAATGAAAAAAATTCTTAATTTCACATTGTTGGTGTTAAGGTTTTTGGGTATCTTTTAAATATTGTCGGATTTATTTTGAAGTTAATTTATTTAGAATCAGTTTGATTCTCTTGAAACTTGCTTAACTTTGTCAAGGCAGGTCCAGAAAAGCCTTTAGTCCAGAGTAAATTTGTCTCTACTACTAAAGAAATACTCTGCAGAGGATGACATCCGTGTCTTGTGTATTAGGATGTGTTTCCATTCAGGGTTGTAAGCATCAGAACTAGCTCACTAGTTTTCTATGAGCTCTGGAGTGTTCTGCCTCCTCTTTTCCAGTGGTACTATCTGTGATATTCTGGCAAAAAAATGTATATATGAATAATATAATTGTAAACAAAAAAGCAGACAAACTCAAATTGAGAGACCATCTATAAAATAATTAGCCTGGGGTTTTAAAAGTGCTAAGGTTATGAAATACAGAGAAAAACTGAGGAACTTTTTCAGATTCAAAGAAACAGGATGACTAAATGCAAGGAAAGATCCTGGATTTGATTGTGGACTGGGGGAAAAAAGTAAAAGATTTATTGGAACAATTGCAAAATTTGAATATGATCTGTGGATTAGATAATAGTAATACATAATAACGTTAAGTTACCTGATTTTGATAACTGTACCGTGGTTGAGTAAGTGAATGTTCTTGTTCTTAGGAAATACATGCTGCAGTATTTAGGCATGGGGGCATGACATATGTGAATTTCTTTCCAATGGTTTAAGAAATTTACATGTACACATGCACACACACAGGTGCACATACGTAGCACAAGCAGTCAAATGATAAAGCAAATTGAAGAAAATGTAAGTAATTGTTGAATCTGTGAGAATGGTATACAGAAATTTTTTGTATAATTCTTGCAACTTTTCTGAAAGGTTAAAATTATATGAAAAAAAATATTACCAAAAGTGAATTGGCTCAAACACACAGAATTGACTTTCTTTTTATTGCTGGGTGTACGTTGCTTAGCCTCTTGGGAGCATTTACGGGTTCTATCTAAACATGGAGAAAGAGGAATGATTTATAATTCTCTTCTGATGGCTTTCTCTTTACAAATTAAATCTGAGCCACAAACCAGCAGCTCTCTGATGCCAGGACTGATGTGATAGTAGCTTATCTTTGTCAGTCAAGGAGACAGTTAGCTACATGCCTACACGTCACTCCCCATTACCAATGCCCTGAAATTGACACCGAAACAGAGGAGGGTATTAGAAATAGCAAACCTTTCTTCCTAGAGTCATTCATCATAAGCTTTAGTAGCAAAATGTTCCCAAACTCTTAGTATAGCCTCATGAAACCAGAGCTGACTTCTTGCTAAATTCCAATATTAGTCACAGTTCTGTGGTCATGGTGCTTTTTTGTTTTTTTGTTTGTTTAATAAAAAATTTCTCATGACTGTAACAATTTATTTTGGGTGGAGAGAGTAGAGCTTAGGGCCAGAGGAGAAGAAGAGGGAAGGATTGTTTGTCATTCTCCATTACAGGTGACCACAGAAGGCACTAGAGGGGAAGAAAATCTCAGAAAGTGGTGGTAGTTGTCAAACTCGGTCAAGCGGGAACAATGTGGGCAGTGTTACAAGTGAATGAAAACTTTTCAGCGATGGTGTGTGTGTGTGTGTGTTGGGAGGACCTATGAAAGTTAAAACAACCCACCATGAGTTGCTCCCAGCTTCACTCACCTAGCTGTGGTTACAGATAGCCCCCAAGCCCCCCTTGTCTTTGCTTGTTAACGAGGAAGAATGCATCTGATCTCCATGTCTTGTCCAGATGATTAATAGGGATGCTGCTGCAGGGATAAATGCTGCTTTCTTCCAAGCATCCATGGCATCAAATAGCACCTGCTCAGTTACCAAGGAGAGTTATCTTACAATCAGTAGATGAAGTTGGGGTGAACCGGAGTGAGTGTCCTGGACTATTGGCAATGTTTAACAAGGCAGCAAGCTGAGCTGCAAGGGGAACGCTGGAGGGTCATATGTTTGGTTTCTTTGATGAGTTCAAATATGGCCTGGGTCAGAATCACAGATTGCTACTACCTGCAGATCATTCCATGGAAATCGTCCTCCCTAACATATCAACTTTTCCCCAAGGAATGCACTTAACAGTTCCAGGTAAGTTGATAGAGTGGTTATTCACAGGGCTCGCCCTAAATGAAATTACTCTCTCATGTTATGCCCTCATGCTCCAATTGTCCTTCTAGGGGCTCTCGTCTCACTCATTCCCTCCCCTCTGAGTTAGTCTTGTTATAAGCTGTAACTTGAGATTGAAGATTGAGCTCTGGAAAGGTGAGTGTTTAAAGGAAGTGGTCAAGTACTGACCTAGATGATTTAAAATGATTTACATAGTTTTCTGTCAATCTATAAACTTCCTATAAGTATTATTGCCCCTATTTTAGACATGACGAATCTGAGTTAAGCACTGAAAAGAGAAACAGTTTGCCCTAGGGCAAGCAGGTAATATGTGGAAGAAACAGGATTCAAGCCCAGTTCTGCAGGACTCCATGCCTTTGGCATCAGGTTGCAGAGATGCAAATCTCGCATCCTATCTCTATCCTTCCCACAAAAAACTGCCCCTAAATCCCACCTCTCCTTCATTCAACAAATATATCTTGAATACTCTGTATGCTGGGCACTGGGCCAGGTGTTGGGAATGCAATACTAATGAGACTAATATGGTTGCTGCTTTCTCAAAACTCACAAGGAAATAGGGGATATTAAAATAAACAAATACATAAAAATATAATTACAGAGTTAGATAAATGTTATGAAAGGAAAAATGCATGATGATATGATAGAAGATACATGTGTAGGGAGATGGGTTTTTTTGTAATTTGGTTAAAGAAGGGCTGTCCGAGCTGGTGACATTGAGATCTGAGACCTTAGGGATGGGAAAGAGGAAGCTCAACAAAGCGCTGAGCTATGAGTATTCCAGGCCAAAGGACCAGCAAGGGCAAATGGCCTGAAGCGAGGAAGACATGAACTGTTCATGGAACTGAAATGAGACTGGTTGGGTAAGCACAGAGAAAGGCAGAGAGAGTTATGAGATGGTAACATTCTGCTCCCAAATTCAGTGTGGGGTTCTTCCCCTTGCATCCAAGCTGGTGTCTGTGACACCAGCTGAGTATCCTACAATTCAACTCAATTCTGACACTATCTACCTGAAGATAGTATCGGATCCCACAGCTTAAGGGCTCAGTCCTACAAGACTACCCCCTCCGCCCCAACTTTAGACACCGGTCGCAAGCCCAGATTGTCACTTGTGCTTCTGACCCACAAGGCTATAGATCAGAGATTCCAGTGACCCTGTTCTTGGGTCCGATTAATTTGCTAGAGCAGCCCACAGAACTCAGGAAACCAGTTTACTTACTAAATTACTGGTTTATCATGAAAGGGTATAACTCAGAAACAGCCAGGTGGAAGAGATGCAGAGGGCACGGCATGGGGAAAGGGCACAGAGCTTCCATGCCCTCTGCAGGGAGCCCCTTTCCTTAAATCTCCATGTGTTTACCAACCCATGAGCTCTCTGAACCCTGTCCTTTCGGGGTTTTAGGGAGGCTTCATTAGATGGGCATGATTGGTTAAATCATTGACCTCTCTGGAGGTCAGGGGGAGGCTCTGAGAGTTCCAATCCTCCAACCATATGGTTGGTTCCCCTGGCAGCCAGTCCCCATCCTTAGGTACTTTCCCAAAGTCACCTTATTAACATAAAAAAAGACAAATTTCAAAGGTTTTGGGAGCTCAGTGCTAGAAACAGGAACAAATCCCGAGTATGTGTTTCTTATAAATCGTGATATCACAGATAGATTCGAGAGTGAGGCTGAGCACAATCATGGAGGAGCACAGGTACAGTATTTGATTGCACTCCAAGTGCATGAGGCAGGCACCAGCAATCATGGCACTGTAGGGGAGCAAAATTTGCCATCCCAAAGAGTGTGTCTTTGGCATGAGGATTTTTAAAGGCCGATTATTTTCCAAAAACAGAAGTCTCAAGAAGTTTTTCTTTTTACCTCCTCCCAGCTGTCTAAAAGAAATTTAGGTAAAGGAGCTGTTCTGGGAAGGGAGCTATCACCATAGATAACTGCAGTATAATATGAACTGGGTATGGTAGACGGGTAGGAACCTAGCAAAGTCTGTTTGATCAAAGTCCTC
Organism: Equus przewalskii; assembly: GCF_037783145.1. Lineage (NCBI taxonomy): Eukaryota > Metazoa > Chordata > Mammalia > Perissodactyla > Equidae > Equus > Equus przewalskii. The sequence continues at coordinate 21,719,908 of NC_091852.1, forward strand.
TCTGTGTCCCATCATCTCTGCATAGCATGGCAAACATTTGTTCATCAAACATTTGTTTTTCCCATCTTCCTGGAAATTGTTTTCCTACCCTTTGAGGTCTCAAACCCCTACCCTCTTCTCCTTAACTCTGAATGGCATATAAGCCTCAATTGCGTGACTGCCTGTGGGTCCCATTTTTCTTATGGGGCCCCCGTACATATGAAATTAAATTTGATTTCTCCTGTTAATCTGTCCTTTGTCAATTTAATTCTTAGACCAGCCAGAAGAACCTAGAAGGGTAGAGGAAAATGTTTTTCCTTGCTGAAAGCACCAAAAGTTCCAGTGGGTTCCAAGATGTAGCTCTTTATTGCCAGGGAATCTTCAATGTTGCCTTGAGTTCGTTTGACTTTCAGTTGCACACTCTTGCTTATTTTCAGGATAAATTACTGTTAGCTAAGTAGAGGGATCCTATATAACCGTCCTGCTACTTCCCAAGCAGTCTCTAGCACCAACGATAATTGTATCCTCAACCTTTCCACAACTTCTGATTTGGTTTCAGTTACCAGAGAGTCTGTCATATTGACACAAGGGTGAAGAGCATGAGCTAGTGAGCATTTCAGCAGGTAACTGCCTCCGATCTCACCTTGTACTTTGTGCTTCAGCAAATTTAATTAGTTAATTAAGGCAAAAAAACTTTTTACATGGACCATGCAGTTTCAGACTTCCAGGCATTTTGCCTATCTTTTGCATACTCTTTGTTCTCCTTAGAATACCATTTTCTACACTTTGCCTATTTGTCACCCTTCAAAACTAAGCCTCTTATCAACGCTATCTGAGAAAGAATTACTCCAGCGAATTTTTTTTATGTACTTCCAATACTTCCCTTACCAAATTTTAATTATTTACACACATGGTTCATGTCTTCTAATAACGTCTGAGTTCATTGAGCTTATTGACCTTGTCTCATTCATCTTTCCACCTTCAGCACTTAGCTCAGTGCCTAGGATAAAGTAGACTTTCAATAACTGGTAAATGAAATAAATGCCTAGTGGAAGTTGATGTTCCGCCATTAACTCAAAATTGTGATGCATGCTCTTAAGTGAGGCATTTACCGTCTCAGGCCCTCAGTGGATTCTATAACTTATAATACTCTATATTTTAGTGGATTAGACACTTTGTTATATCAACAATTTTTGAGTACTGACTTTGATTGAGTATTTACTCTGTACAGGCTCTGTGCCAGGGTGATTGATCCCTGTGTCAACTCCATGAGGTAGCTGTAGATATCATTCTCACTTGACAGATAGGAAACTGAGATCCAAGGAGGAAAAGTGACTTGTGTAAAGTCACACAAACTAAAAGAGATTAGAACAGATTCTAACTGAGTCTGTTGGACTCCAAGGCCCATGCTTTCAGTGTCCTGCTGAGTTATGTTGAACTCTGGAGATCGTGAATAAAGGTGACCCTGATGAGGACTCTGCTCCACCCTTTTCTTTCTGATTTAGGCAATGCCCAAGCCACCGTAGGAGGTGATTTTTTTTGTTTGTTTGTTGGCTTGTTTGTTTTTATTTGTTTACCCCAATAGTGAGAAAGTGGATTCTTTCCCAGGCTGAAGTGAGGCTCAAGTTATGAGTCTTTAACAGGTTGTTCTGAAAATCGATTCTCAAGTGAGCGTTAGGGGAAGGCTGAAATCTACTGCCGGGGCTGCTCCATCTGCTAAGAGAATTGTGAAAGACTGGCCCCGCACAGGGAAGAGAAGCTTGTGTGAGACCCCAGAGAATAAGGGTCCTGGGAATGAGGGCAAGGATGGGAGGTAGCTGGGATTGGAGAGTGAGGGTGGACGGCTCACAGCAAGATGTAACCAACTTTAAACCCAAACTCTTTCAAACAACAATGATTCACACTGGAACATGATTATGTTTAACTGGTGAGATTTAACATCATGCCTGTGCAATTTAATCCTGGAGAACAAACAGAGCTCAAGTTACAAATCTCACAGAAATCACTGTGGCAGCCTGGGACACAGGCGCCCAGGTGGGAGGGATCTATCACCAGAATGTGGCCAAGCCAGTCAGCACCTGGCCTGCATCATGGCTGCAGGTCTGTCTCGGTGGGTTCTGTCCACATTGGCCACCTTAGGGACGACAGATGTCATGGAGCAGGGAAGAGGAAGACAGTGTCACACAGGCATTTTAGTGACATATTGATGGGATGGGGTTCTATAGTTCATAGGCTGGGGCTGAGGGGCAGCTGAGCTGTATAGGATGGAGAGGCAGACAAGGGAGACCCAAAAAATCATGTGAATGAGTGTGGAAGGCTGCTGTGTCTTCTAACTCCTGCACAAAATGACCAACACTGCTGTAAAGGCCAGACATGAAACCAAAAGTTTAGTTAGAAGGGTTGACTGAATCCTGGTCAGTCTCCCTGCCCACTCTCTCCATTTTTCCAATGTTCTTCCCTGGGCAGCCAAAGGCCCTCCTAAAAGCTCTTCCTTATCTGATTCTTGAAGCTCTGCTGCTGCTTCAGCTGATTGGCTTGAGTCAAAATTTGCCTCTCACTTCCCGCTTTACTAAGCTCTTTCACACACACTCTTTCCTGGCAATCCCGAGACATAAGCTGTTGTTACGACTCCATCTTACACACGAAGAAGCTGAAGCTCAGAGAAGATTTACCCAAGGTCACAGGCTAAAACCCATCATTGTAAGGAAAGAATCCAAATAATTGAACAGATATGTGGCTTTTCTTTTCTTTTCTGTGGCCAATGTTGACTTTTAGAGTCACTTCCCAAGCAAAGCCTGTGTTGATACTCCTTTGCAAAACCAACTCTGCCCTGCTTCTCTCAGAGAATGCTGTGGTGGCTCCAAGCTGCAACAAAGTTTGAGTGGAATTTGGTAGGAGAGCGCTCCAGGTTCGTAAACTGTTGCTGATCTCTCCTAAAAAGAACACCTTGGGGGTCGGCCCCGTGGCATAGTGGTTAAGTTTGCATGCTCCTCTTCAGCAGCCTGGGGTTTACCAGTTCAGATCCTGGGTGTGGACCTACACACCACTTACCAAGCCGTGCTGTGGCAGTTGTCCCACATATAAAATAGAGGAAGATGGGCACGGATCTTAGCTCAGGGCCAGTCTTCCTCAGCAAAAAGAGGAGGATTTGTAGCAGATGTTAGCTCAGGGCTAATCTTTCCCACCAAAAAAAAGAGAACATTTTCATTAGGATGACCATAAGATTTATTGTTTAAATTGGGATACATTTGAGATTAAAATGAGCAATAAAAATTATATGATTTTGAGGTATTTATTAATTGACTAATTAGATGTAAACAGTTCTATTAAAATAATTTTAAAATATAAAATTTTTTCTAAAAGTAAAAACAATTAGTTAATATGAACCAATTTTTTAAAAAAAATGTATATTGATTATAAGAACACTAAAAATAGCATATGCAAAATAATTATTATGGTATTTGTTCACATAATTTAATCAGTTTCTTAGCCAAGTATGTTTCTAATAGCATATCACTGATATATTTCCTCTAGAATGTGCTTTTTAATATGTCTAATTTTTAAACAGCTTGAAGTCTTCTTTAAAGCAGCATTTTATAGTTAATAACTTTGAAATTTTGGGGACTTTCAGTGACTCTATTCTGTAGACCACAATATTTTTAATTGAAAAAAATATTTTCTCTACCAGGGATTTCAGAGAAAACTTGGCTAAATAAAAACGTTTCCAGTTGTGATTTTCTTGTGCTGAAAGGCATAAATATTTCAACCAAATATTTTCACAGGTACTGTTATAGTCTCCATTCTGTGTATCTTATTTAATAAATGACTTTGTTTGAAAGATAATCACCTAAATTGTCTGTTTTATGACTTTTAAAATTATTTTGCCAAAAATAGATGTTGCAAAGTGTAGACTTTCTCACTTTCATTCCATTGTGACAGAATATTAACTTAGGCAATTAAAATAAGAGCTCCACCAAAGAATTGCCAGAAGTCAAGATAATTCCAAAATATAATTATAAAATTTCAAAGTTAAATCTTGTACACCATCAGCGTTCTCATTGTTTAATTTGTTCAGCTTCCCTCTAGATTACACAGGGATAAACTTCAACATTTTCCAATTTGCAACATTGTTTTCAATAATTGCAATTTAATAAAAGCAAAAATAAGATATTTTTGTGCTCTGTTCCTTAAATTCTCTGATTAACGCTTTCCAAATGATTTTGATCAAAATGCAGACAAATCACTTGCAAAAAGCTTAATATTATTGTAGGATGCTTAGGTTGATTTGTATGGTAGTTTTCCCAAGTCTCAAACTTTTCTAAAGTCTCTTTGTTCTTATAAAGAAAAGACAAATTTAATAAGATAGCAGGTTGGTATGAAAAAGCAGACAGCAAAAAAAATGAATATAGCTCCAAACTATAATATTTTTTATTCAGTGTAAGCTTTATTATCAAAATTTTGCTATTCATTCTAATTGTACACAAATAAAATATTTGTAAATTTTGATATTACAACTTTTTTTTAACTTTTTACGTTGAAGTAATTTTAGACTCACAGGAAGTTGCAAAAATAGGATAGAGTCCCGTGTACCTGTCATCCAACTTCACCCAATGGCAACCTCTTACACAGACGTAGTACAACATCAAAACCGGGAAATTAGTGTTGATACATTGTTGTTCACTGGACTACAGACCTTTCTCAGTTTCCCCCATTTTAAAACTTTCATTCATTTGTGTGTGTGTATGTGTAGTTCTATGCAAATTCATTCCATGTTTAGATGCGTGTAACCACCAGCACAAACAAGGTACAGAACACTTCCATCACCATAAAAATAAACCCTTGTGTCACCTCTCTGTACGTGTACCTCCCCATCCTCTCCCCACTGCTTAGTCCCTGCCCCCTGGCAACCACTCATCTGCTACCCATCTCCGTGGTTTTGTCACTTTGAGAATGTCACAGAAACAGAATCACACAGCATGTGATCTTTGGAGATTGACTTTTTTTTCACTAAGCATCACGTCTTCGAGGTTCCTTTAGGCTGCTGCATGCATCAATAGTTCATTCCTTTTCCTCACTAAGTACTCCCATATTGTATGGCTATACCAGAATTTGTTCTGCCATTTACCCATTAAAGTACGTTTGGGTTGTTTCCAGTGTTTTGGTATTACACATAAAGCTGCTAAGAACATTTGTGTACAGGTTTCTGTGTGGACATAAGTTTTCATTTCTCTGAATCAAAGCCCAAGAATATGATTACTGGGTCATACGGGAAGTGCATATTTAACTTTGTAAGAAACTGCCAAACTACTTGAGAGCGTCTCCACCCTTTTAGATTCCTAATAGTAGTGAGTGACAGATTCATTTTCTCCACATCCTCCCATTTGGAATTATCAGTATATACAATTTTTTTTTGTGAGGAAGATTGTCCCTGAGCTAAAATCTGTGCCAGTCTTCCTCTATTTTGTATGTGGGATGCTGCCACAGCATGGCTTGACGAGTGGTGTGTAGGTCCATGCCTGGGATCTGAACCTGAGAACTCCAGGACACCAAAGCGGAATGTGCACAGTTAACCACTACGCTACTGGCTGGCCCCGCAAAAATTTATTTTAACTATTCTATTGGATATGTAGTGGTATCTTGTTATGGTTTTAATTTGCCTTCCTTAATGGCTAATGATATCAAACCTCTTTTCATATGATTGCTTGCTATCTGTATCTCCTTTTTGCTGAAATATCTGTTCATATCTTTTGCCCATTTTTTAATTGAATTGTCTATTTTTTTAATTATTGAATTTTAAGAGTTCTCTATATATTCTAGGCATAAGGCCTTTGTTGGATATGTGATTTGAAAATCTTTCCTACCCATCTGTAGCTTGCATTTGTATCAGCTTAACATGGTCTTTCACAGTGCAAAAGTTTTTAGTTTTGACATCTAATTTTTAATTTTTTTCTTTTATGGTTTGTCCTTTCAGTGTCATGTCTAAAAACTTCTTACCAAGTTCTAGGTTCTGGATGTTTTCCTGTGTATTCTTCTAAAAGTTTTATAACTTTACATATTATTTTAAATAATTTTTGGATATAGTATAAAGGTTGACTCTTTTATTTGCCTTTGGGAATGTCCAACTGTTCCAGCATCATTTGTTGAAAAGACTATCCTTTCTCCGTTGAGTTACTTTTATACCTTCATCAAAAATCAATTAGTTGTATTTGTGTTGGCCTATTTCTGGGTTCTCTACTGTGTTTCATTAATCTGTGTTCATCCTCTCCCAGTACCTTACTGCATTGATTACAATAGCTATCAATTAAGTCTTAACATCAAGTAGAGTGATAGCTACTATTTTAAACCTTTTCAAACATTTTTAGCTGTTATAGCTCTTTTGTCTTTCCATATAAATTTTAGAATGTTTGTGATATATTTACAAAAAATTTTGCTAGGATCTATAATTTGTATTTATTTGTAAATGGCTTTCTTGAGATATAATGCACATACCATACAGTTCACCCATTTAAAGTATAAAGCTCAATGGCTTTAGTATTATCTTCACCAAGTTGTGCATCCATCACCATAATCAATTTTGGAACATTTTTTATTAATTCATAAAGAAAATTTTCTCAAATTAACCGTCACCTATCTGACCCCATTGTCCAAATTTCCCCATCCCCTAAACCTAGGAAACCACTAATTTACCTACTGTCCCTAGAGATTTGCCTATTCTGGACATTTCATATAAATGGGAATCATACAATGTATGGCCCTTTGTGATTGGCCTTTTCATTTAGTATAGTGTTTTCAATGTTCATACAAGTTATAGCATGCATCAGTGCTTCATGTTTTTTTTATTGCCAGATATTTCATTGTGTGAATATGCCACCTTTTTATTCATCTATTCATCTGTTGACGGGCATTTGGGTTGTGTTCACTTTTTGACTATTATAAATAATGCTGCTATGAACATTCTTGCAAGAACTTGTGTGGATATGTATTTTTATTTCTCTTGGGGGTGTACCTAGGAGTGGAATTGCTGGATCACATAGTAACTCAATGTTTAACCATTTGAGGAACTTCTAGCCTATTTCCCACCAATCTGTTCTCCATATCTATGTGGTTGTTTGCTTATCTTCCACATATGAATGAAATCATATAGCAATTGTCTTTCTCCATCTGACTTATTTCACTTCGCATAATACCCTCAAGGTCCATCCATCCTTATGTTAGCAAATGGCACGGTTTCATCCTTTTTTATGGTTGAGTAGTATTCCATTGTATATACATACCATATCTTCTTTATCCATTCATCCATTGATGGGCACTTAGGTTGCTTCCAAGTCTTGGCTATTGTGAATAATGCTGCAATGAACATAAGGCACATATATATTTCTGAATAAGTGTTTTCACATTCTTTGGATAAATACCCAGAAGTGCAATAGCTGGATCAGGGGAATGGGGTGGGGGGAGAGTGTATTAGGGAAAGGGGCACATATGTATGGTGATGGATGGAAACTAGACTTTTAGTGGTGAACATGATGTGATCAATACAGAAGTTTAAATATAATGATGTATACCTGAAATTTGTATAATGTTATAAACAAATGACCTCAATGAAATAAATTTTAAAAAGAAAAATAAATTAACAGATTAACAAAATTAATCTATTAATAATTTAATAAATTAATAGATTAACAGTAAAGTCACTCCTCCCAAAACCTCCACAAAACAAAAACTCATAAAATAGCAAGTGTTGGTGAGGATATGGAGACATTTTCAACCCTAGTACATTGCTGGTGGTAATGTGAAATGAATAAACCAGTGTAGAAAACAGTTCCTCAAAAAGTTAAATTTAAAATTACCCCATGTCCTACCAATTCCACTCCTAAGTGTGTACTACCGCCAAATTGAAGACAAGTTTTCAAACAAAAACATGTACACAAATGTTTATGCCAGCACTATTCACAAAAGATGGAAACAACCCAAATGTCCGTCAGCTGAAGAACAGATACGCAAAATGTGGTATATTCATGCAATGGAATATTATTCAGCCATAAAAAATGAAGTTTTGATATGTGCTACAACATGAATGAACATCAAAAACATTATGCTATGTGAAGAAGCCAGACCCGAAACGTCAAATATTGTGTTCTTCCGTTTATAGAAAATATCCAGAATAGGTAAATCCCCAGAGACAGAAAGGAGACTAGTGGTTGCTAGAGCCTGGAGGGGAGGAAAGGTGGACTAACTACTTAGTGGGTCCTGGATTTCCCTTTGGGGTGATGAAGATGCTTTGGAATTAAATGGAGGTAATGCTTGTATAACACTGTGAATGTACTCAATGCCACTGAAGTGTACACTTTAAAATGATTAATTTTATGTTAAGTGAATTTTGCCTCAAGAAGAATAAAAATTAAAGATCCTGGATAAGTGCAAACCAAATGTGACACTAAGAAAATAGGTATAAACTAGGCAAACAGTTCAGATGGTAACACTAACTTCTGCACGTTAGGGCTTAAGGCTAATGAGATTTTAAACTGAGGTTGAAAAATGTGTTGGCTACATACTCTCTTGCTAAATTTCTAATTACCTTCTCTTAATTCTAACCTAAATCCAGCCTACAAAGGCAATCTTTTTCTCCTGGTGTCTCTTCCACTCAGGAATTTGCTATGGAGTACCTGGGATTCCCTTCCACAGCAGAACTTTCCAACAACATATTTGAATGTACCAGTCTTATTTTCAGTCCATTAAAAAGCCAACTGTCACACCAGAATTTCCAAGAGGCAACGGCTTCTTTTACCAAAGTTAATATATGGTCTACACTTGTATTTTTTATCTTTGTTTTCCCAATCATTTTACTCCAAATCAAGATTACAAACTCAAGTGCTGTCACTGACGAGGAGGATAAAATAAACGCGGAGAGTGGACAGATGAAGTATAATAGGAAGATTGGGGTTTGTAGCAAAACAAGATGCATTGCCTATAGGAAATTCAAATTCAATCTTTAAAGCACTGTGCCAGCTAAGAAAATCTATCTACAAGGCAGAATTCAGCCTACAATCTGGGACTTTACAACTTCTGCAAGTAAATCCACTCTATTCTAGAAAATTCTATTTTCTGTGATCTTACTCAAAAAGATTTGATGAAGATTAAGCAGAGTAGAAAGATTATTCTTTGTTAAATTGAAAAATTTGAGAAAAACCTTTTTTGTAAGTGAAAATAGTTTTAATTTATTTATTCACTTTATTTTATGCGATCATATAACCTTACATATGGATAGAAACTTTGAGTCTCTTTTTCTACTTAAATGCAGGAATCTTCCTTTGACAGAGGGCTCTAGCCTCCATTTAACACTTCATTAATGAGGACTTCATCATGCATAAAAGCAGTTGTTTCATTTATGGGCTGTTGAAGGTGTTAGAAAGTGATTTTTTTTTTGGTCGAGCTATGTTCTATTTCCTTGTCAGTTTTTCCTGTCCCTCTTGGTTTTGCCTGTTGTGGTGGGACAAAGTGAGTCCATTTCTGCTTATACAGGTTTTTCCTTCAAATATTTGAAGACGACTCTCCAGCCTCTCCTTGGGTTTACCTTTTCCAGGCTAAGCTGTTCCAGTTCATTCAGTCATTCCTCATTTTGACATGGTTTGCAATTCCTTACCTTATAGTACACAGTCCTCTAAAGGTACTCTCCTTTACCATTACCCTTTGGACTTTTGGTGCATCTAGAACCAAACGTTGCCATCCAAAGAACATACGCGCAGAACAAAGCACAGTGAGTCTCTTGCTTCCTCTACTGTGAAGTCGAACTCCTGTTCAATATTTCTCACCCCATCAGATTTCAAGCTGCACGAAGGCAAGGACTAGTCTGTCTTGTTCATCATATCATCCTCAGCATCTCCTACAGGGCTTGGAAGTATAGATTTCCAATGCATAACTGTTCAATCATTAAATAGATAACTTGCCCACGTCACTGCCCCTTCATTGGCTTGCTACATATAAGGGATGGGAACCAAATTTTGTAACACGTGGTCCTGTTGAGAGGCCCAGCATTCTGTTTTCTTTTCTTCTTTTTTCTTTTCCGTTTTCTCTCTCTTCCTCCTTCTCTCCCTCCTTTCCACCCACACTTCCTTCTTTAGTTCCTTCCTTCTTCCTTCCTTCTTTCCATCCTCCCTCCCACACTTCCTCCCTTTCTCCTTCTGTCTTTCTTTCTTGAATCCCTCCTAATCTTTAGAGACTTAAAAAATTATAAACTAGTGACCTCATGAGAGCATTGAGTTTAAATGCCATCCATTCATTTTCAGGAAAATATTGTCCTCTGGCCTTCACATTATTTTTTACCCAAAGTAAATTCCAACATGTATAAAAACTGGAACTGGAATAGAGATAGTTTACCCCTTAATTCCTATATTGCTGCAGAGCTCTTTTCCTGAGTGAGTATGGGTGTGCTTGTGCATGGGTTTGGGTGTGTGTGGTGTATGCATGTATGAGTTTACGGAATGCAGAGCAAGACATGTGCCTGGTAGCCAGGCTGCTCAACTCTATGTAGAACAGTGGTTACTAAACCCTGGCTCGTGGGACCAGCAACAACAGAATTGCCTGGTGCATTCGCAGACTTCAGAACCCCTCTTGTATCTCCAGAATCCAAAATTTCGTGGATTTAGGAATTTGTATTCTTAACAAGCAACTCTGGTAATTCTTCTCTATAGGCTGGAAAGAAAACTTGTATTTGTGTGTTTATTCTTTTCTTTAGATAGTAACTAGGGAAAATCAGCCCTAGGGGGACATTTTTTGATGTAGGGAGAGGTGCTAGAAGTGAGCAATAGGTTTGCAAAAATATCATCAGGTGACAGATTTTTACAGAGGATACAAAGGAACAAATCAGAAGTAACTCAGAGATCTAAGGCCATTTAATTGAGGGCAAATGGCCATGCTTATCTAAATGACTGGAACCAGGAGCATCACAGGACATTGCACAGTAAAATAATTCACATTAATATGGATGACAAGTAGACTTTTTTAAATCTGAGCAGTTAAAAAAAATATATTCAAGTGCCTCTCTTTTAAAAAAAAAGTCATTAAAAGGAGTGATGAATTTATTAGCATGGAAAGATGTCCACAACATATTAAGTAGGAAAGGCCTGCTTAGATTTTGAAACTTTAAAGAAAAGGGAAGAAGTGGTTGTTATAATAGCTTTGTTAGTGACTACCCTTTTGGGGAGAGAGAGGAGTTCAGGATGGGGAGGGTAGCAGGAGTGATTTTCTGTGATGTTTGCAGTGTTCTACTTATTGACCCCAGTGATGGGCACACTGACCCATCCATTGCTTTATGATAATCCTTCAAGATGTATGTTAATGTTGTGTGTGCTTTCCTGATTGTGTGTTATCTTTCCCCCCAAAATACTTGCTTTAAAAGTATTTCTTTAAAAATGGCTAAATTTTGAAGTTTCATACCAACAGCCTAATGTTTCAGTTGTTTGGAAAATTTATTTAGAAAGAATGCCCTAGTCTAACTTATTAATTCCTAGAATAGAAACTTTAAATGTATACATTTGTTTGTCATTTATAGGATTTGATTTGATTTGATTTTAAACACTTGCCATTAGGAATCGCTTGAAAATAATATGCTGGTTTAATAAAACATACTATGCTCTAGAGCTGAATCAGGATTCCTTGAGTTAAAACCAGTCCTTGGATTTTTGGTCTCTCTCTCTCTCTTCTTTTTTCATTAAAAGTTACTTTTTCCCACTGTATTATTTTATGTTTCATTTTGATTCGCAAAGCTGATACTTTATCAATCCACATCACTGTGTGCTTTACAAGCAGCTTTATTTACCCTGTTTGATTTGACTTGGTATTTAGACTACTTCTCTGAGATAGTAGAGAGGTCATCACTAATTTCTCTAGACCCAAGGCTCCTCATCTGTGAAGCAGTGGAATTAACTTAGCTATTGTCATACTGCTAGTGATGGGCGGAACCGGGAATCAAACCCAGACCTTGTAAATATGAGTGCAATGCTCTATCTGTTATGTGGATTTTTAAAAAAAATAAAGACAAATATACTCAAAATTAATTTGCTCTCTACTAATGAGGCTTATGATTTCATTTTTTGGATTAGTGGCCCTTAGTAGAATGACATTTTCTCCAACTCTGGACTAAAGGGCTTAGTTATCATTATTTAGTTCTACTTCATAGAGAAATGAACAGTTGCTTAAATGAACAAATTCACATTTTCCATTCAGTTATAATATACATATAGATCAGTATGCATTGGTGTATAGCTCAATTGATTTTCACAAGTTGAACACAACCTTGCAACTGGCAATCAGATCAAGAAACACAATGTTTACCAGCACCCCAGAAGTTTCCCTCATGTTCCTTTCCAATCAGTATCCTCACCCCAAAGCCAACTGCCATCGTGACTTTAAGCACCATATATCAGTTTTGCCTGTTTTCGTACTTTACATAAATGGAATCACACAGGCTGCATTCTTTTTATTATTATTATTATTTTATTGAGGTCATATTGGTTTATAACATTGTGAAATGTCAGTTGTACATTCTTATTTGTCAGTCACCATATATATGTGCCCGTTTACCCCTTACGCCCACCCTCAACACCCTTCCTCTCTGGTAACCACTAATCTGTTCTCATTGTCCATGTCCATGTGTTTGTTTGTCTTCCACATATGAGTGAAATCATGCAGTATTTTTCTTCCTCCTTCTGGCTTATTTTGCTTAACTTATACTCTCCAGGTCCATCCATGATGTTGCAAATGGGACGATTTTGTCTTTTTTTATGGCTGAGTCATATTCCATTGTGTGTATATACATATATATATATATATATATATATATATATATATATATATATATCTTTATCCAATCATCAATCAATGGGCACTTGGGTTGCTTGCATGTCTTGGCTATTGTGAATAATGTTGCAATGAGCACAGGGGTACGTAAGTCTCCAAATTGTTTATTTCAAGTTCTTTGGATAAGCACTCAGTAGTGGGATAGCTAGATCATATGGTATTTCTATTTTTAATTTTTTGAGAAATCTCCATACTGTTTTCCATAGTGGCTGTACCAGGTTGCATTCCCACCAGCAGTGTATGAGAGTTGACTTTTCTCCACATCCTCTCTAACATTTGTTATTTTTTGTCTTGATGATTAAGCCATTCTAATGAGTATAAGGAGATATCTCATTGTAGTTTTGATTCAGGCTGCATTCTTTTTTCTGGCTTCCCTAGCTCAGTGTTATTTGTGTGAGATTCATCCATTTTGCTATTTGTACTTATAGAATACTTGTTCTCTTTGCTGTCTAGTGTTCTGTTGTATGACTATATCACAATTTTTCTATCAGCTGTTGATGGGTGTTTGGTTAGCTTTTCATTTTCGGGTCAGTACCACTAGAAGACTATCCTCATTCTAGTCCAGGTCTTTTGGTGAACAGATATACACATTCCTGTTGGGTATATAGCTAGGGGTGGAATTGCTAGGTCCTAGATTGACGGCATTTTTATGCTTTCACTTAATATATCCTTAGTGTTAAAACAACACTAGTTGATATTAAAACACAAGTGGTTAAAAATCACTTACTGGGTATTGGCTTCTAGAGATTGACAATATATGGTCCCTGCTTATGTTTTAATACTGGGAAATTTAAAAAGTAATAGATTAATCCTACTTACTTTGATAAATGCTACAACTGAAGTAAGTACAAAGAACACAAAAAACAAAATAAGGAAGTAGCCAAGTCTCTCTGGGGTGGGTTTACAGTGAAGTTAATGATGCTTAAGAGTCAGAGTCTCTCGCTTGCACAGAACTTCCTAAGCTCTGGAGGGACCCTAGTTTTTACGCTCCTGTAAATTTTGCAGAAGTAAGGCATTTGAACTGCAATTATTGAATGTCTATTTTGTATTCTTTTATTTTTAAAGAGCCTGCCTTCCTGCAATTTTTTATCCTTTTGAGTTCTGCGAAACCTAGGTCTTCCCCTTCTGGGGAGTTTAGTAAAGACTTCAGAGATGAGGTGACCTTGAGCTGAGTCTTGAAGGATAAAGAGGATTTTCTCAGGTGGACAAGGGCAGATGAGTTAGGCTAGGCAGCAAGAAGAGTGTGTGTCAAAGCATGGCCATGAGAAAAAATGTGTTTGTTCGAGGACAGACAATACCTTGACATAAGAGTTGAGAATACAGTGGCTGGGGGTGGGTAGCACTGGAAATGATGAATAAGGAACCTGGGGAGATGGGCAGAGGCCAGTCATGGAGATCTATGTACACCACACTTAAGACTTGGATTTATCATGTGGGTGATGGGAATTGTGAGAAAGAGATGTCAGGTAGGAGTTCTAGAAGGCTTTTATAGATGCAGCCTCCTCCAGAAAAAAATGCTTCCCGTTCTAGAAATGCTCAAGAAGATTAGTTGTAAGCTTTTGCAGATGCTCTATCTGTAACTTTGAGGAAGAGAGGGCATGGCCAAGAAGAAAGAAAGAAGCAGCTATCTATATATTTAGAGAGAAGATAATACAATGAACGAGAATAAAACATAATTTGAAATACTGTACAAATGCACAGTTGAAATAATTGTGAGTAGTTTCTAAGATGTTAAGGAGTAAGATTAGAAGGGAGATGGAGGATAAGAAGGAAAATATTTGTACCAGCTACTTCGTAAAGTGTCCATTCTCATAAATGTCCCCATTGAGGAAAAGATAAGACACGGTCCTGAGGAAATAGCAAGTGGTTGGAATTTCCCCAGTACCCTCCACACGTGCTTCTGTAAATGTACACTCATTAAGTGCTGCTTAGTGTAGGTCAGGAGAATGAGACCCAACGTGGCAGGGAGCGCCCCTTCCCAGTGCCCACGTCCTTATGAGCTATGACTCCCCAGCCACTGATACCACACTCTTTCAAGAAGTGCAACATAACCCGTAGCCAGTCAGCTCTGGGATTTCAGCTTTGGCTGTGCACACCCGTAACCCAAGTGTCTTGGCGGCAGTTGCCCTGTCACCCCTGCTCCATAACTCTTATCTGGGCATGAGAAACTTTTAAATTGTGTTTGGGGCTAAGACTTCAGCAGCAGCAAGTTAAATCCTAGAAATAAGCGTGCAATATTGTACGTGTATTTCCATAACGCTGTTATGTCAAACAGACATCAGTTAGGTGGTTGATCCAAATGTGGCCGCTCGTAGATTTCACACATCCAGAGGAGCTTCTTCTTCCTATGTTTGCCAAAACCATAGGCCCGGTGGATGGACAGACACGGAGCCGTGACAGAGGCTCGTGACTTAAATCCCCCACATCAAGAAGAGTTCTCACTAAGGGTGCTCTGCGGTCAGTATGTGGAAGTGCACATTCAACTTCATTGCTAGTGAAGCTCCTTCTGGATGGACAACAGTCACTCTCTGCTTCCTATATCTGCTATGATCTGACCCCAGCAAGTCTGGACAAGGGGAATCCAACAAATAGGGAGGAATTAGGGCACTACTGTCTTTGCCTCCACCCCTGCCTCCACAGTCTTACAGCATCAACTCTTGTATTTACTCCATATGTTTCAGCAATAATAAAAGAGATTGAGTCAGGAATAAGATGTGATTCAGCTGAAGTTTGCATTGGCTCAGTGAATCAAACTTTTCTTGGGCTTCTTGTAAGGCTGTAGTAAAGCCGCTAATTAAACCTGAGATTTCCTCCCCCACTTTTCAGGACAGGAAGGCCAACTTATTGCCTTGTGAGCTGGAGAATGTGGACTAATTTTTCTCTCCCATATCTTTCTTAGATCCTTCAATTCAATGCCAGTAATGGCTCTTCAAGCTCATGCTCTGACAAGCTTCCATCAGGACAAGTAAGGCAGGGATGAAGTCAAAATATTAAAAGTGATTAAGATTTTTATGCATGGTCACCCAAGGCAAAACTCTGAGGTCAGCTCAAAGGAGAGTGGAGTGAAAGCGATGTAAGTTACCATCTTATCAACCCAATTATTTAATAGATCAGAAAACTGAGGACCAGAGATGTCAGGCAATGTGCCCAGAGTAGCAAAATTATTTAATGAGAAACTCAGGACATGTACCCAACACATCGCATTCCTTACCCTGTTCTCTGTTCCTCCACTACACAGGTGAACTTTATCTTGGAAAATTGCTGTCTTCAGTTTCAGCAAAGCCCTGCCATCTTCTTCATAATTCCTCACTCTCCTTCCTTCCTTTAGCTCCTACCTAATCTCTGTCCTCTCTTCTGTCAAAACCTGCCTCTCAAAAAAACCAGATTGCTTTCAGGATAACTAAAGTCGTACCCTTCCCAGGCGTTTTTACATGGAAAGACTTTTTCTAATGGGAAGTTTTGAACAGAGCACTCATTGCAGAGCCTTGACATCATACTCATGGACAGTCACCTGGGCCTATATGTAAAACTAACCTGATTATGACAACATTTAGAGCTTCACACTCATGTAGACAGAGAATATTTGTAAAGGCAAATTTTCTTGAGAGGTAGACAATGTGAACCAAATATATTTCTAGTAAACACTGTGTCTAGAACTCCCCAGCAAGAAAGGTGATGCTTCTGTACCAAAACGTTGCTGGCTTACTCTCCAAGTGAGTTCTGAGATCATCAAATTCCAAAAATTGTGTACTTTACCATCTTTCCTGGGATGCCCTTGTGTCACGGCCACCACTTTAAGAACTCATAGAGAGAAAACATCCCCTGGTAACAAGCAGCCACTCACACGCACTTGATGGAGCATATTGGAGACAAGCAAGCCTTCATTCACTTGATGTACTCCAAAAGTACTTAGGCACTGACTCTGTAGCAGGGTTCGATACTGAATGGAAGGTGCCAAGTCCCAAGTTGAAGCAGTCATGAAGTAGGATCCCTGCTCAGGCAAGTGAAGCCACAGATCCTGGATACTGGAGGAGGCAATGTGCATAAGTTATTTAATCCTTGAGGACTGTGTGTTCAGGAAGTCTTAAAGATTCTGGGGATTAGCAAGGTCTAAATGGTAGAGAAACTATAGGCCTGGCTGAGGTCACTCAGCAAAAACACAGACTATCAGTTGAACTAAATGTGAAGACTGAAGATCATGAAAGATGTCATTCCTGAAACTGGTTTTAGGAACTGAATTTATGTAGGCCTACTTAAGGACATGTGCCTTACAATTGGTCTATTGTATTCTGACAACAAAGGCTGAAAAGCCTCATAAAGTGTTTTATGCTAAGATAAGAATAACTTTAACATCTAAAGTAATAATAATAGAGTCAGCCCAGTGGTGTGGTGGTTAAGTTCGCATGCTCCGCTTCAGGCCTAGGGTTCGTGGGCTCAGATCCCAGCAAGGACCTATGCACCACTCATCAAGCCATACTGTGTCAGCATCCCACATACAAAACAGAGGAAGATTGGAATGAATGTTAGCTCAGGGCCAATCTTCCTCAACCCCCTCCCCCCCTAAAAAAAAGGTCATAGTAATAATAATGGTTAAGGTAGTTTTTAATATTTTATTGGAGCTGTGCCACACTTCCATCTTTTCTCTACACCCTTGAGTGGATTTCCTGGTTTATTTCACTATATTCATAATCAGACGGGAGATAGTAGGAACACAACGTAAGGGACAAAATAGAAGAGGAATGAGAGTGGAATTGGTGACCAGTGTTTTCTGCAAAGGAGCCCTTTGTGGTTCAGAATGAGAATTGAAGGCCACTACAAGTTCCACGATCCTTCCACCAGACACCGTGCAACCACAGGGCACAGGCTTTCAGTCAAAATGTAAGATACTGTCTATGCTTGAGCAAGCAGTACAGCAGATCCCTGTGAAGGGGGTGGGGCCCATCAGGATCAGGACTATTTGGGGTTAAATTATGCCCCTGTGTACATTACTTTTGGATCCAGAATTTAAGTCTGCCACTGCTTGGTTGTATTCTCTGTAAAACACTGTAAGATGCCAGGAAGAAACAGGAATAAACAAGAAATCAGAGATATAGCCCCTTTTATAAAGAGTTGGTAACCCATCTGGAGTAATACAGTGCCACATAAACTCCCAACCAGATGAAGACACCTATACTGGCTAAGAGATAAGAGGAGAAAGAGAAGGAAGACGTGCCCTTGTAGAGGGGATCCATGAAGTCTAACCAGAGACCAATGAGCCTCTACACTTGATCAGAGTATAAAAAGTATTATGACTTTTTAACTCCAGGGAAAGGAACAGCAAATACTTACTTAGAAGATGTATTATTACCCAAAGCAAACAACAGTTAGACAATTACAATATTTGTTTATTGATATGTTGATGTAAATTGCACATGAAGCCTCGTACCATAACATTTCATAAAATTCAAATAGCATTGCTAACAAAAAAGATGAACAACCACAAGCATAAATAACCAACTAATTTATGTGATCATTTGTGGGAGAGAGTGACTCAAAATCCAGGAACCTACTTATTGATAGAAAATGTTGCAGCAGAGACATGAGTGAGCTTCTGGGACATTGGTAAAGAATCCCCAGGATAGAGTAGAGGCTAAAGCTGCCTTCTTCTTCATTAAGTTGAGAGCTTGCTTCTCCGAACGTCATTTTGAAGTGTCTGCCCTGGAGGGTATATCTATGAAGAAATTACAAAATTAGTAGATCCCAGGAGGACAGGAAGGTATTAACTTTGGTCCTAATGATATAGGACCTCTCTGGGTGAAGGTTTATTGTTCTTGATACTCATTTGGTTTGGCTTCACTAAGCTGCACACCAAAAGTGCAGAAGACAAATCTTTCCTAATTCTATTCCCTTGTTATAAAATGCCTAGAACTGTACATCATCCTTTGCACACTCTATAAATGTTTATTGGAACCTGAGGGATTGAATTACACAGAAAGCATTCTGCTTATCTTGTAAGAAATTATCCTGATCTAGTAATAGCCCTTAGGTCAAGGTGTAATTTCATTTTTCTAGCATGGTGTGGACTCCAGAAACTAGCAGCCCAAAGGATTAGGTGTCAATGAGACCAAGGTACCATGTGGGAATGGTAGCCATCTGGTTCAAAGAAAGTGAGACCTGTTATTGAGCTGTGGAAAGTTGATTGGTTCCAGACCTTCTCTTCTTACCATGTATCTCCGAGCTATTGGAATCCTTCTGCAACTTCCACTCAGCAAGCATGCACACAGCTGCGTGGAGTCCTGGAATAAGCTTGACAGCTCCGGACCATTTAGCCAAAAGAACTGTGTACTTAACCCAATGTCCCAAGTGTCCCATGGCCCATTTGCCATTGGTTTCCAAGACTCAAGTTCTGCAATGGACTAGGCCAAGAAATGTGCCAGGAATTCTGCAGGAAAGGATACACTCATCAAGGTCAGGCATGAGAGGGAGATGGTTGAAACTTTAAGAACTCTGGACATGGGGAAAATATATCTACCCCTGCCAAGATGTCTTAATGATCCTTCTCCCTCAAATCACCTTGTTTTTCTCCTACTCTGAGTCAGAGCTTCTAAATTCTATCAGACTGAACACCTCTCTTTTTTTCATGATGGATATTTCTAATGCCCCCTGTTGTATGCTGAAATGGAAGTGTGTTGAATAACACATCTGTACCTCCCTTCATGAAAGTCAATGTAATGCTCTAACTAAATGTAAAATAAAAGAAAAATCTGAGAGAAGTAATTAATAATAAAACATGTGTTTGAACATATGCATTTTGGGGAGCAAGGGATGTGTAAGATACAATTGTATATACAGAAATAATCAACACCAAGCCATAAATGCAGATTGACACAAGTGTTTATTTTGGCTACTAAAATATCCCAAGAAGTATTGCTATTGGTGATGTGATTTTTCTGAAATGGTGAGCACCTCTTAGTAAACTCAGTAACACAAAAGTAATCTTCCCTTGACTTGCAAGGTCGCTGCATTCCTAGAAAATTCAGTGTATATTAAATCTAAGCAAAATATGCATTTTGCCTAAATGTAAAATGGAGTTAGGGTCCAGACTTGACTAATTCTAGATAGATGTTTCATCTATATGGATTATGGATATCTGGCAAGACATTTAGAAATTGTGAGAGTGTGAAAAAATTCTTCATGGGGAGGGACTGTTCCATATGTTGTGTAGGAATTTGTATATATGTATAGGAATTAAATGTTGAATGCCAGTGGTGGTCCCCACTCTGCAACCTCACAATCATTGTGACAACCAAACACTCTCTTCCAAATTTCCAAAACAGCCTGAAATGTGGTTGTGTTAGTCCAAGTGCTGAGAAAGCAGATGCCTTGATGGAATTAGACATGTAAGAGATTTACTGAGAGGGAAAATTGGGAGGGAGCGGGGGCACTGGGAGTGCCATCAGACCCCCACTGCAGGTCTGAGCCCTGAGAGGAGAGACGGAAGGAAGGAAAGGAAGTAACTCTAAGACAGTAGGGCACATCCATAAAAGTTTCGGTCGGTCAACAAGGAGCTGAAGTTGCCCATCAGACGAGTTCCACATCTCCCAGGACTGGGCACACCTTAGTTCTCCTGCCAAACTCGGTCATTGGCTAGGAAACGCCCATGGGAAGCCAGGCCTTTGGCACAAATACGATGATGGATTTTAGAGCACAGACAACCCTCCCCTTCAGCAGGAGATTCGAGTGATACATTTTCGTGGCACCACACCAGTGTCCCTCTCTCTACTTATTTAACTTTACATGTATTTCAGCTCAAATTCCATCTCTCATCTCAACAGTTTCCCAAACACTTCTTCTTCCAAACACTTAGGGTAAGTACTTTTGACTATTTACCCATTGACCCTAAGTGTAGATAGTTGACACTTGACATCCATGAATTTAACACAAGGTTTCCACCATTTGTGAGGAAACTTCGAGGTCTGTGATGGGTAACACTTTGAATTTGACAGAGATTTTGTTTTAAACTCTAAGAACTGTGAGGCTGGCTTTGATAGTGAGGCATGTGGCTAGTGACTGAATCTAGTTGATTGCTCATTGATACCTTGCTCTTCTTTGTGAACATAGCAACTCTAGGAAAGCTGTTAAAACTTTCTTTTGAAGACAATTTTCTCCATAAAGAAACATGTTGTTGGTGCTGGTCACGTAAATGAGAAACAATTGAAGAGTGACGGGGAAGTGACTGTTCCTAGCCAGAAAATGGCTATATTATATATGATTTTAGTGCTATATAGGGAGAATCATTTATGTCTGAAGGTGCCATTTAAATATATTTTGACCCTATTTTATGAAATAAATTATGTGATATGTGAATTTGACAATGCAAGAAAGTCTTAGGACATGATTCTTAAGAATCTCAGGAGTCTAGGGGCCAGCCTGGTGGTGCAGCCATTAAGTTTTCACATCCCACTTTGGTGGCCCGGGGTTTGCTAGTTTGGATCCCCAGGTACAGACCTACACACCACTTGTCAAGCCATGCTGTGGCAGGCATCCCACATATAAAGTAGAGGAAAATGGGCACGGATGTTCACTCAGGGCCAGTCTGCCTCAGCAAAACAGAGGAGGATTGGCAGCAGTTAGCTCAGGGCTAATCTTCCTCAAAAAAAAGGAAGAATATCAAGAGTCTTTTATTCCACCTGAGTGATATTTTATGCATCTTGTCTTGGATCCGCAGAGAGATGTGACTTTCTTTTTTGGGGGGGAAAAAAAGCTCCATAGCTCCTAGCGTGGATCCTTTTTCAAATATATATTGCTTGCTAATATCCAAACTTTTCAGGTACAAATATAGCTCACACAATTAATGAGAAATAAACGGTTAAACTGCAAAACGAACTGCGCAGCTGGGGTGGATGTTGGTTTCTGCTCCAGGCTCAGTCTAAATACCAGTGCAGGAGTCACTCATCCCACTAAAAGTAAGGAGATTACAATCCCTCCCTCATCACTGTAGTATGGGCCACACTCAGAGGCAGCTGGTCAGAAAGCGCTGCAAGAGAGAAAGAAAGTTTTACGCCATGAAATTGGAATGAGAAACCATTTCCTGGATAAAAGTTAGTTGTCACAAGGCATTTAGTAGATAGTGTCGGAGGAAAGTGACCACATTTAAATACAGTAGATAGAGTTTCCGATTTAAAAAGAACTTTGTTGTTAGTGCCTTTGAGCTGATTCTGACTCCTAGTGACTCTGTACCGCAGAGCGGAAACCTGCCTGGTCTTTTTGCACCATTCTCTCACCTTCCTGCACTGTATCGGACAATGCTCTGCTGCTATTCATAGAATTTTAATGGCCAATTCTTTTTGGAAGTGAGTAGCCATGTCCTTCTTCCTAGTCAGTCTTAGTCTGCAAGCTCTGCCAAACCCTGTCCACCATGGGTGACACTGCTGGTATTTGAAATCCTGGTGGCATAGCTTTCAGCATCCACAGTATGACAAATGGCAGACGGGTGGTGTTGGTTCCCTGACAGGGAAACAAACCCAGGCAGCGTGGTGAGAATGCCAAATCGTAACCATTAAATGATCAGGGCTGCCTATAAGGAGAACTTGGAGCCTTTGAAAATGCAAATTGGTAATCTGGGGCCTTTATAGGGGTAAGTGACCATCATCATACAAACTACCATGCGGCAGGGCAGGAAAAGGACCACACAAATGAGGCAGAAGTGGGATACAAGAGAAGTCCAGCAAGGCCATGATCTGAGCTGCAGCCCTCAAGGAGTTCAGCTGGAGTTGGAGGGATGAGGAGGGACTGGAAACACGCAATCAGAATCCCATCACGCAGCGTAGCTAGTGGGAATAGTCACACGGAGGCCAATGCACATCCTTCTCATTTCATGTAGAAAGTTGAGTAATTCCTCAGCTAAAGCATCCTCCAGGTATTGCTGTAAAGAGGAACAAGCCCGATACACCTGGGCTGATGACTGTAGACAGATGCTGCCTCTCAGATTGAGCTACCCAAGCAAGCGCATCTCTTTAGTGAACGCTGCTTAGTAAAGTTCATTTCTGTCTGGGTGGACTATTTCTTACATTGAATTTAAAGGAAGGAGAAAAATCACATATTTTCCAGTGATTCAGTAGGTCAGTACTAAGAGGTAAAGTTTTCTATGAACTGTAAGCTTCACCGTAGAAGAGCCTGTTCAAAGTACATTTTACAATTCTCATTGCACTTAATAATATGTCCAGTAGATTATTCATTAAATATTTAATGATTGTAATAAAAACATTAAGGGAGAGAAATAATTAAATTATGCATTTGGATACCAACATTCTAAGATTTTCAGGCACTCTGGATTTCAAGTGGCTTGTCTCCAGGGTCCTCAGAAACATGTTTTTTGGCTATGAGTCCTCAGTTTTCAGTTAATACACGAAGGACATCATTTCAAAACTCAAACTGGAAAAGCCAAACAATGATTGGAATTTATAAACCACATAATCAGATTAACTCAAGACAAAGCCCATGTTATTATTGAGAAAATTTTTATCCTAAAAAGTCTTTTTAGGAGCCAGTCCCGTGGCCGAGTGGTTAAGTTTGCATGCTCCAGTTCAGTGGCCCAGGGTTTGTGGGTTCAGGTCCTGGGCGCCAACTTACACAATGCTCATCAAGCCATGCTGTGGCAGCATCCCATATACAAAATAGAGGAAGATTGGCATAGATGTTAGCTCAGGGCCAACCTTCCCACCAAAAAAAGAAAAGTCTTTTTAGATGCTCTTGGTTCCATGATTTTCAGTATTTTCTTCCTTATATCACACAGTTGTTATGGTTACAGCTTTATTCTTTTCCTTTGGTAGAGGGGATAGTGTATGAGGAGGTGTTAGATTTCCATGTGGTTCTATGTTTTTCTCTACCTTTGTCACTGTAAATTGTGGTAGAAGGATTTTAGAGTCAGTGGTTGGCAAATGCAAAGTACTGTGTATTTGTAATAGATTTCAGTGTTCAATAGGTACTGTGTAATGATCTCACCTCCCCACCCAAAGATGAGAGTAACCACACGTCTGAGGCAGGATGCTCTTCTCAGCTTCCCTGAGCAAAGATGTTAGTTTAAAAGCTACAAAAGGTCCTGTTTCTGGTTGTTTCTGTTTGTATTTTGTTAGCTGTTTGCACGTTCCCCTTGCTGTGATAAATGTGAGCATCCCCAGGGCAGCAGGGGCAGGGGCCAAGACATATCCATCTTTAGACCCCCCTGTGGCACATGGCAGCATGCCTGGCATAGTAAATCTGTATTGAGTTCAATTGAATTGAAGGAGGGCAACAAAATCATCGCCTTTTCAAAATAACTATGGCTCTGGAAATTTAAGTCTCTAGTGTCATCAGGAGGCTTATCCAAGATGGGTGATATTTCTGAAACCCAGGATTTCCTCTGGAATTTGGAACAGAGTGTCACTGGCTGTTTTATCACCTTAGAACAGCCTATTCACACACTGGATCTGGCGGATGTTGTGGGAAATGTATGGGTTCTGGAAGGATAGGCAAGCTTACCGCATTCTGATGTTACAGGCACACTGGAGCTTAGGCCATAATTGTAGCTGATTTGTAGCCTCATGGCTCTCTAAAAAAGGAAAACAGTAAACTTAGTATGGTGGAAAATGCCAGAACACTAGCATCTGTCAGAGATGGACACAAATTCTAGCACTTGGCTGTGTGGCTCTGAAAAACAAAGATACAATATTATATCAGTTAAGAATTTTGATGTTGTACGTAACAGAAGTCCAACTGAAATGGACTTAAATCTAAAGGAAATTTATTGGCTCAAGTATCTTATAAGTCCAGAGGTAATTCAGAGGCTCAAATCATATACTCAGATGCAGTTTCTATGAATCTCTGTTATATCTTCCTCTATGTCACGGCTTCATCTTGAGTTGGGTTTCCTTGTGGTATAAAAATGGCTGCAGGAACCCCAAGCCTCATGTCTTAATTCTACCAAGTCAAGTGGAAGAGAGGAAACTCCTTCCCAGAAGTCTGAACATACATTTCCTTGAGTCTCATAGCCTCTTATTGGAATACTTTTCCATCCTTGAACCAATCACTGTGCCCAAAGGGTGTGTTATGGGCCAAATTGTGTACCTCCTAAATTCATATGTTGAAGTCCTAACCCCTAGCGCCTCAGAATGTGACTGAATTTGGAGATAGGACCTTTATAGAGGTGATTAACATAAAATGAGGTCATATGGGTGGGCCCTATTCCAATATGACTGGTGTCTTTATAAGAAGAGGAGATTAGGACAGGTACACGGGTGCACACAGAGGAAAGGCTATGTGAGGACACAGCAAGAAGGCCACCTGCAAGCTAGGGAGAGAGGCCACAGAAGAAACCAAACTTGCTGACACCTTCATCTTGGACTTCTAGCTTCCGGAACCGTGAGGAAATACATTTCTGTTGTTTAAGCAACTCAGCCTGTGGTATTTTGTTATGGCAGCCCTAGAAGACTAATATGAAGAGACAGGATGGATACATTGGTATGAGCCAATCAGAGCCTGCTCCTAGAGATGGGGGTGTGGTCAGCCTCTTTTAACCTGACGATTGAGAATGAAGAGAAATTTCCCAAAGAAATTTCTAGTCTCTGTCTCTAGTTCGAGGGGTGAATGAATCCTATATTAGGGGAATCAGATTCCTGTTATATACACTTCCTACATGGTATATGAGGAGGACTAAATACGACGATATATATATAGCACAAGGCCTGGCTTGTGGTAGATGCTCATAAACATCCATTGTCTCCTCCTTCCCTTCTTGCTTTCCCTTCTATTAGCACTAATTCTATTTTATCTCTATAATTTCACTGAATTGGTTTCATAAGACACCAGAATTCTCCAATTTCTCAGCACAAGTCCCCTGATTTTCTTTCATTTCTATATTCTCTGTTGGCCTCTCAAGGAAGGAAGTCTTACATTTTAGCAGGGTTTGCCTCACTTCTTCTTGGTGTGTTAGAAGCTTCTAGATGATGAAGATGGTATTTTTGAAGGAGGTACATCAAATCTCTTTCTGCCCTATGGGTGGATTATAACCCCATTGAAAATAAGCTGAAACTTACAAGGATGACTTGTCCACTGGGGCAAATGAAATGGAATAAATGAGACCTTAAGTTTGTCAGGAGCCCATGTATGCTGTATGATTGTTTTGTAATTAGATGAGTGCCAATGCAAGGAAAAAATTGCCTTTTTATCATTACAGGAAGCAATGGGATTGGAAAATTGCCTTTCTATTATTACAGGAAGCAATGGGATATTTGTGGGATTCCATGCCAGTGGATCAAGCACTCTGATGGTGGTGTTGGCTTAGGCACTATGAGCAGAAAATTCAAGTCCTGATTCTGCCACCAAAACTGAGTGGTGAGGGTCTGCTTTGGTCCTCAGTTTCTTCATCTTTCTCACTGTGTGTTCCAGATGGTTTCAGTTTGCCCCTCCGATCCACTCTTCACTCTCTGTGTCCTGCTTTCTGTCTGGGAAGGCTGACTTGTGTGGACTTCCTGCTGGCAGGAGAGCAAAGGGAGGCTGGAGAGGAAGCTCAGTGCTCGTGTTCCTCTGGCTCCTTCTCTTCCTCATCAATCTAAGGTCACAGACTCTGTCAGGCAGCCCTCCCTATAGAGCCCTCTCTGCCTCTGCTGACTGCTCCCTCCTCTCCTTCCTTCGTACCAAAGACGGGAAGAAGACCCCAGTATTCCTAGCCCTGGGGCGCTGCACTGCTTCTTGTGGGTTTCCTACACTCAGTTCACACCCCGGCAAATAGTTTATTAATCTGTCCTTAAACCACTCAGTTTGAGTCATCTCTTTCCTGCAGGGACCCTGACACTTACACACAGTAATTTACTGCTGTTTGTGTAATGTGTCACAAAAGCTCTTCAAGATAATCTTATTATCTAACAGCATTTTAATTTTTAATTAATGATTAAGTGCATGGACTCTGGAGTTCCTAGGAATATACCTTGAGCTTGGTGCATGAACTCTCTCTGTGCCTCAAGTTTCTTTATCTGTAAAGTGCAGATAATAATAATAATATCTATCCCACAGTGTATTGTTTTCCTTAGGGTAAAATTAGATGTGTAATATATATAAAGCACTCGGCAAAATTCCTAGCTCATGTGAAGCTCTCAACAAATGTCACTCGTTGCTGGTATGTACGGTATGTGTCTATTCCCACTGCTTGTATGCTGCCACAGGTTGGATTCTCTGGAAACAGACACTGAGATGGGTTTTGGGGTGCAGGATATTTATTAGGGATCACTGCCTGTGAAGGGAAGCAGGAGAAAACAGGGCCGGACAGAGGAGGAAACTGACCTGTGAGGCAGGCCTGATGAAGCTTCAGTCCCTCCAGCAGCAAGATCTAGAGGGACTATTGCCCATCAGGTGATCCACATTGAGCCAAAATGGCCCAGCCCTTAAACCCCTGCCTCCCTCAGGAACCGTACACTGGTTGCGCAAGCAAGGGCACTACCACAGATACCTCCTTGCAGCTGAAGCCGGACCTGAAGGAGCTGACGACTGGAGGCTGTCTGCTGACGGTGCCCACAGTCAGGCAGTGAGTCTATCCTTGGAGGGAAATTTGGGCCATGGCACTCTATGTCTGTCACAGCACCGTAGAGATCCACTGCTCCATATGTATTCAGTGAGCAACTTCTCCAGGATTTCAGTGGGAATTTAATTTCCTGAGGGAAGTTAGAAGAGGAAAGTTAGTGGGATAAGCGATAAGCCATGCTGCTGCAGTTGGCCCCAGAGCCATCGTTGGTGCTCATGTGTCTCCTCCACTATCAGTCTAGGTGGCCCTTGTCTCAATTATCAACTCTGTCTCGACTACTTACCTGTTATGTGACCCAACCATCACACACAAGGGGCTAACACCCTGGCCACCATGCCCTTAACAGACAAGGGTTGCTGCACTTGCCTATTTACAGTCAAATAGTGCAAGGGAGTGCCTGGTGGATCACTTGAGTTCCGTGAGTATTCCTCCTTACTCCCATGTGTAAGAGCTCTACCTTCTCCTGGTGATCAGTGTCAATTCTCCTGTCGGATGGTAACTCTTCTTGCCTGCCAGTCCTTAGACATAAGACCAAAGTATCTAGGTGGCAACTGTAGTTGATAAGTTCATGGGACTCTTACTATGTTTCTTGACAGTGGAAGTATACCCTATTTGCAAAACAAAACCTTTAACCATGCAGAGACCTGAGTTGTGAGAATGGGAAGTACAAAGTCCTCCAGTGGGTAATAGAGAATGATGGTAAGTGGGGCCACTACTGCCTGCACCCTTGGTTCCCATACACATGTATTCTTCCTGTTGGAGACACTTTGATTCCATTCACATACTGCACCTGAAGGATGGCACTTCATCATCACAGATGATTGTGCACAGGCTGGCGCTATAGCTGTGCCTGTAGGCCATTGCAATGCTCTGTAAGTCATTCTAGGTGCAGTGGTATACGATAGAGCCAATGGATCCACTTCTATACCTATACCTATACCAGTGGATCCACTCCTACTCCTCCTTTACTGTAAAGTGGGTCCCCTGGTCTGATGTGATATTTGTGGGATTCCATGCCAGTGGATCAAGCACTCTGATGGTGGTGTTGGCTTAGGCACTATGAGCAGGAAATGCAAACCTATATATGTAATACGTATCTAGACCAGTGAGAAAGAACCATTGGCCCTTCCAGGGTGAAAGGGCTCAATGTGTGCAACTTGCCACCAAGTGGCCAGTTGGTGTTCTAGAGGAATGGGGCCATGTTGAAAGCTCAGTGTTGGTCTTTGTTGCTGGCACATTAGATATTTACCTGCAGCAATAGCTAAATCAGCCTTGATAAGTGGGATGAATGCTGTTGGATCCATGCATAGGCTCCATCTCTGCCATTTTGGCCATTTAGTTCATGTCCCATTGTGCCAACACTGTTGTAGCCAATGATAGAGACTGGCTGGTGTTAACTGGCTAAATAGTTTTGTCTAATGGGTGTTAATAAACACATGAAAATATCTTCACACTTCATGCCCACTGCCATATGTCTATTCAGATGACTGAATTCCAACCTTATCCCTGATCTTCCAATCTTTTCTCTTCCAGATCCCTGACCAGCTGTCCAGGCTATTCAAGGCTATGAATGAGTCCACATATTCTCACTGGATCTCTTATCTTTCCAACAGAGAAAGTGAATGACCAGGTGCAATGCCCCAAACTCTTCCTATTGGAAGGATTTTCTCTCACTACTGTCATTTAGTGCTATCCCTGAAGTAAGTGCAGCTGTACCCATATACAGAGCCAGCTCATCTGTTAACCTAACTCCAAGCTTTTTCCTCCTCCTTAAACTGGTCATAAAGGATCTCTCACACAGGCATAAGTATGAGGTCAGAGAGGCATACTGGTACAAAAGTGATGGGCATCTTGGGATGTGAGCTACTTCCATGTTCATACTGGATTTCAAATACATTGCTTCCACGTTATGATCAGTTGTTGGTGAGCCCACTCGACTTTATGATTTGGTGAGTTTGACAGGACCCAGAACATGATGGGCAGTTCTGGATTCGTGGTCATTTGGTAGCCCATGCTTAGGCCTTCTGTTCCTCCCAAGGTCCAATGGCATGTCAGGAGTTGTTTCTCAGAAGGCATAGGTTCCTCCATTGGATATTGCATAGTCTTGTTCCAGAACTCCAAGTGCCTGTGCTGTTGAATTTCTCAGTGGGGCTTGTTGCAAACTACATGACATCTTTCCCCATAACTGATACCTACACTACCACAGGCTCCGCCAATGTGTGTGTCCCATTCGACACATCAGGGTTCTAGTTTTTCCTCAAACAAGGCCCTGACCTTGGTTCAACCTATTTGCCTTGGTTGGACATTTGACCACGTTTTAGGTACAGCCTCTCTGACCAGGCCTGGTCCTCAACTTTCTCTGCCATTCCTCTGTATCCAAAGAAACCCTCTGTCTTCCATACCTGGTTTTCGATATCTTGTTACTCACCCTCTGACGTTCATTATCTTTTTGCGGCACACTCTTATTGCTTGGCAAGTCATCAGTACCATTATCCTGATAGCTCTTATTTCCCCCACATGTCTCAAGTGCCTGATACACTGCACCCCCAAGGGCCTTCCTTTCACTGATTCACCATTCCATTTCGCCTCCAGTGAAAGGTTTAGCAGTCGGACTGCCAGCTCTTGCCAGGAGCTGCCTATGCTCCAGCTACCACTAGTAATGGTGTCCTTAATTGCTAGTTGAGAGGTACGTGGTCCAGCTCCCAAACCCCATCTTATCATTGCTTCCTCAGGCTGTTCTAGTTATAACTCTTACGTGTTCGGTTCTTTGGAACCAGACACTGAGATGAGATGGAGTTTAGGACACAAGATTTTTATTATGGCTCAACACCTGTGACAGGAAAGGAGCGGGGAAGCAGAATTGGGCAGGGAAGAAGCTGAGTCGTGGTGAAGGCCTGACAAAACCTCAGTCAATCTGGCAGGGAGTGAAAATTGCACATCAGACTGTGCCACATTAAACTGAAATGAAAACCTTTATTCCTTTGCCATGCTCAGTCACCTGGCAGGGGCTGCTTTGGGAAGGATGTGACCTTGGGCAGGTGGCTCTCTGCAGCTGAAGCAAAGCCTGTAGGAGCTGATAGCTGGAAGCTGTTTGCTCATGGCAGCTGGGCAGCAAGTCCTTTCTTGAAGTGTTGCCACCATGTGAAATAGTATCAGGCAAATCTTTGCACGGCCACTTCCTCATGAGTCGAGTAATATCATCAATGAGTCATTACAAAAATCTTCCTGTGCTGGGTGGAATTGCCAACTGGAGACAGTAGAGCTTGGATCATCATTTCTTCCAAAGTGTCTTTCTGTCATCTTTAGTTCTTATGAGAAAAAGAGTGCTTGGGTCAAATCAGTTTGGGAACGCCTACATGCTATATCCCTCTCGTAGAGATTCTTAATGACAATGGCATATTTCAAGCATTGAGAAGTTCTGTATTAAAGACACATGTTTACTTTATTTTTCTCAGTATTTCCAGAACATATTTGATTATAAGAACCACCCCCACCTCTTTGTTGGTAACATCTGTCAACAACCTATGGAAATAGAATTTGTTGGAACACGCTTAGGATGATGCTGGACTGGAGCACTCCCCGTGGTGAGCTGTAAGGAATTAAATCCCCTCTGCGTTGTGGTGCTGAGAATGAGCTTTATTCATCAGGCCTGACCCTGGAACTGACTGGAAGCTCCCTAGAGGTGCAGAAGGTTTGAGACAGGATGAAAGTGCCTGTTGAGGAATTGGCACTGCTCCTCAAAGGGAAGAAATCACAGTTCCCAAGCACGAGAGACGAGGGGTAAATGATAATAATCAGAACCCGTGGAGTAAGAGTCCTGCTTTCAGTAAGTGGCAGCAGAGGAAAGGATCCACTCTGTAGAGGGTGGACAGGGGCTGCCCTCTGAGAGGCAGATGGCAAGAGAGTTCCACGGTCAGTGGTGGAGCACATGGGCTGACGTCCAGGCCAAATGGATGCCTTGGCCTCTGGCGGTTCCAGCTGTTGCTTTTGGTTTTTTCACATAAACAAAGCTAACATCAGTTTAGAGAAACATTGATATCAATAAGCACCATGAATGGAACATGTACTTGGAACCATTTACGTATTACATCACTTTGGAAAATCATGGATGACACCTGTTTGCACAGCGCTTACTGATTAACCAGCTTAACCATGTGTAGAGAATTAATTCATGGATGAGGAAAACACAGGATTATAATGTTCTCCTTTTATACTCATAGAACTTGGAGAACATAAGCATTACAGTTCAGAAACATCTAAATGAAGTAGATAAAAGTACCTTTCAAAAGCAGTAGGGAAGAAAAGAAAAATGAAATATTCAGAGAGTGGTCAAAGGATCATAGAGGAAGTAAGACTGGGAAAGCAAAACACCTATTTTCTTCCTTCTGCAGCAACATTTCTCCTCTTCCCCACAGGATTCACGCATGTGACTATATAGACTTTCAAAAAATATGTTTTACATTATCTTTGAAATAGATCTGAATTTTTATTGTATGAAATTATAAAACTGGGAAAACAGTGAATTCTCCTTGTGTCCTTTTTCTTCTCTCTCTAGTTGTCTGGACAAACAACTGCATCCTCTTTAGGAAGATGTCTTTGCTTGTAACTCAATGTTGATGTGACGGGAATCACATAAGGTTGACACACGTGCAGTCTCTCCTTCCATGAAATCGCTTCTATAGGTTCTGTATTTCCCAGTCCTGTTGCATTGATATGGGACCAGGTATCTGAGTTTCGACAATGAAATATGTTCAGAATGCATGTATGCCACTTCTAGGTCTACTGCATAAAAACCTCCCATGTAATCCTTCGTCCTGTCTTGTGCTTTCCACTGGTAGAATGTAGAGGATCTTGCAGAAGATTCTAGTAGGAGATGGAGGAGCTACATGGAAGCCCATTCGCTGACCAGGAACATGCACATTGCATTTTCCTTGGTTAAGATACAAATTTACATTCTGTTAAGCCTCTGAAGTTTTGGAGTTTGCTAGAGCAACCAGTGTTTCTCATGTTAACTTATACGACAAGTAAGAATCACCATTGAGTCGATTGTCATTTAAAAGACAATACCACAACTAAGGGAGGAAGGAAGGAAAAAAAAGCAAATAAAAAAAATCTTTTAATTTATTTTCTTCTTCCTCTTGCTTAATTAAAACGGACAGTCTCAGCGTCTTGGAGATAAAGTCTTTATTCACATATTCCTTTTCCCACTATAACATCACACAAGCCCCAAGTTTTACAAATGGCGATATCAAGGCTCAGAAAGGCACTAATTTTCAGTGTCACACTAGCGAATGGTAGATCTGGGTCTTGAGCCAGATCATTTGACGTCAGAGCCAGCACACATTTTGTCTATTTCCTTAAATGGGTACAGACCACATTAAAAGACCCTGTGCCTCATCGGCCCCAGAATGGGAAGTCACGAGGACTTCATTGGATATAGGTTTATATATATGTTTCCATTTGATCAAATGTTTGATACAACTTTGAAAGTCATTGGACTTCCAACTCTGTACTTTTAGAATTCTAAAGAAGGTGTCACCTAGCACAGCGATGCTGCTCAAGGGATAGGGGGTCAGCACTTGGGTTATCAGGTTCTGTCCAAAGCATTCTCAAGTTTGATAGCTCCACTGCATTTGATGGCCTTCTGTTTCAGCTGTGCTCTTTTGAAATGTCACTCTCCACAACGCCCTACATAGGAGAAAATTCCATTATGCAAAATACCTCCACTCCAAATGACATCATCACGTTGCTTCACCTTTCCTGCCCTCTTATATTCCACCCCCAGCCTTTTGCAAACATAACTCAAAATGAATATTGCCTCTTTCATCAAGACTGGAATTTGAGGCTTTCCTCGAAATCACCTCGGCATAGTCTCTAGGCTGAGGGTGAAGAATGGCAAAACGAGACCTGAACATGCTGAAATGTTGGATCCCTGATTGCTCCCCAGCTCCCACCCACTGACATTTCCAAGGTACCCAAATTGCCAGACACTCAAACTCCTATTGTGCTTCCTTCCAGCAGACTTCAACTTATCTTGTCAGGTTTGAAACTGCTAAGAAACAAACATTGACTTCTACATGGATTTCAGTTTCGGGTCCTACTTTGCACTGAGGCCTAGGGCTGCCAGTCTCTGGTGTTTCTGAGGCTAAGGGGTTCTTTCAGGAGGAGTAATGGCTCCATCAACTATCTGGTGGAGGGTTCCCGTGTTAAGGCATCTGTATTGTGCACTCAAGCATGATGACTTCTTTAAGTCTGCTTTGCTATTATCTGAAATTCTTAGCTTGCATCTAGAGGCCCGAGAAGGGCCTTAATGTCATTTTAAGAACAAGGAATAGAATAGAACATTTAGTATGAGTGCTACATCTGATTGACAGTAAGAGTTATTTCTGGAGCATCTTATTTACAGAGACTCTGAGTCATGGCTCAGCAGAAAAGAATGAGATAATTGATTTTAACAATGGCTGCCAGTGACACTACTGGGGGAGTAGTGGGCTTATGTGCTATATATTTGCCAACCATGATCTAGTTCAAATCCTTCATGGCACAGATATTGAAATCAAAGCTCAGAAAGGATTTGTAGTGAAGAGAAACCGATTTTGTTGTCAGATGCCTGAATCCCATACTTTTTCTGTTACCCTGAATAAATAACTTATGTTTCTGAGTTTTATTTTCTTTGTGTGTAATAATACAACTAAAAACATCCTCCTCACATGAGGGTTGAGATAATTAAACAAAATTATGCGTATGAAATTCTCTCTTATAGTTTGTAATGTATGGCCTTTTTAAATAAATGCTTGTTCCTTCCCTCTGCAGGAGAGAGATAAACTTGAAATGTAACACATGATGGCATTTTTTCTTCTTTTCCCCATAAGATCAATGCATCTCAGTTCACTTCCAGGGAATTGTCTAACTACTTCATCGCCATTTCTATCGGTAACTGCACCTAACATAGCATCCCACGACAAAAGACTCATTTACCGAATACTTATCAACTGCCTTGAGTATATCGAACACAAATAAATAAGACAGATTATTTATTTTCAAGGAGTTGTGTGACTAGCATTGCAGATTACATAGATAGAAGATTATACTGACTTTTTCAGCAATGAACTTCTGTATAGATTTGCCTGGGAATGTGTTCTGAATTTATTCTAAGTAGTTTTCCAGAGACTTTGCACTAAGGATTTCAAATCTTCCTGGTGGGTGTCTTGTTATGAGGAGGTTTCACATCAACTTAATTTTGGGAAGTGTAATCAGAAATGTGAAAAGCTGATATCTCTTTCATCCAAACCCTAAATGATGAGGATCTGAAGCCCAAGCAGAGAGTAGAAGCAGACAGGTGGCTCTGGTCCTTGATTCCTCTCTGCAGTTAAAAAAATTGATAGCCACAGTATCAGCTGTATCTGCATACATGAGCTAAGCCCTTCAGAAGGGCCAAAATTTCTGGCAAAAGAGGAAAATTTGGCTGGGCTCATACAGAATACTTTAGAAAGGCCATTGGGTGCTACTGACCTTTGTGTCATTTGAAACCAGAGTTGTGAATTCACCAGGACTACTTTCTCTAGCCGTCTTTTGCTTTGCTGCTCTCTGAATGCCAGCTTCTGCTCCATTCTCTCAAAGAGGTGTTGGTGGAGTGTAGAGAGTAATGAGGGAGGTCATAGGCATCTCTGAACTCCATTCTTAGGTCTTGCTGGCCAAAGAGGAAAGGGTGCTCTTCTTCCGGTTTGAGTTTAACAATCTTGGAGAAGGCATCTGATTGTCATGACTTGACTCACATGCCCATTCTTGAACTGTGCCCAAGACTGACCCGCATTAAGCCATGTGAGTGACTTTATGGTGGGGCAGGGGAGATGTAAGTGGTCTAGGTGCCATGACTGCCAACTTGTGCTGGAACCAGTTGGGTTGGAGAAGACTTGATTAGATATAGGAGTAGGAAGGGATGGTACTACTCTAGACAAACAAAACAGTAAACATCTACTTCAGTGAGGACATCAACATTCTGTTTCCAAGAGGTAACACAGTGAAGGTCTGTCCAGAGGGATAGTCTATTGTAACTGACAGTGTCTTCTGGCTTGCATTCAGTATTCTTATAGCAACATCTAAGGAAAGCAAAAAGGCAAACAGAGTAGAAGGAGACAGTAAAGAAAAATAATTTGGTTGGGAGTTGAAATCCATATTGGACCATTGGCTCTTAGGAGAAATTCCAAGGGTTTTCTGATTGCTGTCCATATAATTTTTATGGATGTGTAATTCACATAACATACAATTAACCATTACGAAGTGAAAAATTCAGTGGAATTTAGTAGATTCACAGTATTGTGCAACTACCATCTCTATCTAGTTTGGAAACATTTTCATCGCCCCCAAATAAAACCCCATACCCATTAAGCAGTTACTCCCCATTCGCCTCTCCCTCTAACCCCTTTTAACCACCAATCCACTTTCCGTTTCTATGTATTTATCTATTCTGGATCTTTCATATAAAGAGAATCATACAAAATGTGACCATTGTGTCTGACTTCTTTCACTTAGGAAATGTTTTCAAGGTTCATCCATGGTTGTAGCACGTATCAGTACCTTATTCCTTTTTATGGTTGTATAATATTTCAATGTATAGATGTAGTCTTGTGTGTATGTGTGTGTGTGTGTGTGTGTGTGTGAGGAAGAGTGGCCCTGAGCTAACATCTGTTGCCAGTCTTCCTCTTTTTGCTTGAGGATGATTGTCAAGGAGCAAACATCTGTGTCTACCTTCCTCTATTTTGTATGTGGGACATGGCCACAGCATGGCTTGGTGAATGGTGCTAGGTCTATGCCTGGGATCCAAATTTGCGAGCCCCAGGCTGTGGAAGTGGAATGCATGAACTTAACCACTATGCCACTGGGCCAGCCCCATAGATGTAATACTTTTTTTTTTTTTTTGAGGAAGATTGGCCCTGAGCTAACATCTGCTGCCAATCCTCCTCTTTTTGCTGAGGAAGACTGGACCTGAGCTAACATCCGTGCCCATCTTCCTCTAATTTATATGTGCGACGCCTACCACAGTATGGCTTGCCAAGGTGTGCCATATCTGCACCAAGGATCCGAATTGGCAAACCCCGGGCTGCCGAAGCAGAATGTGCGCACTTAACTGCTTTCTTCTAAGAGTCTTGTAGATTTAGCTTTTATATTTAGGTCATTGATCCATTTTGAGTTAATTTTTGTATATGATGGGAGGTAGGGTTCCAACTTCATTCTTTTGTGTGGACATCCAGTTATCCCAATGCCATTTGTTAGAGCCTATTCTTTCTCCATTATGCAGTATTGGCACCCTTCTTCACAATCAATTGGCCATGAATGTATGGGTTTATCTCTGAACTCTTGATTCTATTCCAGATGTTCATATGTTTTTGAAAATTTACTTTGAACATATTAAAATTTCATCCTGTATGTAACCAAGATGATTCCAAGCTCACCAAGTTGAAACTTTGGGAGAGTTTTTTCCCGTCAATGTGTAAGAGGACCTTGCATCAGCCTTCAGTGGATATTCAACATGACTCAGGGTTAGATTGCTCTATAGCAACATTTCATTTTCTGTCAAACAAAATTCAGGCACAAATTCTCCATGTAAGGCCACATATCCCACGTTCAACTGACTACTTTTAGACTTCCCTGACCCAGTCAAGCTTAATATGGAGCACATGCTCCCATTTTGCTTTCCTGCTCCCACTTTCTTACACACACCCTCCATGGCTTGGATATATTTTCTTTACCCTCTTTTCAATAGGAAAGAAATACTTAAAATGAATGTTATTCTTCTTACTTTGTCTTTAAGGAGATCTCATTTAAACCTAAGTCAGCATGTTTGGGAAGGTTTTTAGGGGGAGGTTGTATGGAAAGGAAGAAACTTGTAAGGTATCTCTGCACTTGAGGCTTCCAAAAAAATGCAGCCACAGCAAAAAATTGGAAAGACAATCACACTGTGGTTAGCAGACTCTTTAGATTTTTTCAGGATAGGTTATATGCCTGATTAGGTTTGTGATTGAAGATGCCACTGGAGAAAAGGGGCTCCATCTGATGTCAAGCATGCTTTGCTTTTGTTATGCTACTTGGTAGATACTTTTTGATGATGGCAAGAGATTCTGCTTCCTGGATTTGCCATGACAACCCTATTTTTCAAAAATGTAGTCCTTGGCATGGCATCAAAGCACCGGCATTCTCCTTAAATGGAGCTGCTTCTTGGGAGTTCCTGCTTAGTAACTCAAAATGGACAAGGTGTGAAACCATATTGCATTTATCTACATGACAACCAAAATCCACTCTCTTACTGAAAGGAGCAATCGTGTTCCATTTTGAAAGGACAGGGTGGGTGAGAATGGAGTAAAGTATCACCATCTCATATGTAACTCCTGATTTATATCTCTTGAATCACTGTGGGTGGGAGGAAGGCAGGGACAGAAAAAATCCAAATAGCTGAGATTGAACTGTTGATGCTAAGAAGACTTTCATGATACAATTGAACAAAATAAGAGCCTAAATAGCCTACATATTGATTCCTCTCTGTGAGTACTGTGACCATGGATCTTCCTGCAGAGGTGAAGATGCTAGAAGGAATGGGGCAGGTTCCAGTAGATCAGTAGATCAGACTAGTAGATCTGAACAAGTCTTTAGAACAGATCTTCTTTTCCAGCACATCCTTGGTCATGATGTGAGAAATTAAGCCATTCGTGTAAGTGGAGCTAGACAGCTAGCTCTGTGGGGATTCTAATGCTGTAGCTACACACTTCATGTCCACCACTTTCCCAAAGGCTATTCCTCTTGTTTATGGCTTTGGTTATCTCTACAATGAAAATGTAGACAGGTTAACACCTTATGTTATTACAACCAGTTTACGCATTAGTGTAAATGAGCATTTCAGTTTCGAGGTTCTGACTTTTTATAACTGGGTCTGACATGGGGAACACTATGAAGATTGGAGAGGGGCATGGGCACCATATAGTGAGGCCTGCATTGGGGGCACTGCACTCTAAATTTTCCTCAGTTTACCTGGATCAGTGACTGACTTCCACTTGTTGATAAAAGGCAGGATTCCATTTCGGTTCATCCACCTTTGGGAAAAGTGCGGAGGAAAGAGTGCTGAGCTTGGAGTTGGAAGACCTCTCAGTAACCAGCTGTGTGATTTTAGAGAAGTCATTTGATCTCTCCAAGCTTCTGTTTCCACAGCTGTAAAACACGGCTAATACTCCTCTCTTGCATTGACGTGAGGATTAAATGAGCCAACACATATAAAGCACGACATAAATGTATTTCTGTTCTTATCTGAGGTATTTAAAACATCAGAGGTGAGGTGTAAAATCTTGCAATCCACTCATTAGCTCTGTCAGTGGAGAGAAGAAGAAGGGATTAAATCTGGCAGGTACTAAGCTTCAAGTTTTGATGTAAGTTCTTTCTTCCCACTCCTCTGTTAGCAAAGAGTTTTCTCCCATTGTTGAGAGTCACTGGAGCTTGGGCCAATTACTTGTGTTGACAAGTCATTAGAGAAAGTCATTGCACCTGGCCCCAAAGTCTAGGCGCCCAACTGCAGCTCCAGGGCCTACCAGGTTGTATATGATGTTGGGCAAACATGTCTTCCCTGCCCTGGACACACATTGGCCTGGTAGGGGTGAAGCCCTAGATACTGTTCACTCTGCTTCTAAAAGCAAAGAAAGGTGAAACATTGGTGACTCAACTTTTGCATGGGCTTACTGTTTCTGCAGAGGTACAGGCTTTCTTACATTGTCTACTCACTCTGAGCATGTGACCTTATTTATGATGGTCAGTTGAGATTTACTTAATCCAAATATATATTCATAGCTATTACTGATTTTTGCCTACTACCTGGTAATTATATACAAATTTTGGAAAACTCATATATTCATGTTTTTCCACGATACAAGGAGGTTCTTTTAAGTTAAGACATTTTAATAGTAGTACAAAATGGTTAATTAAGAAATGAACTCACACTATGGAATGAAGTTGGAAGATCATTCACTTAAGAGAGAATATGTGTACTTACACACACATACAACACATATACACACATATATCCATGTGTGTATGTATGTATATAAATATATATTTGTATAGTGGTATACTGGTAAATGTTTAATAATTAGCTCTCCAAAAAACCCAAATTTGTAGCATTTGGCAATTTCCATGGTGTAAATACTCCCACTGTGCCTGATTTCAAGCTACCAGGATGACCTCATTGAATGTGGAGTTAGGACAAGATGTGAGTAATCAGCTCCTGTGAGCTAGTAGAGGCCAGCTTCAGCACACCACTGGATAGATACACACACAGTATATCTACTGGGTGGATACATATGACGCACAGAAACCCATAAATCACACACACAATGTGAGTTCATTATGCAACATTGTAGTTCTGATATTAATACCCAGCCTCCTCTTACTAGGGAACTGCATAGCTTTTCAGGGACAGCCTGAAAGAATTATGTTTGGCTCATCCTCTCTGGAATCTCTGCATTTTCATCCTCTTGACTCCTCACTAATCTTCCTTTGTAGAAAGCCTTATCAAGAGTCTTGTATAGGTAACTCATGGAAGAATTCAGCTGGGCAAAGTACTATTATTACAGAATGTCCAGGAGAGTTTCTGGTTTGTGGGTGACTCACCAATGGCTGTAGGGGAACTACTGCTGTTAATGGGAGCCCTCTGCAGTCACAGCGAACAGGAGGGTATTAGTCATTAGTGAGCACACACACACACACACACACACACATCCCATCTCGACCTTGCTTTGGGGGAGCCTGTGCTGGTCCTTCTCCTGCAGGGCAGGCCTGCAGCCAGGAGGAGAGGTGCCCATGCAAAGTGACTCCAAGTTGCCAGGAAACCTTCCTCCCTCCTCCTTTCAAAAGAATCTTCTCACCAGCTCGGAAGCCTGGAATTCTTCATTTTATAATTTTCTCTCCACCATTAGAGATTCTTTTGTTTCCATTAATAATGTTTTCCTCTTAAAGATCTTAGCCTACCTGGGAAGAGGGGGCTGTAGGATGGGGGAAAAGAGGGCAGAAATGAAAGGCAAAAATTCGAAGATAAACTTGCTTTCTGCACAATTTGGCCTAAGACAGCCTGCCAGCTGGCAGCCTTCTTTTCCTGCCCCTGCCTCATTTTCCTGCACCCCGCAGCTCATCTCCCACTTACAGATCCGCTGCTAACTCACTCTCGGTCTATACTTGAGTTGCAGCTAACTTGCAGACTCAGTTCCCAAACCCTAAACCATTTTGAGGGCTTTAGTAGTAAGTCATTATTAACTTATTAAATTCAACATTGGACATGGGTCCTGTCCTTGAAAAGCTCACAACTTCTTAGGAGAGACATTAAGAAAACAGAATAATTACTCTGCAACTATATACTTTGTCCTGTTAGAGTTATTTCCAAAGTGCTTGATGGAACCCAGAGAAGATATTATCCAACAGTTATTTAGTAGGTGCCTTGGAACTAGATGAGCTTGGTTTCAAACACTGTTACTAGTGGTGAAACCTTAGGCAAGTTGCCTAACTTCTGCGACATAAACTTTCCTAATAATGCTTATTACACAGGTGTTTACACTGGAATGTAACCTCCATGAGGGCAGGCACTTAATTTTGTTCACTACTTTATCCCTACCAAGTAGAACAGTGTCTGGCACATAGTAGTGGGTCAATAAGCCAGGTAAAGTACCTAGTACAGTGTCTATAGGTACTTGATAATTAGTAGCTGTTATTATTTTAATTATACCCTCAGAGGAGTTAAGCAGTAATTCTGCTTGTGGGATTAGAGAAAGGTTTATAGAATTGTCACCTTGAATGAGAGACATCAGAGTTATCAGGAGGAAGAAGGCCAGTAGACGTTCCAGGGAGAGGAAATAACATAGACTATGACACTCACGAATGGTCTAACAATTCAAGAAAGAGTGAAATGCTAGACTGAGTAGGGATGTAGTCCCCTAAAACTGCTCCCCATCAGCTCCACTGATAATCTGCCTTTTTCTGGACTAACTACTGGATCCCCATTTTCGTGCCCTAATAATAATGTCACCACTTACATAGTGCTTACTACACACTAAGCACATAACGTGTATTAACTCATTTAATTCCTTATATCAGTCCTTTGAGATAGGTGCTATTATTACCCATTTTAAGATAAAGCAAGGCAAAGAGGGTTCAACTAATTCACCAAGGTCCACAGCTAATAAGTAGAAGAATCAGAGTTCAAACTCAAACTTTTAATGCTTAACTACATAGTTTGTAAGTCATAACTAGATTTTGTGGTCAATACTGGTGATACTCACCAAAATCTCCAGGCTCTCAGGGAGAGGGCTGGTCATGTAAATTCCTTCCAGCAACATAATGTGATCAGAAATGATGTACTTCCATGCTTCTCATGCTTTCTCCCGACCATAATGGGGATCAGTTTAACTACAGACTGGTGGAGCCTCTGTCAGCCTCAACTCTTGAGCTTCTGCATGGAGAACAGTTGTCTTAGAAAGATGGCTAGTTCCACAAGAGTGCATGAGAAAGAATCAAATTTTGTTGTAGTAGATTTTGTGATTGTTTATTACTGCAACATAACCTAACCTCTCCATACCCAAAACCCTATTCCAATTACGTGGGCCTGTGCTTGAATTTCTAAACTAACCCTTTCTTCCTAACCCTTGCTTCTGCCCACTTATCTGGGCTCCCATGTTCAATTTCTTGGGGGTAATGTTCCTAATATCCCATTCCATTCCTAGGAGATCATATAGTTATTTGGGCTTGCCAGTTGCACTTCCCCAGAAACTGAAGTTTTGGCTCAGAACTCCAATATTTTCATGTTGGAGATACCTGTCTGGCTATGTTGCCTGACGTTACCCACCCAATGCTGTGATGTACTCAGAGAAAGCACTTTTTCCAATTTCTTTTTTTTTTTCATGATTGCTGCCTTTTTTTTAGGTATGCATTTTGGTGAGGAAGATTGGCCCTGAGCTGACAGCTGTTGCCAATCTTCTCTCTTTTTTTTTTTCTCCCCCAAGCCCTAGTACATAGTTGTATATCCTAGTTGTATGTCTTTCTAGTTGTTCTATGTGGGATGCTGCCCCAGCATAACTTGACGAATGGTGCTAGGTCTGCACCCAGGACCTGAACTGGTGAATCCTAGGCAGCCGAAGCAGAGTGTGCAAACAACCACTATGCCATCAGGCCGGCCCCCAATTTCTTTGCCCCCTGGAAACTATGCTGTGGAGTCTTTCTAGATACTGTGACATTTCCTTAGTAAGCCTTTCTGACTAGGCAGAATCATTAATTCTCAGCCAAACCTGCCCCTTAGCCCTTC
Source organism: Equus przewalskii (assembly GCF_037783145.1). Classification (NCBI taxonomy): domain Eukaryota; kingdom Metazoa; phylum Chordata; class Mammalia; order Perissodactyla; family Equidae; genus Equus; species Equus przewalskii. Next base: position 21,762,600 of record NC_091852.1, read on the forward strand.
ACTCCTCTGTTGGATCAGTGCTACTGTCTGATTCTGGCTTTCTCTGGTACTGTCTCTTATATACAGCTATGGATCTCTGATTATCTTCACAGTTAAAGCCACTTTATATGTGCTCAAAATGCCTATGATGGCAATTCAGAAACTCCATGAGTGTTGCTAGAATAGGCTCAACTTCCAATCACACACTTTAGCATCCTTTATTCCTTGGATCTTTTCAGTGTTCTTCCTGTTCTGTTGCTACCAAAGATGATAAAAAATAAAGCTAAAATGAATATTTAATACCTGAAACTGAGACAAAGGACAAAAAGAGAAAGTTTGTATAAACAAGTAAAAAGTCTTGCTTTAGTTACAAATAATTGTGGTAGGCAGAATTCTGAGATGGCCTCCAAGATTCCCACCCTGGTGTACACGCCAGGTAGAATCCCTTGTCCTTGGGGGTAAGCAGGATTTGTGAAGACAGCAGGATATCACTCCCATAGTTATGTTACATTTTATAGCAAAGAGGATTTTGTAAGTACAGTTAATGTTTCTAATCAGTTGACTTTCAGTTAATTAAAAGGGAGATTTTCATGAATGAACCTGATGTAATTAAAAGACACAAGAACTCCTGCTGGCCTGGAAGTAAGCAAAAAGCCATGTTGTAAACTGCCCACAGAAGGGGCCATGTGGCTAGGACTTGAGAGTGATTTCCAGCTAACAGCCTGAAAGAAAATGGGACCTCAGTCCAACAACCACAAGGGACTGAATTCTACCAACAACTTGAATGAGCTTAGAAGGCGACTCTCAGTTCCCAATGAGACCATAGCCCTGGCCAATCCCTTTATTTCAGCTTTGCATGATCCTGAGCAGAGAGCACAGTCAGGCCATTCCCGGAAATCTAACCTACAAAAACTACGAGATAATAAATGTGTGTTGTTTTAAGCCACTAAATGCGTGGTCATTTGTTATGCAGCAATAGAAAACTAATAGAATAATCAATTTCTTGAATGGGGAACAAGAACAACTGATCGGATACGAGTATGAAAATGAAAGAAAAATGAGGTTTGGTAAACAAAAAGTCATTATGAATACCTTTAAATTGCCAAAAAGATAAAGAAAACATAGATTTTACTGGGTGAGAGAACAATGGTTCCACTGATTTCCCTTCAGAATAATTCGTTGTAGAGTTATTTTAACTTTTTTCCTTTGAAAATTATACTACTGTTAACAGCTTTATTGAGATACAAGTGACATACAATAAACTGAACATTTTAAAGTGTATAACTTGCTAAGTTTTGACACATGTATGCTTCTGTGAAATCACGAAAACAATAAAGATTATTAATATACCTGTCACCCCCAACAGTTAAGTATGACTTCCTTGTAATCTTGCTCTCCACAAAGAGAACAGCATGGTGAAAAGGCAACTTCAGTCAAGAATATTAAATTATTTTCAGGTCTTTCTTATAATCTTCTCCTCACAGCGCATGTGTTGAAACCAGTCTCCTTTATAGATTGGCAGTCTGGTTCAATGTGGAACCAGTGGAGGAATTGGGGAATTAACAAAAATGGACTGAAAAAAAAAAGACTCTTATGCCCCTATTTTCAAACAAATGATTGTTAATGCAACAGTTTTGAGTTTTGGCATCTCAATATAAGTCAGAGTTTCCCAATCATGTTCAGACAGTAACACAACCTATATAACGTATTAATCATGAAAGCAAGGTGTTCTTTCAGCTTTTTCCAGGTTCAACCATTTAATCCATCCATACTTCTTCCCTCCTAGGGATGATCATCAAGGCTGCTCCTGCCCCAGGGAGAAGCCCAGGGCGCCCTGCCCTACATACTGAAGCATAGGACTCCAGACTTAACCCGATCTGATTTCTATGCAAAGTTATAGGACCACCCAATAACCAGACCCCACCTGCACTGATACCATTTTCACAATTTTTTTTTACATAATCTTTGCTTTGTCTTATAAAGAGATAACTCACATACCTATGCCTTAAATTTAGCCCTACCCTCAACCCATGTTTCCAGCTCTTACTGCCCATGGGTCCTGTCCCCATGCCTGTAGCTCTTTACTGCCCATGGGTCCTGTCCCCATGCCTGCAGCTCTTACTGCCCATGGGTCCTGTCCCCATGCTACTCTATGCTATTCTCTGAATAAAAGAGCACTCCTGCCAGACCTTGAGAGTCCAAGAAATCCTTCTTTCGATTCCTCAACTCACTTGAGTCCGCATCACCAGCATTATTCATACACATCCATTAGCCTATCTTCCTATATTTCTCCTCCAGGTTATTTTTGGATCCACACACCACACAGGAAATTAACAATGGAGAAGATAGCAGCAACCTCTTTTTTTCTTGGACATCTAGTAGATCATTCTCTTAGAAAATATTTGTTTTTGGAACTAACCAGACACGTTTTACTTCAGGAATACAAAAGAAAGAAATTTTTTTCAATGAGATCTATAAAATAGGCATTATCTTCTTCATTTTTCAGAATTCCTGGAAACCAAAGTTTCAAAAAGAAAATAGTGAAAAAATTAAGAATAATTATCTTTTATGGTTCATATTTCCCCTATATGAAGTTTGAGGTCTTTAGAAACACTGTCAGGTAATTTTATTTTATGAATCATAATGTTTGTTCCTTAATACACAGGTATGAAGTTTTGCATTTGATTACCAGATAAATCTTTAAAAGTCAGCTCATGCTAATATAAATTCTTTCTCACTTTAGATGAGATAATATTTTCAAGACAGCTACTAATGTTTCCTGCTGTGTAGTGTTTCTCCATTCTTCAAAGCACTTCACTTATATTCTCTCTTCTATTACTTTTAGGATCCCTGTGAAACAGACAGGGCAAGTGGTTTTATTTCCATTTAAAGATAGAGAAAAACTGAAGATCAGAGCGATTCACTGACTTGCCAAGGACTGGTCGATGGTGTTACTGAGATTAAATCCCAGATCTTCTAGGTCTTTCTCTCACCCGGGCTATTTGTGCTTATTTTCCCAACAAACTGTACCAAATAATGGCTGGGAGATGATATGTATTATATTACCTTACTGTACATTGTGAATGAACAAAGGTCTTATAAACCATTTCTCCAAATCAGAGAAATAAAGCTAGCATAAACACCAACAATAAGAGTTTTGCCCAAACGTTGTTCAAGAAAGACAGTCCTGCAATAGTTAAGGATCAAAATTAAATGCCCCGCATTTAGTTCCCTCTTGTGTAGGAAGAGACAAAAGCATTGCAGTTGTACAAGTTCCTGCAGGCAAATCAAAGGGTGGAAAGGATCCTCCCCATCTGTGTTTATTATGACAAATACTGTTTAATCTGCCACCTTAAATTCCAACTACCAGACTTGTTTGTTAAAAAATAAGAAAAAAAAATGATGACAAGGTGAAAATAGGAGGTAAGTCCCTCTTAGAGTTCTCATTGTCTACAGAATAATTCTGAACAAGCCTCTGCTCTGGGCTCCACCTGTCAGCTCCTAAGTGAAGGAGAAAGGCACAGAATGGTCCTATGATTTCCATGTGAATAGGGAAAACCGTTTCTCAGATCCACTGCTCAGGGTAACACAAATGAAACTGTTAAAAGCTAGATTCACCAGTTGGGGAAAAAACCCCAACTAAACAAGAGGCAAACAGGAATATTTGTCTTCTTGGTCCGATAGTGCCAAGAGTGGAAAAATAAAATATTTTTAAGGCCAAGAAAGAAAAAACTACCACACTGAAATGGGTGACATGACTCTAAGCAGCCCTTGTTGATGTCTCAGGCTCTTGTGGGCTCTGGGCACTGCATCCCTTGCTAGGATGATCTTGACTGTTGGAAAAAGTGGGCAGAAGCAAAGAAGCTACGTACCAGAGGGTATGTGGATCAGGCAGAAGCTGAAGTCTTCTGAGTATCATGTTAGCCTCCCAGCATGATATTGAGGGCAAGATTCCATCTGCCTTGGGATGGTAAAGGGATGAAGTGGCTTGTTTGGGTGACTTGTGGTCTTAGTTTTATTAACTTATAGACACACCTTTTCCTTTCACCTTCTTTCTTGCAACCTCCTCTCTCCCTCCAGCCTTCACACGTTTCCACAGGGCTCCAGTTTCCCCAATTCACTCCCATTCCACGTCTTTCAATTCTCTCACACTAACTACCTTAATGAGTCATTTGTCTGCAGAAATCTAGACGACTGAGAAATCTCCCTCCCTCCTCCTTGCCCATGCTTATGCTAAGCAGTGACCCATCACAGCCCAGTTCCAAGTGAGCTCTCCCACTGGTCACCTCCTCTCCATTCGCTCCGGAGAGCAGCTCCTCTCTAAAGTTCTTCTGATCACTCTGCCTTTTGTCTCTTCTGCTTCATTCTTTGCCATATGTTGCAATCAGATTAATCTTTCTCTGATGCCCCTTTATTCCAGTCACTCTTCTGCTTGAAACTTTTCAGCGACTCTTTCTTACATACAGATGAAAATCCAGACGTCTTAGTCTGGCTTTCAAGTATGTTGAGGAAGGCAAAACACAGGGGACCAGGAGGATCCCTGTACATCCTTACTGAGTATGCCAATGTCAAGTTCTAACCATCCTCTGGCCCCGAGCTGTTTCTGTAGCTAGTCACATGGCAACTAAGTAGGTACAGCTGATTACAGCCTGACTATCCTCAGGCTGCTTGCTCCCTGGGGGAAGGGGACCAGCTTGCTTACTGCTTGCTACAAAAGGTGCTGAGCCTTGAGCCCTGGGTTCCTCTGTGTCAACACAACCCACTGCATGTGTAGCTGTCATTTGTGTCCATTGAACCACCCTTTGGAACAGGGGGCCTTAGGATGGGGGGAACTTGGCACAGGGGAACCAGCATAGCCATGAAGATGCTCCTGCTGTTTGCTGTGCTCTTGTCCAGAGCCATCAAATCTTGTTTCCTTCCTTTGGCAACCATGGAGTTTTGGGAAGTCGCCCTGCTTGTTTGTTTGTATACTGGTGTATACATATGTAAACGAATCAAAGTGTACATTTTAAATATCTCCAGTTTATTATGTGCGACTTATACTCTAATATGTTATACGTCAAGAAGACAATAAAAGCAGTATTAATTTTGAAAAATAAATGCCACTGTTTTTCGTAGATGCTATGCTAGAAATGAAGGTAAGCGTCAAAACACAATCAGAAGAGCAGCATTAGAAAGTGCCCCTGATAATTGTCACTGCCTTTGCCTGTCCTGAGCACCGTCCATGTGCCGTGGAGAGGAATCTACTCCCCATGAATGGCATTTGGAACTCAGAGCGATTGGCTTCACAGCACAAACTGCGGGACTAACAAGAAACACTGGGGAATATTTAGGGGACATTTATTTTCAGTGCAGATGTTGGGTTGGAATAAAGACTATCTGAGAAATCTCTACGGCACATTTTTCACTGGACTGAATTCCTTAATGATGCTGGTTAAAGCATGAGACAAACACTAGTAGCATCCCTACTGGCTGGCAGCATTATACCAGGCTTCTAGAGATAGGCATGATGTTTGGGGTTGTGAAGCTATAAAAGAGTGAGGTGAGAAACAGCAGGGCTCTTTCCTCCAGAAGATCTACTGGGGAAACATCACACAAATACCACTAAGATGTGGATTTTCAATTATGCACAAGAATCAAAAAAAGGTTCACACTCAGGGAGAAAAAAGAACAGCCTTCTGCCTTTATGGGCAGGTTGGACAAAATCTTCAGAGTTTGGAATTTGGCATTTGGACTTGAGACGGCAAGGAAGTTTTACACAGTTTTCAGTGTTTTAATAAAAATAATGTATAGCTATGATTGTGGTTACAAATACATTCAATTCTCTCCTCTGCGGCTGTCTACAGTATGGAGTTTACCTGTTGTAGTAAAGAAATATCTGGATTAAAGACATTTTTAAAAAGAAGAAAGAGAAAATGATGATAAGTGGGACTGTGGGTGTTTTGAATGAATGGTGTTTGAAAAATACATTTTGAGTAATTTTACCAAAGTAGTTGACTTTAAGACTCTGTGTTTGTGTGTGTGTTGCGTGAGAGAGAGCGAGAGAGAGAGTCAGAGAGAAAGAGACAGAACCAGAGACACAGAAAGAGACAGAGAGATAAAGAGAGAGAGAGATTGTCAGAGAGAGCCAGGAGAGAGAGATCGAGCTGGCATGCTCAAGTATTTGTGTGTGATTCAAAAACTTTCATGAGTGTCTTTGGAACAATTGCTATTCTTCTTCCTCTGTCTTTCTGTGTTTTCTTCTTTCACTTAGAATTTCTCCTAAATTCGCTGTCAGAGTGGTCCTGAGATGACACAAAAAGCCATGTGCTGAGTAGAAAGGAGAGTCAACTTACCCACTGACTTCCGCAACACGTGTGGAAGACATCTATTCGCCTCAACTTGCAGCTGGAGCTCTGACAGTATGTCAGTCATCAATGAGTGCCAACAATAAAAGAATTTTAAAAGCCTGTCCATCTTGCCATATTACCCAAATTCCTTAAGTGCTATGAGAAGCAAAATTCTGACAACAATAATTGTTTTTCTTACTTTAATCAACCTGGGAATGGTGTGGCTTCACTGAATCTACGAAAAGTAAGAAAGAAAAAAGGAAAAAGAGGCAATGAAATCCTTGTCCTTTTCATGTGTTTGGAGAACTCTTGTGGTTGCTATGATGAGACTTCTTCCAACATAAAACTTAGTTAGGGAAGTGGGAAGAGTGGGAGGAGCATTTGGGAACAGAGTAGAGAGAGAGCATGCATTTCATAAAATGCCCGTGTCCTGGTCCCCCTAACTGGTCTTGAGTGGTGGGGCACTTCCGTTCTGGAGACAAAATAAACATATGCAACTAGGAAGAGATCAGAAGATTTGTGCTCTTAGGAAAGGATAAAAATGTACAACAAGGCTGTCTTTTCCTTTCCTGGGCTGATTTCTTCCAACATCAGTTCTCGTATGTGTTTATTTCTCTGTGTATTTTGGTGTTTTCATCTCCCCAGGTTTATTTTCCTCTTAGGTGGGAAGAACCTGACGTCTGAAGTTGAACCACTGGGTTCAAGTCCCAAGTTCACTGCTTACGACATCTGTGAACTTGGGCAAGTTACTTGACCTCTCTGAGTCTCAATTTCTTCATCTATAAGGTGAGGAAATGGAATAATAATCATTGCAAAGGAATTTTAACAGAATTCATTGAGATAGGCCATAAACATAGATTTACCTGAGTACCTGGTGCATTGGAAGTGCTCAGTAAATGTTAGTTTTTTATGATTGTAACTTCCCAGCCTCAGCTGCCTGCCTCTTCCTCTCTTCCTCTGCGTCCTGCATTAGACTGGCATCCTGAGAACAGTCTTCATGAGCCCAAGGCTTGGTTAAGCAAAGAATCAGGTAAGGCTGCATCCTACTAATTTTCTTGGGTCTGGTTACTCAAGTGCAGATTCTCAACATAGCAGTCTGTTACGACCAAACATTTCCAGACTAGCTGTCCTTCCAAGTACATGCTACTGCACAGGGCAGGGGTTGGGGAATGAGGAGGAGGAAGAGAAGGAAGAGGGGGAGGAAGCAAGTCCGTATTCTATTTTGCAGCAGAGTATTCAGAAATTACTAGTTCATATGAGAAGCCAGAGTACAGTCTCTGTGCATTATAGATATTGTTACTATAAGCAATACATATGAGCACAAAATGTAAAAAATAAGCAAGCAAACTTAAGTGTGGGAAGGGGGGAAATTAAAAAGGGGAAGGAAATGATACCAAAACATCTGTAGTGGTTGTCTCTAGGTGAAGAAATTAAGGATATTATTTTCTCATTATTTCTATTATGTTTCATACTTTCCAAATTTTCATATATACAATACATATGTAAATATATATGTATGGTGTATATATGCATTTCTGTATCTATCTATGTGTGTATTATATCTGTGTATATATTTCTATCTATGTCTACATCGTGGTACTTCAAGGCCAGTGGTAGTTCTCTTCAAAAGAAACACTTTGAGAGCCTTCATATGAAGAAGAACTGGAGTGTATAACATTTCCACAACACTCTGACTTTCCTCAGGTTTGTGAGAGGCATATGTCATCTTGCTCTTCAGGAAGAAAAATGAATGCTTTAAGGGCTCCAAAAATCTTGGTGTCAGAGAAACAGACCAGCAAGAAGTCACAGCTATAGAATAATAACACTAACACTTGTCTAACACTTTGAGCTCCTTCCTGTAACTTATCTCATTGAATCCTTAGACTAGCCCTCTGAGGTAGGCAATGTGCCAAGATAATTTATTGATAATCATTTCAACAAATGGGTTTATCGATCCATTCATTCAGTCATTTATTCATTTATCCAATTAACATGTAAGTCCTACTATATTCTGGGAAGTTAGGCTAACATAGAGGATAATAATAAGATAAACAGGACAGACTGCTAGTTGGGGGAGACCAACAGTAAACCAGTAAATAAGCACACATGATAGTTTCAGATGCTGTAGGAAATAAACAGGGTGCTAGAAAGACTTAAAAATGGGATTGCCTGAGACCTTTCCAAGGAAAGGACCTTTGCACTGAGACCTAAAGTATGAAAAGGAGCCAAGCTGTGCATACAGTTGGAGAAGGAGTGCTTGAGAAAAGAGAAGAGCAAGCAGAAAGTCCCCGAGGCAGGAAGAAGCTGGAGCTCTTCCAGGGGCAGAAATGATGCTACTGTGGTTTGAGAAAAGGGATGAGGGAGGGGACAGTGTGTAGGGATGAAAATTTTCCCCTCCAGGTTTCTAAACAAGAGTGTAGGTCCTTGGTATCTCCTTGCCTGGGGAAATCTTTTAAAAACTGTTAGAAAAATAAGGATTTCTTTGTCTTTTATGAAAACTTTAGCTTATTATAGAGTATGATAAAACTGGAAGGCTGGATGGGTAAAGGAGAAGGAAAAGTGTTTCTCTTCGGTTGTTAGATACAGAGACACATAAATAGATGATAGATAGATAGGTAGGTAGGTAGGTAAGTAGGTAGATAGACCATAGATAGATAGATAGATAGGTAGATAGAGTTCCTAGAGATTGGGCGTTAGACAAAGGTTAACAGTTCCAGAGTTTAGGGGGACACTTGCTCCTTGGACATACCTTGGGCAGGTGGCATGACTTCCACTGGAAATATCTGGTGGCCGATGGAGGAATTCTGGCTTCCTCAAAGGTTCTGAGTCATGGCATAGAGAACTCACCTGAACCACTAGACCTGAAGAGACCATTCAAGCTGAGCTAATAGGCACTCAGAGTTACTAAGGTGAACCAATGACTAATGGGCCTGCTCAATCTTTTGTTAGAGAGAAAGTCCCTAGGAGTCCAAGACCACAAGGGTTGGGTAGAGGCAGGTGGGAAATAATGACTAAAACTGATTATGGGGTGGACAGGGTATGGGGCCAGGATAAGTGATTTGCTGGTCATTCTCCGTGTGCCCCACCCCTAGATCCACTCTGCTCTTGTCTTCCCTGCTTTGTGCCCTGGGAGGCCCATCACCTACTTTCTTTTGTCCTCTGACTTCTACTTGGATTCAGCCAATGGATGACACGGGCAGATACAGGACAGTGGGAGGAGTGGAGTTCAGACACTTTTTGTCTTAGTTCTCTGCCTCTTGGCCACTATGCTGATGGTGGCTATGTTTCTGGGGCCACAGCTCCTGGTTATCAGCCTCTCTTTTAGGGCTCCAACTCTCTCACTGACCCTGGTAACATTTTTCTGCCCCCTACCCATTTAGGCTTAGGAGAGGCCACAGCTTCTTGCTGTCATTAGACTCTGCAACACTCTCCCTTGTTTTTTTCCTTAACTCTACACACTCTCCGAATAGTCCTTGTATTAAATCTCTTTCAGATAAATCCCTTAGAGTGGGCACCTAGTTCTTGCTGGCACACGGATGGACTTGTTGATTATGAGGGAAAAGAAGTTATATTTCTTACAAACTCATTTTTGGGCTAAGATTCATGCCTTCTCTCTTAGGATGGGAGTTACTCTTTCTCATTTTACAGATTGAGAAAGGCTTAGTAACTTATCCAAGTCACACTGCAGCTAGTGAGTGGCAGAGCCAGAACTTGAACTCAGTAATTCTGACTCCATGACTGGTGCTTATCCCTATATGTCAAACATATCAGAGCTAAAAAAAAATCTCCTCAACCCACAACAAATAGAAAGTGCTGGCTAATCAGCAAGGTATCTTCTATTTTATCATTCCAATACCTCTGGTTTCTAGAAGGTCCTTTGTAGTTCACTGTTCCAAGACTATATGCCCTCAAGCTTTCTAAGCCTAGAAAGAGGAGGCAAGATTGGCTTCCAAAGAGGAAACATATTTATTCCCACAGGAAGAGTTTCCACCCCTTAGAGGTTTCTAAATCCTGCAACGTCAAGTAGCTCCTTGGTTTCCAGTAGGGTGAATGCCAGTGTTCATTGCCACCCTGTCTCACGGGCACTACCAGGAGAAATGGTCTCCAGTCTTATGGACAAAGTTCAATGTGGCATCTTAGTTAAAGTTTATTTTTACACATCAGTTAAGTGTCACAGACAAGCCTGCTACTTCCTTTACTAGTAGATCGATTAAAGACTAGTTGTGTGCAAAGACAAATATTTTAGTTTTTGTTTCTCCTTGCATAGAAAATAGTCCCAGTGATCCCAGCCTGGATACCCATTGATCCGGGCATTACATGCACAGAATGTTTCAAAGGTAAAGGAACTGGGTTTTACATTTTGTCTGGAAGCAATGCTACCATTTAATCTCTACTGCCCTACACCTGGCTCTGTCACTCATGTTTTTGAAGGCCATGCCCTCTGCAGTCATTTGAGTTTGTGGATGCTGGTCTAAACCCACATGGAAGAGAAAATCTTTCCTCCGGTAGCCAATGATCATCTTTGTTATGCTAAGAATTATTAACTTTTTTTCCTGCTATTCTTGGTGCTTTCCTGCAAAAGGTCTAGGATTACTTTTCATTTTCATTTAAAGGTTTTATTCAAGTATAACATACAGGCAGAAAAGTAAAAAATGATCAATGTACAGCCCAATTTTCACAGCGAGAACACATCCACTTAAGCACCACCACAGGAAATAGAATATTATCTGCACCGTAGACGCCCCCTTCATAACCTCTCTCAGTCATTAAATCCTTCCCCAAAGGTAACCGCTCTCCTGGTATCTATTACCAGTGATAGATTTTGCCTGTTTTTGGACATTATATAAACAGAATCCTATAGTATGATTTTGTGTCTGGTTTCTACTGCTCAGTGTCATATTTGTGAGTGTTATCTGTTTTTTAGCGTAGCAAATTCATTCTCATTACTGTGTTGTATGCCATTGCATGATTTTATCAAAATGTATCACTTTACTGTTAATAGATACTTGGGTCGTTTCTGTCCTTTTGCTATTCCAAATAATATTGCAATAAAGATTTTGACAAGTTTTGGTACACAATGCATATATATTTCTGTTGGATGTCTACTTAGAAGTAGAATATTTGGATTAAATGGTCTGCATTATGTTCAGCTTACATAGAGACTTCTGTTTTCTAAAGAATTTATTTAAACACCCTTGAGTATTATATGAGAGTTACAGTTTTCCACCATCTTTGCCAACACTTGGTTTTGTTAGTCTTTTTAGTTTTAACCATTCATATGTGCATTTAGTTTGTATTTTTCTGATGACTTAGGAAGTTTAACACTTTTTCCTATGTTTACTGGCCCTCTGGGTATCCCTTTGGCAAAGGGCCTATTCAATAGTTTTCCTTTTTTTTTTCTATCACGCTGTCTACATTTTTCTAATCGATTTGTAAAAATTCTTTATTTATTCTGAATGAGTGTGTGAATAGTTACAGATATAGTAGATAAATCCCTGAATTGGGGGCTTACCTTTTCATTCTCTGAATGATGTCTTTTATGAACATTTTCAATTGTTTTAACTATCTCTACTTTCATAGACATTTTCATCCTTTTAGATCTTATAGCAGTTTTCCTGTTTTGAACATATCAGACAGAACGGATCTAATTATATTTGTAAAACCCCTCAAAAATAAGCACAAACAGAAAAATCATCCCATGGTACACCTAGGAACAAGGTCAAGACCATGCAACAGTGCTAACACCAACCATTAGTGAACACAGGGTTGATGCACGGCTATTCAACACTATTGGGAAAATAACGCAGACTGAGTATTTGATGGTATTAAGAGACTTTTGCTAATATTTTTTAGATGTTGTAGTTGAATTTTTTTAAAAAGTAGAGTCCCTATCTTTAGAAGTACATACTAAAATATTTACAAAGGATATTGTCTAATGTCTGGGATTTGCTTCAAAATAACCCCGAGTACGACAGTATTAGACACAGTTGATAATTGTTAAAGTTGATGATGGGTACAAGAGTGTTTTTTATACTAAGCTCTATAATTTCCTAAATGAAAAGTTAAGAAGAGAAAGAGAAAGAGTGGGAAGGAGGAACCGCAGACATTTAGTGTGGCAACGCTTTCACAGAGCTTTGCCGTGACGGGAAGGGGAATATAAGCAGTTACCTGGAGAGAGCTGCAGGATCAAGAAACAGATTTGTTTGTTTGTGTTTAATATGTTATCTTCCATGTTAAAGCATGTTTGGAAGGTATTTGGGAATAATCCAGTAGCAAGGGAAATTTTGATACGTCATAGAGATAAGAGGCAATTACGTGGTGTATTTGTGATAGCGAAAGGAGGAAGAATATTCCACGAGGAGGAATAGCATGGGGAAAGGATTTAGGGCAGCAGTGAGCTTGACGCGTTCTGGGAACAGTAGGAAGAGCAGGGGGCCTGCAGGGGAGAGAATGAGAGCAGACTGGGCAGCAGGGCCAGATCCTGTAGGGCCCGATAGGCCACTGTAAGAAGTTTGGGTTTTATTCTACTGGTAATGGGGAGCCATCAGAGAATTTTAAATAGGGGAGAAAAATGATTGAAGTTAAGCTTTAAAATGATCTGGCATGTTATGTGGAAATAGACGTATGTATGCAGGTGAGTATGTGTGTGTGTTTCGAGGTATGAGGTCAGTGTGGAGGCAGGAGAATCAGTGTGAAGACCATTTCAGTATTCCAATTGAGAGACAAGTGGGGCTTAGACTGAGATTGTGAAAATAGAGTGTAAAAGGGTGTCCCCTCAATAAAAATATGTTGAGGTCCTACCCCCTGGTCCCACGGAATGCAGCTTTATTTGGAAATAGGGTCATTGCAGATATGATTAGTTAAGATGAGGTCATATTGGAGTAGCATGGGCCCCTAATTCAATGTGACTGGTTTCCTTATAAGAAGACTGGCATATGAAGACAGAAACACACAGGGAGAAGGCCACGTACAGACAGGACTGCACTGATGCAGCTGCAAGCCAAGAAACTCCGAAGGTCGCAGGCGATCCACCAGAAGCCAGGAAGTGGCAAGGAAGGATACCTCAGAGGGAATTTGGCCTTGCTGACACTTTTATTTTGGACTTCTAACCTCCAGATGTGGGAGACAATGTGTGTTTGTTGTTTTAAGGCACCAAGCTAATGGTGCTTTGTTACAGCAGCCTTATGAAACTATGTGGAGGTGGTCAAAACTGGCCATATACATTGAAGAAAAATGTATAATACGTAAGTAATACATTATTAATTATACGTTATCGATTATTATAATTACTGATGTTATTACTTTTATATTATAAGTATATTATTACACATATTGATTAATGTACTTATTGAGGAAATTATAAATAGTTATTGAAGAACAGGGAAAAAGAACTGAATAAGTGTTCATATATGAAAAGGCCCTAGATCATAAAGATGTGAGTGGTTCCCCAATTTAATCTATACAATTCCAAAATAAATCATAATAGAATTTTTCATCAACTTAACAAAATAAATCTTGAATTTATATGAAAAAATGGAGTTCCAAGAATAATCATGCAACTTCAGGGAGGAAGAACAAAAGTAGGACTCGCTCACATAACAGCAGATATCAAGCATTCATAAATCCATACTAATTAGATTGATGTGGCATTGATACAGTGTTAGAAAAAATAGACAAATGAATACATGAGGAGCCAAGAAATGAACCTGCATAAATATGGGAAGTTTCTATATTATAGCTATACAATGAGTAGTTATACAAATCAATAAGAGAAATATTGATTATTCAATAAATGATACTAGCAAAATATGAAAAATATCAATATGTACCCTTCTTACCTACCTCATACCATAACAAAAAATTAATCCCTAAAGGTGAAAAACATAACATTAAAACATTTAAGGGAAAATACAGAAGAATATATTTGTTGCTCAGTGGCAGAGAAGGATTTTTAATCAGAATACAGAAAGCAAAATACAAAATAAAAAGTTTAATGATGTGACAACATTAATATGAAAATCTATTAAAAGGCTACATAATGTATTGGAAGATACAGAAAGAAGATTAGGCCATACGAATATGAGTTAAAAAGTAGTATCCAGGTGATACCACATAAGTCCCATAAATCAGTAAGAAAATAAAAATCAATGCAGTGGGAAAAAAAGGGGGGAACAGATATGCACAGGAAATTAATAATGAAGAAATCCGAGTGGCCAATAAACACATTTAAAATATATTCCATATCACTAGTTATTAGGAAAAATTACTACATCAAGATATCATTTTACCCAAATAAAAATACTTAAAAATACCAAATGTTGGCAAAAAAAGGAAAAAAAACAAGAATTCTAAAACATACCTGCTGTGAGTTTGGAGTGAAAATTTGTACAACTATTGATGAAGATGAATTGGTAATATCTAGGAAAGTTCAGAATATGCATTCACTAATGACCCAGCGATTCTACTTATTGGTATATGCCATATAGTAACTCTTGCACACATGCACAAAGAGATATATGTCTGAATGTTCATTATTTGTAACAGCAAACGATGGGAATGAATCTAAACACCCACGAATAGAATACTAGATATAGTGGTGTTCAGATGAACAATTCATACAACAATTAATATGTACATGAATGGAGTTTTACATCTCAACAAAGAGCTCGAATATATTGAGCCAAAAAGTTTTGGAATATGAGCCAATGAATATGAAGTCACTTGTGTAAAATTTAAAAACACACCAAAAAATCCAATTGAATGCTATTAATCCATAGAAACAAGAACTGGCAATTGACACGCTAACTTCAGGGTGGTGCTTTCTTCAGGGCAGGAAAGGAGGGGCAACAACCTGGAAGGTGTATAAAGGGTCTTAAACTCTATCAACAGTGTTTCACTCAAGTAAATATTAGCATTCATTAATATGGGACATATAAGTGTTTTATACTCTTCTCTATATTTTTCATATGTTTAACTTAGGCAAGTCACAAAATTATAGATACAAAGGTCAATATGCATATGAAAAGCTTTTCAATACTACTAGTGCACAAAAAAATGCAACATTATACGAGATGCTTTAAAAAGTTTTAGACTGAAGAGCAATATGGCAATGTGCGTCAACATTAAGTTTGTGAACTCTTTTTGAGCCAACAGGTCTACCTTTAGGAACTCATCTTTAGAAATAATTGGGCAAGTAGGCAAAGATGTACATATGTTGTGATATACAAGGTGATACTCCTCATACATAAGAGGGTGATATTCCTCATAGAATGTTTTTCTTATAGCAAATATTAGAGACAATTTAAATGCCTCACAATAGGTGATTGATTAACTAATTTATAATGTATTTACCCAGTGGAAAACTATGCTGTCATTAAAAGTCCAAATTTATTTTATTGTCACGAAGGGATATTTGTGACATACTGTAAAGTGAAAGTAAAATAATTACAGAAAAATACTTAAATCAATGATTCACTTTTCTTTTTCTAAATGTACCTATCAGGATTATGTGCATAAAAGTCTGGCTTTAGTTTAAAGTGTACAATGAGATCATGAATGATTGTTAATTTACTTGTAACTTTAGTATCAACATCATTTTAATGAGTAAGCAAAATTTTTACAAATTTGAGATACTTCCTTTTGGAAATAAGAAGATACTAAGAACTGAAGATAAGAATTATTTGAAGCCAAAGTATAGGAAATTTGAACAGTTTCTGAAGACAGTGAAGTCGCATCACTGGTTCCTAGACAATGACTTGTTGTCACTTATTGACTTTATTTACAACTCTCTCTGGGGAAGAAGGAAGAATCTAAAGATAAACATCTTGAGTTGGAGGTCAATACATACAACACAGTAGAATAGATCCTGTCTTCCCAACAGAAGCAATATTGTCCCCAGGAGGTGTGAAAAAAATCTTGTGAGTGAAAAAATTCTTAGATATTACAATGCTTGGTGATCATCCAAAGCCCAACTCTACCCAATAAAATATTATTCCTTAGTATTTAATCTCTCATTAAGGAAAGATTAAAAATAAGTTAAATGTAAATTATTTTAATTAATTAATGACATTAGATTATTTACAGTAATAAAACAAATTAAATAATTTTTTCCCCTTAAAGGGCCAATAAAGATAAAGAGATTGAAAAATACTGGAGAAGATGAATTAATTGAGAAGTGCTTAATCCCCCCAAGGAGGTGGTAGAGGCTTTGGTACTAGTTTACCTCTCCAGATAGAGATTGTGCAGACACTGCTCCTAGTTACTATTACTGATTCAATTCAGTCTAGTTCGTGTCTATAGACACATCATAAGATGGCAGGGAAGCTTTAGAACCTATTGGCCCCACTGGATAACCTCTCCCACCCGTCTTTACCTTCATCGAAGTTTTCCCACACTGTTCTCAAATCCTCACCCTATGTAGAACTCTCTACCCCTCCTGTTCTATCACTAACCACATCCACTTCTACTATACACCACACACACACACACACACACACACACACACATACTCAAACACATACTCAAACACAAAGGTGGGGAGAGAGAATGGAGGTGGAAAATAACGGCAATGACAGAGCGTCTTTGTGAATAGTCTTAGGGAAAAGATGTACTGTATGTGCCAAGGGATTTCACTGAGCTCTTGATGGATAGGAGGGACAATGGAGGGAGGGACTTGTAAGGGATTTATGGGGGCCAGGATTAAGGGAGCGTGTGAGAATGCTGTCACTAAGCTGGCTTGAGGTAAAAAGAAACATGTGGAACACTTCAATGAGACATTAACTAATGCTTCTGCACAGGTGCAGCTGAATGAAGCTCGCACCTTGCATTAGATCCTCTTCACGTTGTCCAGGATGTCTGTGGATAAACAAATAGAGGTGGTGCAGACAGGGAGGTCAGGCAGGGGAGGGAAAACGTTTCTACATTCCTTGCTCCCTAAGCTTAGAAATGTGGCTTGACTCCATGCCCAGAATTTGCGCACCTGTCTCCATCCACTCTCTTGGCCGCAGGTTTTCCCAGTAAGTCCCTGGAGTCCAGGGCTCAAACCTTCCTTCCACTTCCCTCTGTTCTCTTGGGGTTGCTGCACATTAGACTGCTCTGTATACGTTGGGGTTTGAGTCAAGTTATAAATGTAGGGGCTGAGAAGAGCTCAGTCTGCCCAGAGATGATTTCTCTGCAGGTGAAACCACCTAATATAAAATGATATTGCAGGGTGGCGGTGTGTGAGACAGAAACATTTATTAAGATCCTGCTATGTGCCTGGTAGTTTTGTACGCATTATTGCTGAGATTCTCAAAGTCACCTGTAAAGTGAGTTTATTTTCCTGGTTTTACAGGTGAGAATTTCTGGACCAAATTCTAGAACTTTATTTCTACTCCATAGGGTTTTACAAACTGAGTTTCAAATCGCGTCAGTTGGTTACAACTAGTATTTTTGTCTTAATAAAATAGAGAACTAAATAAAATGGAAAATATCAGGGCATTCCCTATGTATTCAGGGTATTTTATCACAGAACTTTAATGTGTATGTACTGTGACACATGAAAATACATTTCTTACTGTGGGGTATGAGCAAAAGAGTTCAAAAGTTAGTACACCACACCCTGCTGTATTCCACCTACCTTTCCCTTGTGCCCACTCCCACCTATAAGCCACAGGGCCCTTAACCTGGGCCATAAAAACAAGCATGATCCCTTCTACTCATTTGGACAGTATTGAGACAGACCTAAGGGAACCAGGAAGTTAGTTAAATGCAATATATATTGTAAGATGAAAGAGACTTGTCCTTTTCCTTTTGAGTTTTTCCCTGAAACTTATATGAAGTTGAGAGCCTCTTAGTTTTCTGTGATTTCCCCCATTATTAATGATGCATAGAGTAGGGAAAGTAGGCAAGCAAAGGGAAGTGAGTAGCCTGGAAAATGTTACCAGGGCCATTACCCTTTTGCAGGCTGCATGAAGTTTTGATTGTTGAAAATTATTTGCAAGATTGAACTATATTATACCTTCAGGGAAAGTATAGAGAAAAGAGACATGGATAAAGGAAAAATAAAGTCATCCAGGAGATATGAAAAGTGAAGTCTAGGACCTTATCCTTCCCATCACTTATGACCAAGTTCCCTGACTACTTTTCACTACAAAGCAAACCATTGAGCATTTAATATTCAAACTCCAGGAAAATCAAGTCAATTGGGCAACCATCTCTGTTATAAATAACAGCTTCATTCCCTCACACACCACGTGTGACTAGAGCATCGCTGTCTTGGACTGTTGAGAGATATACAACTCAATTGGTTAAGAAAGCTCATTGAGCACCTACTATTCAATGCAAGGCACAGTGCTAGACGCCGCAAGGTACATGGGGGCTGCATGGAACAAGGTGGACGAGAATTCTGTTAAACAACGTAGTGAACATAAGGGAAGGCGATTAAGTGCAAGACGAGAGTTTTTAAAAAATCTGCCAAAATAAATACCATGTGGGTAGATTAATCTAAGGAGACCAATAATTGCCAAAGTGTATTTAATTTGTCTAAATAAGTTTTTTATTTTTGAATGATTTTAGAATCACGAAAAAGTTGCAAAATAGTACGGAAAGTTCCCATATACTCTTCTCCCAGTAGTTTCTAATGTTAACATCTTATTTGTAAAAACTAAGAAATTAACATTAGTATTGGCGATTAACTAAATTACATGCATTATTTGGATTTCACCAGTTTTTTCATTATTGTCCTTATTCTGTTCCAGGATCCAATCCAGCATACTGCATTAACTTTAGGATGTGATTCATTTTGATATTGTTCCTGAAGTTTGACTATTTTGTAATGGGCAGAGGGAATGATGTAACAGATGCCACCTGCTAGGATATTTTACTGGATCACAGAAATCTTGATCTAAATGGAACTCATGTATCATTGTACCAGTCAGCTAAAGAAGCTGATTTTGAACCTAGATGATAAAAAACCATGAAGACTTCACTTTTCACCTTCAACTTGGTCATGAGAATAGTTTTTAGACTTTTCCACAATTATTTATAGAGAATTACTTAAAAAAATAAATAATGGAAATGAGCCCTACAGCTAATCTAGTTCAACCCTCTTATTTACAAATATAAGAACTGAGACCCAAAGTAATTTCAGTGACTTACCCAAGGCCCCTCGATAAGTTAGCCAATCTGGAATCTACTTTTGGCTCTTTTCCTCTCTTTGGAGAGGCACACAAATCATTCCTCAAGTCCTATACAAAATAAAATGCAATTCTTTAGGGGAGAAGAGAAAGATGGAGAGAAGAGTTAGGGAGATAATTAAAGCATTGAGGTATCCTCTTTCCTCTCTCTTCCCAAACTTAATACTCTTTTTATCAAATGTGCTTTCCATTGTGAAGAAGCTTTGCCATCTCCACCTGTGTGGCCTTTGGAGCATACTATCGTCTTGGATGGATAATTACCTGTTATCAACTTTCTACCACAACATTTCAAAGAAGTTGGACTTCTCATGTCTCTGGAATTTCTCCACAACTATTTTGTATCTCACTTTGTTTGGGGGTTGGTTGCTCTTTCTTTTCCTTCTTTTCTATGCTCTTTCTTCTCAAGTTTTGCTTTACCTATGTCAAGTTTTAGTTAATATTTCCTCCCATTCCTAAGAAAACTAAACTACGGCCAGGTACTTAAGAAAGAATGTGAAAATCATAAAATGCTTCCTCTTAATCCACTTGGATTAATTTTTCCATAAGAATGTTTGAGTCTATTGGGCTTGTTTTTATAGCAGTTGCTGAGAAAGGGTATCTGTCAGGCATACCATATATTTATTGTAGGTGCTGTTATTAACACACTCACATCAACATATCGCTTTTCAGTTTTAAAGTGGTAGGTATCAAATGAATAACCAGAAAGAAAACTTGTCAGTTGTGTCTGGAAAGCCATTGTTCAACACACACTAAATAAAACAAAGTGTCTTAGTTTCAAAGAGATGAGGGCTCAGTTTTTTTAAATCCATCACCTAGCCTTACTTCACACAGAAACAAAATAAATAAGCTATTCCTTCTTGCAGTGTGTAGAGCTCTTTAATAAACAATGGCTTGATGTCCAACTAGAAATGCCAGGAATCATAATCCATTTTTGGGTACACTAAAAGTTATGTCTAGATGCACAGATGGAAAGAACATTTACTGTGGAGTCAGACCGAACTGGATTTAAATACAGGCTCTTCAACTTATTATCTGTATGACCTTTGGTAAGTTATCTGTTCCTTTTGGAGATTCAGTTTCCTCATCTGCAAACAATTCTCATGACCAAGATGAAGGTGAGAACTGATAATATTGAATTTTAACCTTCGTAGCATTTTACTGCACTCCATAAGCCAGAATGCTTTCAAAATCATGTCTCCCTAAGTTATCAAATGAATAAAAGTCCTACATTGCATATTAAATTCTAGACACAACTCAAGATTCTTCTCAATCTAGTTAATTCTTCTATGTCATATATATCCAACAAGGTTGTAAACATCTTAAGGTCCTGAGGCATAATATATTCTTCTTGTGTTTGAGTTTTCCCTACAGCGTCTATTGTTGTACTCCGTACATAGAGAGGGATTAATGCAACAAAGAAATAACCTGAATTGAATTTGTGGAACAGTCTTATAGTGACTAAAGGGAACTTTCAATGAAGAAATTCTCTATGGGATATATAAGATGGAGTTAACTGTCTGCCGTAGGCTGAGTAATAGCCCCAAAGATGTCCATGTCTTAATCCTCAGAACCTGTGAATACCTTGCTTTAAATGGCAGAAGGGATTTTGCAGAAATGATGCAGTTATATAATCTTGAATTATCTGGGTGGGTCCAATCTAATCCCAGGAATCCATGTGGGACTTCTAACCTACAGAACTTTAAGATGATAAATCTGTGTTTTAAGCCATAAAGTATATGGGCTTTTGATATAGCAGCAATAGAAAAATAGTACACTATTTCCCTAGAAAGCTCTTCCATTTAAGAATTGGATAAAAAAATAGAAGAAAAGAGACAAAAGGAACAAGAAATGCTCATGATTTTTTTTTTTCTTGGAAATTCAGTGAGGAGCTCAGTGTCCTAAAATGAGAAGAAAAATTAATCAGAGATCTGCCAAAAGCAGAACCCAAGAGAAGGTCAGTATCCTAGTCAGGAGGTCGAACTAATGGTCCATACAGGATAAGCCCCCATTCCATATGAACTTTGAAGGCTGAAAGCTCTTGCTGAGCTGAGACCTAGGGAAAGAGGTGGGGATAGTTGTCAAGAGTCTAGAACACATGGTTTGGCTGAAACCTAGTATTATTAATTATAACTCTGTGAATTTGGGCAACTCTCTAAATTGCTCTAAGCTTCAGTTTCTCACCTGTCAAACGATGATATTAAACATACTTTATTAGTGGGGATGTCATGAAACTAATGTCTATGAATCCTCAGCACAATTCTGTGCACACAGTAAGCATTAGATAACCACAAGCCAATTTTAGTTATTATTTTTATTGGAAAAGACTTGAGATTTCTGAACTCCAGCAATTAAAACAGGGTGGCCACAGGGGATTAATTTATTTGGTTAATCAAAAGATTTCACTATGTATCAGATACCATATCAGGCACTGGAGATAGAGCAATGAATAAAAGAGACACAGTCCTGCCCTCGCTGAGCTTACAGTCTCCCAAACAAGAGTAATTTTAAAAAATGATGGGTCTATTTAATATTTTTAGTCAGTAATACAGTAACCGTGTGATAATATAAACATTTACAAGTGCATGTAGTCTATATCATACATAGTATTCACAATGTACAATCATTATAATGATTATCATACATACATATTTATTGAGGATTCCTATTATATTATTAAGAGAATGACAACAGAATGTCATTGGATAATGTCAGATGGACAACAGGGGAATTACGATTGGTGGACTATTTGGGGAGGTGCTCTGTTTTGTCACTGCCATTTCTGTAGGCCCAAGTTCATTACTAGAAATAAATTGGTGTCAAAATCTCAGCAGTTGTTAAAGGTACAATTACACAACAACAAAAAATCAGTTCACCAAAGGGGCAAATCAGTGAAATGGCTTATATGGAGAGAGAAGACGATTTAAACTTCTCCAAATAGTTTACAAAGAATAACTCATTTTTGAGTTCTGCTATAGCATGAAGATAGGATTATCAGGACCAAACAAGAGAAAGTCAGGAAGCAAGAAATTCTCCACCTGTACTGTTTAGGGCCAGTACCAGCCCATACAAGGGCAAGGAATAGAAGGACAGTTCCTTGAGAGCTGGTGAGTTGTCATGAAGGTGGGGTTATGACAAGCATTGTCCAAAGATACCCTCGAGTAGTTATAGCAAACTTTGCTGTTTATGTGCTCCTTAATCTTTGCCTATCAATTGATTATAAAATGATATCTCATTGTGGTCCTCCTTTGTATTTCTTTGATTACCAATGAAGTTGAAAGTGTTTTCACGAGTTCATTGGCCCTATGAGTTTGCTCTTTTTTGAAATATCTCTTCACGTCTTTAGCACATTTTTCTATTGGGTTGTTTGGGTTCTCCTTTTTTATTTGTAGGGAGGTCTTTATATAATTTTGATATTTAATTGGTATATTGGGTTGAATAGTGGCTTCCAAAAGGTATACCCAATCAGAATCTGTGAAAGTAACTTTATATGAAAAAAAGATCTTTGTAGATGCAATTAAATTAAAGATCTTGAGATAAGATTATATTGGATTGGATAGGTCAGTCCTAAATCGATGACAAGTTCTTAAAAGAAACAGAAGACAGAGAGACACATAGAAGAGGGGCATGTGAAGACAGGGACAGAGATTGGAGTGATGTATCTACAAATGACTGATTGCAAAGTGTTGCTGGCAACCACCAGAAGCTAGGAGAGAGGTGTGGAAGGGATCCTCCCTCAAAGCCTGCAAAAAGACCCAACCCTGCCAACATCTTGATTTTGGACTTCTGACTTCCAGGACTGTCAGAGAATAAATTTCTCCTTAAGCCCCAAATTTATGATCAATTGTTATAACAGCCCTAGGAAACTAAGACAATTGAAGAATCATTATGTTGATTATTAGTTGTGCACAATTCAAATACTTCCTCCTAGAAAAAACTATCATTTCTCTTAAAATGGCTTGTTGGATGCTGGTTAGGAATTACTCACAGCATCTAGAAGAGTTTTTAAATTACAAATTTAATTTTCTTAGTAGTTATAGGGCTATTCAAATTTTATATTTCTTACTGGCAAGTTGTGGTAGTTAGTTGTTTTTTGAGGAAGTGGTCCATTTTGTCTACATTGTCAAATTTATGTGTAGAGTTCATAGAGTTGTACGTGTATGTGTGTGTTGCAGAGTTGTTCGTGGTATTCCCTTACTGTCCTTTTGATGTCTTCAGAGACATCCGCTGTTTCATTCCAGATATTAGTAATTTGTGTCTTTTTTCATTGGTTAGTCTTGCTACAAGTTTGTGAACTTTGTTGACTTTTTCAAAGAACCAATTCTTTGTCCCATTGATTTTCTCTATTGTTTTCCTATTTCAATTTCATTGATTTCTGCTCTTATCTTTGCTATTTCTTTCCTTTAGCTTGCTTTGGATTTATTTTGGTCTATCTTGGTATGTGTTCCGTGAGCACTTGGACAGAAGGTGCATTCCAGCGTTATTATATGGAGTGTTCTTTAAATGTGAAATCGATCTTTTGGTTGATGGTGGTATTGAATTTTACATTCTTGCTGATTTTATGTCTAGTTGCACAATAAATTTTTGAGAGAGGGGTGTTGATATCTCCAACAATAATTGTAGATTTGTCTATTTCTTTGTTAAGTTCTATCATGTTTTGCTTCATGTGTTTTTCAGCAATGTTGTTTTGTTATACCCATTTAGAATTGTTATGTGTACTTGGTAGAGTAACTCTTTTATCAATATATAATCTCCTTCTCTGTCTCTGTAATTTTCTTTGCTTTAATATTAATATAGCCTCTTTTGCTTTCCTTTGATTACTATTTGCATAATACATCTTTCTCCATTCTTTTAATTTCAACCTGAATTATCTCAACTTGAATGATAAAAGACAATCAATAGATGCCAACACCGAGATGACAGAAAATTTAGAATTACCTGACAAAGCCTTCAAAGCAGCCATGATAAAAATTCTTCAGTCAGCAGTTAAAAACATGCCTGAAATAAATGAATAAATAGAAAGTCTCAGCAAAAAGTAGAAGATATAAAGAAGAAACAAATAGAAATTTTAGAACTGAAAATTACAATAACAGAAATAAAAAGGTCAGCTGATGACTCAGTAGCAGACTGGAAGGGATAGATGAAAGAATCAATGAACTGGAAGGTAGAACAATAGAAATTATCAGAGAGAAAATAAACAAAAAATGCACAGAGACTAGGGGACCTGTGGGACTCTACCAAAAGGTCTAAGATTTGTGTTATTGGCATCCTGGAAAGAGAAGAGGAAGAGGATAAGGTTGGAAAGTATTTAAAGAAATAATGGCTAAACCTTTCCAAATTTGGCAAGAGACACAACCCTACAGACTCAAGAAGTGAACTTCTAACAGAATCCAAAGAAATTCATATCAAGACACATTATAATTAAACTTCTGAAAACTAAAGATAGAAAAAAAATATAAAGGCAGCCAGAGAAAAACAACATGTTATCTACAGGAAAAAAGGAATTAATATGACAATGGATTTCTCATAAAATACATGGAGGCCAGAAGAAAGTGGCACAATATTTTTCAGATATTAAAAGAAAAGTAATGTTAACCGGGATCCTATGTATGTATATGTATACATCCTTCAAGAATAAAGGAAAAATCCAGACATTCTCAGATGAGGGAAAACAAAGATAATTTGTCCTCTGCAGACCTACCTTAAAAAAATGGCTAAAGGAAGCAGCTGAAGCTTTGTTAAAAACATTTAAACACAAATCTATTAGTCACTGTCACCTGGGGCAAGAGATAACAGTTTGAGTAAATAATAGACTGACCCATAATCTTGGGGAGAAAGGCTAGAGAATGAGATGCTTTGAGGAATAAAGGCTTTGAAAAGTTCCCACATGTTCCTAGAAGGGATCCTAGAAGACCACACAAAAAATAGCTAAGTTGAACTTCATCAAAATTAAAAACGTTGGTGCATGAAATGACATTATCAAGAAAGTGAAAAGATACCCTACAAAAGGAGAGAAACTATTCCCAAATCACATATCTGACAAGGGTCTAGAACCCAGAATATAAAAAGAACACTTAAAACTCAATAATAAAATGACAAATAATCCAATCTAAAAATAAGTGAAGGATTTGTATAGACATTTTTCCAAAGAAGATATACAAACGGCCTATAAGCACGTGAAAAGATGCTCAACGTCAATGGCCATCAGGAAAATGAAAATCAAAACCTCTGTGAGATACCACTTCACACTCACTAGAATGGCTGTAATAAAAACGATAGGTATTAACAAGCATTAGAAAGGATGTGGACCAGTTGGAACTCTCACACATTGCTGTTGAAAATGTAAAATATTGCTGCTACTGTGGAAAACAATTTGGGAGTTCCTCAAAAATTTAAACATAAAGTTACCATATGGCCCAGCAATTCTATTCCTACTTGATATACCTAAGAGAATTGAAAATATATGTTAAGAAAAATCTTTTATATGAGTATTCATAGCAGTAGTATTCATAATAGCCAAAAACTAGGAACAAGCCAAATATCCATCAACTGATGAATAGAGAAATAAATACAGTATATCTATGCAAAGGAATAGTACTCAGCCATAAAAATAATGATGTACTGATACATGCCACAACAGAGGTAAACCTTCAAAACATCATACTAAGTAGGAGAAACCAGTCACTAAAGACCATAGATTGCATGCTTCCATTTGTATGAAATATCCAACAAAGGAAAATCCACATAGACAGAAAGTAGATTAGCGGTGGTCAGCAAGTAGGTGGCAGAGGGAAGGGGGTGACTGCTTAATGGGTTGGGATATTTTCTTTTGCATGATGAAAATGTTTTGGAATTAGATTATGGTGATGGTTGTACAACAGAGAGCGTGAACTAAAAGTCACTGCATTGTATACTTTAAAATGGTGAATTTTATGTGAGGTGAATTTTATGTTAATAAAAAAGAAAGAAAAAAACAAAGATTTGTCTAGAATTCACCATCCCAGGAACCAGAAAGGGAAAAGAGCATGCAAGAGTGATGGGAAATCTGTGGCCCCAGGCTGGAGCAGGCACATAGTGTCAATTCATACTCCATTAACTAGAACATGGTCATGTGGCCACATCTCACTAGGAGATAAGCTTGGATATATGGTTTACCTATCTGCCCAGGAAAAAGAGGAAATGGACTTTGCTGAGAAGACAGTGGTCTCTGCACAGTACAGAATAGAATCTTTGGGAATGGGATCAGAAATCTGCTAGTTAAATAAACTTCCCAGGTGATTCTCATGCCTACTGATGTTTGATTGGCACTATGCTAGACACTCAGGGCCCACAGTTCTGTCTCTGCCATTCTGTTTTCAGGTTTTCTTTAATAGGTAGGAAAGTAAGGCACAGAAAGAAGTCAGAAGTATAAAAGGAGTTTTGAGGGACAAAGAAGTTTAACTCTAATTGAAACATCAGAGATCACAAGTTTGAACATGCTGGGTTTCTACTCCAAATCAAGAATGTGAAAGGAAGAAGTCAACAGTCTCTCGTTGATTCACAAAAGGGCATAAGAGAAAGAATTGAAATTGTAATAGTTAAGGATTACTCCCAAAGTACACAATTGGATTTTAAATCCATATTTCTTCTTTTAATGATATGAAGAGATATTTTAATATGAACAAAACAACAATCATCATTTTTAATGAGTAGTGTTTTAGATCATAAGCATAATTGAATAGAAATGCATGACATTTTTCTTCATGTGCCATGTGTATAGCTGAAATCTACCTGATAAAATAC
This sequence comes from Equus przewalskii, assembly GCF_037783145.1. Taxonomy (NCBI): domain Eukaryota; kingdom Metazoa; phylum Chordata; class Mammalia; order Perissodactyla; family Equidae; genus Equus; species Equus przewalskii. Next base: position 21,789,862 of record NC_091852.1, read on the forward strand.
AAATTCGTAAACCAGTCAATACGCCTTGTCTACTCTTAGGATTTCCTCAGTACTAAGACTCTCAGTGGAAATAAACTATTTTTATGTAGCTTAAATGGAAGATAATGAAAGTCATACTAACAAAGCAGAAATCTGATCAGGGCACCCCTTTACTAACAACAACAAAAATAACAATAACAAAAAACACAACAAAAAATTATGTGTAGGCATCTAGATGGCTAAAAATAAAGATATGTCTCAAAATACTCATGTGAGGAAAGTTAGAATTGAACTTCCTGGAGGAGATAGACTTGAGTTAGGATGAAGTCTAAAAAGAAAACAATTAATTAAAACCTGTAGAACAGCTGCATCAGTTAGCTTCCTCCAGCTCTCATTCTGCCTCCATGGATTACCACATGCAAGAGTTTTCCTCCCAGAAAAGAAAAACATGCAGAGAGAAGGAGAAGTGGAGATAGGGAGGAACATAAGAGGGAGAGAAAGAGGACAGAGACAGAGAGACATACAGACAAAGACAGAAAGGGAGACAGAAAGAGAGAGACAAAGAGAGAACCTATGGATCAAAAGAGATTTAGAGTGATGTCAGCAACATGGCAGCATGAGCTGTTCCCTTTGTCTCTCCCCTTTTTGAATTACAACTAAATGGACATTCACTGACCAATGGAGGAAGCCCACACAGCACAACAGGATGCCTGAGACACACACACAACTATACATCTGAGGGTGGATTGACTGGCCCTCCGGGGAGTGGTGAAGGTAGGTGAACACTCCATGCCCCCACCTCGTAGCCATGTGCATGCACACGAATGCTTTCCAGCTTGGTGCAAAACCTCAAATATGGGAACACACATGGGGTGACTGTAGAAACAGGCAGCAGCAGCCCTTAGCCCGCTCATGATTGCTTCCTTGGCAGTGGGGGGAGGCCACCATGCCCCTGTGGCCCAAAGGAGTCACCCTACCTCCATCCAGGAGGAAGCCCTGCCCACCAAGCACAGTACACACAAATGCCTGAATGCTCACCAGGCTGGTGCAAGCACCCATGTACCCCCACAGCTCCCAGCAGATGGAATGCAACCAGAAGCTCTGCCCCTGCTTCTCCCTAGCAGCAGCAGGTGGAATCTGCAATACTATGGCAAATGCTCTGACAAAAGATTAGTTCATCAAACATGAAGAGAAACTGCAGTAACAACTCAAACCAGAAGGAAAGTGACAATTTTCCAAAAAGCAATCCTGAAGGCACAGAAATTTACAACCTAAATGACAGAGAATTCAAAATAGCTGTCATAAAGAAACTCAACAATTTACAGGAGAACACAGAGACAGTTCAATGAGCTCAGGAATAAAATGAATCTCTTCACCAAAGAATTTGAAACTACAAAAAAAAAAAAAAAAAAAAAAAAGGGCAGAAATTTTGGATATGAAAAACACAATTAACGAAATAAAAAATCTAGAATCTTAAGAAATTGAGCTGATGTTATGGAGGAAAGAATTAATGATTTAGAGGATAACAATTTATAAATTCTATGGGTGGAGGAGGAGACAGAAATAAGATTTTTAAAAAATGAAAGAATTCGTTGAGAAACATCTGACTCAAATAGGAAAAGCAGCATAAGGACTATACGTATTCAAGAGAAAGAAGAGAGGGAGAAAGGAGCAGAGAGCTTGTTCAAAGAAACAATAGCTGAGAATGTCTTAAACCTGGGAAAGGATCCAGATTTACAAATATATGAAGCTCGTAGAATGCCTAATTACCTCAATGCTAAAAGACCTTCTCCAAAGCATTAATAGTAAAATGGCAAAAGTCAACAACAAAGAAAGATTAAGGGCAGCAAGGCAGAAGAAAATAACCTACAAAGGAAACCCTATCAGACTTTTAGTGTATTTCTTCGTAGAAACCCTAAAGGCTAGGAGAGAATGGAATGATATATTCAAAATACTGAAAGACAAAAACTTTCAGCCAAGAATACTCTATCCAGTGAAACTTTCCTTTAGATATGATGGAGAAATAAGAGCTTTCCCAGATAAACAAAAGCTGAGGGAGTTCATCACCATGAGATCTCCCCTATAAAAAATAATTAAAGATGCCCTCACACCAGAAAAAAAAAGATAAAGGTCTATAAAGCTTTGAGCAAGGAGATAGACAGACATAATCAGAAAACTGCGGTTTTCTGTCAGAATGTGGAGGCAAGTACTCGATTATAACTTAAAAGATAAAGGGAATGAAAGCATCAAAAGTAACTATAAACACTTCAACTTAGTCACAAACTACAACATTAAAAACAGAATAATTGTAGTACCAACAACTCAAAAGGGGAAGAGGAAAGGGATGAAACCTGCTTAGGTTAATGGAGATAAGAGGCTATGACAAAATGGACTATTTCACCTATAAGATCTTTTATACAAACCCCATGGTAACCACTAAATAAAAAATCAGAGCAGAGTCACAATTTACAAAAAGAGAGAAAACTGAGAAAACCTCAGAAAACCACCAAAATGAAATGGAAGTCAGAAACACAAATGAAGAGAAAAAATGGAAATATACAATAACCAGAATATAAGAGAGAAAATGGTAGTATTAAGACTTCACATACCAATAATCACCCTAAATGTAGATGGATTGAATTCTCTATCCACAGTTGGATTAAAAAACAACTGAATGGATTAAAAAACAAGAGCTCACAGTGTGTTGCCTCCAGGATACACATCTCAGCTCTAAAGAAAACAGAGTGAAGGGATGGAAGACAATACTCCAAGCTAATGGCAAACAAAAGAAAGTAGGTGTTGCCATACTTATAGCAGACAAAGCAGACTTCAAGTTAAAAAAAGACAATGAGAGACAAAGAGGAGCAGTATGTAATGATAAAAGGGACATTCCATCAGGAGATCACAACACTTATTAATATATATGCACCTAAAACAGGAGCACGAAAGTAAGTAAAGCAAACAGACCTAAAGGGAAGAATTAAGAGAAACACAATAATAGTAGGGGACCTCAACAGCCCACTTACATCAATGGACAGATCATCTAGACAAAAAGTCAACAAGGAAATAGTAGATTTAAATGAAACACTTGATCAGATGGGCTTAATAGATATATAGAGAGCATTCCATCCAAAGACAGTAGAATACACATTCTTCTCAAGTGCACATGGATCATTCTCAAAGACAGACCATACGATGGGGAATATGGAAAGTCTCAATAACTTTAAGAAGATTGAAATCGTCTCAACCATCTTTTCTGATGACATGCTGTGAAACTAGAAATCAACCACAATAAAAAAACTGGGAAAGTCAGAAATATCTGGAGACTAAACACCATGCTACTGAACAACCACTGGATCAATGAAGAAATCAAAGAGGAAATTAAAAAATACCTGGAGACAGGGGCTGGCCCCATGGCCAAGTGGTGAAGTTCACACGCTCCACTGCAGACGGCCCAGTGTTTTGTTGGTTCGAATCCTGGGTGTGGATATGGTGCCCTCATCGAGCCACGCTGAGGCGGTGTCCCACATGCCACAACGAGAAGGACCCACAACTAAGAATATACAACTATGTACCAGGGGGCTTTAGGGAGAAAAAGGAAAAAAAATACCTGGAGACAAACAAAAATGAAAATAAAACATGTCAATTCTTATGGAATGCAGAAAAGTACTCATAAGAGGGAAATTCACAGCAATAGAGGCCCACCTCAACAAACAAGAAAAATTTCAAGTAAGTACTCGTAAACTGTGCCTAACAGAGCGAGAAAAAGAAGAACAAACAAAGCCCAAAGTCAGCAGAAGGAGGGAAATAATAAAAATTAGAGCAGAAATAAATGAAAGAGAAACTAAAAAAAACATTAGAAAGGATTAATGAAACTAAGATCTGGTTCTTTGAGAAGATAAACAAAATTTACAAACCCTTAGCCAGACTTACCAAGAAAAAACAGAGAAATCTCAAATAAATAAAATTAGAAATGAAAGAGGAGAAATTACAACATATACTGCAGAAATACAAAGAATTATAAGAGAATACTCTGAAAAACTATACACACACAAATTGGATAACCTAGAAGAAATGGATAAATTCTTAGATCATACAACCTCCCAAAAATGAATCAATAAGAAATAGAGAATCTGAAGAGACCAATTACAAGTAAGAGATTGAAACAGTCTTCAAAAACCTCCCCAAAAATAAAAGTCCAGGATCAGATGGCTTCTCTGGAGAATTCTACCAAACATTCAAAGAAGATTTAATACCTATCCTTCTCAAACTATTCCAAAAAATTGAAGAAGATGGGACACTTCCTAACTCATTCAATGAGGCCAACATCACCCTGATCCCAAAGCCAGACAAAGACAACACAAAAGAAGGAAAATTGCAGGCCAATATTGCTGATGAACATAGATGCAAAAATCCTCAACAAAATATTGGCATATAGAATACAGCAATACATTAAAAGGATCATATACTATGATCAAGTGGGATTTATACCAGGGACACAGGAATGGTTCGACATCCACAAATCAATCAATGTGATACACTACATTGACAAAATGAGGAATAAAAACCACAAGATCATCTCAATAGATGCAGAGAAAGCATATGACAAGATTCAACATCTATTTATGACAAAAACTCTCAATAAAATGGGTATAGAAGGAAAGTACCTCAACATATTAATGGCCATATATGACAAACCCACAGCCAACATCATACTCAACAGTGAAAAACTGAAAGCCATCCTTCTGAGAATAGGCACAACACATGGGTGGCCACTCTCACCACTCTTATTCAACATAGTACTGAAAATTTTTCCCAGAGCAATTAGTCAAGAAAAAGAAATAAAATGTATCCAAATTGGCAAGGAAGAAGTGACACTCTCACTGTTTGCAGATGACATGATTCTATATATGGAAAACCCCAAAGAATCCACCAGAAAAGTATTAGAAATAATCAACAACAACAGAAAATTTGCAGAGTATAAAATCAATCTAAAAAAATCAGTTGCATTTCTATACACCAGAAACGAACCAGCAGCAAGATAAATCAAGAATACAATCACATTTAGAATCACAACAAAAAGAAAAAAGTATCTAGAAATAAACTTAACCAAAGAGGTGAAAGACCTATACAATGAAAACTATAAGACATTATTGAAAGAAATTGAAGAAGACATAAAAAAATGGAAAGATATACCATGCTCATGAATCAGAAGAATAAACATAGTTAAAATGTCCAAATTACCTAAAGCAATCTACAGATTCAATGCAATCCCAAATAGAATCCCAACGGCATTATTCACAGAAATAGAACAAAGAATCCTAAAATTTATATGGAACAATAATAGACTAAATAGCCAAAGCAATCCTGAGAAAAAAGAACAAAGCTGGAGGCATCACAATACCTGACTCCAAAACATGTTACAAAGCTGCAGCAGTCAAAACACCACAGTACGGGCACAAAAACAGACAAACACATCAATGGAACAGAATTGAAAGCCCAGAAATAAACCCACACATCTATTGACAGTTACTCTTCAACAAAGGAGCCAAGAAAATACAATGAATAAAGGAAAGTCTCTTCACTAAACGATGTTGGGAAAACTGGACAGCCACATGCAAAAGGACGAAAGTAAACTGTTATCTTGCAGCATACACAAAAATTAACACAAAATGGATTAAAGATTTGAATGTAAGACCTGAAACCATAAAACTCCTAGAAGAAAACATAGGCAGTACTCTACTTGACATTGGTCTTAGCAGCATCTTTTCAAGTACCATGTCTACTTGGGCAAGAAAAACAAAAGAGAAAGTTAACAAATGGCACTACATCAAACTAAAAAGCTTCTGCAAAGCAAAGGAAACCATGAACAAAACAAAAAGATAACTCACCAACTGGGAGAAAATATTTGCAAATCACTTATCTGCCAAGGAGTTGATCTCTAAAATATATATAGAACTCACGCAACTTAACCACAAAAACACAAACCACCCAAACAATGGGCAGAGGATATGAACAGACATTTTTCCAAAGAAGATATACAGATGGTCAGGAGACGCATGAAATGATGTTTAACACCACTAATTATTAGGGAAATGAAAATCAAAAGTACAATGAGATATCACCTTACACTGGTCGGAATGGCCATAATTATCAAGACAAAGAAAGTAAATGTTGGAGAAGATGTGGAGAAAAGAGAACCCTCATACACTGCTGGTGGGAATGAAAACTGGCACAGCCACTAGGAAAACAGTGCAGAGATTTCTCAAAAAATTAAAAATAGAAATACCGCATGATCCAGCTATCCCACTACTGGGTATTTATCCAAAGAACTTGAAATCAATGATCCAAAGAGATTTATGCTCCTCTGTTTGTTGAAACATTATTTACAATAGCCAAGACGTGGAAGCAACCCAAGTGCCCTTCTATGGATAAATGGATAAAGAAGATGTGGTGTACATATACAATGGAATGCTTCTCAGGCATAAAAAAGGATGAAACGGTGCCACTTGCAGCAACATGGATGGAACTTTAGGGTATGATTGTAAGTGAAACAGGCCAGACAGAGAAAGACAAACACCACATGATTTCACTCATATGTGGAAGATAATGAATACATGGATAAAGAGAACAGATTAGTGGTTACCAGAGGGGAAGGGGGTTTGGGGTGGACAAAAGGGGTAAGGCAGCACATCTGTAGGGTGATGAACAAAAATTAGACCACTAGGGATGAGCACAATGAAGTCTATTCAGAAACTGATAAATAATTATGCACACCCAAAATTATAGAATGTTATAAACCATTACTATCTCAATAAAATTACTGGGGGGAAAAAAGAGATTTAAAAGCTATACCAACTACTCACCACTAACATCATAGTTAATGGTGAAAGATTAGATGTGTTTTCTTCCTAAAATCCTGCACAAAACAAAGATGTCTACTCTCACCACTTCTATTCAGCCCTGTGCTGGAGGTTCTAGCAAGGGCAATTAAGCAAGAAAAAGAAATAAAAGGCATTCAGATTGAAAAGAAAGAAGTAAAACTATCTCTGTTTGTAGATGATGTGATTTGTAGGTAGAAAATTCTAAGGAATCCCTGCAAAAACTGTTATAACTAATAAATCAGTTCAGCAAAGTTGCAGAATATAAGATTGCTATACAAAAATCAATTGTTTCTATACATTAGCAAGAAACAGTCTGAAAATGAAATTATGAAAAAGACTCCATTTATAATATCAAAAAGTAAAGTAGAAACAAACAACAAAATGAGTGCAAGACTTTGTACTATACACTACAAAACATTGTTGAAAGAAATCGAGAAAGATCTAAATAAATGGAAAGACATTCCATATTCATGGATCGGAAAACTTAAGGTTATTAAGATGGCAGTACTCCTCAAATTGATCTACAGACTAAATGCAATTCTTATCAAAATCTCAGCTAAATTTTTTTGCTGAAATTAACAAGTTAATCTAAAAATCATCTGGAAATTCAAGGAACTGAGAAGAGCGAAAACGATCTTGGAAAAAAACCCACAAAGTTACGACTCATACTTCCCAACTTGAAAACTTACTACACGGCTGCAGTAATCAAGACAGTGTGGTACTGACATAAGGAGAGACTGATAGATCAACGGAATAGAACTGAGAGTCCAGAAATAAAACCTCACATTTATGGTCAATTGATTTTTGACGACAGTTTCAAGACAAATGGGACAAAGAAAAGTCTTGTCAACAAATTGTGCTGGGACAACTGGATATCCACATGCAAAAGAATGAATTTGGACCTCTTCCTTGCATAAAAATTAACTCAAAACAGATCATACACCTCACGTAAGAACTAAAACTATAAAACTCTGAGAAGAAAATTCAGGATTACATCTTCCTGAACTTGGATTAGGCAATTCTTAGGTATGACACAAAAGGATGGATAAAAAACAAAAGAAAATATAGATACATTAGACTTCATCAAAATTAAAAACTTTTTGTGCCACAAATGATACCCTCCAGAAAGGAAATAAACAATGTATGGAGCAGGAGAAAATCATTGCAAATCAGATGTGTAATTAGAGACTTTTATTCACAATATATAAAGAACTCTCATAATTCAACAAAATAAAGACAAATAACTCAATTTTAAAAGGAAAAAGGATTTGAATAGATTTATTTTGCCAAAGAATATATACAAATATCCAATAAGCATGTGAAAAGATCGGCAACACCATTAGCAATTAGGGAAATGAAGATGACCACAATGAGATACCACACTACTACTATCTAGTGGGATGTGGGCATAATGACTCTAATCAAATGGCTATAATCAAAAAGACAGATAATAGCAAGTATTGATGAGGATGTAGAAAAATGGAATCCTTGTACACTGTTGGTGGGAATGTAAAAATAGTGCAACTACTTTGGAAAACAGTTTGGCAGTGCCTAAAATCATTAAACGTAGAGTTACCACATTCTACTCCAAGGTATAGATCCAAGAGAAATGAAAACTTATGTCCATAAAAAGGTGTACTAACATTCATAGCAGTTTTATTCATAATAGCCAAATAAAATGTGGTATATCCATAAAATGGAAAGCTATTCAGCCTTAGGAATGAAGTACTGATTCATAGTATAGCATGGCTAAACCTTTAAAACATTCTGCTAAGTGAAATAAGCTGGTTACAACAGACCACATATTGTGTGATTCCATTTATATGAAATGGCCATAAAAAGAAAATCTGTAGAGATAGAAAGTGGATTAGTGGTTGCCTGTGGCTCAGGGGAAGCATCTGCTAATGGGTACAGGGATCCTTTTTGGGGTGGTAAAAGTAAACTAAATTTACATTGCTGTGATGGTTACATAAGTCTGTGACTGTACTAAAAACCATTGAATTGTACACATTAAATGGGTGAATTTTATGGTGTGTCAATTATATCTCAATAAAGGTGCTTAATATATTTTCTCTATATAAAGAAACTATATATAAATATATACAAATTTATATATGAATGTATATTATATGTATATAAATATATATATTTTTTGTATATATATACACATACAAAATTCATCCACTTCTCTTCAAAGGGGTTTCTTTTTCCTTAGATGACAAGAAAGTAAGTTGGCTCCAAAGTTACCCAAGGTTGGATTTTCCTCCATTTATGTTTTTGTATGTTTTTTCTTTCATGGCGAGACCTGAGAAAATCCTAACATAGCAGAGAAGAGCTGGGTAAAATAGCGTCCTAAGAGGTAGTCTGTTCCTGCCCTGGGCTTCACCTTTGGGCCACAGTGCCGTGAACGAATGCAGCATGGCATGCTTACTTGCTTCACCCCCTCTCATCTCTGAGCATTTTTAATAGGATACTGCTGTGTGATGAGCAATGTGCAAAGTGCTGATATGTGCTGATGAGCTGGCGGGGACATGGGGAGAGATATTTTCCCTATATTAACCATGTTAGGTAATTTGCCCGGGGTCGCACAGATCTAATAGGGATGGGCACCAAGGGCTTGGAGCAGCTGAACAGAGTGGGACACTGGAGGAGTTGACTTTCAAGGTGTGTCTTGAGTAGGAATTGATGACTGTGCTGGGTCAGGCTCTCCCTATCCCTTAGCTGTTTTATTTGAAAGGTTTCCTTGTCTCCATAGTCTCTCTCTTCTAGTAATCCTTCATACAGCTTCTGGGGGGTAAACATTACTTCCAGTGATTTACAAGCACCCCTGGATTCTTACTGGCTAAAGAACAACAACAAAAAAGCCTTAGCATGTGTATTACTCTGCTGGGGCTTCAGTAACAAAATACCATAGACTGGTTGCTTCAACAACGGACATATACTTCCTTATAGTTCTGGAGGCTGGAAGTCTGAGATCAAGGAGCCAGTGTGTCGGTTTCTTGGGAGAGCTCTCTCCCTGGCTTGTAGACGACCACCTTCTCGCTGTGCACTCACATGGCCTTTCCTGGGTGCCTGCCTGCCGAAGGACAGAGAGAGGGTGAGCTCTCTTGTATCTTTTCCTATGACGCCAATCCTATCAGGTCAGGGCCTCAATCTTATGACCTCATTTAACCTTAATTACTTCCCTAGGGGCCTCATCTCCAAGAACATCCATGCTGGGGGTTAGGGTTTCAAAATAATGGCTTTTGGAGGGACACAAACATTTGGTGCATACCGACATGGACACTGCAAACTGCCGGCCACAGGCTATTCCGCCTCCCGCCTCACCTTCTCTTACATGCTGACCTCCAGGCACACCCAACTAGCTGTGGTTTTCTCAGTGGCTTGTGTCCTTTTGCACATACTGTTCCTTTTGTTTGCAGTGGGCTTGCCCGCTCTGCCATCCCTTCTCCCCCTGGTAAACTCCTGTACGCGCTTCAGAGCAAGCTTGAATCTCACTCCCTCTAGAATCTTCCCTGACTTTCCCTCCAGGCACTTTATGTACTTATCAATTAAATGTGTGACCTGGGCAAGTTACTTATTCTCTGCAAACCCCAGGTTCCTCTCTGCAAAATGAGTATAAAAATAACAACGTGATATTGTCTGCCTCCTCGGGTGGCTGTGAGGATTAAGCAGGTTTGAGCACATGCAGCCCCTCCAGCACAGTGGGAGCTGCTGCTGTCAGTTAATAGTACTCTTTGCTCTATCTCCCATGAGGCAGTGGGCTCCGTGACGCAGGGTCTTGCCTCATTCATCTTTGTATCCCCAGGACACAGCACCCAGCCGTGCAGTCAGTAAACATTGATTGAACCATCGACCTGGAAGGATCCTTCCAGATTATCCTCTAACTCTCTCGTCTCACAGATGGGTTCACTGAGGCCCAGAGAAGGAACTTGCTTGAGGCCTCACAACTAACTGATGATGGGGCCAGTTCTCTGACAGCAGAAAAATTCTCTCTGCTTTCTCATGCCGCCTCGTGTGCTCACAAACTCGGAGACTCATTTTTCTCTTCCCAGGCAAAAGTGTGAAGCCCATTGCAATGATTAAGTGACAGCAAGAAAGAGTTGCACTTTCTCTGCACAAATATGGATGATGTTAAGTTCTGCCCAGGGCAGGATTTCTACAGGACGATGCTTCTGGGGCAGCTGCAGCAACAGCAGGACCTGCATGAAACCACCAGGAAGCCCCTGCCGGGCTCCAAATCTCACCCCAGCACACCTCCCCTCTGCGGCCCCATAAATCGCTGCAGAGGCTATGCCAGACTGGACCGATGTGTGGTTTGTTGTCCCTGACAGTCACTCAACTGAGTTATTGCCAATAGAACGTGAACACATGCATTTCACACATATGCACTGAGACCTCTGGAATTTGTCCAAACTCATCAGAATTTGAGACTGAGACAAAGTTCGTGACCCAAAGATAAGAATCTGGAGAACTTCTGGTATACCCAATTCCCTTTACATTTTAATCTCCACTGTTTTGTTTCAGACTAGAGGCTTTTGTTGTTTTGTTGTTCAATTTTGAATGGACACTTCTGACACATTCTATGGAAGCAGCCCCATATAGTACAAAGAAGCCTGATTTGTTAATGAAGTCTCCGTAGCTTTAGCCCCTACTCTAACTAGCAGACTGTGTGGCCTCAGGCAAGTAGCCTAAGCTTTCTGATCGTCAGTTTTCTCATCCAACTAATAAAAGTCTATGGTTTCTAAGATCCCTTCCAGCGTTAACATTTTAGGTGTCTAAATACACCCCATCAAGCATTCGAGCAAGGCCTCAGGAACTCTCTGTCCAGCCTTTGTGATACTCATGCTCCTACGGCTGGCATTTGTGCTGTGTCTCTGTTTGATACAGAAGGGGAGGAAGGAAAATATAAGATTGGCATTTGTTCTGTAACAGGAGATTTCATGACGTAGAAGAAAGAAACAGATTGAGATTTAAATCTTAGTTCTGCCGGTAACATTCTGTGTGGTGAGAACCTAATTATATAGTAAATATATAATGTTCTTAGCAGAGTGAATTATATTTATATTTATTAAGTTTAAGTATATATTAATTGTACATGCTGCGCCTTGCACAATGTCTCACATATAACAGGTGTTTACTAAAGGTGAATTCCTCACCTCCCACCTCTTGTTGTAACTGCCCCTCAGTACGGATTCCAGGTAGATGGGTGGCAGCTGACAGTCTACACGGCACTTCTAGTGCTTTCATCTTGGGCTCCCCTGGTGAGCCATCCATTGGGTCAGCCTCCTTGCTTTGCAGGTAGCTGACCTGGAATCGGACCCCAGATGATTTCCCTGGCAATCTTGTCCTGTGTGTTGTAATCAGAGGAGGCTCACTCCTGACATTATTTAGTGATTATTTCAAGATGGATGTGACAAACAGGCAAACTGGATGGAGCCAAGTGATGCTTTGGATGTGAAATATCCAGAATAAGAATTATCTAGAAATGCCAGATCACTTCAGAGCTTTTAATTCCCAAAAGGTGGGTACAGGGGTGAAAGCAGCAGTTTGCAAATGTTTCGGTGGGGCCTCCTCACTGCAGCGTATTTTAGGCATTAAAGTGAGAAGTGGGTCTTCTGCCCTGTCTTCTTTCCGTTTTCTCATTTTCCATGCATTTCCGGCCTTGCCTAATGGGCGATATTGCCTGACTTCTGCTTCCAAGAAGCTTTCTGTAGCAGTTCTCATTCTGACCAAACACAACGCATTTTATTGCCTCGGCCTCAAGATGCCTTAGTCTCCTGGCAACATAGGATTACTTCCTGTGCTGCTTGGAGATACCTTGCTCAGTAACGGGCTCACAGCACTAAGATGCCTCAACCATCACCTTGCATTTAAATAATCCAACCTCATTCGCAGAATCACAGAGATCTGGGGAGGAGAGAGGGACAAAGGAGACTCTCCCCAAATTCGTGAAAATGCTTCTCTGGCAGGAGATAATCTATTTCACAAATTATTCTTTTACCTGGTAAACTTGAGGGGCTGAGTATCGCGTTGCTGGACTCCACACCTGGTAGCTTTATTTTGGCTTTTACTCAATGTCTTGCCTCAGCACATGAATGTGGCAATTTCACCAAAAAGTTATTTTATCCTTGGTTGTTATAAGCTTTCCAGTCAATTTCCCAAGGAAATATTTAATCAAGAGAAGGATAATGTAAAATAGATTGGAACTTCTTATCCTGAAGGCAGCTGGGAAATGTACATAGCTTGCCAAAATGTTTTCCAGGAGGAAGGTTTAATCTGAAATTTAAAATGAGGGTAAAAATTACACTCTCTTCCTCCTCTTCCCCCATCTTCTTTTTCCTGCAGCTTTTTGGGAAGAGGGAAAGAAGAGTTTACAATATGCTAAGTGTATTTGTCTCTCTGTTTAGTCCTATTTGGACATAAATAATAGTGTTTCAGTCCCTCCAGAAGTTTATTTTTTGGCTTAGTTTTACTAATGATCACAGAAATTTTACATTTTTGATAGGCTCATTTAAAACATCCTGTTATTTGTGCTTATTAAATGCTGTGCGTAAAAGAGAAATTCATGTATTCATATTGACTCATTTGATGATCTCAGAGCACTTAGGAAGTGGACCGTACAGAAATCCAGTTTCTCTATTGATGAGGAATGGTCCCCTTCCTCTTTCCAGGGCAGAGTCTGAGGCCAGGAAAGTGGCACGTGAAAGCCCTCCTTTCAGAGCTGCCCCTGGCTCTAAGGCAGCGGTTCATGCCCACTTCACTCCCCCCGAAACACTATGGCCTGGCCACTTAGGAACACTGCAGAATGTGAGGACAAACTCTATCAGTAAATATCAAAGCCTCATAAATTATTTTGATTTTAATACCTTTGTGTATACGCACACACACACATTGACAAAGTCTTAGGTTTCCCTGGGATCATATCCTGCAACACAGATATGGAGTGAATATTTTATTTAGGATGAACTAGTAGGAAGTCAGTACAGAGGGGGCTAGAGTAGAGCAGCACTGGGATAACTGGAGCTAAATGCTGTCAGGAAAGGACTCACGTAAGGTAGTTCAAGTGGTGCTGTGCCACTAAAGGAGTAGGGAAGGCAATTGTTGACCCACCTACTCCTCTCTGCCATTGGATGAGGGTGCCCCCTCCAGCGGAACAATAAACCCAGCTCTTCCAGACTGCTCTGTGACTGCTAGCATGCTGTCAAGTAGAGTTGCAGGTGCTCACAATAAGATGCCATCCATTGGTCCTGGCATGGTGAGTGCCAAGTGGCCACATCTGGGACACTAAGAGAACCTGCTGCATATGCCATCTAGCACTTTGGGAAAAGGAAATTGAAGTGGGAATGAGGAGGAGCTGTGAGTTGTGAGGTCAGATAAATGTTCCAACAAGATGGACACGCCTCCTCTCCCCTCTTCATTTGTTTTTTTTTTTTGCATGGAAGCATTCACCCATCCGTTGCCAGTCTTCCTCTTTGTTTGCTTCTTCTTCTCCCCAAAGCCGCAGCGCACAGTTGTTTATCTTAGCTGTAAAGTCTTCTAGTTCTTTCGATGTGAGCCTCTGCCACAAGAGGGCAACTGATAGACCGGTGATGTCGTTCCGCAACAGGGAAGCAAACCTGGGGTGCCAAAGCTGTGAGAGCACAGAAACTTAACCACTAGACCATGAGGGGTGGCTCTCTTGCCTCTTCATTTTAATTGCACCATCATTTACATGGTACTGTAGGAGTTAAAAAAACACTTTTAAATGCAACTAAAACAAGAAACATTTTCTTCTGTGGATATTCTTATCCTTCTCTCACTTTTCTATTTTCTCCTGCCCCTAATGGCCAGCACTAAGCCCCGCACATAATAGGTACTCAGTGAGTTTTTCTAGAGCTCTTCAGTTCTTTCTCAATGCCTAACTTTCTAACTTCCTGCGACCCCTCTCCTACTCTCAGGGGACCAGCTTTTGGCCAGCATTGCCACCTCCATCCTCAACATTGACTCAAATGCAGAGTTTGGCTTAAATTTGCAGAGTATGTCCAGCACTGGTGAGAAGATTTCTGTTTCTTCAAGTGCTAAGAAATGAAGCAGAGTTTTTCCTTCTAAGAGAAAAAATGTGTCTCTTATTTATGGCTCATCTGTTAAACCAGACAAAGCAGTATAAAATTCTGCTGTATATCTCTAAATCCCCCATTGATTTAAAACCTACAACCCAAGATTTTTTTTCCACTACTATAAATACTTTATAATCAGCCTTCAACCTATAGCAAAACAAGTGGAAAATTTCAGTGAAGCCACAATTCCAAAACCACAATTGATGAATTTCCACAACCCTTTGGCTGGTTGGCTGATGGTTAAATCACGGGCACTAGAAGCAAACAAACAAAATATAAAACACAAAACTATTTCTTTAGTGACAGGAGATCTTTTCTGTAGTCATAGCCCTCCCAGGTAAGGGCTGAGTATTTTCCCTGGAGAGATGAGAGCTCTTATTATACTGAAGGAGAAAGAAAAGAGAGTTCTGGAAAGTCAAGTGGACTGCTTGAGATGCACTTGTAGGTCGTCAGCTCTTACTGAAAGACCACAAACTATGAGCGAAGAGATTTTTTCTAATTCTAGGACTAATTAGTCATGTAAATATGGACAAAAGAATTGTTTGCTTCTTCAACCGCAAAAAGGGACTAATACTGTTCTACTCAACTAAAAAGGGTTTAGAGAGAAGAAAATAATATAACAGAGGGAAAAACGCTATTTTGTAATCACAAGGAAGGACAATTATTGAGACTGATTTGTAAGGGGAGGAGTAGGTTTTAAGAGCATTGCTTCTTGCCATCATAGCAACACTTGGTAAGTTGGTTCTTCCTGAGTCCTGCACAGGTATAGACTTAATTTTTGTCGGGTATGGAAGATCTGATTCTTTTTAGCTCCTAACTCTGCCTGAAATTCTCAGCCTGTTGTCTTCAGCGGAGATGAGTGGAATGTCAAGACCTGCCTGTGGAGGTGAGATATGGACTTGGCTCCTCTGTAGCCAGATGCCTAAGATTAGTTTATAGCTATAAAACTTACCATGGTACTAAACTCCTGAAATAGAAAATGCCTTTTTCCCATTAAAAAGATGTATTTTATATATTAGTGATGCTACAATTGTCCCTAATCATTGCTGTAAGACCAGGGATTTTTCTTGCCTCTTATGAAACGAGGGGTGTATTTTGTTGACACCTCATAATAGAAAGAACTCAAGTCTTAGACCCACACTCTGGTGTGCATTGTGTGCATTTGTCATTTGTCATAGTTAAGTCCACTCTGCTTCAATCAATAATATGTATTGACTGCATTAAGTGCCTACCACGAGCCTTAGGAGTCTGGGGAGACTAGGATGCACTACTGTGGGTGTGTTGTTGATGGAATATTTCTCCCTTGGTGGCATGAGTCATATGCTGAATTTGGGAGCATGATAACCCTTGGTCAGCTTGGTCATGGACTCAGTTCACTTTCTGCCTCTTGGGGATTGTTTCTCCTGTCCCTTGGTGAGGCCCAGAGAGATGAGCATTACTCCCTTTGATGTAGAGGCAGTGTCCTCCAGTACTATTTGGGGTTTCTTCATCTTTACCCTTCATGGACTCCTTTGGCAGTCTGATAAAACCAAAGGAACCTTCTCAGAATAATATTTTTACATCTATAAGATAAAATACAGTACCGTTACAAAGGAAAAGAATTATATTAAAATAGACTTTTATGTCAGAAGACTTTTGCTTAAGAATTCCTATGAGTGAAGAATCCTTTGTGATAAAGAACAATGGCACAACGACAACAAAAAAGAGATGCAAAATACTTATATTGAGCTTTATAGGACCTTTCCTTTGAAGAGTTTACAGAGTTTTATTAGAAGCATTTGAACTACAATAGTATCTCCTCAGTACAGACACAAAAGTCCACCCCGTCCGAAGCTACAGTGGAGGGCCTCAGCTCGGGCTTTCTCCCTTCTCTGCTGCCCAGTCCAATGGAACGGACCAAGGCCATCTTAACTCTTGAGTACCTGACCGTTGAGTAGGGTCCCAAGGGCTCAAGGTAGAGTTGTTACTGTAAAACCAGGGAATGAGAAATGCTAGGGATTGAGCATAAGACTGAGTCAAAACTAGAAAGACTGGATGGGATGGAACAGGGCGACAAAGCCAAAGTGGACCCAAGGAGTGAAGTGTGGATCTAGAGTAAGGGTAGGTGGAAAACTGCAGTAGAATCCACAGTTGTGTTAAGGGTCCATTTCTGATTTTGTTAGCTGTGTCATGGCATTGTTGTTAGTGCCAAGTCAATTACGACTTCTAGTCACCCTGTGTACAGCAGAGTGGAAACTGGCCCCCCTCTGTTTGTGCCATCCTCTCACCTTCCAGCCATGTATCAGATACTGTGCTGCGGCTATTCATAGGGTTTTCATGGCCAATTGTTTTCAGAAGTGTGTGGCCAGGTTCTTCTTCCTGGTCTGTCTGAGTCTGGGAGCTCCCCTGAAACCTGTCCACCACGGGTGACCCTGCTGGTATTTGAAATATAGTGACATAGCTTTCAGCATCACAGCAACATGCAGCTGCCACTGTGTGACAACTGACAGAGGTGGTGTGATTCCCCGACCGGAAAATGAACCCAGGCCATGGTGGTGAGAGCACCGAATCTTAACCGCTAGACCACCAGGGCTGGCTCTGTCACAGTATGGCTCTGATATAGTTTAAAGGGTCTAAGTCAAGAGAGAATTAAATAATGTTTTTAGATAGTAGTAATAATATTTGAGGTTATAGTACAGAAAACTGATTTTTTATGCTTTCGACATATTAATAAAAATTTCCATTTTTGCAAAGAAACCCTAGTAATGAAAACCAAACCTAGAAATGTCCCATAATTTTAGTTGGCAGTTAGGGTAGTAGATTTATGTATAGTTTCTTCCTGACGACTTTAAAAAAAATTTTTGAGGAGCCAGCCCAGTGGTTAAGTTCGTGTGTTCCACTTCTGCAGCCCAGGGTTCGCAGGTTTGGATCCTGGGTGCTGACCTAGCACCACTCATCAAGCCACACTGTGGCCGCATCCCACATGAAATAGAGGAAGAGTGGCACAGACGTCAGCTCAGTGATAATCTTCCTCCAGCAAAAAGAGGAGGATTGGCAACAGATGTTAACTCAGGACCAATCTTCCTCACACACACACACAGAAATTGAGACAACAGATAGAAAGTCATTCTCCGTATAGCAACTTCAGAATTGCATTAATTCTGTGCTCTAACCTCCAAACTTCCTTCATTAACCAGGCTACCCTGACCAACAGGGCCACCTAGTGGTCATTATAGGAAACTCTACAATCCAGAGTTTCTTTACTCCAGGGCTTTTCAAACTGCAGCCTGCAGGCTCTCCGTGACCACTTTTTTAAAACACAGATTGCTGCACCCCATTCCCACAGATTCTGATTCAGTAGGTCTAGGGTTAGGCCCGATAATGCTCATTTCTCACAAGTACGCAGGTGACGCAGTAGAGCAGAGCTGCTGGCCTGAGAACCCCACCTTGAGCACCACTGCTTTACCGTAACGCTCTTTCTCTATGATGTCAAGGCTGTAGTCCATGATTTTCAACAATTTCACTGACCACAGATCAGTTAACTTCACACTTCAGGTCAATTTCTTTTTCATATGGACACGCATCTTATGTAACTGCATTTTTGTAACGTCTTATCCAAGTTTCACCCTAAGACGTCACAGAAAAAAATCTTTTTCTGCTTTTCCTTTCCTCCATTTTCTTTCTTTTTTTCAGTTGTAATTAAGATTAAAAAAGCAAAAAGAAGAACTTGACATGGTCTGATAAGCATGACTAGTTAACACATGTCATTAAATAAATAACACCACAAGTTTTGAAATTTGCCAATTGCCATTATATTCTGATGTCTTAACAAGCATCCAATTATTTTTATCTCCACGATGATTTCCACTTGTTTTCACATCTTCCTCTAATTAAAAAATGTGTTTTCATCAAAAAATGTTCAGAGTAGAAAAGTTACTTTATTGTTTTTGTTGTTATCAACTTATTTCGTTGAAGGCACATAACAATATAAATATGTTATGGGTTAAGTAAATTTTAAGGAACCATAAGCATAATTTCTAATCTTATTTCTCTGTGGAATGGGTTTTGACTTCCAAAAAATCAGCTTATCAATGAACCTTTGGAAACTATCCATTTATAAGTTTAGGGTCAACAAAGCTCATCCCAGGCTTTGACAATTCAGTTGTGTGCTCCTATAGAAATCACCAAGAGAATTCTCTTTATAATAAAAAATACAAGTGGCAGACAAGCAGATCTGTGGTGCTTAAGATTTTTAGACACGATCAAATGGGTTGTGAATCCAGGTTACTGCATAAACTTCAGAGGAGTCACGGTGGTATTTTTAAAGACCTTATCTTCTTATTTTACCTCAGGAGCATTTTGAAAATAAAACCAAACAAACAGCTGTTCCTCCCAGTTGATTTCATCTTTTCAAAAAACAAACAAACAAAAAACCCCTCCAGAGACATTGATGCATGTGCTGTTCCCTCAGAGCCAGCATGGCCATCCATCCGTCACTTCCCCCCAGCAATTGTGTCTCCCAGACGCTAAAATGATAAGCTTGAGTTTCCCTTCAGAGAGAGCTCTGAGTGGAGATGAAAGACTCGTGGAGGGTGCCTTGACCCCACCTTTGTCAGTGTCTCCACAGCCAGAGTGACTTTATAGGCCAAGTGAAAAAATACTGGAGGCTAATTTGTAAACAAAGGCTTTCTTTGAAGTTAGGCAGACAAGTGGATTCAAAACAACTGGATGTATAAGTAAAATTGGGCATGCTTTTTTTCTGGAAA
This sequence comes from Equus przewalskii, assembly GCF_037783145.1. Taxonomy (NCBI): domain Eukaryota; kingdom Metazoa; phylum Chordata; class Mammalia; order Perissodactyla; family Equidae; genus Equus; species Equus przewalskii. Next base: position 21,809,569 of record NC_091852.1, read on the forward strand.
CAGTCAGGACTTCTGACACAGCAGAGCCATAAGTGTGGAGCATTTATTTAGTAGGACCTTTGTGACCAGCAGTCTTAGATCTCTGGACCTCAGGGAAATAAGGAAAACTATTTGGCAAACTGAGGCGTCGATGCTTCCTACATCTGTTTCAAGGTTTCTTCTTCTTTTTTTTCTTTGAGGAAGATCAGCCCTGAGCTAACATCTCCCGCCAATCCTCCTCTTTTTGCTGAGGAAGATTGGCCCTGAGCTCACATCTGTGCCCATCTTCATCTGTTTTATATGTGGGATGCTACCACAGCATGTCTTGATGAATAGTGCATTTGTCTGTCCCTGGGATCTGAACTGGCAAACCCCATGCCTCCAAAGCTGAGCGTGTGAACTCAACCACTGTGCCACTGGGCTGGCCCCTCAAGGTTTCTTCTTGAGGAAAGATGAGTCATGATTCTGCTCAGCCTTCAACCCTGAGATCCATCTTCTGCAGCCCAAAGCATGATAAGGTATTGGTTTATGGGAAGTAGATATTCAAGACTATAAAGGTATTGTAGACACCCTTTCCCCCAAAGACTTACAAGACCTTGAAGGAAACAAGTCAGTACCCTCTTACCATCCAAATATTGCACTTCTGGGTCTCAGGATAAAGGGCTCCAAAGATGTTGGGCTGTTTGTCTCTGGTTTGGAGTGGAATTCTTTAGAGATAAGATCGTATGACTGACTGAGACTCAAGAATCTGATGCTAGGCTGCCCCAGGTTGTCCTGGGCATAATGTTCTCTCCATAGGGTCCTGTAGGTCAACTAAAGCCTGGTCTCTGAGAGCCAGATGCTGCACTGAACACCACAGGGAATATCAATAATGTTGTAGCCAATACAATTCAAATGTAAATAATCCAGCATTATGCCTGCTTGAAGTTCAAAGCCAAACTCATCAGTGTCACAGATTGCACAATCTTAGAAAAACTCTCGTAATCGTTTAGACTCGTTACACTTGTGTACTTAATTCCACCAATACCCAGTTTCAATCATCTTCTTCAAATCAGTTGTTTATGATAATCAAACAGTCCAAAATGACCTCCAAAATCCGGAAGAAGCGTGGAAACGTGGGAAGCATGACAAACTCTCCTGCCAGAAGCAAGGGATTTTCCAGGTTAAGCCCCCTTTTGCTTTCTCCCTTCTTTGCCTTCAAGGAAGGATTTCTATCATCTCTTGGTATTTTTAGTCACTGAGCTCTCCCTCTGCCAGCTAGCTCCAATATCCTTGCATTGACGAGGAGCCAGAGAGCCTAAGCAGAATACCAAGGCATCTCTCTGTCCAGCAGGCAGCACATCTGTATTTATCATGCTAGGAATAATATCAGCATATGCAAAAACCAGCTGCTGCCTTCAGGTCTCCAGTACCCAAGAACAAAAATAAGTCCAACCAACCGAATATATTTTCCAGTGCATGTCCCAGAAGTTTGAAAAGAGCTCCTTAAATTGCTTTTGTTTCCATTTTTATGGCCCCAGGGGGACAAATATCTATCAAATTTAGTATACGCATTTTACTTTGTGGCACTTTAAGATTCAACCATATCATCTGTAATGAAAACAGAGCAACCTTTAAAATAGAATTAAAAAAAAAAAAACCAACTCTCTACCAGAGACATGGCCTGAACCAGTGCCAAAGATTTCAAGCTGGTGAACCAGCAAAGGAGTCAGATAAATCAGAATGAGTGTAACAGATCTGATCTATTTCAGCTCAGATTAACCTCTTTACTATGTCTTCAATGGCCAAAACTCCTGGGTTGCAGAAATAAAAATGTTTAATAGAGCAGAACCTCGGGGGGAGAAAAAATTTTAAAAAAGAGAAATTGCATACAGAAAAGTGAGACGTGTGAGCATACTATACATGACCGGGCTCTGGTGAGGGTCGAGAGCAGCGGGGGCAAGAACTCTGTACCGTGCCAATCCGAAAGGCAGATTTATTTCACGTGTATAAAATAATTCCAGATCCCAGTGACAATTTACATTAGTTGGCAACAGCTGCTTGTAGGTCAGGTAACAATAGCATTGCATAACCTCGTAATGAACAACTGCAGATTTCTCATTGGTGTTAATTGCATTTCATGCTCTTTGAAAGCCGCCAACAGGCTGTGTGAAAACTACAGAACCAGGTTCTACTTTTCTGATTTTTTCCCCCTAGGAGAAAGCGCTTTCCAAATCTTAAGAAGGAAGGTGCAGGGTGGGGGATGGGAAGATGATCATGAGTCATGGACCAAGTGGGTCTTTCTGGGCCAAGGTCTCTGGATCTTTTCTAAGAAGGGAGGACACTCATTGAAGCTAAAAGGAGTTACAGGAGATGTGTAGAGGAGCCCATTGCTGGGGACTGACCAGGGCTGGGACAGATTTTAAACAGAGTGAGCAAGAGAACTACAATGTAGGGGTCCCCTCCTCTGGGTCAGTTGTGATATTTGGTTTAATCCTGCAACTTAAGTATTACAGTGATTGGGACGCCTCCATTTAGGTCTCTAGGTTTCAGGTGAGTAAGTGTCCTAGACAAGTGTTTCTCACACTTTCCAGCCCCTAGTTTTATTGAGATATTATAGACATATAACATTGTATAAGTTTAAGGCGTGCAACACAATGATTTGATACATGTATGTGTTGTGAAAGGATTACTACAGTAAATTTAGTGAATATCCATCACCTCACATAGCTACAGTTTTTTTGTGTGGGATGAGAACTTTTAAGTTCTCACACTTTCAAAGTGCACAGGAGTTTACCTAGGATCTTGCCAAAATGCCTATGCTGATTTACAGCTCTAGGGTGGGACTCCAGAGTCTGCTTTCTAATGAGCGCCCAGGTGATGCGGATGCCATAATTCCTCAGACCACTCTCCCAGTGCTGGGTTACAAACTCCAGGCATTTCAACAGTGTGGGGACTTTACAACTCTGAACTCTATTGAAATTTTGAACTCTCAGGAACAAAAGATGAGTTACAGCAGATGGCACCCAGTGATGCTGAATACATCCACGTAAAGGCAAGTTGGCCTAGTTTCTGATTCCTTTATTTCATAATTCACTAGAGTTTCTCCAAAGAATTTGTTGGGCTGCAGCTATCAATATTCTTTCTATTTTCACTGTAGAGGTTTTCAAATTTACTCTTGGGCACCCTGGAGCGAGCTATGACAAAGCTTTGGACAGGTGTTAAAGTCTGTGACCCTTCTTCAGCTCTGATATTAAAAAATATTACTTAGAGAAAGGAAAATATAAGTTTCAGACACCCACATACTGTCCCATTTGAAGACACCATTATCACTTAAATATTTATTGAGAAGACAAAAGGTATATAGCACCAGGCTAAGAACTTTAATCTTTCATTTCAGTGTGAGGTCTGGCGTAGAATATTCTCACGGCACAATTCCTTGGGTTCTGTGATAAGATTAAGGAGCTTTAAATGGATTGTTGTAAATGAATACATAATATTAATATGTATATTTAATTTTTAATTTTATTAGTATATCCGTATGAATTTGTATTATGAAAGATATGTACTATTAGAAAATGCTCTTATAACAAACTCTTATGGTATTTTTCCTCAAATTGTGACAATTACGTTGCATTACACGTGCCTCTAGGACATCAAAATGCTGCTCTCCACAAGGTCAGTGAAAATTCATGACTCAGTAAGGAAGTTAGAGGTAAATATATGGGTTTGAGCGTTTTTCACAGATAGTGGTAGTTGGAGTCATAGGATGGAAGAGATAATCCAGTGGGATCTTGGAGAATGTCTCCTCCAGTCTAAAATCCCCTTCTCTAATCCAGCTAAGATGCCCTTTCTTTTAAAAAGCTCCTACCCCCAGCAAAACATTGAGCGCGACTCAAAGTTGAAAGTGATTTTAGAGTCATCTCATATAAGTAGGGTGACCATATGATTTATCTTCCAAACTGGGACATTTTTTAAAGTGAAATGGGGCAGAACTAATAATTGTGCTAGAACAGCAGATGTAAACTAGAACTGTCTTGGGAGAACCGGGATGTGTGCACACCCTAAATATAACACTGCCTTCTAATGAGGATAAAAATCTACCCAACTGCATCCCAAGCAGTTGGTAATCCAACCTCTCTGTAGAATACCTCCAAGGAAAGGGTAGTCGTTCCTACACAAAGGAGCTTATTCTACTGTTAGATTGGTTTCGTTATTAGAATATTCTTTCCACCGTTGGCACGGTATTTCCATAACATTTCCTTAACTTTGTGCTACCTATTGGGGCAAGCCAGAACAAGTGGGCTCCCTCTTCTTTGTGTGACTGCTCAAAGCATTGAGTAGGTTTCTCTGCTAGGCTGAGTTCCTCAAAGCTGCTGTCATTTCCCTCCCCATTTTTGTTTCCCCAGTTCTTGCTAATGAGTGAATGACTCATGGACTGATGGACTAGTCCCTCTACCACAATCTGACTCTCAGGAGATGTCCTAGTTAAAGGAATATTGCAGGATATTCGGTCCAACCCTTCATCCAGTTTTCAAATTTTCTCTAAGACATTCCTTCCAGGTTGTTGTCCACTCTTTATTTAAACATTTCTAGTGAATGGAAACTTACTGCTTTCAGACGTAGACTATTTCATCTTTGTCCAACTCACAATTGAGTGAAGAATGTTCTGCCAGAGCTCTTCGAAGTCTGTTTCATGATACTTTCCATGGGGAGCTTTACCAGAGGCCAAAATTAATTCTAAGAATTTTAGAGTCAGTAATAATACTGATAAATCCAATTGTTTCTGGGAAACATATGTCGTTGAGAATGAATCATCACTGCCTTTAATTCTTTCAATAAATATTTTTTTTACCATGCACTGTCTTTTAGAGATTAATTAGAGATGGCACAGGTTCCCAAGGAACTGGCAATTTGGGGGAGAGACAGGGTAAATTTATATTGTAGCACTTATCACCTAAGATTTTATTCTTATTCACTTGTAAAAGTCATGTGGTGATAGAGAAGGGGAGACCAGTCGACATTGATTGGCACGTCAGGGAAGACTTCAAAGGAAGTGGCTGGTGAGTGGATGAACAATATTTCTCTAGACAAAGAAGATGGAGAAAGCTGTCAAACAGAGTGTACAATATGTACAACCAGATGACTCAGGGGTCTTGCATTAGATGACTCAACATTCTCAGAATTCATTCCACTCATTGATTCGCAGATTAAGTGACTTGGCAATTTTCATATTCATGTCTGAGATTCTCAGATTCATAAACACCATATTTTTTAGAGTGGATGAAGCTGTCTTGGCAACTCTTAAGTTCTTCAGTGAGAGGATTATTGGAAGTCTTGGTTCTTGTGTTTACAGTATAACGGATGTAGATTAGGCGATTTTAAGCCTCCTGCCTAGCGCCAAAATTCTGTTAGTGTCATGGGTGTGGCTGTAACAAGATTCCTGTGGTGAGAACTTGGGGCCTCTTCCATGCCCAGGCCTCACTGTTCATTAACCTTCATGACTGAGGAAAGTCCTTCTTCGCCCTGAGGATTTCCTTCTTTGTAAAATTAGGAGCTGTTGTATATAATTCTTAAGGTTCTTCCTGGAATCTTAAGAACTCTTATTATTTTATAATAATGTCTTCTTTCTCTACTTGAGTATGTCCTACATCCTTGATGAGGAAACCAATTTCCTTTCCTGTCCTGTGTGTTGTGCAGCAGCCATGTCTAGACTTGGGAACTGGCTTTGCCTGAGCTGGGGTGTGACCAGTGGTCAATTCCATTGACTGCAAGGAGCTGAGGATAAAGAAAACAGACTGGGGCTGGGGATGGTAGAGACTGCTATATGTCAGTGTGACAATCCAAATAGGAAATATAGAGTATGTCAGAGCCACATAGCAAAACAACATTTTACCATATTTTTAGCATCTTTAGCCCTGTAAGAATAAGTCCAAGCTTCTCAGAATTAACTCATACCTTCCTTTTCCCACCATGTAACAGGCATCATAATTATTATTTTTAATTGTGAAATATTTTAAACATATTCAGAAGCATAGAGAACAATACACAGACATGCGTGAAACTACCACCGAAATTTAATGAATATCAACATATCTATATATTTGTTTTGAATCTTTTTCTGAAGAAATGCAATATTAAAAATATATCTATAGCCCCAGTTCCCTCCCCACCCCAACCCCTCCCTCCCCAGGGGTGAACACTGTCTTGAAGTTGACATATATCATTCCAGTACATATTTGTTGCTTCTGCAACACATGTATATATTCTTAAAAATACATATGTATAGTGTTATATAGTGCACTTTAAAATTGTACATAACTGATATTATTCTCTATGAATCTGTTTGTGACATTATCTTTTTTCATCTGATACTATTTTTTTGTATTTGTCTATGTTGATACTTGTAACTCTAATTCACTCAGCGTCACTTTAGTGTAGCATTCTACTGTATAAATAAGCCTCCTTTTCTATTTATTCACTCTGCTACTGAGGGATATTTTTATAAAAATATTCTGGGAAGAATCCAGGGTTGATTTAAGGACTCTCTCTGTGCTTCCGTCATATGCTGTATGGCCCTTTTTGTAGCATTTATCATACTGTCTTTCCATCATTGATTATCTTTTTCTTCCTGACTAGACTAAAAATCCTTGAAAGCAGAGACAGTTGCCATTCATTCATGGAGTCATTCATTCAGCAAGCATTTAGAATTAGCAGTTGTAGCCCAGGGAGTTTGCTATATATATTTTGAAAGGCAAAAACCAAATAGTTCCAGAATAGAGAGCTATCACCTACAGCAGAGGTCATGAACTGGACTGGAGAGGCATGGGCCAGAGTCAGCACAGAAAGGAGTCATATTTTGTTTTATTTATAATTAAGCTAACACTTAAAAATTGAGAAACTGCCTACAAATCCAAGGTTCTGGCTTCCCTTGAAAAACTGAAGAATTGCAACACAGCCTGTCCTCTTCTTTGTTGACGACTGGCTGGAGCTGTGTGATGACTGTCCCTTTTTAGCTGGGACATGCTTTCTCTACCTGGCCTGCTTCTCTCATTGGTGGTATCCATTTGGGCCTTGTAAATCTTCAAGTTTGTCATACTTCACATAGAGGAATATGGGGGGGGGGACGGCTAACGTCATATATACAAATATGACAGGGTGAGCATATCTGACAGAGAGCAGAGCAGAAGGTGAGGAGATGCAGCCGTCTGACCAGTAAGGCAGGGTGTTCAAGTACCGACCAACTCTACGTACCACACAGACAAGTGGTGTTCTGTTTAATCTCCCTAACAGTTGTGTTTCTGTCAGTTGCTCTCAGTGTTTCGCTCAGTTTTTGCTTTTATAAAGTATTTCAGTCTTTATGCAATGTTAGTGCCTACCATAATTTCATTGTATACTTTGACAATTCAAAATGACCTCATTTATCCTTTGCAATAATATTTTTTCTCAAATTCTACCTTCTACAATATTAAAAATTTTCATTTTTCTTTGTTTTTACTTGGCATTTACCTGATGAATCTTTGTCCATATTTTTTCCCCATAACTTTTTAGTGTCTTTTGTTTTCATATATCTCCTATACATGGTGTACTTTTGGATTGGGAATATTTATCTTCTCATAAAGAAATGTAACAATTTTACATTTATTATCTTTTTTTTTTTTTGAGGAAGATTAGATCTGAGCTAACATCCACCACCAATCCTTCTCTTTTTGCTGAGGAAGATTAGCCCTGAGCTAACTACTGCCAATCCTCCTCTTTTTGCTGAGGAAGACTGGCCCTGAGCTAACATCCATGCCCATCTTCCTCTACTTTATACATGGGACACCTGCCACAGCATGGCCTGATAAGTGATGTGTGGATCTGCACCTGGGATCCGAACCAGTGAGCCCTGGGCTGCTGGAGAGGGACGCGCAAACTTAACTACTGTGCCACCGGGCTCGCCCCATCTTTGTGTTTAATAAGCAGAGCAAACGATGCTTAATTAAAAAATAATTTAAAATTATTAAATTTTAATAATTTAAGCAAATGATGTTTACTTTAACATATTGCATACCCTGTCTTGTTTTACATGTTTTGATTTTGGCACTCTCTCATTTTTTTTAATGTGTTTTTGTTGGGTTGTTTTGCTCTTTCTGTGTGATTATATTCTATCATGTTCAGTTTAATTTTTACAGTGGTGATCAGGATACAAAATATTCTGATTCTCAATGTATTAGAGATTGAGTTCACTTTTTTTTTTTACAGATGGGCACCTGAGCTAACATCTGTTGCCAATCTCTTTTTTTTCTTCTTTTTCTTCTCCCCAAAGCCCCTCAGTACATAGTTGTATATCCTAGTTGTGGGTCCCTCTGGTTGTGCGATGTGGGACGCCACCTCAGAGTGACCTGATGAGCGGTGGCGTGTTGGCACCCAGGATCCCAACACATGAAGTGCTGGTCCGCCGAAGCAGAGCGCGCAAACTTAAACCACTCGGCCATGGGGCTGGCACCTGATTTCACCTTTTTAAAATGCATAATTAAATGGGCGTCTCCTTTTCTTATTGAGATCTACTTGACGTTAGCATTGTATTAGTTTCAAGTGTACAACATAATGATTCAATATTTGTATATGGTGTGAAAAATGTGCATTTATTTATCAAATAAAAGACAACGCAACAGTATTTGGTCTGTCCTTGCCCAAGGAGCAATTTAGCATGACTTCCCCGTCCTGCTCTTCCAACACCTCAACTTTCTGTCTCTGTTAATTTAATCAGAGGTCAAAGACACCTTTTCATTATTATTGTATCATTGTTATATTAATTATATAATTACACAGTAGTATGTTAAGTATATTAAGACACTACTAGTCTTTTAAAAGAAAGTTTGTCACTTGACCCTATATGTTTGATTGATTTTCCTGAACATTCTGAATCTTTTAACTACAAGTTCCCCATTCCTCTAGTCGCCATGGTTGTATAAACGGGAGAGCCAGTGAGAGGAGGGGAGGTTGCATAGCTGGGAAGGTTATCCCTATGTACTGTGTAGGTGGGTACCTAATTTTCTGGTCTTTATTCCCCTTGTAACTTAGAGTAAGTCAAATAGTTATCTATGGCTGGAGTGAGGCACTGCTTAATAACTAATCTTAATGTTGTTTTAAAAAATGAATAGCAGAAAGAGGAACCAGCAAACATTGATGGCAAGTGAAGAAGGTGTGAGAAAATCCTAGATAATAATTTTAAGGTTTAGAGACCTAGCAATTTCCAAATTTGCTCACCTGAGAATTTTCAGAGACTATTAACTGGGGGTATTTCCTCTTTGACGTCTTACACAAGACAGGATGGCTGGTGGCTGATGCTCTGATGTTATCAAAACTTAGTTAACTGCCGACTTTGACTTTGCCCTTTGCCAGTCGTTCTATTTTAGATGTGCCTCATTATCTATCTGTGCCCTTGATTCTTATATCTATAAATGGGAATAATAATACCCTCTTCCCAGAATTAAATGAGGTAGGAAACATAAAGCACTAGGGCTGTGTCTGTTATTATCTTATGTTCTCAATTAAAAAATATTACTTAGAGATTTTTAGATTTGCTGCCTGGGCAACTCCCCAGTTTATCAAATTAGCAGTTTCCAAATTTGCCCTATATCATGCACCATAGGTTGGAAAAATATCTGAATCCAAATCTACCTGGTAGGCATTGAAAAGGGAGAACACTGACAAACTGGTGTATTTTTAGGTATATTAACCAAGATGTTTTCAAAGTCATGCACTCAGCCCTTCTCTAATTTGCTGACTTGGAAATTCCCAGATCTGCTGCCTTATTCACCTGTGCCTCTCTGACCTATGATAAACTCTTTTGCAATATGTAGTTCATTGTTTTTCTCTCTCTCTCCCACTCACAGACTCATTGTTTGGTAGTGTTTCCTTTTCCTTCACCCTCATGCTTCCCCTCATACTGGTCCATGTTTCACTTCTGAGCGTTGCCTGTATTCTCATGGATCACCATTTATCAAGGTCTCCTCTGGAGCTCATTGTTAGCAGTCTCCCCTCTCTATCATGTCTCACAGAGGTGCATCCTGAGCCTTCTTATCCATTATCCCTAGACACTCTTATCTATTCTCATGGCTTCAACGACCACCTATGTTCACTCCCAGTTTTGTATCTCTAGTCAAGGTCTTGATCTTGTTTCAGTTATTTATTGGACATCTCCACCTGTGGATCCTGCAGAAACTTCAACCTCATCATGTCTCAGAGTGAGTATCTGTCTGTTTCCTCTATCTTCTGCCCCTCAATCTACTCGCCCTGGCTCAGGGAATGTAACATGTTCCACTGAGGAACACTAATGAGGAGCTCTGAAGGTCATCCTAGATTCCTCCTGCTTCGCCTCAAGGTTGCAGAGTCTTTGGAAGTCTAACTTGAAGAAGCACCAAGTCCATCACACTCTCTTCACCCCCACCACTGCTGACTTTCTTCTGGCCCTTCCCATTTGTGTCTGTATTAACACCAAAGTATCTATGTTTTCCAGTTCACTCCTTTATGATACACGTTCTCCTCACTGCTAGGACAATGATTGTTTTAAAATTTTATGTTTCTTATGTTATTTCCCCCACCCTCAAAATTCTATCATGTTTTCTCATAACCTTTAGGATAAACCCCCAAATCCTAATCTTGGTAAATAAAGCTCTTTATCACCTGACCACTGCCTTCCTCTCCTGCCTCACCTCTCGACATCCTCTCATGGCCTTCTGGGTTCCAGCCACGTCAAAATATATGCACTTCCCTAAAGACTCCACACTTTTCCTTGATACTTTTCCTTTAAACATGTCTTTCTCTTTGTCTGCAACACCCTTCCCTCTCTTTATTGTCAGACCTCTTTATCATTTATAATTCCCTCTTATTATTTAAGACAAGTTCAACTGTCGTGTCCTCCAAGAAGACCCCCATGAACCTTTGTGGGAGAAGTTAGTTCTGACTTCTATGAACAGAAGCAACTTTGTTACTTATGGGCCAAGAATGTTAATAGCCAATGTGTTGCTTCCATCCCTCTCTTTCTCTGCCATGGAACCTTGGAGACCACATGTTATAGATGGTATACCTACAAGAGGGCTGCCCAACATGCATTAGGCTTCATGTGAGAGAAAAATAAACTATGTTGTGTTAAGCCCATTAGGATTCAAGGTTGAGTTGTTACCATAGCAAAACCAAGCTTCCCCAAGTAGCACCACCCTCCCTTAAACTGATTAAAGGACACTTCCTTTCTGACTCCTCCACATGTCTCCACTGGAATTGTTGACTCAGCTCTCTATCTTTCCTTCTAGACTATGAGTTCCTTAAGAGACGAGATTACTTTTTATGTCTGTGGGCTCCACTCCAACACAGTGCTAGCATGTAATGGGAGCTCAACAAATACTTATGGAATTGAATTACATCTTATCTTCCCTAAGCATAGACAGAGCATCCATTATAATACCCATCTTTCATAGGGATTCAAAAATGCAAGGTGACTCTGCCTAAGGTCACTCCATCCACTAGATGTCAAATATGCCTCCACTCAACTCTTGTGGTTTGTGAGGCTACCCAAGTTGAAGCTTGGGTTAGTGGAAGCTCTTCTTTTTCTCTCACTTTTATCAGTCAAGGTCCTACAGAAAATGGGTGGCATCTTCGTGAGGAAATTGTAAATAATTTTTAAATGAAAGAATAATTTATAGAGATATGAGGAGAGTTAAGGGAACCAACAAGGAGTGTTGGGGCAACTGGGCACTAGCACCAGGGCACGGGTGGAAATGGCATTCCTAGAGCCCATTTGAGAGATGCAGCTAAGGAATAATGTCCCTAACAGAAGCTATAATCATAGGACGATGTGGTGACCAGCATAATTGCAACAAGTCTGGAAGGAGTATGAGTTATAAATACCCTAACCTCTCTCTTCTTACTCCATGGAATCTTCTGCTAGTGCTTCCACATTGGCCAAACCCAAGTGAAGCCCAAGGGCAATGGAGTCCAGATAATGCAGTCTCTGGAGGTCAGCCTCTTGGGGAAGATGAGGGAAAGGTAAAATTATCCAATTGCCTCATGTGTTATATTGACCATACATCTCAATGAGAACAGTGAAGAACAGCAACACGGGGCAGGCATAATTTCTGCCCTGTGGGGGCTTATAGCCTGTGACCAACTCCCTGATACAGATCTAACGAGGGAACTTTGACATTTGTTTCAGATTTGCTTAGTTACACAGTGTCATTCTATTGGAAAACAGTGAGGTACAGTGCAAGGCCCGTGGGCATTAGGGTTAGATTAATTTGAGAATAAATCATAGGGTACCACTTTATGGTGTGGACTAGTTTCTTAACTTTGTGAGCCTCAATTCCCTCATCTGTAATACCTACATGTGGGGCTGTTGTGAGGCTTAAAATGAGAAAATTTGTAAAGTACAAGGTTCAGCATAGGCACTTACTATCAATTCCTTTTGCTTTACATTATGGCTTCATGCTGAGAGACTGGAGGTGAGATATCAGAGACTGTATTCCATCCTACACAAACTATAGTGGAAATTTAGCTATGTTGCCTTTGTAGGTAGAAATGAATGGATACCAAACAGAAAGAATGAAATCTTTTGGGTATGATAATTCCAAGCAGAAATCTGAATTGCTTAAACTACAACAACAGGATCATATCTAAATCTCCTCTGCTTTGATATATAAACACAAGCTGAATCGTTGGACCTGGCATTGTGGCAGGTGGGAGCATCTATGTTCTTACCCAAACTTCCGCTGCTCTTTGTTTCATTATAGCTCTTCAGTGCCCTTCTTGAGGCTGCCCAAGACTCATTTCTCCTCCTTTACAGCCCAACACTCACCATCACCACACAACACAGTGAATAAAGCTGATGTGGAGGGGAGGTACAAAATCTTCCAAATAAAGTGAGGAATGTGAAACAACTCTATCTCCATTTTCCGCTGTCAATTCTTGCTGAGTGTCAGAACACAGTCCCATAGTAGACAATGCCATCTTGTGGTTCTTGTGAAAATCATTCCTTGGAAAATTCAAGAGGTCATTGTTTAAATCTCACTGCTAGTGTTCATTCCTATCATAGTTTTACAGATTAACTCATCATGCCCTAAAACTTCACCTAATAAAAATAGGACCCAGATTATTCATAAAGCAGTAGGTCCTACTAATACGGGAAAATCCAATTACCCTATCTTTTAAGAATCTTAGTACAATTATGTATTTCACAGAAAGATAGAGGCAGGCTGGCTCCTTGGTTTGTTCTCCTTGGGAAGCAGTCATACATTACTTTTTGGAATAACGTAGCCTGGAATATTGATTCCCATGCCACACTGTCATCCTGTGTGTCAGCACTTTGAGTATTGAATCCTGTGCAGAAAGCCTTCATCCACACTTGTCTGAAAATGTTTCCTCTGAGTTACAGTCCGCACATAAAGATTTCAGCAGCAGCAGCTGTTCAGGCCACTTTTTGGTGTTATGTGAGTGTTGCTGGTTCGATTATGTTTCCTTGGAACATAAAAATAGGAGGTTTTGGTTTGTTACCTTTATAACCTCAGGGAAATCAAAACTAGAACTCATTTTGGATGCCAAAGCGATTAATCCATAGTGCCCTCTGAGTTGCAATAATGACTCGGTGCACTGGAATAGTTTCCGCAGCAATATTCTGTCTCTCTTCCATTCGGAAGAGACCAGAAAGAGCATTTAAAAAAATCATGCAGTAACACACAGAGTACTCTTATGTATAATAAGCATACCAATTAATGTCTCTTCTTTTCTTTATAACCCAATTCCAGTGGAATCTACTTAAAGCAAACTTAAATTGAAAATGTGATTTAAAAATATTAATATTTAAACTTTGATTTGTCATATAATGATATTAAAACACTTTGATAACATTTATGGGAATAAACTGACTGTGTTTTAGAGGGCAATCTGCCCTTTGAAGACCTCAAATATATCTCATAAAATTTATTCATTCAGTCAATAAATACTTTGTGAGGGCCTACACTCTCCATGAGAGGTTGGGTACCCCGAAAGGAGTTAGGTTTGGTTCCTGCTTTCAAGGAGCTTGCAGTGTTGTGGGAGGAATAAACAAGTAAACAGGCAGTTACAAAGGCATGTGGTTAGCTCCGTAATGGGCGAGTCAGGGGTTATATGGGGGAACACTGGAGCAACACAGAAATCCAATTTTAAGAGTCATAGACTTCTGGAAACAAAGTGACAAAATAAAAAATGAGAAAGAGTTCAGCTTAAAGGGGTGAGAAATAATGTTCTATCCAGAGAGAACAGCACATGCTTTCCTGGAGACTTGTAGCAATGGCAACACTGGAAGTCACCGTCTTGAACTCGTGTAATAACCTCAACAGCATTTCTACTGGTCTCTCTTCTTTTGATATTTCCACCTTCAAACCCATTCTAGACATAGCAGCCTGTGACTATTTAAAAAAATGTAAACTACAAAACAGCAACTAAGAAAACTATGAAAAGATACACTTAAATATACTATTAAAAATTTAAGTTCAAATTCCAAAAATTGTTCCAGTTTTTAACGCACAGAAAGGCAAGAAAACAGAAACACAGGAAAAAGAAACAGAGGAAACAAACAAAAAACAACAAAATTGGAGACAAACTCGAACAGATGAATAATTATTTTAAAAATAAATGATCTGAATACACTAACTAAAAGGCAGAGATTGGCAAAGTGGATAAACTCTTGTTAGATTCAACACTAAAAGCACAATGTATAGAAAAAAATTGATAAATTTGCACTCATAAAAATTAAAAACTTTTGTTCTACTAAGAACCCAGTGAAGGAGATAAAAAGACAACATATAGAGTGAGAGAAAATATTTACAAACCATAGATTTGACAAATATTTTGTATCGAGGATACATAAAGAACTTTTCAAAACTCAATAATTAAAAAAAAACACCAAACAATGCAATTTGAAAATGACCAAAATGCGTGAACAGACGTTTTACTGAAGAGGATTTACAGATGGCCAATGAACACATGAAAACATGTTCAACACCATTCGCTATTAGGGGAATGCAAAGCAAAGCCAGAATGAGATATCACCACAACCTACAGAAATGACTAAAATTTTTAAAAAATAGTAACACCAAATACCTGCGAGAATTTGGTGAAACTGGGTCACTCTTACGTGCTGATGGGAATGGAAAATCATACAGCCACTCTATCAAAGAGTTTGCCAGTTTCTTTTAAAACTAAACCTGAAATTACTATATGACTCAGCAATTGCACTCTCGGGCATTTATCCCAGAGAAATGAAAACTTAGATTCACACGAACACCTGCTCATGAATATTGACAGCAGCTTTATTTAAAATAGCCAAAGACTGGAAACAAATCAGATGTCCTTCAATGGATAAATGGTTCAACAAACTGTGGTACATCCATATTATATAATACTACTCAGCAATAAAAAGGAATGAACTCTTGATACGCACAATAACCTGGATGAATCTCCAGAGAATTATACTGAGTGAAACAAGCCAATCCTCAAAGATTATATAGTCTGATTCCATTTATAAAGCATTCTTTACATGTGAAAATTATAAAAGTGGAGAACAGATTAGTGATTGCCATGGAAGAGGAGTGGGGAACAAGAGGGAGGTGGGTGTGATTATAAAAGGGCAACCACAAATGATCCTGTGGTGATTGAACTGCCCTGTATCTTGACAGTGTTGGTAGATACATGAACCTACATGACAAAATTGCACAGAACTCAAACCACAGACTGGGAGAAAATATTTGAAAAAGATATACTGATAAAAGACTGTTATCCAAAATATATAATATCTCTTAAAATGCAACAATAAGAGAATGAACAGCCTGATTTTAAAAATGGAGAAAAATAGTCCTATATCTATTAAAGAAATTGAATCAATAATTAATAACCTTCCAAAATGGAAATATCCAAGCCCAGAGAGGTTTACTGGTGAATTCTACCAAACAGTTAAGGAAGAAATTATACCATTTCCTATAATCTTTTTCATAGGATAGAAGCAGAAGGAATATTTCTTAACTCATTCTATGAGGCCAGCATTACCCTAACACCAAAACCAGACAAAGACATTACAAGAAAACTATAGACCAACATCTCACATGAACATAGATACAAAAATTGCATATTGAATTCAACAATGTATAAAAATAATTCCATACCATAACCAAGTGGGATTTATCCCAGGTATGCAAGGCTGCTTCAACATTTGAAAATCAATTAATGTGATCTATCACATCAACAAGCTAAAAAAGAAAAATATCATAGTCGTATCAATAGATGCAGAAAAAGTATTTGACAAATCCAACACTCATTCATGATAAGAACTTTTAGTAAACTATAGAGGGAGAACTTCTTCAATTTGATAAAGAGCATCTACAAAAAACCCTACAGCTAACATCATACTTAATGGTGAGAAACTTGAAGCTTTCCCATTAAGATCAGGTAAAAGGCAAAGATGTTCTCTTTCACACTCCTTTTCAACATTGTATTGGAAATCCTTGCTACTGCAATAAGAAAGAAAGGGGAATGAAATGTATCCAGAAGGAGAATGGAGAAATAAAACTGTCTTTGTTCACAGATGACAGGCTCATCTGTGTAGAAAGGCTGAAAGAATTGACAAAAATACCTCCTGAAACTAATAAGCAATTATAGTAAGTCTGTAGGGTACAAAGTTAATATACAAAAGTCAATTGCTTTTCTATACACTAGCAATGAACAAGTGGAATTTGAAATTAATAACATAATACCATTTACATTAGCACCCCTAAAAATGAAATACTTAGGTATAAATCTAACAAAACATGTACAAGATCTATATGAGGAAAACTACAAAACTTTAATGAAAGAAATCAAAGAAGAAATAAATAAATGGATAAATAATCCCTATTCATGAATATGAAGATTAAATATTATCAAGATGTCAGTTCTTCTCAACTTGATCTATATATATTCAAAGTAGTCCCAATAAAAATCTGAGCAAGTCGATATCAACAAACTGGCTCTAAAGTTTATATGGAAAGGCAAAAGACCCAGAATAGCCAACTCAATATCAAAGGAGAATAAACTTGGAGGACTGACACTACTTGACTTCAAGATTTGCTATAAAGCTACAGTAATCAAGACAATGCAGTACTCGTGAAAAAATAGACAGGTCAGTAGAATAGAATAGAGAATCCAAAAATATACCCACATAAATACAGTCAACCAATCTTTAACAAAGGAGCAAAGACAATACCATAGAGCAAGATAGTCTTTTCAACAAATGGTGCTGGAACAACAGGATGGCCACATGCAAAAAAAATGATTTTAGATATAGACCTTACACCCTTCACAAAAATTAGCTCCAAATGGATCACAGACCTAAATGTAAAATGCAAAACCATAAAACTACTAGAAGATAAGGTAGGAGAAAACCTAAATGACCTGAGGTAGGGTGCTGACTTTTTAGGTATAACACCAAAGGCACAATTCATGAAATGATTGTTGAGCTGGGCTTCATTAAAACTAAAAACTTCTGTTTTGCAAAAGACAACATCAAGAGAAGAAGACAAGCTGCAGACTAGGAGAAAATATTTGCAAGAGACATATCTGATAAAGGCCTGTTATCTAAAATGTACAAAGAACTCTTAATACTCAACAATAAGAAAATTTTAAAAACCTGATTAAAAAAATGGGCCAAAAACTTTAACGGACACCTCACCTAAGAAGGTATACAAGTGGCAAATAAGCATATGAAAAGATTCTCCACATCATATGTCATCAGGAAAATGCAAATCAAAACAACAGTGAGGTACCACTATACATCTATTCGAATAGTTGAAATCCAGAACACCTACAATGTCAAATGCTGATGAGGATGTGGAGCAACAGACACTCTAATTCATTGCTGGAGGTAATGCAAAATGGTACAGTCACTTTGGAAGACGGCTTGGCAGCATCTTACAAAACTAAACTTACTCTTATGATCCAGCAATCATGTTACTTGGTATTTACTCAAAGGAATTGAAAACTATGTCCACACAAAAACCTGCACACAGATGTTTACAGCAGCTTTATTCACAATTTCCAAAACTTGGAAGAAAACAAGATGTCCTTCAGAAGATGAATGGATAAATAAACTGTGGGATATCCAGACAATGGAATATTATTCAGTGCTAAAAAGATATGAGCTATCAAGCCATGAAAAGACACAGGAAACTTAAATGCATATTACCAAGTGAAAGAAGCCAATCTGAAAATGCTACATACTGAATGATTCCAACTATACGACATTTTGGAAAAGGCAGAACTGGAGACAGTAAAAAGATTAGTGGCTGCCGAGAGTTGAGGTGGGAGAGGGATGAATTGGCAGAGCAAAGTGGATGTTTAGGGCAGTGAAACTATTCTGTATGACACTATAATGGAGGATATATGCCATTATACATTTGTCAAAACACGTAAAATATACAACACCAAGAATGAACCCTAACACAAACTATTGACTTTAGGTGACAACGATATGTAAATGTAGGTTCATAGGTTGTAGCAAATATACCACTCTTGTGCACGATGTTTGTAGTAAGGGAGGTTGTGCATGTTTGCAGGCAGGGGTCATATGGGAATTTTGTGTTCACTTTTTCTGTTTACCTAAAACTACTCTAGAAAATAAAGTCTATTAAAAAGTGGCATAGAGCTAAATACACACACACACATATAAGCTTGGGAAAACGGAATGAAATGGTGGATTGTGTCAATGTCAATATCCTGGTGGTAATATTGTGTTGTAGTTTTGCAATTATTACCATTGGGGTAAACTGAGTAAGAAGTACATGGGATCTGTCTATTTTATTTCTTACAAATGCCTGAGAATCTACAATTTTCTCAAAATAAAGTTTAATTAAAAAATGCAAACTAGATCAACTCTCCATCTTGCTTAAAAGCATTCAACCTTCCATTCCTCTTATAATTAAATCAGAGCTTCTATCTATAGTGCACATGGTCTTGTAAGATTTGTTATTTGTCAGCCTTTCTAACTGTATCCCTCTCTCTAAATAAGCTTCAAGCACGACAGTTTACTTTCTATTCCTTAGACATGTCAGGTCGCTTCCCTCTCTGAGCCTTCACACCTGTTCCTTCTGCCTGGACCCTTCTCCAGGTCACTTATATGGTGGCCTCAGGTTTGTCCATGAGTTCAAATGTCACTATTTCAGAAGGTATGTCCCTGATCATTCTATTTAAAATGGCCCTCCCAGGCACTCTCTCTCACCTTTATTATCTGATTTGTGCTAATCATAATTTGAATCGCCCTCAAACTGTATTTGCCTTTTCCCCCTTACATGCCTACTTCTGCAGAATGCAGATTCCATGAGTGCTAGAACATGTGTCTGTCTGGTTTCCTACTGTGCCCCAGGGCCCAGCTCAGTGCCTGCTTCCTGGTAGGTGCTCAGTAAAGATCTAAGTGAATGATTTTTTTTTTTTTTAATGCATGAATGTCTCTAAGAAGATATCAATTATAAAAGGGAGAAATTAACAGAAGGAAGAACTATAGCTTAGGATCTTCACAATGCAGCTGTTTAAATTGCAATTTCACTGAGAATAGTTTTAAAGGAAGGAAAACATATCGCTTGGTGGGAACCAAATTCAATTTCCCAGTTTTCTGAACATATGTAGAGGTGAGTCTGAAAAGTATTAACTGCAGATTCCTGACTCCCTAAGCTCTGGGTCTGAGAGTGAGGTCAACATACTCTCAGGCAAATAAGGCCCTGTGGTCTCCCAAGATGAAGATCCAAGGTCAAGAAGAATTACAAAGCATGTATTTTTATACAGGGTGGTAGCATGTTTCATTCTAGTTCATTGTTGGATCTCTTATTTTTATTTCCCTGCTGTTAGGCTGATGGCTCCCTCATTTCTCCAGGTTTGGTGCCTGGGATCTATGAAAGCATGGTGAAGCATGAAAGAAAGAAAAAATGCCCAACTTCTTGACAAAATGTGTTTTCTCCACATGGCAGCCCCTGGGCCTGAGTCTGTCACGTAAGAACTGTTTGGAAAGGCTTGGAAGAGCCAGGCGGGTGTTTGCCACCCTCACCTCTCACACTCCACACTCTCCTGATGTGTGCTGCTGCAGCCAGGCCCCTGGCTGGACCAGGAATGGTTTTTCCATTCCCTGATATCTCAGTCCGTCTGGGCTGCTATCACAAGATACCACAGACCGGGTGGCTTAAACCACAGAAATTTATTTTGCACAGTTCTGGAGGCTGAGAAGTCTGAGGTCAAGGTGCTGGCCAATTTGGTTCCTGGTGAGGTGCCTCTTCCTGGTTATCTCCTCATACGGTAGAGAGAGAGAGAAGCAGCAAGCTCCCTTCTGTCTCATCTTAGAAGGGCACTAATCTCATATGAAGGCTCCACCCTCATGACCTGATTACCTCCCAAAGGTCTCATCTCCAAATACCATCACACTGGG
The DNA here is from genome assembly GCF_037783145.1 of Equus przewalskii. Lineage (NCBI taxonomy): Eukaryota > Metazoa > Chordata > Mammalia > Perissodactyla > Equidae > Equus > Equus przewalskii. The sequence goes on from NC_091852.1 coordinate 21,829,982, forward strand.
CACTAGAGTTTCCACATATGAATTTGGGGGGAACACATTCAGTGCATAGCACCTGCCAATCCCATCTCCTCTTTCCTGCTCCCTATGTGAGTTTACTAAAGTAGAATTTCTCAGTCCCCTCTCTCAGCTGGGTCCTGGGAGTGTGAGAGATGGATGAACATGAAGCTTCAGTTAGGGACCTCAAACCATCCCAGTGGATGGGACATTTGATCTTCACAAAGGCCAAGGTTCGGGAAAGGTTCTCTTCCCATGGGTGGAATTCCAGCACCCTCAACGTTCCTTTCTTAAACAGCAAGTTTTAATGTATTTTTGTTATTGGCTTCTTTGTAAGATTCGATGTAGAAATAATTTTTGAAAGCATTATACTGCTCTAATTTAGAAATATTTATTTATTTCTAATTTAGAAATTAGAAATAATTTTTACTTTTTAAGTAATTTTGTAATTTAGAAATTAGAAGTAAATAATTCTAAATTTTCTATTTAGAAATAAAATGGATTGCTAATTTAGAAATAAATTTTGAAAGCATTACACTGCTCTAAAAGGAAAGTTTGAAACCTGCTGTACCACGCTTCTGATTTTCCTCCTTTCTTTCATGGTCTAGTGGACACGGTTTTCTTTGCTGGATACCTCTTATAATCCAAATTTCCAAACATTGGGGTGCCCCAGGTTTTAGTCTTTGGCCCTCTGTTTTACTACTCACTCTCTCGGTGTCCCATCCAGTTCCTTGGTTGTAAATACCATCTACATGCGAACAACTTATAAACATGTATGGCAATAGCCTTTGAACCCCAAACTTCTCTGTCTAGCAGTCTGTGAAGTTTTCCCATTTGAATGTGCACTAAGACATCTCAAGTCTAACTTGTCCAATGCTGAACTTTTGATTCAGCCATCCATCTTGAACACATATTCTTGACTTTTCTCCAGCTCATACTCCACATCCCATCCCTCAGCTAGTCTTGAGTCAGCTCTATCTTCAAAACCGATCTCATTTCTCACCACCTACCCAGCTTTCACCCTTGTCTCTGTGATTTCCTGCAATGGAATCCTAATTGTTCCCTTTGTTTCGAGTCCTGACCCTCTACAGGCTCATCAGAGCAGCCAGAGAAATCGTTTCAAAATATGAATCCAATCATAGCATTCCTTTGCACAAAATCCTTGAGTGACTTCTCATCACATAATAAAAAACCCCAGAGTTCTTACTGTGGCCACAAGGCCCCACACATGTGGCCCTGGTCTTTCTCCCATGCTTCGTTCTCCTACCACCCTCCTGTAGCTGACTGCCACAGCTGCACTGGCCTCCTTGCTGTCCTTATCATTCATATTCACACCAAGCCTGCTCCTCCTAGGGCTCTGTACCCCCCTTTCCTTCTGCCTGGACTACGCTTCCCCCAGGTACCCACATCCCCTCTCCCTCACTTCTTCAGATCTTTGCTCTAGTGTTACCAGCACAGTGAGGCCATTCCTGGCCCCCGATCTAAAATATCAAACCCCATCACCATCACTCTATATCTCTTTACATTGCTATATTTTTCTTAACACTATTGCAGTCTCATGTTATATTCTACAACTCTTTATGTCTTTATTATCTGCCTGCCCCACCAGAGTGTAAGTTCCATAAGTTCATGAGGATAGGGAATTGCTCTCATTCACTCTTGTATCTCCAGCCCATAAAAGAGCACCTGGTATATGAGAAGTCCTTAAGAAACAGTTGCTTAATGAAATAACTCTTTTATTTTTCAGATAAGAAAACTGAAGTCCAGAAGGATGAAGCACTAAGAGTAGAACACTATTGCTTAAGATATGTTGCTTAAGAGAAATCAAGTAAAAATTGAGCATTTCCCTCTTTTGCCTGGTTATTTTAGATAGCTAATGTTTCTGGAGGCAAGAGATGCAGGACTTTGTGGCTTCTCCTCGGTTCTCCACTAACATAAGAAATGACCAGACAGTTGAGACAGCATGCAAGGGCAAGTTAAGTAATTTGGAATCTAGGAACAGAAATTGAAGAAGAAACTGCAGCAATGCATCAGTAATAGCTCTGATTCCGTATAGTCAATCAGGAATAGTCCCTGATTCAAAGGGGATACACTTTTACTTTGAGATGCTGTGGTCTGAGAGGAGCCTTCTTGGATGTGAAGCAGATAGTGGCCACATCCATTTGTTCTTTGTGAGAGAAAAAGGACATGGGTGCTCTGACAGAAATAACCAGCCAAGCCATTTGGGGCTGAGGGTTGGATGTTAAGGACAAAGAATAGATATATCTGATATACACCCATCCCATCTCTAGTATTATATCAATGGCTCATTTAACCTCATGATGAAGCAATTTATGAAAAAAAGTATATATATACATATATGTACAGATAGATAACATAAATGCTTTGTTCTCCTTTACAGGACAATTATTTTATAAAGCAAATAGTGTCCCTGTACTAATTTCTTACATTAAAAACAATTTTTTTTAACTCTTTCTTTCAATCCAGCCCTCATCCTGTGGAAAATAGTGGGAATGCCTACAGACGGGTCAGCCAGCTGTTTCTGTTAGCTCATCAATGAGTCTGTTGATGTGGATGCATCAACTTCTTTGGCCTTTAACTTTGTCCTGATGGGCTGTTTCTCATAATCCACCTTTACTCACATGCATACAGACCTTCACACTACATACTCACTCACTCCAGCTAATTTCCATTTGCAAGTAGTTGCTTGGACAAGGGTTCACACTTGCTCACATCCAGTGCTAACAGAAGTCATGGTCTTCCTGTGAAACACTGTAACGTAATGGTGGGAGTCAAACAAAACTAAGCCTGCGTCTTAAAGTAATGCCCTGTCCAGCATCTTAAAGTCCTGGAAAAGAAAACAATTTTTTTCTAGCAATTTTGGTATTAGCAAAGCCTACTTACTCCCAGAGAAGGAGTGCTAAGAAACATAGCATACCATTGAACTTGACAAGGCCTGACTTTTAAAACTCGGTTCACTAGATTCTTCTGCAATAGAGACAGCAGCACAAAGGGATAAATGAACAGAGGTCATCAAACTCTCTGCCTTGTCATCTACTTCAAGCTGTATTCTTTTTTCTTTCAGAGTTCAACTCAATAGCCAGCTCCTGTAAGCAATTTTCCCCCATTGTCGCCAGCCCGCTTAGAAATGGAGCAGACTTCTTGAGCCATGGCGTGAAGTGCAACAATACCACATTATACAGGTAGGCAATCTTCAGTTCCTTAATGGAGAAGGGAGCCTGTCTGTCTTGTCTTCCTATTTTATAGTGTGCTCTGATGGAGGGCTCATGTTAAAATTAAAACAATTTAAAGATATGTATATATATAATTTAGCATTCTCTAGGATGTCATATGGGATATAATATAGATAGAGCAATGGTTCTTGACCATGGCTGCCCATTAAGATCCCTTGGGGAACTTTTAGAAAATGACAATGCCTAGGCCCCACCTCCAGGGATTGGGACTTAACTGGTTGAGGGTGGGGCTCAGGTAGAGGGAATATTATTTTTAGAGATCCCTAGGTCCTTCCTATTTGCATCAAGGATTGAAACCACTCAGTTAGGGCAGGTTTGAAAACATGTTTTATCCCCTATGAATTGTTTCCTCATCTTTTAAAAAGCAGGACTAACAATTAATACTTCCCTCGATGGTTATTCCCTGGGTGGGATCACATCTTTCCTGTTCTGAATCCCTGTCACTTAGGCAACTGCTTAAACTCTCTAGGACTTCGATTCCTCTTTCCTAAAATGGGAATTTTAATAAGTATAAGCACATAGGTTTGTGGTGAGGATTAAATGAGATAATGTGTGAAAAGTCCTCAGTCAAGTGCTTGGCATATGGGAGGTCAACAAGCTTTAGCCACTGCGTGCACTGCCTAACATGGTATCTGGTCCACGGTAGACCCTAAGTAAATGTTAATCCTTTCTCCTCTTCCCCTTCCACCCATTGCTATACTCTATCCTGATCGCTGTCCTTATAAGCTGAGCCTTAGATATTTAGTAACCAAATCCCTCTGATGGAGACCAGATGTCTAAGTCCAATTTTGAAATCTGTCCCTTATTTCATCATGGTGAAATAAACAGGACATGGTGTGTGTACTTGTGTGATACGAAGTATAGTTATAGGTATAATTAAGAAATTACTGTGCTTCTAACTTCTGAAGAGAAACCTTGAGGGGACAGAACCTGTAACCTTGGGATTCAAGCATTGGGAAATGCCAGGCACCTGAGACAAATTTTAAAATCTTCTAGGACTCGCCTGGTGGTATAGTGGTTAAGTACGTGAGCTCTGCTTTGGCAACCTGGAGTTTGCAAGTTTGGATCCCGGGTGTGGACCTACACACCACTCATCAAGCCATAGGAAAGCATAATCTCAGGTTCTGCCCAGACTTACCAAATCAGAATCTGCATTTGACCCAGATGTTCAGGTGACTCTTGTACACATTAAAGGGCAAGAACTACCCTTATAGGGTGATCAAATGATGGCGGACAATTACAAGTACTCATGAAGCTAGATTACAGAGGTTTTGGTGTCATTGGCTCACTACCACTCCTGCCATCTTCAGCCCAGTCTGCCAAATCAGTTATTGGGACCACTTTGTAGCGTTGTCCAGCCCAGGTCTGAGTCTGAAGCAGCTCTAAACCGATGCCATGCATCCACCCCCATTAGTGTGACCACCCAGATTCCTTGTCATATTCACAAATGATACCTTGAAATCCATTATCTTTTGCCCATCCCCAGATTTCCAGATCTGATCCTGACCTCCTTGCCTTCTGACTTGTTGCCTCAGCCCCTGGAAGAAGCCTTGTACTTCCCTCCAGGGTCTGACAAATGGTGATGCTCTTTTATTTCTGACCCTTGACTTTCCCACTTTGTCTCTTCCCACTTCTTTTCCTCACTCTGGAAAACAGCCCTACTGAAGCTCGCCCGGGAGTTGAGGGCTTCTAGAAATGTACTGGCCACTGTGAAAGGAAATCAGACCAAGAAGGCAGATTCCAGTGGGTCTTGAGGACTGTTCAAAGCCCTTCCAGAGCCATCGGACCTTCCTTTGGGCTCTTCTGTGGTGCACGGCTCTCTGGAGCAACTTTTCTTAGAGGAGGTGAGGGGTGGGAGAGGGAGGCTGTGAACACAGTTAGAGAGTACACCTAGCTTGGTAAGAGAACACTGGAAGTGGCTAACACTCCCCATCTTCTCTTTAGAAACTACCATTTTGGAATGGCCTGCAAGGTCTGACCTTTCTCCCTATCTGTATTTTCATCTCAACCAAATTGGTTAACCAAAAAACACTCTCTACTTTGCAAACCACAATTATGTTGGGAATGAAACTCAATGAAAGCTGCATGTGACATATAAGTCAATAGATCATTCACTCAGCAGTAGCTAAAGGGAACCCACTAAGCTGTCCTTGCTTGTTTTCCTGCAGATATGGTATTTTGGTTTATTTTAGTACATATTGTTTGGCATCTTAAATTATAGATATTTTTTATGCCCATCATTTCACAAGCAAAACTGACTTGCCTGATAATTAAATTTCTCCCACAATGGCAATTTCACCACTTATTTTCATTTTGCTACAAGATGCCTGTGGATTATGAAGCTGGTGTCAGCTCTCACCCACCCACATGCCTTCAATGCAGCTGGAAAAAGGTGTCAACATTTCTAAGGTGTGCCTAGATGATGTGTAGTTCCCACAATTTCATGTTTGGAGGCATGTATCATGTTATTTATTCATCTAGGCTAGCTCAGCACATGTTTGGGGTTTATTTTAGAGGTTACTAAATTTGGGAAGCTCTGAATGTAAGGATATAGCTTTTAGTTGCCTAAGTTCTATTAATAAATAATTTTAAATTGAATTTAAATATACATTGATTTTATTTTGGATTTTAAATATTATTTTATATCCCACAAAGTCCATTGCAGAAGTTTGACCCAGAATAAATAATAGTCTATGAGACTGGCAAATTTAGGAAAAGATGGTCTATGACACCCCTGTACATCTAGAAGTTTGGCTGATGTGCAATGTTGACCTGACCCATTCTGTTTGGTGAATTAACCACTCCCATCCTAATCACTTATTCCTCCACTGTACTTAACACATATCACCAATTGGACAGATTCTTCATGTAGCCCTCAATACAGTATTTTTCAAACTGCCAGTTTCAATCCTTTAGTGACTCATGAAAACAATTTTAATGAGTTTTATACAGTATTTTAAAAAATGGAATAGAATAGATCAGTGTGCCTCACAGGCAGAAAGGATAAGTGTTGCTTTGTGAAATTTTTATTTCAGTGATGTGTGTGTGTATAATTACATGGTAATGTAGATTATGTTGCTTATTGTGGGTTGTAGTAAAAGAGTCTGAAATGCACGGAGGGACCTAATATTGTTTCCCTCCTGAAATGATTCCATATTTGGAGATTGAGGATCTCCATCTCTTAAGAAGCCAGAGTCTTTAGGTTGCTACTAAGCTAATGGACATCACCAGGACCAAGTACTGGCTCTGGATCCCAGAGCTAAGTAATAGTACTGAGGACAACCTGAGTATCAAAATCAGCAGTTCTCAAAGTGTAGCCCCAGGCCACCAGCTTCAGCATCATCTGGGAACTTATTAGAAATGCAGCTTCTCAGGTCCCACCCCAAATCTACTGAATTAAAATTCTGGGAGTGGGACCCAGCAATCTGTGTTTTAGCAGCCTTCCAGATGATTCTGATGTGTGCTAATGTTTGAGAACCGCTGGCCTATAAATATATGCAACCCAAGGTTGGTTGCATATAGTTCTACTTGTTAATGCTTCTACTTGTTAATGCAGGACTTTATCCATCTGACAGTTCCACCCCAAATATTTCAGCAGATCCTGAGGGGGTGCCTCTCACATGATGATGAATAAGTTTATTCAGTTATCATATGACCTCCAGCAACGTTTTTCCTCTGTAGCATGAGTTTACAAATTCATGCAGGACCTTATAAACTCATACTTCAGGGTTTTGTTTAGAAAACATTGCAGTCCATCCTATTCAATGAATGGTTTTTAATAAAATTCTATATACCAGTAATTCTTGTGTGATATTAAGTCTATTTTTATGCACTTTTCAGAACTTGATCAGAGACTATTTATTTGATATTTCCATAGATCCTATTGGAATTAAATGAGATAACTTATACAAAGTGATTTGTATATATATGGCACAAAGTAAGCATTTAATATTTCTCTGTTAAAATGAAAACTCTTGGCTGTTAATTTAAGACACAAGAATCATCCTTCAACATGAGTGTTCCAGTTTCTGCAATATGAACCCTAGTGTTTGGGGAATTAGACACACACATACTTACACAAGGTTTTTGATCTGGAAGGGCTAAATTGAATTCCTCTGACGTCAATCCCAGTGTTCAAGTGACACATAGAGGCCCCAGAGAACTCAAACAGAGGCAGAGAATACTAGGCCTTTAGGCTAGAGAATTCTTCCATATACCACATACACACCCACACACACCACACACCTGCACACTCATACAAACACTACAAACACCCTCCTACATGTCCCTCCCTATTCCACATCGCTCACACATCCTTTGCACCCCCGTACCATACCTACATGCACTCTCACCCCCAACACAAACTTTCTCTCTCTCTCTCACACACACACACAAACACTCATGAATATCTTGCCTCTGTGAATCATCTTTTCTGCCCCTGAGGCTGCTTCTGCTCTTCATCACTCGAGGCGTGAAGAAGCCATGTCCTTTCCTTGACTTCTAGCTATTGAGATGCATAGAAAAACGAAACATGTGGTAAAAAACTAAAATCTGAAGAGACCAATTACCATGAAAAAATTATTAAAAGTTGTCAGAGAACTGCTCGAAAAAGACTTCAAGTCCAGGTGTTGTTACAATAGAGAGTTTTCAGGCCTTCAAGGAGTAAATATTTTTCTCTATATAAATTATTCCAGAATACAGGAAAAGGAAAAACCTCCCAATTTACTTTACAATGTGAGCATATCCTGGAAACCAAAGTCAGACAAAGAAATGGCAACAAAAAAACATAACATACCCATTGTACCTGTAATTATAGATGTAAAACTCCAAAATTAAATGTTAGCAAATAGAATCCATCAATCTATCAAAAGAATAAATCGATGACAATGTGATGCCTTAACCAAAAAATGTAAGAATAGTTCTACATAAAGAAATATAATATATAATCCAACATGTTAGTAAGGTAAAGGAGAAAAATATATGATCGTTTAGATAGATGCGGAAAAGTATTTTGGTAAAAGTCAGCATTCGTTCTTAATTACAAAGCAACACCAATAATGACAACAATGCTTCAGGAAACTCCTGTACTGTGTAAAATTGCATAGCTGGAGCATATCAAGCATATTACCTAATAATGGACATAGAAAAGTCAGAAAAATGGATGGTAACTTCACTTGTTGTGGTGATCACTTTACAGCATATACCAGTATTGAATTATTATGCTGTGCACCTGAAACTAGTATCGTGTTGTGTATCAATTTTACCTCAATAGAAAGAGAAAAGTCAGCAAAATAACAAGAATAGATACTATATCTCTATTATTCAGCATGATTCTTTATAGTTTTCTATATATGTATATATCTAAGTAATATATTCCTTCATTTACTTATCTTTTAACATTATATAAATAGGATTATACTATATGTATTTTTTTGGAGCTTGCCTTTCTCCCTTGACGTTATACTTTTGTGACTCTACAATCTTGTTGAATAGAGTCATACAATGCATTCATTTTAACTTTTTTAGTATCTCACTGTATGAATACACCCAAATTTTTCTATTCTTTTGTAAGAATAGAAAATATAGAATATAGAACATAGTTTGCTTCCAATTTTCTTGCGATTACATATAATGCTACTGTGAATGTTCATGAGTATATCTCTTGGTGTGTGGCGTTCAGGTGTGCGAGAACTTTTCTAGGTTGTATACCTAGGAATGGAATTTCTGAGTCATTTGGCCAGCATAACTTCAACTTTATAAAATAACGCTAAGTTATTTTCCAATGTGCTTGTACCAGTTTATAATCATACCCTAAGGATGAATGAAAGTTCTGTTTCTCTAGCCCTCATCACATTAAAGGTTAAAATATTTGCTAATCTATTGGGTATGGAATGCCATCACTTTATGGTTTTAATTTGTATTCTCTTTATATTGATGTAATTGGGCATCTCTTCATATGACCTGCTCTCTGAAATGTTTGCTCATATCTTTTGCCAATTTTCTATAGAGTCAGTTGTTTCTTTTTGATTGATTTGTAGTTCTTTGTATATTTTGACACAAATTCTTTGTCGGTTAATATGTTGCAAATATCTTCTACCAGCGTGTGGCTTGTTGATTCACTATGATGGTGTCTTTTGATATCTAATTTACCTTTCTAAACTCTCATTAATTTTAGTAATGTCTGTAGATGCTTTTGTCTTTTTATATAAACTATATTACCTATGAATAGTAAGAGTTGTATTTATTTTCGATCTTTATAACTTCTACTTCTTTATTTGGCTAGGATGTGACATACAATTTTAAATAGAAGTGGTGTTGGTGAAAATTATCATCTTGTTCCAGGTTTTAAATGGAATATTTATTATATTTCACCATTGGATATGATGTCTACTTTATGTTTTATAGATATCCTTTAGGTTTTGTTAGATTAAGGAGAGTACCTTCTTTTCCTCATTGTGAAATTTTATCAATGCTCTTTCTACATCTTTTGAGATAATCATGTGGTTTCTCCCCTGTAGTCTGTTAATTTGACAAATTACCCTGTTAGGTTTTCTAATGTTGCACCATTCTTGCTTTTGTGAAATAAATTTAAATAAGTAATATTTAGGGACCTAGTTTGCTAACATATATTTTTTATTTATGTTTGTGAGTGAAGTTGGCCATCCTTATCTTTTTAGTCTTCTCAGATCTTAGCACTCAAGTTTTATTAGCTGCCCTAAATTATTTGAAAAGTATTTTCTATTTTCTGCAAGAACTTGTATAAGATTTTAACTATCTATTCTTTGAATGCAGGTAGAATTTACTTATAAAATCATTCAAATCTATTTTCTTTGCAGAAGAATTTTTGACTACTAAGTAAATTTCCTTAATGTTTATAGAACCATTCAGGTTTTCTAGTTCTTCTGGTCAATTTTGGTAATTTATATTTTTCTAGGAATTTACACATTTCACCTAAGTTTTAAGTTATTCATAAAAGTTTCTTATTTTAAATATCTGCTGCATTTGTGTTTATGAGACTTTATTATTCCTAATCTTGTTTATTTATGCCTTTTCTTTATTTGTATTATTCAATCTTGCTAAAGGGTTTTCCCATATCATTAATCTTTTCAGAGAATCAACTCTTGGCTTTGTTGATTTTCTCTGCATTCTATTATACCTTTATTTTCTATTTTGTTATTTTTTCTCTTATATTTATTATTTTTTTCCTTCTATATAGACTTTGGGATATTTCAGGTTTGTTTTTTTTCCCTCTAACTTTTCAAGTTAATGAGCCTTGCTCATTACATTTTAGACTTTCTTCTTATTAATATAAGCATTTAAAGTTATAAATTTCCTCTAAATGACATTTGACTACAGCCCGTAAGTTTTGATATATTGTAATCTCAATTGTAAGTTTTTTTTCCCCATTGTGTTGTCTTCTTTAAACCATGGATTATTTAGTGTGGTTTTACATTTCCAAATGTGTGTTTTTTCTCTTAGCTATTTTTGTTAATTTATATCAAAAACTTTGTTGATACTGTTATTAGGTACATACAAATTTCATATGTTTTAACTTCCTAGTAAGTTAAAAATTTACTGAAAATTAATTTTATCAGCATGCAGTGACCTGTTACTCTAGTAACATTATCATTCTTGCAGACTATTACATATTATTAAAATAGCTAGACCTGCTCTCTTTTCATTGGAATTTATCCAGTATAACTTCTACCATTCTTTTACAGTCAGCCTTACTCAATCTTCATGTTTTAGTTAAGAGCTTTCAACTTGACTTCACTGAGTTTTGACTGGGTTTCATTTTTTGCAATCTCTCTAAGAATCTTCGTCTTTGAACTGACAAGGCAAATACATTTCAGTGCATTGTACTGAATGTATGTTACTGTACATTTCAGTAGTGTTAAGTACATTCACATTGTTGTGCAACCAATCTCCAGAACTCTTTTCATCTTGAAACAAAAGCTCTATATGTACTCAATCAACAACAACTTCCCATTCCTTGCTCTCCGCAACCCTTGGCAGCCACCATTCTATTCTGTCTCCATGAATTTGACTACTCCAGGTACTTCATTTAATTGGAATCATAGAGTATTTTTCTTTTTATAACTGAATTATTTCACTTAGAAAAATGTCCCCAAAGTTCATCCATGTTGTAGCATGTGTTGGAATCTTCTCCCTTTTTAAGACTGAATAATATCGTTCTGTATGTATATACTGTTTTGTTTATACATTCATATTTTGATGGACACTTGAGTTACTTCCCGTTTTTGGCTATTGTGAATAATGCTGCTGTGAACACGGATGTAAAGATATCTTTTTGAGAACCTGCTTTCTATCCTTTTGGGTATATGCCCAGAAGTGGGATTGCTGGAACACATGTTAATTCTATTTTTAATTTTTTGAGAAACCGTACAATTTTCCGTAGTGACTGCACCATTTTTCGTTCCCACCAACAGTGCACGTGTTCCAATTTCTTCAAATTGTTGACAACACTTGTCATTTTCTGGATTTTGTTTATTTTTGAGAGTGGCCATCCTAATGGGTGTGAGGGTATATCTCATTGTGGTTTTGATTTGCATTTCCCTAGTGATTAGTGATGTTGAGCATTTTTTCATGTGCTTATTGACCACTTGCGTATCTTCTTTTGAAAAAATATCTATTGGTCTCCTTTGTCCATTTTTTAATTGGGCTGACTGTTTTTCTGTTGTTCAGTTCTTTACATATTCTGGATATTAACCTTTTATCAGAAATACTGAAAATATTTTCTGCTGTTCCACAGATTACCTTTTCACTCTGCTGATTGTGTCCTTTGAGGCACAAAAGTTTTTAATTTTGATGTAGTCCAATTTAGTTTTTCTTTTGTTGCCTGTGCTTTTGAGGTCATATACAAGAATTCATTGCCAAATCCAATGTTGTGAAGCTTTTCTTTTATGTTCTATTCTAAGAGTTTTATAGTTTTAGCTCTTATGTTTAAGTCTTTGAATCATTTTGAGTTAATTTTTTGCATATGGTGTAAGGTAAGGAACTATCTTTACTCTTTTCCATGTGGATATCCAGTTTTCACAGCATCCTTTGTTGAAAAGACTGTCCTTTCCCCATTGAATGGTCTTGGCACCGTTGTTGAAAATCATTTTACCACATATGCAAGGGTTTATTTCTGGGATCTCTATGCTAGTCCATTGGTGTAAATGTCTGTCTTTGTGCTAGTGCTGCACTGTTTCGATTATTGTAGCTTTGTAATCAATTTTAAAATCAGGAAATGTGAGACCTCTAATTTTGTTCTTCTTTTTCTAAGTGTTTTGGCTGCTTGGGGTCTCTTTAGATTCCATATGAATTTCAGGATAGATTTTTCTATCTCTGCAAAAACACCATGGAGATTTTGGCAGGGATTGCATTGAATTTGCGGATTACTTTGGATGGTATTGACATCTTAACAATATGGAGTCGTCAAATCCAAATAATCAGGACGTGTTTCCATTTATCTGTGTCTTTAGTTTCTTTCAACTACTAAGTTTATTCCTAAGTATTTTATTTTTTGGTGGTGTTATAAATAGAATTGTTTTTAAAGTTATTTTTAAGATTGTTCATTGCTAGTGTATAGAAATGAAACTAATTGTTATGTGTTGATTTTGTATCCTGAAACTTTGCTGAATTCATTTATTACTTCTAACAGTTTTTTTCTTTTGTTGAATATTTAGTTTTCTATATATAAGATCATGTTATCTCTAAAGGAGATACTTTTCCTTTTATTGTTACAATTTGAATGTCTTTTATTTCTTTTTCTTGACTAATTGCTGTGGCTAGAACTTCTAGTACTATGTTGGACCAGAAGAGGTGAATATAGTCATCCTTGTCTTATTCCAGATCTTAGAGGAAAAACTTTCAGTCTTTCATCATTCAGTATATTAGCTGTTGTTTTATCATATATGACCTTTATTATGTTAAAATGGTTTCTTTCTATCCTTAGTTTAAGTGTTTTTATCATGAAAGGATATAGATTTTATCAAATGTTTTTTCTGCATCAATTGAGATGAGCATGTGTTCTTCCCCCCATTATTCTGTTAATGTGGTATATTGCATTGATTGATTTTCATATCTTGAACTAGCCTTTCACTCCAGGAATAAATCCCACTTGGTCATGGTGTATAATCCTTTAAATGAATTCCAACTGCTAGTATTTTCTTGAGGATATTTGTATCAACATTCATCAGAGATATCAGTCTGTACTTTTCTTTTCTTGTAGTATCTTTATCTGGCTTTGATGTCAACATAATATTGGCTCAAAAAATGGGTCTGGAACTGTTGCCTCCTCTTCAGTTTTTTGGAAGAGTTTGAGGAGGATTAGTATTAGTTCTTTTTTAAATTTGGTAAAATTCATCAGTGAACTCATTTGGTCCCGGGCTTTTCTTTGTTGGGAGATTTTTATTTCTGATTCAATCTCTGTACCACTTGTAGATCTGTTCAAATTTTCTGTTTCTTCATGATTCAGTGTTGGTAGGTTGTGTGTTTCTAGGAATTTGTCCATTTCATATAGGTTATCTAATTTGTTGGTATACAATTGTTCATAGTATTCTCTTATAATCCTTTTTATTTCTGTAAAATCAATTGCAACATCCCTCTTTCTTTTGAAAACATTTTGAAAACAATCTTTTATTTCTGATTTTAGTTATCTGAATCTTCTCTCTTTTTTTCTTAGTCAATCTGGTTAAAGGTTTGTCAATTTTGTTGATCTTTTTGAAGAACAGCTCTTGGTTTTGTTGGTTTCCTCTATTGTTTTTGTATTTTGTGTTTTGTTTATCTCTGCTCTAATCTTTATTATTTCCTTCCTTCTGCTAGCTTTGGATGTAGTTTGTTCTTTTGTTCTAATTTCTTAAGGTGTGATGTTATGAAATTGATTTGAGATCTTTCTTCTTTGAATATAAACATTTACAGCTATATATTTCCCTCTTAGCTTTCACTGCAATCTATGTATTTTGGAATGTTGTGGTTTCATTTTCATTTCATTTGCTAAATATATTTTCTAATTTCCCTTGTGATTTGTTATTGTCTTATTCAGTAAATCTTGGTTTAAATTCTCCCATGTACTTACTGATTTCTTAGCTTGTCATTCTTCGGGATTTCAGACCTTTCTTCTGGGATCATTTTCCTTCTGAAGTTCATCCTTTAGAAGTTCCTTTAGTGAATTAAAGAACAAAACCTGCCTATTTTAGTTGATCTGAAAATATCTTTATTTTATCTCATTTCTTAAAAGATACTTTCACTAGATTTAGAAGTCCAGGTCCCAGCCTTTTAAAGATATTATGCCTTTGTCTTTCTCTTCCAATGTTGCTGTGGTAGGCTGAATAATGGTGCCTCAAAGATGTCCGTGTTATATTCCCTGGAACCTGTGAATATGATATCTTTCATTCTAAAAAGTAGTTTACAGTTGTGATTAAGTTAAGGACCTTGAGATGGGAAGATTGTCCTGGATTATTCCAATGAGACCAGTGTAATCACAAGAGTCATATAAGAGATGGGCAAGAAGATCAAAGCTAGTAATAGGATGTGTGGTAACAGGAGCAGAGATATGACTGATGCAGCCACAATCTGTCAGCCTCTGGAACCTGGAAAGGGTCAAGAAACAGATTTTTCCTCTGGAGTCTCTAGAGGAAATCTGCTCAGCTGACACCTTAATTTTAGCTCCATAAGACTCATTTCAGACTTCTGACCTCCATAACTATAAGAAAATAAATGTGTGAGGTTTTTAGCCACTAAATTTGTGGTGATTTGTTACCGCAGCAACAAGAAACTAAAGCAGTTGCTTTTAAGAAATCTTCTGACAGAATAATTACAATTCTATCATTGATAATTTGTTTTTTTCCTTTGGCTGCTCAACTTTTAAAGTTGTCAATTTTTTTTAGTGCTCTGCAAGTTTATTTTGATGTCTAAGAGTGGATATCCTTTTGTGTATCCTGCTTGAGTTTCCTAAATGGTATGTGCTCAGTGATAGAAAATTCTCACTTATTGCCTTTTCTAATATCATCTCTCCTACAATCTCTATATTTTCTCCTCCTGGAACTCATTTTAGGTTTGCAGGTCTGTTTCACTCTATCCTCCATGTCTCTTAACCTCTCTTTCATATTTCACATCTGTGTTTCTAGGTGCTAGATCCTCGCTAATTTCTTACATTGATTTTCCAAATTCCCTCTGCAGCTTTATCCAATCTTCTTCTTATTCCACTCCTTGACTTTTCTATGGAAATTGCTATATTTCACATCTCTAAAAGTTCTATTTTGTCCTTTTTCAAATATATATTGTCAGTTTTGATAGTCTCATGTTCTTTCATTGTACTTTCAACACCCTCATTTATTTCCGTAAATATATAAAATATACTTTATTTTTTTGTTATTTTATTGAGGTCCTAATAGTTTACAGCATTGTGAAATTTCAGTTGCATATTATTATTTGTCAGTCACCATATATATGTACTCTTTTACCCCTTAAGCCCATCCCTCAACCCACTTCCCCCCTGGTAACCACTAATCTATTCTCTTCATCCATGTGTTTGTTTCTCTTCCACATATGAGTGAAATCATGCAGTGTTTGTCTTTCTCTGTCTGGCTTATTTCACTTAACATATTACCCTCAAGGTCCATCCATGTTGTTGCAAATGGGAAGATTTTCTCTTTTTTTATGGCTGAGGAGTATTCCATTTTATGTATATATATACCACATCTTCTTTTTCCATTCAACCATTGATGAACACTGGCGTTGCTGCTACATCTTGGCTATGGTGAATAATGCTGAAATGAACATAAGGGTGCATAAGTCTCCTTGAATTGTTGATTTCAAGTTCTTTGAATAAATACCCATTAGTAGGATAGCTGTGTTGTATGGTATTTCTATTTTTAATTATCTGAGAAATCTCGCTGCTGATTTCTACAGTGGCTGCACCAGTTTTCATTCCCACCAGCAGATGTATGAGGGCTCGCTTTTCTCCACATCTTCTCCAACGCTTGTTATTTTCTGTCTTGGTACTGATAGCCATTCTGACAAGTGTAAAGTGATATCTCATTGTAGTTTTGATTTGCATTTCCGTAATAATTAGTAGTGTTGAACATCTTTTCATGTGCCTGATTGCCATCTGTATATCTTCTTTGGAGAAATGGTTGTTCATATCCTCTGAGCATTTTTTGATTGGGTTATTTGATATTTTTGTTGTTGAGTTGTATTGCTTTATATATTTTGGAAATTAACCCCTTGTTGGATATATGATTTACAAATGTTTTCTCCCAGTTGGTGGGTTGTCTTTTTGTTTTGTTCCTGGTTTCCTTTTCCTTGCAGAAGCTTTTTAGTCTGTTGTGGTCCTATTTGTTTATTTTTTCTTTTGATTCTTTTGCCTGAGTAGACATGGTATTTGAAAAGATGCTGCTAAGACTGATGTCAAAGAGTGTACTGCCTATATTTTCTTCTTGGAGTTTTATGGTTTCACATCTAACCTTCAAGTCTTTAATCCATGTTGAGTTAATTTTTGTGTATGATGTAAGATAATGGTCTACTTTCATTCTTTGGCATGTGGCTGTCCAGTTTTCACAACACCATTTATTGGTGAAACTTTCCTTTCTCCATTGTATGTTCTTGGCTCCTTTGTCAGAGATTAGCTGTCCATAGATGTGTGGTTTTATTTCTGGACTTTTAATTTCTCTTCCATTGACCTGTGTGTCTGTTTTTGTGACAGTACCATGCTGTTTTGGTTACTATAGCTTTGTAGTATATTTTGAAATCAGGGATTGTGATGCCTCTAGCTTTGTTCTTTTTTCTCAGGATTGCTTTAGCTATTCAGGGTCATTTGTTGCCTCATATAAATTTTAGGATTTTTTTTTCCTATTTCCATGAAGAAAGTCATGGGGATTCTGACTGGGATTGCTCTGAATCTATAGATTGTTTTAGGTAATATGGACATTTTAGCTATGTTTATTCTTCCAATACATGACGTGGAATAGCTTTCCATTTCTTTATGCCATCATCAATTTCTTTCAATAATATCTTGTAGATTTTATTCAATAAGTTTTTCACCTCCTTGGTTAAATTTATTCGTAGATATTTTATTCTTTTTTGTGACTGTAAATGGTATTGTATTCTTGAATTCTCTTCTGTTAGTTCATTATTAGAGCATAGAAATGCAGCTGATTTTTGTATGTTGATTTTGTACCCTGCAACTTTGCTGTGGTTTTTGATTATTTCTAATAGTTTTCTGATGGATTCTTTAGAATGATGTAGAATCATGTTGTCTGCAAACAGTGAGAGTTTTGCTTCTTTGCCAATTTGGATATGTTTTATTTCTTTTTCTTGCCTAATTGCTCTGCACAAATCTCCAGTTCCATGTTGAATAAGAGTGGCAAGAGTGGGCACCCTTGTCTCGTTCCTGTTCTCCGAGGGATGGCTTTCAGTTTTTCACTGTTTGAGTATGATGTTGACTGTGGGGTTGTCATATATGGCCTTTATTATGTTGAAGTACTTTGCTTCAATACCCATTTTATTGAGAGCTTTTATCATAAATGGATGTTGGATCTTGTCATATGCTTTCTCTGCATCTATTGAGATGTTCATGTGATTTTTATTCCCCATTTTGTTAATGTGATTTATCACATTGCTTGATTTGTGGATGTTGAACCATCCTTGCATCCCTGGTATAAATCCCCCTTGATCATGGAGTATAATCCTTTTAATGTATTCCTGAATTAGGTTTGCCAATGTATTGTTGAGGATTTCTGCATCTATGTTCATCAGTGATATTGGCCTGTAATTTTTCTTCATTGTGTTGCCTTTGTCTGGCTTCAGGATAAGGGTGATGTTGGCCTCATAGAACGAGTTAGGAAGGGTTCCATCTTCTTAAATTTTTTCGAATAGTTTGAGAAAGATAGGTATTAAATCTTTGAATGTTTGGTAGAATTCCCCCCAGAAGCCACCTGATCCTAGATTTTTATTTTTTGTGAGATTTTTGATTACTGTTTCAATCTCCTTACTTGTGATTGGTCTAGTCAGATTCTCTATTTCTTCTTGATTGAGTCTTGGGAGGTTGTTTGAGTCTATGAACTTATCCAGTTTTTCTAGATTGTCCGATTTGTTGGCATATAGTTTTTCACAGTATTCTCTTGTAATCCTTTATATTCCTGTGGTATCCATTGCAATTTCTCCTCTTTCATTTCTAATTTTGTTTATTTGAGCTTTCTCTCTTTTTTTCTTAGTGAGCCTACCTAAGGCTTTGTCAATCTTGTTTTTCTTCTCAAAGAACCAGCTCTTAGTTTCATTGATCCTTTCTACTGTTTTTTTTGGTTTTTATTTCATTTATTACTGCTCTAACTTTTATTATTTCCCTCCTGCTGTGACTTTGGGCTTTGTTTGTTCTTCTTTTTCTATGTCTGATAGGTGTCATTTAAGATTACTTATTTGAGATTATTCTTGTTTGTTAAGGTATACCTGTATTGCTTTGAATTTCCTTCTTTAGGACCGCTTTTGCTACATCACGTATGAGTTGATATGGTGTGTTTTCATTTTCATTTGTCTCTATTTCTTTTTATTTTTCCTTTAATTTCTTCATTGATCCATTGGTCATTCAGTAGCATGTCGTTTAGTCTCCACATATTTGTCACTTCCCCAGCTTTTTCTTTATAGTTAATTTCTAGTTTCATGGCATTATGGTCAGAAAAGATGTTTGATATAATTTCACTTTTCTTAAATTTATTGAGGCTTTCCTTGTTTATCAACGTATGGTCTATCTTTGAGAATGTTCCATGTACATTTGAGAAGAATGTGCATTCTGCTACTTTTGGATGAAGTGTTCTATATATATGTATTAAGTCCATCTGGTCTAGTTTTTCATTTAATTCCACTATTTCTTTGTTGACTTTCTGTCTGCATGATGTATCCATGGACATAAGTAGGGTATTGAGGTCCCCTACTATTATTGTGTTGCTGTTAATTTCTCCTTTTAGGTCTACTAATAGTTGTTTTGTATACTTTGGTGCTTCTGTGTTAGGTGCATATATATTTATAAGTGTTATGTTCTCTTGGTGGAGTGTCCCTTTTATTATTATATACTGCCTCTTTTTTTCTTTCATTTCTGTTTATATCTTGAAGTCTGCTTTGTCTGATATAAGTATGGCAACACCTGCCTTCTTTTGTTTGTCATTAGCTTGGAGTATTGTCTTCCATCCCTTCACTCCAAACCTGTGCTTGTCTTTAGAGCTGAGATGTGTTTCCTGGGGGCAGCATATTGTTGGGTCTTGTTTTTTAACCCATCCAACCACTCCGTGTCTTTTGATTGGAGAAATCAATCCATTTACATTTAGAGTGGTTACTGATATATGAGGGCTTAACACTGCCATTTTATCATTTGTTTTCCAGTTGTTCTGTATGTCCCTTGTTTCTCATCCCATGTATTTGCAACTGCCAGCTTGGTTTGGTGATTCTCTATGATGATTTTTGTCAGTTTTCTCTTTATTTATTATTTCTGTCTCTGTTCTGATTTTTTGTTTAGTGGTTACTATGAGGTTTGTGTAAAAGATATTGTAGATGAAGTAGTCCATTTTCTGATAGGCTCTTATCTCCTTAGTCTAAGGAATTTACATCCCATTCCTCTTCTCTGTCTAAGTTATGGTTGTCACGACTTATTCCATTTTGAGTTGTGAGTTTGTAGTTAAAATGAAGTGATTATAATTATTTATGATGATTGCCTTCCCTTTATCTTTGATGTTATAATTAAATGTTTGTTAACCTATTCTGATAGAGAGCTGCTATTTTCTGGTTTTGTCTGTCTATTTATCTCCTTGCTCAAGGCTTTGTAAACTCTTTCTTTTTTTTCAGGTGTGAGAGCCTTCTTGATCATTTCTTTTGGGGGGTCTTGTGGTGATGAACTCTCTCAGCTTTTGTTTATCTGAGAAATTTTTATTTCTCCATCATATCTGAAGGATAGTTTTGCTGGATAGAGTATTCTTGGCTGAAAGTTTTTGTCTTTCAGTATTTTGAATATATCATTCCACTCTCTCCTAGTCTGTAAGGTTTATCCTGAGAAATCCACTGAATGCCTGATAGAGGTTCCTTTGTAGACTATTTTCTTCTGCCTTGCTGCCCTTAATATTTTTTCTTTCTCAATGTCTTTTGCCAGTTTTAGTAATATATGCCTTGGAGAAGATCTTTTGACACTGATGTAATTAGGAATTCTACTAGCTTCATTTACATGTTATTCCAGTTCCTTCCTCAGGTTTGGGAAGTTCACAGCTACTATTCCTTTGAACAAGCTATCTGCTTCTTTCTCTCTCTCTTCTCCCTCTGGAATACCTATAATCCTTATATTGTATTTCCTAATTGAATTGGATATTTCTTGGAGAATTTTGTCATTTCTCTTTAGTCTTAGTTCACTCTCCTCCTCCACCTGAAGTATTCCTATATTTCTGTCCTCTAAATTACTAATTCTGTCCTCTATAATATCAGCTCTGTGTTTTAAGAATTCTAGATTTTTAAAAATTTCATTCATTATGTTCTTTATCTCCAAAATTTCTGATTGGGTTATTTTTAGTTTCAATCTCTTTTGTGAAGAATTCCCTCAGCTCGTTAATTTTATTCCTGAGTTCATTGAACTGTCTTTCTGAGTTTCCTGTTACTTGTTGAGTTTCTTTATGATAACCATTTGAATTCTCTGTCATTCAGATTGTAAATTTCTGTGACTTCAGCATTGGTTTCTGGGTAGTTGTCATTTTCCTTCTGGTCTGGAGTATTAATATATTTCTTCATGTGTTTGGGGGTGGACTTTTGCCATTACATATTCATAGTATCTGGTCACAGATTTCACCTGCCACCACTGGGAAGGCAGCAGGAGCTGTGTTTTCTGAGCCTGCCACCACCTCTGGCAGTTGTGTCCATCTGTTGTAGTTATGCCGATAGGGCTATCTGCATCTGGCTGCCACTGCTTTACACACATAGGCACAGGTGCTCTGGCAGGGATCCCCTGCTCTGGCCAGCTGGCTGAGCTGATGTGTCAGGTGGGATGGCGGGGAGTACTCCCACTCTGTAACCACCTGGGCTGCTTGGCTTAGTAAGGGCCCCCATGGTTGCTTAGCAACCTTGGTGTGGAGCATTCCTGCAGGCTAGGAGGCAACTGCAAGAGTGAAAGTGTTCCCATGGAGGGTTGCCCTTTCCCCCATCTCCTTTCATAGTTGCTTGCAGGCCACTGTGTGAGGTCCTGCATTCTAGATAGCTGCCACTGTGGAGGGAGCGGAAATCCACTTACCTCCTTCCATTGCCTCCTGGGGGGATCTAGCTCTCCCCCTCCAGATGTATGGCTGTGTGGATCTCTCAGACGTCTATTGTGTTGTGTGGATATCCTCTGTTGGTTTATGAATGTCCTTTTTGTTATATCTTAGTGGCGAGAGACTAAGGGAAGAGCTCACTGCACCATGATGCTGATGTCACTCCTAAAAATACTACTTCATATTCTGTATTCAATCATTCCACTATATACAGTTTTTACAGGCCTAATAATGTACTTTGCTTTTTCTCCTGACTCTTGCTCATGATATTTTGTCCCTTCCTGTGTTTAGTGAGTTTGTGAGCGCCTGTGTCTTGTAACTTGTATTTATGGAAATTCTTTTAGGCAGGTGTATAGTGTGGTCCTTCAGAAAGAATTTGTATTTGCTTCTTATTATCAAACAGGAAATTTGAGTTTAGGATTTTGTGTGTCACACAGTTAATACAGATTCAAGCTCCAAACCTCTGTGTTTTGCGAGTTTATGGCTAGGGATTTTAATGGGAGTCTCTTTTCCTTTTTATTCTTCTCTTGGCTCTATCCAAGCTTAAACTAGAGACATATCACCACTATCTCCTTCTGCATGGTAGATTTTTTTCTAGGTCACTTACTGAGCATGTCACAGTTTTGATGACATACGTGAGAGGGGATTCCAATCACAGTTCCCACACAGCTCAAACCCAGGGCTTTGCCTCTGTCCTGTCAGTCCATTAACACCCAGGACCTAAGCCACCAGGGAGTCGCAGATTTCTTCAGGGTAAAACAGACTCTAGTACTTGCTTATCGGTTACTGGGTTTTCACTTCTTGTCATTTCTAGTGTCTGAGATTCCTTTATTTTCCCGGCAGCTCGTGTATACATTAAGAAATATGTTATCAATATTTTATGCAGCATCTTTACGTATGAGGTCTCTAAAAATCTAGTATGCCATATTTTTATAAAGCTCGTTGGATTACTTAGCTATTTCTATGTAATATATTACCCCAATACTTAGTGTCTTCAAGCAACTGCTATTAGCTTTGTGGGTCAGGAATCTGTATGCAGCTTCTCTCTCACAAGGCTGCAATCAAGGCATCACCCAGGGCTTCAGTCATTTCACGGCTCGACTTGAAGATGGTCTGCTTCTAAGCTCCCTCATGTCACTGTTGGCAAGACTCAGGTCATTGCTGGCTGTTGGCTGGAGATATTAGTTCCTTGTCACGTAGTTCTTTCCAAAGGGCTGCTTACAATGTAGCAACTTGCTTCTCCCAGAGCATGGGCTCTGAGAGAGGGAAAGAGAAAGGAAGTAAGAGAAGGTGAATAACATGCAAGTTACAGTCTTTTTGTAACCTAACCTCAGAAGTGACATTCCATGACTTTTGCCATCTTCTATTCATTAGAAGCCAGTCACTATTTCCAGTCCATTCTCAAGTGGAGGTGACTACACACATCTGTAAACACCAGGAGGTAAGGATCATTTGGAACCATTTTAAAGGTTTCCTACCTCACTTCTATAAATCACTTAAAAAAAAGAAAAAGAATATAAAACTAGGAAAAAAAGATAATATGAATAGACATTTTTTTCAAAGAATAGTTTTAAATGTCTCATAACTATATCAAAATTGTACAGTCCCTCTAGTAATCAAAGGACGCGTACTTAAAACAACAATTAAATAGTAATTTTTACCTATCAGATTGACAAAGTTCTTTTTAATATCATCAAGTTTAAATGAGAATATATAGAAACTAGCAACCTTGTGCACTGCTAGTGGGAGTGTAAATTAGTGCCTATTTTGTAGTTTAATTTAGGACTGTGTCAATATCCTTAAAAATCTATACATAAAATACATTTAAAATTTATCGTCCAACAATTTTACAATGATAGACTTGCCCTAAGGAAAAATTATAAAAGCATGAAAATATTTGTGTAAACTATACTCATCTTTGTGGTAAACCTATTGGAAATAAATGTCTAAAAGGAGTAATTGGTAAATAAATTACCCCACATGCTTGCAAGAGAAAACTATGCCTCTGTTAAAAATAGTATTGCAAGCCTACATATGTTAACATGGCAAGATGTACCCAACATATTGCTAGTAAGCAAAATAGTGTACATAGTATGATGCACTTTTATTGCATATAATGTTCAGATACATGCATATGTAGAGAAAATATCAGCAAGCTATAGCTAATACTGTTAATGAGGTCATCTCTGGGTAATGGAATTACAGTTGATTTTTATTATCTTCTTGCTTATTTGTATTGCCTAAATTCTCAAAGAACAATCAGTAAATGTTCATTACCATAATTTTGAACAAAAAGGAATTTTTTTCTAAAATAAAGACAAAAAAGTGTAATCTAAGCAAGCTCCTATAAGATATAACTTCCTCATTATTTAGTAAATTCTTTCTGATGTTTTTGTTAAAAGTTCAGAAATATATATTTGTTACTGCATTGAAGATAAAGGTGTAATGCCAATATTTCTTTTGCATCTAGGAATCCTGCCATTAAGAAATTCACACTCTTGACCTAAGGATAATTATGCAATGAATCTAATTTTCACATTGGAGCCCCATTAACATACTAATAATTAAAATAATAAAACTTCTTATAATGCAGCGTACAACGTACAAAGCAATTTTTACTTCACCAGTTCATTTAATCATCAAAATCCTTCTGTAAGATGGGTATCATAATCATTATTCATTTTACAAATGAGGAAACTGAGACTCAAAGAGACCAAATAATTTTCTCAGGACATAATCATTAGCAAATGGAAGACTTGAATTGCAGAATTCTGCACCATTGACTGTAGGCATCGGGTGTCCTTTCAGCTTCCAACACTTGTGTGCACCTATTTCATGCTGTGGCACTCTGCTAAGTGCAGGGAGCAGAGAGATAAACAGAACATTACTCTATTCTGGGGAAGTTTATCTTAAGACCCGCAGGTACACTTCTCTCCTAACAGGTAGTTTTGTAAATGGATGTCTGGCACAGACCATTCTTTGTAATATACACACTGAGATGCTCCTATCTCTCCCTCATTGACCGAACCTGTATGCCACTCACGTAGTGATTTCCACAGCTACTTTTTACATCTTGCCAGAGTCTTATGTGGCTGAATTCTCTGAGTTCAAGAGCTTTCCTTAGTTTGGAACACTGTGCAAAGTTAAAACATCTTCCTTTGCACCAGTAATGGGAGTGGAAGATCTATGGTGCCCAACAGGTTACTGTAGCATTGTAGATGAAAATGCAAAATGGTTCTCATAGGGAAATGTAAAATGTGCCCTCACAGCACTGTTCCTTGACTGCAATAAGGAGTCAGGAAATGGTAGTTGGAACCCCCTGCAGGGCAAACTTAGAAATTTGAATTAGAACCATTGAATTTAGTTATTGTTTTAATTTCTATTTGATTTTCACTTTTAATATCTATGCTATTTTATGGGTATTAGCATGAAGTTCTATTTTCTTAGTTGTGTTGTGCAAAATTCCTTATCTACTTGTATTTTTAAAACAGCTAGGCCCTGCTTTTAGAAAGGAAAGTGCCATGTGTCATTAAAAAGCAAGCTTCTTAGAGAAAAAGAAAAACTCTGGAGCAGAACTGGAATCATGCAGCCCATGTAAAGAGTTTGGTCTGAAATGTGATCATATTAACTTTAGTTAATGCATTTAGTTAATATATTAACTAAATTAGTTAATATATTAATTATTCTTAGTACATTTCACTTATACTCTGAACCTCAATTTTGAGATAATAATGATAAAAATGTACTCATTTTTGTAATAACAGAGTGTTTATATTAACTGCCACCCAAAAGGAGGAATCAATCAATTGTAAGGCAGCCGTAACGCAGGGAAAAAGGAAGTAGAATATGATTCAGGTGACTTTGTGGGAATAATGAGGATCCCTGTGCCCCAACCTACTAATTGTGTGATTTTGGATAAGTAACTCAGTCTCCCTGAACCTGTTTCTATCTGAAAATTACGGCTCATAATTGTTATAGAGATGTTGTAGGATCAAACAAGATAATCCGTGTAATGAGACCAGCTCATATTTACTGAAAATTTGCTATGTCTGATGGTGTTCTAAGTCCTTTAGGTAATTATTTCATTTAACTGTCACAACGTTACCTTTCAGTGAGTACCAATATTATTATCATTATCCCCAAGTTACCGATGAGGAGACCGAGGCACAGAGTGAATTGAATAACTTACTCAGAGTTGCACAACTAATAAAACAGGATTCAAACTCAACCAGTTTGCTTCCAAAGCTTACACCCTTAGCTACTGGGCCACTGGGATGTGTTGCCTTTCAAGTAAAATCTGTGGTTGAGTTTTAGCTCATAATGGTACACAGTATAAAGTAGTTTTTATTATAGTTAATGTCTGTAAAATGTGGTTATTAAAAACTACCCTGCAGAACTATGGTAAAGATCAATGAGCATTGCATATGAAATTACTTGGCACAGACCAGCTTCTCAATATATGCACAGCATCTTTTGGATTCAATTCTTTATAGCACAGAGTAAAAGAGGAGAAGAGATCGAGGGATGCATTATAAGGTGGCAGTGGAAGACTTGGGGCCGCTCTGAGTTTCAGAGCAGGAGACATGAAGACTTCTGTTGAATGCCTCTTGCTGCTCCATTATAGGGCTTCAGTAACTGAAAGCCCAAATTCTAGATATTCAGCAAAAATATCTTCTCTGGTAGGAAATTGCCATTGCATGCAGGATTATATAGTAGAAAAAGGTCTTGCACTAGTAGTGGAGACAAAGGAAAATGCTTAGATATGTTTCACTGCTGAGAGAAAAGAGCCTATGGAGAGAAGGTTGTTGAAGACAGAGAAAGAAGGGACTAGATGAGCATCATGGTTAAAACAAAGGGCTTTGGATTAACCAGCTTAGATTCTATCTCCAGGTCTGCCACTCACACGGTGTCATCATATGTACACTTTCTAAGTGTACGTTTATTTATCTAAGTGTATTTATTTATCTGTAAGTGAGTATAACAATTGTTTCTACCTCATACGATTGTTGTCAAGATTAAAGGGAATATTGCATGTAAAGCCCTTAGTGCTGTGGCTAAGAGAGAACTCAATAAATATTAACTTGTATTATGATCCTTATTGTAGTTGAAGGAATGAAGACTGTGTAGTAAAGACAGCACACCATCTGTGTGTACTGGCATAAAGCAGGTGCCCATTACACAGTTGTTATTATTAGCAACATCATTGTTATTAGGATTGTAATTATCATAACTAGTCATGATATTTGGATTTTATTCCTTATCAGCTCTGTGATCTTCGAAACATGATTTCACCACTTTGAACCTTGTTTTCTCCGTCTGTCAGATGGAATAGTTGGACTAAATTAGTGGTTCCCGAACATGGACAGGCAGATCTGTGCTAGATCATAACAAAGTTTTGTCTGGGCCATGTTGAAACTTTCTCTGTAAAATTGCTAATTATTCTTTATTCTGAGATAAAGTCCTTCCTGCATTTTTACTGTTATTAATTTATTTCATGAACTGATGATGGTAGACAGTAGCCTTCAAAAAGTGATATTTGGCAAAATACAATGTTGACAACCTTATAAATGTCCATATCTCTTCTTTCTTAAAATATATTTTAAGAATACTGCTCTGCGAAATATAGAATTCTGGGAACTATCACTGCCATGATGATTTCTAAAGATATTCTTCAACACTGTCAGCTTAGAGCAGAGAACGTGGAGCCCCTTGCTGATGGTGAAGTAAGCAAATAGATGGAAGAGAAGACATTCAGGCTGTGGTGTCAGGCCACTGGTGAGACCTGTGGATGGAAGCAAGAGAGGAAGAAAGCTCTGAAAAGGGGGCCGTAAGCATTTGTTCTTTCTTTTAACAAATGTTTATGGATCTCTATGTACAGCCCAGGCACCATGCTAGGCACTGGATGTGAAATGGTTAGTGTACTGGGTTAAATGGTGATCCCCCCACAAATACATCCCTGTCCTAATGCCTGAGACTGAGATGGAAAATTGGTACTGAGAGTGGAGTGCTGCTATAACAAATATCTAAAAATGTGGAAGAGGCTTCGGAACTGGGTAATAGAGGCTGGAAGAGTTTGTGGGTGCATGTAGAAAAAGCCTGTGTTGTCGTGAATGCACTATTAAGGGTGATCCTCCTGAAGGCTCAGGAGAAAAGACGAGCTGTAGAGAAATCCTCAGTCTTCACAGACAATACCTAAGCAATCCCAAACATAATGTCAGTATAAATATGAATGGTAAAGTTCAGTATGATGAAGTCTCAGACAGAAATGAGGAACACATTGTAGGAAACTGGAGGAAAGGGAATTCTCGTTATAAAGTGGCAAAGAGCTTGTCTAAATGTGTTCATGTCCTAGTGTTTTGTGGAGGGTAGAACTTGTGAGCAATGAAATTGGATATTTGGCTAAAGAAATTTCTAAGCAAAGTGTTGAAGGAGCATCCTGGCTTTTCTTGAATGCTTATAGTAAAATGTGAGAAGAGAGAAATAATTTGAAGGTGGGATTGTTAATCAAAAGGGAAACAGAAGTTGAAAATTTGGAAAACTCTCAGCCTATCCATATTGAAAAAAATAAGAAAACATGTTTGGGAGATAACAAAGGTGTGGCCAAATCACTTTTTGAGATGAGTCAGCCATCTAAACAGAAGTCAGGATGTATTGTCCAAGGCAATGGAAGAATGACCCCCAAAGGCATTTTGGAGATCTTGGGGCCACCCCTTTCAATGCAGGCCCAAAGTGCGCGGCCTGCTGAGCAGAATAATTTCAAAAGAGGTGCCATCACTGTCCAGTGCTGTCTCACACTGCTGACTTGGCTTCTCGAATTCTGGTGCCATGCTCAGCGACCATCCCAAGTTTTGCTCTGGTGGGACCTGGTGACATGCTGGCCTGGTGGCTGTCCTTCTGGAGGGCACAGGCCCTAACCCTTGGCAGCATCTGTGTGGTGCCTTCTCTGCAGGTTCACAAAGTTCAAGAGCTGTGGAGGCAGGGCCACCACAGAGAGTCACTACAAGGGCACTGCCTAGTACAGCCATGGGACAAGGACGATGTCCCAGATCTCCCAAGGACCTGAGCCCAGAGAAGGCCTTGGGGACTCCAACCTGTGAGACCTGCAGTATGGGCTGCGCCCAGCAGAGCCATGGGAGCAGGCTGCCCAAAGCCATGGAAGGCAGAACCACCCTAGTGGGCCTTAAGGTTTTGGACTTGCTAGGGCCCTGGTACCCCTTTCCTCTTTCCGATCTCTCCCTGGCAGAATAGGCATATTTATCCTTTGCCTATGCCAACACTGTGTTTTGGAAGCATATAACTTGTTTTATTTCACAGGGTCACAGCTGGAGACCAATTTGCCTTCTGATGAATTGTGCCTTGAGTCTCACCCAAATCTGATTTAGACATTTAGATGAGATTTTGGACTTAGACTTTTGAATTGATGCTTGAACAAGTTAGGACTTTGGGGTTATTGGGATAGAATGAATGTATTCTACATTTGAAAAGGACATGAATATTTGGGGGCCAGAGGTGGAATGCTAT
Organism: Equus przewalskii; assembly: GCF_037783145.1. Lineage (NCBI taxonomy): Eukaryota > Metazoa > Chordata > Mammalia > Perissodactyla > Equidae > Equus > Equus przewalskii. The sequence continues at coordinate 21,859,032 of NC_091852.1, forward strand.
GGTCTGTGTGTGTTCCCCCAAAATTCTTATGTTGAAATCTTTCTTTTTTTCCTGCTTTTTATCTCCCCAAACTCCGCATGTGCATAGTTGTATATCTTAGTTGCACGTCCTTCTAGTTGTGGGATGTGGGACGCTGCCTCAACGTGGCCTAACGAGTGGTGCCATGTCCGTGCCCAGGATCCCAACCCTGGGCCGCCACAGCAGAGTGCGCGAACTTAACCACTTGGCCACGGAGCTGGCCCCTTATGTTGAAATCTTAATCACCAAAGAACCGGTATTAGGAGGTGAGGCCTTTGAGAGGTGCTTAAGTCATGCGGGTGGCGCCCTCATCAATGGGATTACTGTTCTTGTAAAAGAGACACCAGAGAGCTCCCTTGCCCCTTCCACCACATGAGGACATAGCAAATAGGCAAGAGCTATGAACCAGGAAGAGGGCCTTCACCAAAACACGACCATGCTGATGCCTCGATCTCAGACTTCCCAGCCTCCAGAACTGTGAGAAATAAATTTCTGCAGTTTATGAGCTATGCAGTCTATGGTATTTTTTTATAGCAACCCCAACAAACTAAGACATGGGGCCAGAAGTGTTTGTTCTTTCTTTCAACAAATGTTTATGGATCACTTACTACAGCCCAGGCACCATGCAAGTCACTGGATGTGAAATCATCAGTGTAGTGAGTTGAATGGTCCCTCCTCCCCCAAAAATATGTCCATGCCCTAGTTCCTGGAACCTGTGAATATTACCTTATATGGCAAAAGACTAAATGTTACCCTATTTTTAAAAAAGGTCCACAAGACCCCTTTTCAAAATCAGTTAAGGATAATTGTAATTAAGTGATTAAGTTAAGGATGTTGAGATGGGATCATTCTGCATTATCTGAGTGGGCCCTAAGCCCAATGACAAGTGTCCTTATAAGAGACAGAAGAGGAGAAAACAGAAACACACAAAGAGGAGGGGGCAATTGATCTCGGAAATGGAGATTAGAATGATGTAGCCACAAGTCAAGACACATCTGGAGCCAACAGAAGCTGGAAGAGGCAAGGAACTGATCCTCCCTCCTAAGGCTTTTAGAGGGATCCCAGCTCTGCCCACACCTTGATTTCAAACTCTGGCCTCTAGAATTGTGGGCGAATAAATTTCTGTTGTTTTAAGCTAAGCATTTTGTGGTAATTGGTTATAGCAGCTACAGGAAACTTAAACAATCAAGAACTTGGACGTTATAACTTGCCTTCATGGAGTTTAGAGAAAGAGATAGTTAAAGAAGCATTGCAGTAAAGAGGGACAACAGTGATGAGCAACAGGACAGGAGAAGAAAGAACATGAGCGCTCTGAAACTCTTGACCACCTATTTAGATGAGGAGTTGATAAAGATTTTCCACTGCAGGTTGAGCAGGAGCAGGGGGTTCCCCCTGTTTTGTTCTGTTTTTTTTTTTTAGATTTTATTTATTTCATTTTTCTCCCAAAGCCCCCCAGTACATAGCTGTATGTTCTTCATTGTGGGTCCTTCTAGTTGTGGCATGTGGGACGCTGCCTCAGCGTGGTTTGACAAGCAGCGCCGTGTCCACGCCCAGGATCCGAACCAATGAAACACTGGGCCGCCTGCAGCGGAGTGTGCGAACTTAACCACTCGGCCACGGGGCCAGCCCCTCCCCCTGTTTTTTTGCTCTTGCCTATTTGCATTTGAAGCCCAAGAGGGGCATGCTGTATATTCTTGAATCCCTCTTCCTCCACCTGGAAGGTGTGCAGGTTAGAGCTGCCTGGACTCTGAAGCTGCCGGTCAAGATTGATGAAGCAGAGCAAAGCAAGTGATACCAAACACTGGAAACGCTGCCAAAAATATGTGAGAGAGCCCCTGCAGGTCCCAGCCACCAGGGCTGCCTATCAAAGGGAAAGTCTGCATCCTGCCAGGTCCAACACATGCTGATTTTGCAGCACGTCATTAATTAGGATGTCCCTTGGCATCTATGAGACTGAGATAGAGACCAACAGACTAAGAGTGAGTTCCTGCTTAAATTTCAGGGAGTTTGTCAACTCAAGCTATGAAAAAGCCTCTGGTTTCAAGATGAATTCCATGAACTTTGGTGGGGGTGCATATGTAAGGGCGAAATAGGGGCCTCTTCATGTCGTTTTTACATTTTCCGGCACTGCATTTTTCTCTTTTTAAAGCATTCTTCTTAAAGGACATATGCGAGGATTGACAAACTAGACAGGAAGCTTGGGGAATATGAATACGTGTAAATACCAAGTCAGACATTTTTTAAGGATGTCATTTATTCTAAAGCGTGTAAGAGTTACTCTAAAGCCATTAGTGTCTGGAATTCTCTAAAGGTAGAGACACGTTTTAAAAACACACTTTTCCTATCAGACTTTAATAATGTTAAAGGCAGATCTTCTTTTTCAACAAGAAAGAAACAAAAAATATTGCTTTTGACCTGACAAACTGTAACATCTGCCTGTAAGCTTTTCATCAGGGTCTCAAACACAGCATCTTGAGGTGTTCGGCTGTAAAAGTTATTCTGATTAGAAATTTCAAGGAAAAATTGGTGATGTTGACTTCAGTATTGTAGGTTCTATGTTTGGGAATAAGTCAAACCTTGAACAGCATTCATTGTCTGACTTTAGATTATTGCAGATTTTGACATGTTTCTTTCATGTTCCCCTTGCCATCCTTAGAATCATATGCAAAGAAAGTTCCTTTCTTCTTTGTTACTTCCACTCATCCTGAAATTTTGAGTCAAGCGTCTTTGCATTGCAATGTAAGGCACTGTGGGTGACATAAAACAAGGATAAAATATTAAATTAAGTGTCCAGTGTCAAAGCTTTTAAGCGAATCACGAAAATCTGCCAGCCTTTAAGAGCAAACATCTTTTCACAAAAGAATGATTTAAAATGAGAAAAACAATCATAGTAACTCCATTTGCATTTTATTTCCAGCAATTTTCACAGGCTTCCATCATCTCCTGGTGTTTCCCTTCCTACATATTTCAGAGAAAGTTAATAGCAGTTCTGGTCTAACATTTTGCCCTGCAAAGACTTAGTGGGAACTATTTTTACAAGCTTAGCTCTATGCATGCTCTCTGAAAAATTACAGTCGGATGGCAATTGATCTGATTGTGGATGGGAAAAATGGGTTTGGAGGGAAGAGAACCCTTGCTGGAATGATACTTTTGCTGATTCTGGGAAGTGGTCTTGTTAGAAGTCGCAAACACTTGCCTGAAATGTTGTAGCATTCTCTCTCTCTCTCTCTGTCTCTGTCTCTGTCTCTGTCTCTCTCGCTCACGCTCTCCTTGTGAGAAGAATGTGAAGAAAGAACTTTCCCAGAAAACTCTCCTCATCAATTTTACACTTGAAATATAGGAGGGATTTTAATTCATAGCACCAAGAATCGGAAAAGGAGAGAGCCAGAGAGAGTGGACAGGAAACCAACAAGAGAGAAAAGGAAAGAAAGAAAAACCTTGCACAGACACTGTGTTCTCAGCCTCTGTCCCAATGACGTATTTGCTTATTCATTTGAACATGTACCTGGAATTAATATCAGCTCCTGCGGACAAAGGGAATGATCCCTGGACGGTTTCAGGCATTTATTTCATCTTCTGCATAGTTTGACTTGTAGAATAAATAGAAAATAACTTGCATACCAGGCAACGTGTTGGAGGTGACAATTTTGTCATGTCTGTAAATCTGAACTTTCTCCTAACCACTCTGTGTGAAATACTACTCTTGTCAGCAAGTCACCTTGAGATGATAATTAAAGGACACTTCTATTGCTCTGTTGGTATGTTGAAGCATTTGAAAATATGTGACATGCAATATGATCATGGAAATAAAGACAAATTATAATTACTTCAATACAAGTTGGATGCAATCATCTGAAAGAATCCCTGAGGATTAAATGATCAATCCATGGGAAACACTTAGAACAGAGTCTGGCACCTAGTAAGTGTTCCATAGTATTAGCTATCGTTATTATCACCTAGGCTTTCTCTTCTTGTCAGAAGGCTATTTTGCTTTAGAAGTGGCATGTTTATAGGTACCAGAAGAAACTGGAAAAACAGGTTGAATTTAAAAGGAATCTGAATGGTCCAATAGTCCCAGGAGACAAGAATAAGCTTTGTCTTCGCTGCACCAGAAGTCGAAGTTTGCATGTACTTTAGTCTCATTGCTAATCCATATTCAGTAAAATGAATATTAAAGTATGGTGAAAAGGATATAGGATCTGGAGTCAGACTCATGTTAAAACCCTGCCATGTTCTTTGTGATTGGGGTGGTTACAGAAGGTGTAATCCTCAGGAGCATCATCTTTGTAATGGGAATAATTGTCCTGGTGGTTGGAGGGAAGATAAGGTGAAAACTAGGTATGCTTAAAATGTATTCATTTTAATCTGTTATGACATAAACATGTTGTCTTCTGAGGAATAAGAAAAAATTACTGACTCATCGAGGAAAGCAGCTATCAAGACCTTGACTTGCAGTCCTAGTTCTCTCTAGAATCCTTAGTAAGTCCATTGACCCCCTGGTTTACTCTTCCATGAGATAAAATTCTTCCCTCCGTAGCTTTCCTTCCATTTCCTCCTACATGTAAGGCCCTGGGGATGTAAAGATGCGCCAGATGGGATTCCTTTGGGTCACCTTCTTTGTTTTTTGGGTTTTTATTTTGAAGAAGAAGATTAGCCCTGAGCTAACTGCTGCCAATCCTCCTCTTTTTGCTGAGGAAGACTGGACCTGAGCTAACATCCATGCCCATCTTCCTCTACTTTATATGTGGGACGCCTACCACAGCATGGTGTGCCAAGCGGTGCCATGTCCGCACCCGGGGTCTGAACCGACGAACCCCGGGCTGCTGAAGTGGAACGTGCACACTTAATCGATGCGCCACCAGGCCAGCCCAATGTGGGTCACCTTCTGACACGAGAAGAGCTCTATTCTGGGCAGGTGCAAAAAGACCTTGGAGGATGAAGGAGGAAGGCATCGAATCTGCCTGGAGCAGTGCAGGGAAGCCTCAGGGAGGAGGTTCTACTTGGGCTGGGTCACAAGGAATGAGTAAAATTTCTCCCAGCAGTGAAGGTGTCTGCAAGGGAAGAACATTTCCGGCTAAAGGCGTGATGGTTATCCCATGTAAAGCTGAGATCCACGTTCGCCCATTTCCTAGCAGGATCCCTAGGCAAAAAACGTGTTTCGATGAACAGCCATATATCATAATTAGCTAGTATTACTATTAGTCAGAAGCCAAATTAAAATATTTAGAAACTTCACTTCCAATGCTAATGATAATATTTATTGTGTACAGTTTGCCAGGCTCTTCCTACATACTTTAGATGTTTTAACCCACTTAAACATCATAGATCTTAAGGATGCTGCTATTATTATACCCAATTGACAGATGAGAAAACTGAAGCACCGAGATGTTAAGATATTTGCCAGAGATTACACATCTAGTAAGTGGAAAAATGGGGATTTGATCCAAAACAGTCTGGCTCCGGATTCTAGGCTCATATCCATTACATTCTACTGCCTCTACAGCAACAATCTGGGAGTTGAAATATCAAGATGTTATTTCCAATGCTTTAAAATATTATTTACACCACAAACTAGTCTAGGTGATTTTCTAAAAACAGGCTTTCGCAGTTTTGCTGTCATTGCCAAAGCAAGTAAAATGTGAGTTTGAGGGATTTACTAAGAACTCAAAAATCGCTTTCAAATTTCTATGTAGAATTCCATGGGAATAGGAAAAGTGAATTTGGTTCAATATTCTGTGGTTGGCGTTTCACCCATCGACAGTAGGAAGGACACTGAACTAACTCGTTCATACTGACCTCAGTTAGCCGTTTAATCAATCAATCAATCAACAGTCCATGTCACAAAAGGCAATATGGTTGGATTCATATTAAAAATTAACATTATTGAAAATCAGAGGGAAGTTGTGTCCAAATGTTTTCCTCCATTGAGAGTGACCCATCGTTCGCCTGGGTGACAGCTTTCAAGCTCTATTCTCCATCTATAGCCAAAGAATTTGGTTTGGCTGTTATGACATTCAGGTTGTCATTTTAAAATTATCATCATCATCATCACCATTATTTAAAGACTTTCTAGTTCTTGCTTTATGCTCACCCAAACCCAGGGTGAGGAGCTCACTATTTTGAGCAGTCTTCTGGCTGGCTTCCATCCCCACAGGTGCCTGGCACTGTGCACCTTGAAATACCAGCATCTGTGAATTCTCTGGGCAGTCTCTTCTCTCCTTTTCTCTTTCCTTCATTCTCCCACGTACCTTCCTTTCTCCTCCCTCTCACACATCCCTCTTAAAATGCTCTGCCCTGCGTTTGGATTGAAGAATGGCCTTGATTACAAATGCTGCTCAGACAGGCCCAGCCTCCCCCAAAAAAACCCTGCCGTGGCTTTTCCGGTGTCTTAGGTGGCACATTGAGCTGTGCCAAGGACACTCAGAGTCTGCTGCAGCTCTTGTCTCTTGATTAGGCCCCAGGGCCAAGGATTCCAGGGGGAGCTACACTTGTCAGCTGTCAGTCAGGTGGCAGCCTGTTCCTCCCGGGTGCTGCCCCTGTCACAGGGGGGTGACCAGACTGTAAACATGAAATAGACTTCAGTGGGATGCCAGAAATTCATTTTCTCCCTTGGTATGCTTTCTTCTCACTCATTTCACTGTGTTTACAGCCCCACAGGTTTCCTGAGGGCAGCCATGATTTAGATTTACAGTTCCCCAGGCCGTCTGATTCTGAGGAAAAGTTATAATACCTGTAATGTATTACTGTCTCCTCGAGGAGCAAAGAATGTCAGGGGCTGCAGAGGTTGGCTACCTCAATGACTGCAGGCTCTCTCTGCACTGCAGCATGGAGAAATGCAGGCTGGACTGGCCAAGCCTCAGCCTCTCTCACTGTCTACCTGCACGTAAGCACACAACACACTCAGGTTCTTAGAGATTCGGTGGTGGTAGTGATGGTGGAGGGAGTGGTGCTGACTTCAAGGTGTCATTATAAGAGGCTCTGTGTACCATAAGTCCAGGAAGCCACTCCCAGACATTGGACAGGACAGAGAGAGTTCAGAAAGAAGGCCCAGAACCTAGATTGGATTTGGGGCGGGGACAGAAACATAAGATGATCTGGCTGGGTTGGGGGAGGCGTTGCTGTTAGCAAAAAGGAAGCTTCCTACAGAGGCTTGTCTCTCTTGTTGATTCCTTTCACTTAAAATTTGGTACATCTTTGCTAAGAGAAGCAGAATCAGCATTAAGGTGAGTCCTGAGAGGGGTTGTCAAATGGGGGCATGCCACGTGAGGGCAATGTGACTAACCCCTGCCCTGCAAGGTGCTGACTCCGTGGTCATTTGCAGCTAGGAATTCAGGTCCCTGAGGGTCTAGATGCTGCCACTCAGCTCAGCACCCACTTAGGGAGCAAAAGCACTGCAAAGTCACTTTGTGAAACAGGAGGTGATGGGCATTTGACATGTTGAGCCAGGTTGCTTCTCCAGCTGGCCTCTAGCACAGGCTCTGCAACATGGAGATCCAAAGGCTTCATTGTCCTTCCTCACGGTGCCTTGTCCTTGTTCTCGAAGATACTCTCTGAGTTCAATTCACCATTCCTGACATGTCTGCATCGCTCTGGCTTCCCTAAGGGTGGACGATAGACTGAGACACTCATTTACTTCTGAATGCCCCCCTTCTCGTTCTGCTCTGCTGTCTAGCGTGCAGGAGGGGCCATTGGCTCTCGCTGTGAGCTGTTCAGGTCAGGCGATATGAGGACCAGGTGAGTAAAGGTGTACTCAAACCACCAGGCAGAAATCTCTACTTAGGACTATATAGTTAAATGTGGCTTATAAATAATAAAACTGTGTACCATTAGGAGACTGAGTCCTCAAGAACCCAAAGATAATTTCAAAACCTGAAAGAACATAATGGGCTCTAACATCAATGTTCATCTTGCCCCCTCCCCTGTTGCCAGTGTTTAGGGGGCGCCCATAGTTCATAAGTTTGGTACAAAATTTTCTCTTTGGTACTAGACTTAATATTAGACACCATCTGGGATACTAACAGAAAAAAAATCAATGACTCTTTAAGCTTTAACATTCCGGTCAAGGTTATTAATTTTAAATGACAGGGGGCTATTTGGAAGGAATGGCCAAAAGCTTAGGGATCTCAAAGGGAAATTTTCTCTTAAGGGGAGGCCAAAGACTAAATGTCTAGGTGAGCAACAGAGAGGGTCCAGCACCCTAGCAGGCTCACCTCTTCCCTTTGTTTCCTACGAACACATTTCTGAGCTCTCTTGCAGGTAAGTAGAGCCATGTGATTGTCTTCTGGCCAACTTCTGCGTTCTGTGTGATCCTGCACATACTCTCTTTCTCCTTCCACTGGGTGGGTGCAGAGGAGAACGAGGCCCTAAAGTGTGTGGAGTCACATGACGCAAGGAGCCTGATCCATGAAGGACAGCATGGAGCAGAAGCTTCAGTGTGCTCTACTCCCCACTACGTATACTCACATTCCATCCCAAGCTGGACTCTAAATGGGTGAGAAATAAACTCTTATTATGTCAAACCATTGAGATGTGGTGGCTTATATGTTTTACATGATGAAATCAGTGATTTTTCTTTTAGCTGAAAACAGTACAGGAACTTCACATCTTGATAATCTTCAACATACCTCCCTTATCCCTCCCCACCCCTCCCCAGCCCACATCCTTTGTTGCTAATGGACTTTTTCTTCTGCCGTCACTGATGCTTTATTTTTGGGAAACAGGCAAGATCACAAATTTGGATAAAGACCTCAACAAGGACATGCCAATTTGCAAGCACTAACACAAAGAAAGTGCTCAGGAGAAAAAGGTAAGATTATATTAGACAGGCTTTTGCCTCAGTTCAATTCAGTTTGGAACATTAATAATCTTAAGGAGAGCATTGCCTTTTTTCTTATTTCCTATAAATGAATGAATGAATGAATAAATAAATAAATAAATAAACAAACAAATAAAATGGTTTGAAAGATATTATAGCGTTCTTAAGGTAAAATTACAGGTAGGAATAATAATACCTTACATTTACAGTAGGCTTGATATGGGCCAACTATTGTGCCAAGCATTTTACAGGAATTATTTCCTTAAAAGATAAAGAAATTGAGGCCTGAGAGGTCACACAATTTGCTTAAGTTTACAAAGCTAGGAAGTGGCAGATCCAGGAATCCAATAATCCAAGACAGCCTGGCTCCAAAGCCCATGCTGTTAAATGCCATACTCCCTCTAATAAAAGATCAACAAATATCAAGTCATCCTTAAGATGAATGGTGCATACTGACCATCTATAGTGAAAATACAGATCCATATTTCTAGACCAAAACATCCACTTTAGTTTACTTTTCATAACAAAGGCTTTTGAAATGGCAGGTGCATGATGCCCACTCTGTATAGGACTTCTGACAAGCAGGCTGTCTAATCAGTTCCGAATCCTCTCTGTTGATTTTCCTTCCCCATGGACATATTGCTTGGGATATATGTGATTTTTCTGCACCATGTTCTACTGCAACCAGATGTCACCTTACCTGCCCTGTTCTCCAAGGTGTACCCAGGTCTGCATCCTGTGACGAGAGCAAACCCAGGGTGAAAGAGACATTCAGGGAGCAATGCTAGCCAAGTTTCCTAGAGACTCCACTTTGATTTTTATTCTTCCACAAGATGTTACTGCCATGATAGCACTCTAGCATGGCTTGGGACAGCTACAGCAGAATTTCTTGCTGTTCCTATATTAAGAATGTGTTCTCAGAAACAGCTGGTGTGTTACAAATGCAACTGAGTGCCATAGGAAGTGGGATGATTGGTGTCCCACTCCTAAGCACACAGGCTGTTGATATTTGAGAGTTGGTAAATGACACTGTAGGAAGGGGTGCCATGGGGACCAGAGGGGATTGAGTATGAGGAAGCCAAGCTCCATGCATCTGCTTGTCTTGTGAACCTGTCTTTCACCTAAGGATGATCATGGAGGACTGTTGTAGGAAGTAGTTAGTTTTTATTTATAAATCAAGTCTCAGATCTTTGCAGTAAGGCATTGGCTGAGAAAATGCTTTATGACAGTCTTCACGGACAAACATGGATGGCATATGAGTACCTGTGAGTAGCCATTCTTCATTTCTTCTAAGATAAAATGATCAAATTAGTGTGTGAGGGCTTTTTATTCAATTAGATATTAGGAAAATGTCCCAATGTTAAAGGACATATTATCAGTAGAGGCTTCACAATCTTTTAAAAATAATCATAACTAATATTACTAGAATGATATATAGTTTACAGTTCAATTTTATATGCATTTTCCAAGTTGATCTCTCAGAAAAGTTAAGTGGGAGGGATAAATTTTACTGTTATCATCCCTATTTTATGGGCAAAATGAGATTCAAGGAGGTTAAGTGAGTTGCCCAGCCTACCTACCTAAGAAGTGTTGTTGCATTCATTAACTTTCTGACCTCCTTTCTTCTTGAATCTCTACTTTTGGCTCCTAAGTCAGTGTATCACTGGTTCTTCATTTACCGTCTTTATCATTACTTCTCAGTTTCATTTTTTGGACATTTTTTCCTGTCTTCCTTGAAGTACTGGCATCCCAGATCTTCATTCGCCTTTCCCTTGCTCCCTCTTTTACGTAAACTCTCATTAGGAAAACTCATCCTCTCTCACTGGAAGGAAACCAAAGAATGCTTTGTTCAACATTAACTTTAACCTCTTCCTATTTTATCTTTCCATACAATAAAAGCTGGAAAACTAAAAATTACATTTCCCAGACTCTCTTGCAGCTAGGTTTCAGGTTACAGAATAAGTTCTGCCAATTAGAAAATATGTAATATTTTTAACATTTTCATTGCAATATAAGTCACATGTTGTACAAATCACCAATTTAAAGTTTATAATTCAATGGCTTTTAGTGCATTCATGGAGTTGTGTAACCACTACCACAATCAAGAAGCGATGTATGTTTTGAAAGGCAAAAGTGAGGCCAAAGCCAACTCTGCTGCTTTTGATCATTACTGCTAGTAAAAACAATATGGAAGCATTGGGCTTCTCTGCAGCAATTTCGTAGTATCCATTCACTAGCTTCCCATATGTCAACTCCCATCAGAGGCAGTTCCAGCAATGGCAGTAGTGGCTTCATGATTATTTGATTGAGCCTCCTAATTATAATGGTGATTGTAGCTTTCCTGGCATGTTACTTCTATAGCCATTTTCTGGGCCTTGTTCCTGGAAATCCAACTTAAAGACTTCCCCCCTAGTGTTGCCAATGATTTCATAAACTCTTAACTCCATGTATTAATTCTCTTGCTGAATAAAGTAGCAAGAGTGATTTGTTTCCTAGAAATGGACTAACTTGAGCCAAACTTTTATATCTTTAACTTCCAACTTCTTACTAGTCTCCTCTCACCTTGAGAGGTACCCCATAGTCAACATGCCCAAAACTGAACTGAGTATCTCATTCACAAGCCTGATTTTCCTCTAGACTCTCTCTTAACCTAGTGAATGGATCTACCCAAGAGACCAGTTACCAGGCCAGTAACGTTGGTGTCACCCTTGACTACTTTGCTTCCCGAGTTCTGTCTCCTCTCCTACAGTTCATCAGTCACCAAATCCTAGATCTCAAGGTTCTCTGTCATCTCTGCAACTTCTTAGACCTTCTTTCTCTGTTGCTTGGATTATTACAAAGAGTTGTAGTCCTTACTCCCAACTGTGCCCCCTCCCACTCTCAGATCAGCCCACGTGGAGGGAGAGTGATCTCTCTAAAGCACCCTTCTCATAAGGTCATGTTCTTTCTTAAAATTCTTCAGTAGCTCCCTTTGCCTAAAGAGTAACATGTAAAATTTAAGTTCCTTACCATAGTGTTCAAAGTCCTTCATGATTTGGCTTCTGTCTGCTCTGTAGACTCACTTTCTGCTGTTTTTCTTTTCTCACATGTTATACTTTAGTCATATTAAACTATACACAGTGGCCCTGATTTTTGAGTATGCAGTTTCTCAACATATTTTGCGGGTGAATTCTTATCTATCCTTTAAAAACCCTTCCTAACTGTCATCTCTTTGACTGTGAAGCCTTTACTGACCAACTTCCCTAAAGGCCCCCACCACAACTCAGTATAGTCAATCCCTTCCTCCACTCTCCCACTCGGTGTAATCTATTTTTGCCTACAACTTATGTGTGGTGTTTGTCCCACTAGTCTGGTGGCCTACCTGTGCACCCCAAAAACCTAACACAGAGCCTGACACGGAGTAGATCCTCAGAATATATTTGAAGAACTTAATTGAACTGGAACCCAGTCTCACATCCATCAATATTTCCACTAAATGTTTAAGAAAAAGGTGGCTAAATCAGTATGATAGTGGTATGAGTTCTAGCCTGCCTAGGATTTGAAACATTGTGGTGTAATCAGGAAAGCATCCTTCTCCAGCAATTCCGTTTTTGGATATATCCCCAAAAGATTGAAAGCAGTGACTCGAACAGATATTTTACACCAATGTTCATAGCAGCATCATTCACAGTAGTCAAAAGGTGGAAACAACCCAAATGACCAGTGGCAGATGAATACTGTTTGAAATTACAGTATTTGCACACAATGGAATATTATTCAGCCTTAAAAAGGAAGGAAATTCTGATACATGCTACAACATGGATAAACCTTGAAGACCTTATGCTAAGTGAAATAACACAGAGACAAATATTCCACTTATAGAAGGCACATAGAATAATCAAATTCATAGAGACAGAAAGAAGAATAGTGGTTACCAGAGGCTGGGGGAGTTGAGGGAATGGGAAATTATTATTTAATGGATACAAGGTTTCAGTTCAGGATGATAAAAATGTACTGGAGTTAGAAAGTGGTGGAACTTGTGCAACAATGTGAACATACTTAATGCCACTGATCTGTACACTTAAAATGGATAACATGGTAAATTTTATGTTATGCATATTTTACCACAGTAAAAAAAAAAGAAAACACTGTCCTAATCAGGATACATGAGTTCTGTTCTCAGATGTGAGAATTGTCCATTCATATAGCTATATAAAATTGAACTCAGTACGCTACTTTTCTACAACTCAGTTTCCTCATCTGTGTAATAAAACATTTGAAGTAAAGGCTTGACAATCCCTTCTAGCTATAAAGTGATTTTGCCACCTACTGGAAGATCCAGTTTTATTTAGTTGAGTGTTTGTGTTAATGACCATTTTGCAGAATATTCACCACATCACAACCCTGGGGAACCTTCACAGCTTTTCTCCCACAGGCTCTTGGGGGCAGCTAAGCTTCAGCAGAATGGTCTTGGCAATGGTTGACTAGAGTGTGGTACTTCCTTTGTGTCCATGGCATATCACAAATGGTAGAGAAATGGTATCCAGCATTCAATTAACCACTTATTCATCCATCAATTCATTCTGCATTTATTAAGTACTTGCCATGTGTGAGGGACACTACTAAGTGCCAGGGAAATAAATCTCAATAAGGCACATGTGGTTCAGAGCGTTTCTAATACAGTGGGAGACACTGGCATGTTAACAATACTTAAAATAAAATGATTTTTCATATCAAATATTAAAACAGAGATATGTACAAAGAACTATGGGATTTATAAAGAATTACTTATTGTCTGTGAGGAGTAAAACATCACAGAGAAGGTTAATGTTGAGCTAGTCTTGAACGAGGAGGAGTTCGTGAAGCAGGAGCTGAGTAGAATTCCTGATTTTCCTTTTTATTGTTCTACCCTCTGTGTTCATGTTGGCCCAACATGGTAGCGGGGGTATGAGAAGAATTCAGAAAAGGTTGCCATATCCATAGCATGATGGCTGCTATAAATAGCATTTTTTCTTAAACTTGTGATCTTCTGATACATTCTAGTAGATATCCTCTCTTAATATCCTTTAAAGACCCCTTTAGGCAAAAATAAAGTATTACCACAATCTGTTATTCTCTTAATAGCTTTGCCAATGTTTGCTGTTCCAATGTCAACAGTCATTATATAGCTTGGCTTTCAATGTAGGATTAAACTTCTTTTATTCTTGTAGTAATCAGAAAAGCAATTGGAGAGTTAGTATGTTCTTTGGAATCCCATTGCAAAAGAATGAGGTTCTGCCAGATCCTGTCATGGAAGAAGAAAACAGACATGAAAGGTGAAAAAAAAAAAAATGTTCCTGAAAGGGAAGTGCTGACAGGTTACACCAGTCATGAAACAGACATGCAACACCCAAGGGTCACCGACTTGGAAGACGTGCCAAAGTTGGCCATCAGGTCCCAGCATGCAGGAGCTGGAAGGGAACTAATTAATTAAAGAGTGTCAAACACGTTGTCAGAGTGCAGACAGCAGAAAATAAAATGGACTTCACATGGTTTAACCAGTAGGGGAAGAGTAAGATCATACTGAACTCATAAAAAATTTCTTCAGAAAAAGATAAGTTCCAACACATTTTGATTCTGTCATGGTTAGAAGACAAATTACTATTTCACATTTTAGCCAAAATAGAGGAACTAAAGGATTCCTAAAAAGGAAGAAGAAAAGCTAACATTTACTGAGCACCTACTATGTGCCAAACGCTGAGAAAAGCCTTCGGGGCAATAAGTTGACACTTTTGTTTACATTGCATTCTATCCACCCAGAATTGTGTGCTGTTTCCATGCAGACACCACTTTGTGTATGTTACCTCATTTAAACCTTGTGAAAGCTCAGTGAAGGAAATGTTATTTTTACAGATGAGGAAGCAGCTAACAGACCTGGGACTCTTGTAACACAATCTACCAGCTGTGTTACCTTTGAAAGTTACTTAACCTTGCTGGACCGGGAAATCCCTGCTCTTTTGACTACCTTATATGGATGCCAGGCAGCAGCCCTTGCAGTATAAATGGCTTCCACGGGAACAACTAAGGAAATAGTCCAAATGTCTCTAGGCATTGATGGCCTAAGCGAAATGTTGACATGAGCAGGATTTGCCTCAACCTTTCTTTTTCCCTCTTAAAAGATTTTCTTCTCAAGGAATGAGCCTTCTCATGCTCTCTTCTCCCTCCTTTCAAAAATCTGGTCTCAAGTCGCACCTTCATGCCAGGGCATAAAATTCCCAAGAATCTTTTCTGATGTCAACTCTCTCAAGAACATCTGTGTTTTAACAGGGAACTAAGCATGAACTAGGATCCCTGAGCAGCCATTCGCGTCTGTCTGAAACCCTTAGAATCTTACCTGGGCAAGTTCTCCTGCCAGGCCTAAGAGCCCACCTTTGGCATGGTGTCTCCATTTGTGACTGCTGCCGGAATACGCTTCTTAGATTCATGTCCTCAACAGGGAAGGATGCCATAGTCTATTGCATCCATAGCCAGGTTTCTCACTCTGTTCACAGATTGTTGTCTTCAGAACCTTTACATTTTGGTGCTCTCTTTGGGCCTAGACATAGGTTAAAAGCACTGCTCAGGATAGAAAAAGATGAAAAGAGGAAGAGCAGATGCTTTCATGCCTGCCTGAATGAGACTCTCTCCCAATCCATTGCCATGCCCTGTGTCTATGGTTAGTTGAGGTTCCCAGCAGGAAGGGAAGAAACCATCATGAGGCTGGGCTCCCTTTCCTAATCAAGTCACTCTCGGTCATCTCTCCTTATACAAGACCCACTTTTAGCTGATCTTATGATTGCCGAAATAAAAATGAATAAATAAAATAGTTGGCCCCTACAAGAATGTTGGCCATCTCTGCTTTTAGCAAAAACAAGCGAAGTATAGAAGATAGATGTTTAGGCTTCAGAAAATTGTTAAAGTGGGCAATGGGAGTTGGTAGCTCATGGTATGTCCTCACACCCTGAAATCATACTAGCAATCAGTTAACTAGTTCCTATACCCTAAGGCTGTTCTTGCTTAGATTTCAATAATTTCCCTTAACCAAGGGGGTACCATTGGCACTTACTTAAATCATCCTTACGGGGATGATGCCTGCCTGCCCTCAGGTTCTTATTTGCTATATTCTCCTTCAGGAGCTTGGAAATAGAGGTTTTTGTTCTGGTTCAGACCACTCTCTTGAAAGTTTTGAAAGAGCTGAAAAGAGAGAGGGACAGAAGTGATATCCATTGAGCACTAATGATCTCCTTTGCCCATTATGTAAATGACTTCACTAAGTCCCCCATAAGAATACTATGATGTTGGTCCTACTATTGCTATCATACTGTTGGGTATACTAAGTCCCATACATTGTACTGAACTTGACCAAGGTCCTGTAGTTATGCAGGCCCAGTGACAGGAGCCTGGCCACCTCCCTGTATCATTGCCCCTGACAGTTCTAGACTCTCTTTGTTATCTACGTAATATGAGGAAACTAGAAGGCTCTTAAGTTCTACCACAGTCACCTTGGGTAGCAGATTTAGTGCTTCTAACTCTAGAAACAATTGCTGATTTTATTCCTAATCTGCAATGCAGCTGAGACCAGAGGGAAACACTGCAGTAGCTGTGAATCAGCAGCACAAAGTCACAGGACTGGGAGGGGCTTGATGACCCTTTTGATCTCTTCCCAGTTTGGGATACGGGGCCCTGAGGCCCAGAGAGACTTTGGCGTGTACAGGGTCACACAAGGAATTAAGCTCAGCTGAGAATTCAGATCTTCCAAGCCTGGTGCTTCAAAGTACATCCCTATGACCACACAGACTATTTCTTCACTCACATAGCTCCACAATCTCCCACCTCTGAGCCTCAGAATGAGGTCCAATTGTTGCCTCTAGAGGTATGCTGAGAAAGAACAGTTCCACACAATGTACTGTTTCAAGAAATCAAGTCATTCAGTTAAGGATCCTAGATATACACAGGCCAGTCAACCCCAATGATAGGATACTTCCAGTGCTGAGATCAGAATTAGCAGTGAAATTTTTAGCACACCACACCTTGCTTGTTTTGATTTATCTATTGTCTAAAAGATGATCCAGAAGTTGGGCGCTACGTCTAAATCACCAGGTTTTTCATTGTAAGTGACAACCTTTGCATTTTATTAGCATGGTCTACTTTTTAATAAGCCTTTACAGGGCCGATATATCATAACAACGTCATTAAAACATTCCTCTCTACTGGTTATAAATTGCCTTGATGGTGCTATGACTACATCTCCCAGAGCTCCTTTGACAGAATGAGTCTTAAGATCCACGCATGTCATTGTCACAGCAGAAGGATGACATTGCAGCCCAGCTTGGCTCCCCTCCTCAGGGAAAATGCCTATGGTGGTATAAGAAAAGGAGATGGGCAACTGTCTGTGGTGCCATTGGTGGGTCTATCACTGATGAGCTAACTGTTAGTCTTTGGAAAAGCCACTTAACGTCCCTGGTTATCTATATCTATGAAATAAAATATTCCTTGTCTATCTCCCAGGGTTACTGTGAAGAGCAAATAAGATAGTGTATCTGAAAGCGTTATTAAGAGCAGTTTGGGTTCCCCAGATAGCAGACTCTGAGGCAGATTTTAGCATGCAGGATGTTTATTAGAGGGTGCCCTTGAGATTACAGCTCTGGAAGAGAGGTGTAGGAAGGAATATTGGACCAAGGTAGAAATCCAGTAGTTTTGCCCAATAACAGCCTTGGTAGCCTCCACAAGAAGACCTAGAATTAATGTTGCTTGTCAGCATGGTCTCATCTTGTGCTGAAATGGCCAGGCCCTTATAGCTGGCATCAATTAGTCATTGGATGTCAATTGCCTCAGTAGGGGGTATGAGCTTAGTATAGGTGGCTCAGTGCAGCTGAGATATGACAGGTGAAGGCTGCCTGCTGATGCCATTCTTAGTAGCCGGGGGGAAAATTCTTCCTTTAAAGAGGGAGTGTTGGTGGCACAACACTGTGTCTCTAACTGTTCACACTTCGTGCTTCTCCTATCCACTTCTGCATATACATTAAGGGCTCTTCCAGGATTCCAGTGAGCATTTTTTCTTGGGGAAACTTGCAAAAAGAAGATAAATGGGACAAAATATAGTCCCTGCTGCTGCAGCTATTCTCAGGACCATTATAGATACTCTTCCTCACCCTCCTCTGCTATCCATTTCAGATTCCCCTCACCTATGCTAGTACCTCTGCTTGTCTTAGCTGCTGACCTGGTAATGGTGATCCAGACCCTCAAGTGTGATGGGTTTGAACACCTGGTCCTGGTACCCTTCTCAGGCCAGTCTTGCTTTACTTATCTTTTTACATTCATCGTATGTAAGGAAGTACCAAGAGACACCCAAATGGATCTCCTGGGTGCCAAACATAGTCTTGCCTGCCCACAGTGTGTAAAAGTAGCCCTCTGATGAGGGTCAATTATGTCTGCCAAGACAGCATCTCCTCTTCTTTCCTGCAGGTTCTTAGACGCAAGAATCCAAAAATGAACAGAGAGCAGCCATAACTTACAGTTCAATGTACTCTAGCTATGTTCCTTGGCTGAAATGCACCTCTTTGGATGACTGGGACAGCTAAAACCACAGAGCCCAATGTTGTGAGGATGGAAAGCATATATATTCTAAATGGGTCATTGGCAGTAATGGTAACTGGACCACTCCTGCTTCTAACCCTTGATTCATAGGCCTATGTGTTCTGACTATTAGAGACAGAGCCCCTTATACAGATTTTTGGTTCAAGGTTTCTATTGTGTATTAGAGGTTGGCCCACCATTCTTGTAATAAAG
The DNA here is from genome assembly GCF_037783145.1 of Equus przewalskii. Lineage (NCBI taxonomy): Eukaryota > Metazoa > Chordata > Mammalia > Perissodactyla > Equidae > Equus > Equus przewalskii. The sequence goes on from NC_091852.1 coordinate 21,877,651, forward strand.
TATTGCTTCTGAGCTGGTAGTTCAGCCATGCCTCCTGCAAACCATTCCAAAACACTATCAGGCCAGAAGTGTCTGGATGGTGAGATAGGTTGTATGACCAGCGGATCTCATGGTCTACATTCCCTCATTGCCTTTGCTTTATAGGATCCTATGGTCTGATTCTAAGATATGTAGGATTCTGTGGTAGTGGATCAAACAATTTATAAGCCCTTGAAGCGTGCTTATTCCTTAGTTCCCATGGGCAGGAAAGGCACCCTCATACCTGAGAAGTGTGTTTATTTTTGCCAAAATGAATATCTGCCATTTTCTAGCTTGAAAGGGCCTAATGTAGTCAACTTGCCACCAAGTGGCCAGTTGGTTTCCTCAAGGAATGGTACCATATCAGGGACTCAGCATTGGTCTCTGTTTTTGGTAGATTGGACATTCAAGGGCAACAGTTTCTGAGTTACCTCTAGTAAGTGGAACTCCATGCTTTTGGAAGATGACCAATTTCCATTCCTGTTATGATGGCCGCTTTGCTCAACTTCCCAACGTGCTAAAACTGGATGGCCAATAACAGAGGCTGGCTGACATCAACTGACCAAGTGATTTTGTCTAATTGATTGTTTGCTCTCTCTACTTCCATAGAAACTCTCTGGTGGGCATTAATATGAAATAAGAAGATTTTCATACATTGAGTCTACTCCCATGCACATGTGCATGCTATCGCCACCCCCCACCCCAAAAAACAACTTTGTCCCTGATCTTCTAATATTTCTCCTTCTAAGTCCATGACCAACCACCCAAGTCATTCACCACTATCCGTGAGTCTGTATGTCTTTAGATCTCAGGCCACTTATCTTTCCACATTCTTCCTCTCCTTCCTCCACTATATATTTCATATTCCCCTCACCTCAGCCATCTCTTTTGCTGGTCATTTTTGCTTACCTGGTATAGTGACTCAGAAGCTTAAGTATGAGGGGTATAACTATCTGGTCCTGGAGCCCTTCTCAAGTCAGAGAAGAGTAGATGATCAGGTGTACTTCTAAAAGCTCTGCCCATTGGGAATATTTTCTCTCACAATTGTTTTTCAAGGCCAACTCTGAGTGAGAATGTAGGATATCCATGCATTTTCAGCTTTGCACAGAATGAGCCAACCCATTCATCTGTGTTGCACAGGTCCTTTCTCCTCAGTTGGTCATAATGAACTTCTCCTCTCTACCCCATACGACTGTGGGTGTGATCTGAGGGAGGAGTGCTAGTGTAACCGTGATGGATGACATTGGAGTCTGGGCTCCACGCAGCTTGCTTGCTTTTCCTTTGGCCCTGCTTGTGATTTATTACAGATGTACCACTCCCATCTTACAGTGTATTGTTTCTGGGCCTGCCTGACCTTATGACTTGGTGATTCTGACAGAACCCAGTTCATGATAGGTCATTCTGGATACATGGTCACTTGATATCCCATGTTCAAATGCTCTATATTTATCAGAGATCAATAGCATGCCAAACACTGTTTTTCGAAAAGTGTATGATTCTCCAATGCCAGTGGCATGGTCTTGCTCCAGAAGCTCAGACATTTATATTGTTGTTATTCTCCCACTGGGGCTTGACATAAACTCCATAAGATATCTTTTCTCATAACTGATATTCTAATACCATAAGGTTTTCAGGATAAACTTGCACGGCATCCTGAACCTGCTACGGAAGGCTCCTTTCTACTTGGGACTCTCTAAAAGCTGGTAGCCTTCTTTATATTCACTGAAGCAGCATTCCCAAGCATGGAATACGCTGCTTTCAAAATATGAAGAGGTCTAACAGGCACTGTGCTTCATTCTTTGTGGTGGGATGCCAGGAGCCGTCAGCCTACAAGTTAAGCCTCTGCCTTGTGACACGGTCCGGGAGAGAGATGAGGGGACGCACGGCGACCCTCAAGGGATTCTACCAGGCTGCCCCTGCAACGAGTCTCCCTGGTACTTCTGACTTTTCTGCTTCTGCTCACTCTGTTCTGCACCTGGGGTTATTTCAGGGGAAGTCAGCCCGGCCCTGGGAATGAGAATGATACAATGCAATATTCTAGGGAAAGTTCTGGGGAAAAACATCTTCTAGGGAAAGAACATTCTGACCCATCCTTTGGTCGGGTGAAGTGATGGGAGTGGAGAGGGAACAAAGAAATCTGTAACCCCCACAGATCTCTCTAGGAGAACAGTGGTTGCCACGGCCCATTGAGTCAGGAGGCCGCTGGGGGTGGCCTCCTTGAAGTAAAGGATTGCAGAAGCTTGACTCCCCCCAGGCCTACACACAATCCAGATACAATTGACTATTGTCTACCTTGCAAAAACCCGCTTACGCAAGCCAAAAATATGTACTGGGACTGTTTCATGAAATCATCCTTGCATATCCTGAGCCCTATACAAATCATACATACACAAAATAAAGTTAGGCTTGGACACTAAACTCCTTGTCTCACTGCCTCCTCCTTTGCCAACGCCGTCCATCCCTCAGGAGACCCTGTTCGGCTGGGGCTGGACCCCGGCAGTGGGAGAAGCATGATGAAATAATCTGACTTTTACTTTGGGTGGAATGTACCAGCATGCCCCCAGCCACTGGACTTCTCAAAATTTTGCTAATATGGCAGGCTTCTTGATCTTTGTAAGAAGGATCTAAATGCTGAAGTACATGTGTCTTACCCAGGCCTCCACTATGCTAGCCACTTCTTGTTTATCTAGACCAATAAACATGATATTATCAAAGCAGTGAATTAACACAATATTCTGTGGGATATCCAGATTGTCAAGATCTTTTCAAACTATATTATGACAGAGAACAGGGAAGTTAACAGAGCCCTTTGACAAATCTGTATATTTAATTGGGGTTCATTCCACAGAAATTCAAACTGTTACTTATCCTTTGTTTAATGAGGAAAGAAAAGAATGCATTTGTGAAATCAATGGCTGTATGCCATGTGCCCGGGGCCATATTAATCTGCCCTAGCAAAGACATCACATCTGGCTCAGTAGCTACAATTGGAGATACTATTTAATTGTGTTTTCAGAAGTCTCCTGCCATCCTCTAGGATGCATCTGGTTCTTTCAGGGACTGAACTTGTAAATTAAATAAAAGTATGAGGGGCTGGCCCAGTGGCACAGTGGTTAAGTTTATGTGCTCTGCTTCGGTGGCCAGGGGTTTGCTGGTTTGGATCCTGGGCACAGACCTACACACTGCTCATCAAGCCATGCTGAGGCAGTGTCCCACATAGAAGAACTAGAAGGATGCATGGCCAGGACATACAACTACGTGCTGGGGCTTTGGGGAGAAAAAAACTGAAAATATGATTGGTACCAATATTTCCTCATCCTCTAGATTTCATGGGTATTGCCAGTTTCTGCCATCCCAAGTATGCAATTTTTAAAATTTTATTATCTGTTCCAGGAGAGAGAAGGGAACAGTTTTAGAGACTGCTTTTGGTCTTTGCACTAAGATAGCCCTTGCCTCACAAGCCAAAGGACCCACTGTGGGACTTATGCTGACCATAAGCTATGTCTATCCCAATTATATATTTGGAAAGTGGTGAAAAGACTAAACTGGTGGGTTTGAGGACATAACCGCGAACCTCAGCCAGGATTCAATTTATTAACTGGCCTCTCTAGTAGAGGGACCATGTTAGTACTTTAGGTTTCTAGCCACTCTGACCATATATCAAGCAACTCTAAAAATGTCTGGATATGAGACTCCAGACCAAGATGGTGTCATAAGAGGTTCCTGAATTTCCCTCCCATGGACACATTGAATGTATAGTTACACATGAAGAAATTTCTTCTGAGAGAAACCCGGAAACTAGCTGAGTGACTCCTACACATCAGGCAACTGAGAGAACATCCCCACTGACATGGATAGGGAAGGCTGAGACACACTGTCACCATAAGCCCCACCCCCTGACACAATGGCATACAGTCAAGGGGGAACTCCAACTACTAGGCTCTCCATGAGGAGTGAAGGGTTTGGACTGTACATCCAGGGCCCCAAATTTTAAGGCTGTCATCTAAAGGATGGGCCCCCAAAATATGTAGCTTTGAAAAGCAAAGGGCCTTGCATTCAAGAGTACCACTGGACTACATCAAAAAAAGGAGAAGTTTTTCATGGATGCATGAGCACTTGTCACAGCTATCTCCCCTGGGCTCAGCACAGAGGGAGCAGGCAAAAAATGCCCATCTCCCAGTCTTTTCCTGGAAGAAGTTTGTTTACTTTATAAGCTGCAGCCTGGGGGTTCAGCTTCTAATTAGCACATGTCTATGTGCTGACTGCAATCCTTCCTGGCCCAAAAAAACAGATAGGCACTTCCCCTGACTTCTCCCTTTGGCTCACTCCAGCAACAAAGGCAATTCACCAGTATCTACCAGGAAGAAGCTTGTCTACATACCTAGCACCCCAGTGTTTATGGCTGCCATCCATGGAACAGGCCCCCAAGTCACCTTCTGATAGACAGTGAGATGTGTATCTGTGAGTCCCCCAGGACTATAAAAAACAACAAGTGGATTTTAAATGAGAACAGGGGCACTCCCATAGCTGAACACCCAGATTCAGTGCAGAGCGAGTAGGCAAAAATGCTCATCTCTCAGTTTCTTCCTGGAAGGGGCTTAATTGCATACTTTTCCAGCTGCTTCCTGAGGTTCTGTCTTCTAAGTAGTCTGCATCTGGGTGATGACTGCAATTCTCCCCTTTGGAGCACTGATGGGTCTTGGCACACCCTAAACTACTGGGAGACATGAGAACAAAGATGACAGCTTAGAAAATCACAAAGATTTGAGAGGTAACCAGGATTTGCGGCCAGGCTGATGGATGAGGTCCATCTCCTACATGAGACCTGTATGTCAAGACTGGAAGAAGTGGCTGTTTTATCTAATGCACAGAAACCAACAAAGAGACTCAAGGAAAATGAAGAAATAAGGGACTATGTTCTGAACAAAAGAACAAGATAAATCTCCAGGAACTTATCTTAATGAAATGGAGATAAGTGATTTACCTGATAGAGAGTTCAAAATATAAGTCATAAAGAAGCTCACTGAGGTCAGGAGAGCAATGCACGAACAAAGAGAGAATTTAAACAGAGATAGAAAATATTAAAAAGTACCATACAGAAATCACAGAGCTGAAGAATATAATGACTGAACTGTAAAATTCATTTATAGAGGGGTTCAGCAGAAGACTAGATCAAGTCAAATAAAAGATCAGAGAACTTGAAGACAGGGCAGTGGAATTCATCCAGTCAGAAAAACCAAAAGAAAAAAGGATGAAAAAGAGTGACGATAGCTTAAGAGACTTATGGGGCACCATCAGGAGGACCACTGTATACATTATAGGGGTCCCAGAACAAGATGAGAGAGAGCGAGAGAATGGGGCAGAAAGCTTATTCAAAGAAATAACGGCTGAAAACTTCCCCAACCTGGGGAAGGAAACAGACATTCAGATCCAGGAAGCCCAACGAGTACCAAATAGGTTGATAAAGAGACCCACACCAAGACACATTATAATTAAATTGTCAAAAGTTTAAGACAGAGAATTTTAAAAGGAACAAGAGAAAAGCAACTTGTTACATGCAAAAGACTTCCCATTAAGACCACCAGAAAAGTATTCAGCAGAAACCTTGCAGGCCAGGAGGGAGTGGGATGATATATTCAAAGTGCTGAATGAAAAAACCTGCCAACCAAGAATACTGTACCTGGCAAGCTAGTCCTTCAGAATTGAACAAGAGATGAAGACTTTTTAAAAATATACAAGGAACTCACACTACTCAATAGCAAATAAACAAATAATCCAATTAAAAACAGGCAAAGGACCTGAATATACATTTTTCTAAAGAAGAGATACAAATGGCCCACAGGTACATGAAATGGTGCTCAACATCACTAATCATCAGGGAAAAGCAAATCAAAACCACAATGAGATATCATCTCACATCTGTTAGGAGGTCTCTTATCAAAAAAACAAGAGATAAGAAATGCTGGCAAGGATATGGAGAAAATATAACCCTTATACATTGTTGGTGGGAATGTAAATTGGTACAGCCACTATGGAAAACAGTATGGAAATTCCTCAAGGAATTAAACATAGAAATACCATAGGATCCAGCAATCCCACTTTGGCTATATACCAAATTTGGGTATATATTCGAAGGAGATGAAATAACTGTTTTGAAGAGATATCTGTACTCTCATGTTCCTTGCAGCATTATTCATAATGGCCAAGATATAGAAACAACCGAAGTGTCCAGGGATAGGTCAGTGGATAAAGAAAATGTGATATGTATAATTATATATATATCACTATATATAAAATGGAATATTATTCAGCCTAAGAAAGAAGGAAATTCTGTCATTTGCAACATGGATGAACCTGGAGAGCATTATGCTAAGTGAAATAAGCCAGACAGAAAAGGACAAATACTGTATGGTTTCATTTATATGTAGAATCCAAAACCAAAACAAAACAAAGTTGAACTCATTGAAGCAGAGAGTGGAGTGGTGGTTGCCTGGGACTAGGGAGTGGGGGAAATAGTAGGTAGAGGCTGGTAAAAAGGTACACTTTCAGTTATGAGATGAATAAGATCTGAGGCTCTAATGTATAACATGGTGACTATAGTTGAAAAAACTGCATTGTGTAATTGAAATTTGCTAAGAGAATAGAATTTAAGAGTTCTCACACACAAGTATACATGTGAGGTGATGGATGTGTTAACTCAAGGATGGGAATTATTTTACAATGTATACATATATCAAATCATCACATAGACTTTAAATAGATTACAATTTTATTTGTCAATTATACCTCAGTAAAGCTGGGGAAAAAAACCAAAATGAGTAAATAAAAGTGTTTGGCTATCTCCCTGCCCCCAGTGTTCAGTTTCCTGAGGAAATGGCTGAGGCTTCTTAGGAGAAAGACTGTGGCATGACAATAATTACAGTTTATCTTTGTCATCATGTAACAGGGTCCTTTCCCCAATGGATCTAGTCATCTCTTCAATCAGTGGATTCTATATCAAAAAACTAGATCAGGTTCAGACACTGGGCAAGGGATTGTGATATTTTAGGGAGGTAACTGCATTCAGACTTCTGATCATCCATCCAGGATTTCCTCTGACGGTACTAGCTGAACAGTGCCCCTGCTGGCTGCCTGGCTATTTTTCCCCTAAGGATGCTGTATCCTTTAAACCCTCTCAGTAACTCTCTGCAGGTCAGGCCCCCTTGGTTACCACTCTGACTTGCTGCTTGTTATAATAATCATCTCCATTTGTCTTTCAACTGCAAGCACTGCCACCTGGCTTCCACTGTTTTGGAGTCCTGTCACCCGCATTGCTATCAGTGAGCCTGGTTCTGTAATGATTGTGCCTACAAATGGCTCTAGTCTATAGACAAGAGCACCACTGAACATTTTAGTGGTACCAGTACCTCTCACAACATCCCTCAACATCCTTCAGCAGCATCTCAACAACATCACTCTTTATCACCTTGGCAATTTGTGTATCCTTCTGGCCTTCCTGTGGAGCATTATCATCTGGTGGGATTTCTGGCCTTACATAATATATCTTCTCCAGCATGCCCACTTCCCTAATCCTTTTATTTCCTTCCTTCATCAATTCCCACAAGAATTCTGACATTTGAACCTCACTCAGTGTGGGCCATCACTTTTTCCAGGTCTCTAGTAGTCATCCTTGCAGCAAGTTCACATTCCTTCTTGGGGTCTTTGCCAGGGTGTTAAATCCTATTTCTCAGGAGTGTACTCTCAAATTGCTAAACTCTCCCTTATTCAACTTAGTGTTCTTGCCCTCTTGCTCAAAGATACCTCTTTTAACTCCTGCCATACCTAGTGGCTAACTTTTAAAGTTCCTTTGGGGTATAGTCCCTTTTGTCCCTTAACAGACCCAGAATGTCCCCAGCTATGTTTTGCGTGATTCAACTCCAGAGTCCAAAAGGGAAGGTAGAGGCAAATCCGGGGAGGGGGACATGTCACCGTGCAGGAGAGAGGCCTCTTCATTGTCTTCAAGCAAGGAAGGCAGTATCAGCTGTCACTAGAGAGTAGTAGGACACTTCTGCAGACTCAGGGAATTCAGGGAAGCCTAAGGATTCAAGATTTTCAGGGACACCAACCCAGATGTTTCCATCCCGTATGTCAGGGTCCTAGATTTTCCAAGGGCCCTGATCTTGAAATAGCAGACCTGCCATGGCTAGGAATTTAACCATCTTTGGAGGTTGGAGGTATAGATTGAATGTTTGTGTCCCCTCAAAATTCATGTGTTGAAACCTAATCCCCAATGTGAAGGTAGTTTAGAGGTGGGGCCTTTGGAAGGTTATTAGGTCATGAGGATGAAGCCCTCATAAATGGGATTAACACCCTTACAAAAGAGGCCCCCGAAAGCTCACTTGCCCCCTTCTGCCATGTGAGCACACAGGGAAAAGATGGCTGCCCACAAACCAGAAAGTGAACCTCAACAGGCAAAAAAATCTACTTGTGCCTTAATCTTGGACTTCCCAGCCTCTAGAATGTGAGAAATAAATGTTTGCTGTTTTTAAGCCACTCATTCTATGGTACTTTTGTTAAAGCAGCCCTAATGGACTAAGACAGTTGGCTACTCTTGTGATGACGTTTTGACCCTGGTGCTAAGCTTTCTCTGCCCTTCCATTGCAGGAGATGATAGCATCTTCATATGCCACCATGGTAGCCCTCTTTTTCATATTTGGCTTTCAATTGCCTGTTAATTGCTCTCTGACATTCATCATCTTTTTTGTAGAATGTCATTCAAGTTGAGCATTAATCATTGAAATCTATTGTCCTTATAGTTACTTTCTCCCCATAGATTTCAAAAGCCTGGTATATTGGACCAGTTAATGCTCTCCTTTTGACCTGTACACCTGTATACCATCCCACTGCACCTCCAGGTGTCCATTTAACAACTGAACAATTCCCTTGTGCTGAAGACTCAGTACTTCACTGACTGACGGTGATCTGGTCTTCACTGATAGCCAGGCAATGAGTATGTGATCCATCTCCAAAACCCCATCTTGCCGTCTTCTTTGCCCACCAGTTCTGGTACCAACGGATCCACGTTAGGTTTCCTAGAAATCAGGTCTGAGACAAAGTTTACTACACAAGGCATTTATTAGCAGTGCCCTTGGACTCACACCCCTGGAAGAGATTGGAAGGGAACATGATTAGGTAGAGGGACAAGTCAAGTTGCAATGTTGCCAAGCCCACAGGAGACTCTGGAGCTCCAATGACTCATTAGAGCTGTATAGTTATTGGATGTGGGTTGCTGCCCCAGCAAGGGGCATGGTTTGGGGTGAGGGAGCTTTGCAGCTGAGGCAATCCCTAAAGGGGCTGAGGACTGGAAGCTTTCTGCTGACACCACTCCCTGCAGCTCAGGCAACAGATCCTCTAGTGAGGGGGGATCTGGGCAGCACAGCGCAGCAAACACCACAGAAAGTATTGTTGCCCTTACTTCCCCCTCCATCCCTCATCGCACCTCTCAGGTCCATTGCTAGCTTTTTCTCCCTTGCCACAGTAAGTCGTTGCCATCTTGATTTCTCATTTATTAAATGGGAATGGCAATCCTTCCTTTGCCTATTTCCCATAATTGTTAAAGGGCTCAAGAGGGATAATAGATACGAAAAGGCTTTGTAAACTATAAACCACCTTACAAATGCTAGGAAGTATTATCATTACTAACTTGCAAGATGATTAAACATCAAGAAATATTTGGTAAAAACAAACAAACGAAAACATCGTCCCTATTTCTCCTGTTACTCTTCTCTTAACAAAACTGTCTAGCTTCTTAGGCTGACGGTACAAGTTTCTGACTCTTGGGGATTATGTTTCTTCTAATTGTGCTGCTCAAAGATACCAGTTCTTTTTAAAGCTATTTTGAATATCAGAAAACCATATTTATACGTTACTATGGATGCCAAACCCTCAGTAACAAGGATCTGATATTTGGTGATGGAGGGGAGAGGGCAATTGTGGAGTGAAGGAAGGGGCTTCCATTTAGTGAATTATTTCTATTTGTCAAACACTATGTAAGGTGCTATACGTGTTGCTTTTTCCACGTCAACCACACGAAGTTTGGGTCTTCTAAACTCCAGATCAAATAGCAGGCTCTTTATTTTCGTTTTAGGAATCTCTGCTGCCTCCTTGAAGAGACAAGGAGACCCACAAATCCTGTCACGCCTTTCCTGACTTACAGACTCTGAAGCGTGTTCTCGCTTCATTTCTTGGAAAAATGTAGTTACGTCTGCAGAGCATAAATCTGTAAAAACACAAAATTAATACATCATATCCATCTTCAAAGTATCCACATTTGGGAATTGGGAAACTCCAGCAAGTATTTTTCCTGCAACAAATCAGACACTAAGCCAGACACTGAAGCCCCAGAATGCACCTGGCTTCAGCAGTTCCATCTGGGGAGTAACCGGCATGATCTACTGCACCGGCTCTTTCAAAGAGAAGCCTCAGAAGGGAGGAGAAGAATGTCTGAGGGTTTGTCTGGGGAAAAATAAAAGAAATAATTGTTCTAAAAAAAAGGAGAGATTGGTATTTCACTGGCAGCCCAAGCTGCACAGGAGCACTTTAAACTTCTGTGGCTGGTATCCTTCATCTGGAAATCACCAACTTGTTTAAAAATCCCTCATCTGGGGATTTGGCTGCCTGCAATCAGAGAACTGGAAACTGAGTATGTCTAGATACCCATATGTCCTCAGTGGGGGACCCTGGGGTCCTCTGGTGGGCTGTGGCCTGAATTCCTCTTGCCAGCAAACGTGTGGGAAGCGGCTGAATAGAAATCCCATTTTCAGTACGCGTTTTCAGCCATTAAGAAGAAGGAGCCATGTGGAAGCGAGGTTTTGCCGTCATGATTTCAGTGGGCCCCAGGGTACACGGTAAAGGGGGTATTTTTGACCCAGAAAAGGCACTCTGTCACACTGTCCTCTGTCCCTGATTCTGCCTCTCTTAACATAGAAATAAAATGATCCTGTCTGAAAACAATGCAAGTGGCATGGTGCGCGGAGCTTGGCGGGGAGGGGGAGTCTGTGGGTAATGAATCTTAAGACCCTCCTTCCAAATTGAGTTTTGTTTAATGTTTTTGTGTCTGCACCTACAGTATTTAATTCTCTCTCCTCTTATTTAGCTGTGAAACTGTACTCTTTCTCTGGTAAAGCGTTTGGGCATGGGGCAGGGCTGAATAGCGGTGAGGAGAGTAAAGCCGAGTTGCGCTGTGGTAATGATACTAAAGCACCTCAGGAGAGGCTTCGCGGCACCTGGCATGGTGGGTGGCAGCACGGACTGGCAGTCAGGGACCTGAGGGCTCCTCCTCATTCTGCCCCCAAACCAATGTGTGACATTAGCCACGTCATTCATCCCCCTTCAGTCCCTATTTCTTTCATTGGCAAGATGGACAGATTGCAGGTGGCCCAGAAGGTCGCTTTTCACCTCAGCAGATTCTAATCAGCACCATTTTGCAGAAGTCTTTTATTCACCTGCAAATATTTGCCTAAATAATGGTGATTCCTGAAGTCTAACCTGGTGACCAGGTGAAAGGTAGGAATACTTTCAGCTGCAGGTGACAGAAACTCGACCAACAGTGACATAAGCCATGGTGATATTTACTGTGATGAAACATGGCGTGAGGTGGTTTTGGAAGGTGAGGTTTTTCTTTTGAATCAGTATCACCACGATCCAAAGCACTTTCTTCATATTCGAAGCTATGTTAGGTGGGATCCACCTGGTGGGTTGACTCCTGTATTATTATGATATGCCCCTCTTTTGTTTTGTTTTTGCCTATTATCTATATCTAGTTCTATCGCTATTTTCGCCTTGGAGAATAATTGCTCTGATACTGGTATAGTTACGTTGGCTTTTGTTCTTTTGCAAGAGTTTGCACAGAATATCTTTTCATGTTGCATCTTTCAGTGTATTTATATTTAAGGCGTATAACTGGGTTTTGCAGCACATAGCTGGGGTTTGCTCTTGTATCCAGCTAGCAGTGTTGATCTTCTACATGAATTATTTACTTAATTTAAATGTAACATAATTACTGATATATTTAAGATTTTATCTATCATCTTACGATTAGTTTTTCTTTTTGATCCATCTGTTTTATGTTTCTGGTCCTCTCTTTTCTTGGTTTCTTTCAGAATAACTAGATATTTTTAATATTCAGTTTTCCCCCTCCTAACTGGTTAGTTATACATTCTTTTACAGTTCTTTTAGTGATTACCCTAGAGATTACAACATTTATCATTGGCCAATTACAGTCCCAAACAAATTATTCTCTCTTCTGCTTTTTATGTTATTTAACATTTACAGTTTACCCCTTCTGCCTTTTGTGTTATTATTGTTGTGCATTTTAATTCTACATACCTGTTAAACTTGATGAGCTATCACTCTTATTGTTTTATACAATCAGTACTTATTTATATTTATCCACATTTTACCCTTTCTGTTGCTCTTCACTCCTTCCTACAATTCCTCTCTCCTTCTGGGATCATTTTCCTTCTCCCTACATAAATTGTTTTACTATTTCTTTTTAGAGCAGATTTGCTGCTGGTGAATTCTCTTAGTTTATGTTTGGCTCACAGTGTCCTTATTTCACTTTTAGTTCTGAAGGATAGCATTCTAGATTGTCAGTACTTTCTTTCAACATTTTAAAGATGCCATTCCGTTGTTTCCTGGCTTTCACTGTTTCAGTTGAGATGTAATAGTTAACTTTTATTACTGATATATTGGAGGTAATGTATCTTGCTTCCTGACTGCTTTTACGATATTTCTCTTTTTTTTCTTTCTTTCTTTCTATGATGTACCTAGGTGTGGTTTAGGTTTATATTTATGTTGACTTGACTTTCACGTTTTTGCCATGTCTTATCTGGTATTTAACCCATATAACGAATTCTTAATTTCAGATGTATATTTTAGTTATGAAATTTCCATTTGTGTCTTTTTTTGTTGACAGTGTTCTTTGGTGAAACTGCAACCCTTTTGTCTATCTTCTGCATCTTTTTACATTTTCTATGGAAAATATTAACCATAATTTTATTAAAGTTCTTTTCAACTAACTACAATGTCTAAATAAATTATCTATGGCTCTGTTTTCAGTGTGTGTGCATGCATGTGTGTGTGTGTATCTTCCTCCTGGTTTTCAGTCATGTGGTTCTATCTTTTGTCAGGCCAGGTAATCTCAGATTGAATGCCAAACATTGTGTATTAAAAATATATAACTTCCAGATGATTTTATCTTCCTCTAGAAGGGATTTGCTCTTGCCACTACCAGCGAGAGAGAGTGGCAACTGATCACCTGCCTTAATCCACTCGGGAACAGGACTGAATCAGGGTCAGTGTCCCCGGTAAAGCCCAGTCCATTTCCAGTTCACCCTGGCCTTCCAAGGTTGGTGCAGGTGAACCTCCAAGGTTTTCAACTAAGGGCCCAGTGTGTTCCCCACGACCCTTCCCTTTTGTGGGCGCTGAGTTGCAGTGTTTGTCTTGTGAAGTTCTGGAACATTTTACCCTGCTTTCCAGAGGGTTTCTGCTTAGCTTTCTAGCCTCCCTCCCCACTCAGTCCTAGAATTCAGCAAACGTCCTGGAGGGAAAACTAGCTGCATGCTAACTCCCTCCTCCCCAAGTCTCAGCCAAAAACTCTGCCAGTGTCTCTATTCCCCAGCAGCAGTTGGTACAAATCCCAGAATCTAAACCTCGTGCCCAAGCCCAGGATCACTAAATGCCCCCAGAGTAAAAATGGCTATAGGATTCAGCTCACTTCTCTGAGGTCTTCCCCTCTCCAGTTTCAGGCCATCCAGTCCTCACAGCCTCAGCAGCTATCCAATGCCTTTGACCAATGATTGCTGTGTTTTCTCTGGCATTTTTACTATCATCACTAGGAACGCTAGTCTGACACAAGCTATTTCAACTATTCAAGAGAGGAGGTTCTTCCAGGCCCTTTACACACTTCTCCTCTGTCAGTCTCAGGGTGAGGACTTTTCACCCCTGGGCTTTTTGTCCCCTGGTTGCAACCTGAGATACCACTTACACCAGTTTCCCAGCACTCACAGAGAGATGGATAGAAAAGAATTCTCCTTCACTTTGAGAAAAATCATACTCAGAAGCCTCCAAGCTTTTCTGTATACCTCAAATACAACAACTAGGTCACAGGCACACTTCTGGTTACAAAGGAGTCTAGAAAAACGACTATCTTACAAAGGGAATTGAAATTGCCATTGTTGCTTTATACTGATTATGGTTTCTTTCCTAGGACTAGGCAGTTTGCCACTCCATTCCAAGTCAGTGTTCTGTTATCAAGGGAGAGGGTGGTATGGGATGACCTTTGAATAAAAAATCACATCCTATTTCACTGTGGTTAAAAGAGGTGGGAATATAGACAGAGGTATATAGCAGGTAGAAAATGTCTTGCTCCGTAAATGAGTAAGCAACAAATTAATGACAAGATATTCATTTTGGATTGGTTGAGTGGAGAGCAAAAGATAAGCATGTGAAGCTGGTCCTTCCATTTTCCTTACTGAGTTACGCGTCTCCCTGTGCACCCTACAAGATTTAAGAGGGACAGAGATTGTTTTGCATCATTTTTGTAGTTAACGTGTTGTTATACAGAAGGCCTTCGGCTACCATTTGTTGATTTGAAAAGAACTTTAAAGATTGGAGAGGATTTGGATAGTTCTAGAGGAGAGTGCCACAGTTAAAGTGATAGCATGAAGATGTATGCGTGTGTGTATGTTCAAGGAGTGAGCAGTTGTGAGGGCTATGTGAGTGTAGGGTGTGTGGGGACTGGACAGTTTGTGACAGCTTAGCTCTGATGGAAAGTCCATGTCAGCAATAAATGAGGAGCTACCTGCCACGGCAGAGCTTTCAAGAACTTTTATGCAAATGGGGTAGGGAACGATCGGTATTTCAACAAACAGAAAAAGAAATCAAAGAAATCAGAAATGAACCAGCGCAAGGTCACAGTATCTAAGATAGAATTTATTACATAGTCCAGACAGCAACTCCAACTCTCCAATGGAATTGTTCCAATGAATTTTAGAGAGTTTTGAAAGACATTCTTTGACCTAGACGCCAGATAAGTTATACACAGCTGAGCTCTACTTAATTGCATAATGAATGAATCAACTACTCTACTTTAAATCACTTTACGAAATCCCATACACTATCATATTTCCTTCCTTGTTACCAATACCTGTTAAATGCAGTCCTCATAGAGAAATAATTCACTTCATTGTATTAAAAAATGCCCAATTGGAGTCCTTTAAGTGTTGCTGTTCTCAATTATCTCACCCCAAATCCACTGTGAAGTGATAATTAGGGGCTAAAAGCTAAACCGATTACTGCAGAATTTTCTCCTGACAGCCATTTAATAGCTAATCAGGTGTTAAATCCCCAAATTATGCATTTCTCAGCAGCGCACAGATCACAATAAATTTTAAAAGTTCGAAGTTATCAACTTGTCTTTCACAACTTTGCCCCAACACACTAAAAGTAAAGGAATTACTGATTTGGAGGATTAGAAATCATCTAAATTTATTTCGTTGCTCTGTGTAGAATGTTTGTTTTGATTAATTATGACTCTTAAATCCAAGTTCTGGCCATAGCACCTTATCAAAAGAGCTGCCTTTCCGTGAAAGATGGCATATCTTAACAGCATCAACATATTAGAATTGTCTTATTTGCATATACATGAAAACTACAACCAGATGGATGGAGGTTATGGACCCAATATGTGCACTAATGATGTATAGGACCAACATTTATGGTCTTACTATCTTTCACTGAGCATTCACAGCTATAAGACATGTGATCTTGCTACAGGAGTACAAACTTTCCTACTGTTATCCTAACACTGCAATGTTGAGTCTCTGGCCATAGACTCTGGACTTCACTCTGGGAAGACCCCTTATACCAATCCACAGTGCCTACCTAGGGCAGCTATGAGGGAGGGAGGGAGGGGAAGAGAAAGAAAGAGAGAGAATGCATATCCACCTGGAGATTAATGAACCATCACAGACACCCTCCTAGCTGATAAGTTACTGTGGCTTTCTACTCCTACCCCAATAAAATGGGAGGAGGTGAATTAATAGGAAGATTTTTAAAATTTAGATAGGTCAGATCATTTATATATAAGATAATTTTTCATTGTATTAAACAATTCTAAATTAGTAAGTAGCCTACAAATTACTATGATACCTATGATAGCTACTATAGATACTATGATATGCTACCTATGATCATTTTCCACATTATTACATTAAAGCTAGTGGAGTGAAGGTAACACATTTCACTCTAGATCTATGGTTTTCAACCAAGGGAGATTTTGATCCCCCGAGGATGTTTGGCAATATCTAGATACATTTTGGTTGTCACAACTGGAAGGAGAATGCTACTGGCATCTAGTGAATAGAGGCCAGGGATTCTGCTAAACGTCCTACAATGCACAGGACAGCCCTGCACCAACAAAGAAATATTTGCCCAATGATGCCAATAGTGCCAAAGTGGAGCAACCCTGCTCTAAGTCCTAGACCCCCATAGCTTTGGCACTCTACAACATGTGTATTCTCCAAGGCTGTGTGGACAGATACCGAGATGATGTGCCGTAGATCTTCCAAATCTCCATTCTGCTCCCCATCTTTTAAAAGAATATGTAATTCTACTATCTACCTCCATCATCTTGTTCTCCTATTTTTTCTGGGCTTTATTAATTTTTATTATTTACCACAATGCCTCCTCAATACCTAGGTGTGTTGTTAGTTTAACTACGTATTTACACATTCATTTAACAAATAATTTTTAATGGCCTATTGTGTGCTAGGTGTGGTCTCTGACTTCATGGATCTTAATTAGACATTAGTGGTCAATACCAAGAAAGATGTGGTAAAGGTAAAAGTTTAGAAAACAGATGTATATAGCAGATCACACATGTTTGAGGGTCCTGTTGGGAAGTTTTTACTTGGACTGAGAGTCTTGGGGGAATAAACAGGGAGAATCATATCAAAAAATAAAAACTAGACAATGACCTATTTAAAAGAAATGGTTTTAGGATGGGACTCTTCAACCTATTGAGGGCAAAGCCAAAGTATATTGTCATAAAGTCATAAAAGTCCTTATAATTTTCTTTTTGTTTTAAATCTCTCTTCTAATCAAAATAGCACATGTGCTCAGTTTTAAAGTTAAATATTAATTACTGATAAACAGCAATTCCCTGCATCGTGACATCTTATCTCCAAAGCATTCATTTTTGCTTATTGTAACTGTTTCTTTTGATATTTACTGTGATATTTCTAAATAACACATTTATACTACTATTCCTTAGTTTTTCCTTTAAACTCTAGCAGAAGGAGTCTCATACTTTAGAGGGCCCTGCACGTCACAAAGATGCAAAAACAGCTTATTATAAACACTCAGGCACCTTTATCACTGAGGACCTGCTGCTTAGGACTCGTACGGCACAAACTATTGCTCTCAACGTTGGCGCTCATGACTCACACTGCTCAGGCCCCAGGGAAGTACTTCTCCACATTTCTTATGTCCTAACATCAAAAACCTGACATTTGGTAGGTTGCGACTTTACTGATGCACAGACATCACTTCATAGTGTGGCAATGATTTGAGTAGCCAAAGCTTTTAGGAAAGAGAGAGGACAAATTAATTAACTTGTCAAATCCTTCCACTTAGATTCTTGAATAAAGAAGTTCATTTCCTAGGAATTCCTAATGTCCATTTTCTAGTTTCCAATTCATAGTTCCATAACTAATCACAGTTTAGCACAATATTTGTGACAATTGCACTTGGCAACTGAGAAACCTTTTGCATTATTAAATAATCTATATTTCTCTTCTTCAAATTTGGGGAGCTTTTTAAAAAAATTAATACACTTTATTTTTTAGAGAAGTTTTAGGTTTACAGAAAAATTGAGCAGATAATGCAAAGAAATCCATATAACCCTCGATCCCTTGCACAATTTCCCCAATTATTAACATCTCGAATTAGTGTGGTCCATTTGTTAGAATTAATGAGTCAATACTGATATATTATTGTTAACTAAAGTCCATGGTTTACATTAAGGTTCACTCTTTGTGTTGTACAGTTCTATGGGTTTTGAAAAATACATAATGTCATATATTCATCATTACAGTATCAAACAATAGTTCCACTGCCCAAGAAATGTCCTCTGTTTCACACATTCATCCCTCTACCTGCCCCCAAATCCCTGGCAAACACTGATCTTTTTATTGTTCCCATAGTTTTGCCTTTTCCAGATATCATGTAGTTGGAATCATACAATAAGTATGCTTTCCAGACTGGTTTCTTTTCCTTAGCAATATGCATTTAAGTCACCGCCTTATCCTTTTGTGGATTGATAGATCATTTTTTTATTGCTAAATATTATTCCATTGTATGGATTGTACTACAGTTTGTTTATACATTTGCCTATTCATTCACCATTGTAAATTTTTTATTTCAGTCATAATTTTCAGCTCTAGAATTTCTACTTGTTTTTTTTTATAGTTTCTATTTCTCTCTTGATATTTCCTATCTTTTCATTCATTAATACTACATTTTCTTTTCATCCTTTGAACATATTTTTTCCTCCTTTGACATATTTATACTATTTATAAATTTATAATATTTGCTTTAAGATCTTTCATGCTAAATACAATGCCCAGATTCACTTGATGTCTGTTTCTATTGATTACTTTTTTACCCTTGGTATCACTCTTTCTTGTTTCTTTTCATTCCTAGCAATTTTGGGTTGAAAACTTGGCATTATGCTGTAATGACTCTGGATTCTGTATTGTCCTTCTAAACATTCTTGTTTATTTCATTTGAATGTGCAGTTATATTGTCTGGACTCAAACTACTGAATCTGACTTCTCAGGTAGTGCAACACCTTATTTTTTTTCAGCTTTCAGTTGCTATTTTTTAAATTTGGCCCTCTGAGTGTGTATCCTGTGCCTGAAAATTTTAGTGGTCAGTCAAGAATTTGAGCAAATTTATACTGAGATTTTGGGGCTCATTCTCTCTGTGGTTCCTTTGTTATGTGGTTCCCCCATAAATTTCCAATTGTTCCTTCAGCCTCAAGTTTTCCCCTCTGACATCTTAAGTCAATAAGGCTTCCACTTTTTGTCACTTGAAGTGTATGTAGATAGGAATTGCACTCAGTCGAAATCATGGGAAATTCACACATCTCATCAAGAGCCATAGTGTCTTTCAAGTGTATACTATCTTCTAGTTTCTGCCTGCTTTTTTGTTGAGCTCCCTGGGGTCTCCTTTGTGCATGTGTACCTTAGCAGTCAGCCAGGGATTTGGGCAGAATTTACACTCAGATTTTTGATATCAACCTTTCTGATACTCTCTCACTTCCAAAAATTGCTCCCTTAAATTTCTAGCTTCTCTGATGATCTCAACTGTGTGGTCTGCCACCTTGAGGTGACAAGGCTGCAATTTTCTGTCACCAGAGCTAGGATGGGAGTTTGGGGGTATCATTAGGTAACAAAGCTACATAATCACAGTTGTCATGCACCAGCAATCTGTTAAGAATATACTCCTTTCTCATATCTGTCTGCCATTGGTCATTTTCCAGTGACTTCAAGTAATAACTTTATTTATAATTGCATCCAGTTTTAAAAATTGTTGTCTGCTGGAAGTCAAATTCTTCATGCCTACATCACTGGATATCCTGCCCATATTACATTAAACTTTAATCTTTTATAGAATTTCAAAGACAAAATCATAAACAATAATGATAAACCTATGTTAATAAGCATATATTACATACATAAACATGTAATTTGTGACATCAATAACATAAAGGAGGAGGGAGTAGAACAGTAAAGGAGTAGAGTTTTTGTGTGTGATTAAAATTGTTGTTATCAGTTGAAAGTAGATAGGCATAACTTTAAGACGTTGTATGTAATTCCTATGATAACCACAAAAAAATCTACAGAATATGCACAAAAGAAAATGAGAAGAGAATCAAAGCATGTCACTACAAAAAATCAACTAAACACAAAGGAAGGTAGTAAGAGAGAAAATGAGACACAAGAAAACTATAAGACATCCAGGATACACTTAACAAAATGCTAATATTCAATCGTTCCCTATCAATAATTACTTTAAAAGTAAATGGATTAAACTCTCCAATCAAAAGACATACATTGGCAGAACAGATTAAAAAAAACCAACAAGATCCAACAATATGCTGTCTATACCACAAGAGACTCACTTTAACTCTAAGGACACACGTAGGTTAAAAGTGAAAGGACGGAAACAGATATTCCATGCAAATGAAAAGAGAGCAGGGGTGATTATAGTAATGTCAGACAAAATAGATTTTAAGTCAAAACTATTACAAGAGACAAAAAAGACATTATACAATAATACAAGCTTCAACTCACCTAGAAGATTTAACTATTATAAACATATATGCACCAAGCTTCAGAGATTCTAAACAGATGAAGCTAGCATTGACAAAACTGAAGGGAGAAATAAACAGTTCTATAATAATAGTAAGAGTGTTCAATATTCTAATTTTAATAAAAGATAGAACAATCAGACGGGAGATCAATAAGAATATAGAGGACGTCAACAACAGCATAAACCAATTGGACCTAGTAGGCTTACACAGAATGCTTCATCCAACAAAACAAGAGTGCACATTTTTCTCAAGGACTCGTGGAACATTCTCTAGTATAGACCATATGTTAGGCTACAAAGAAAGCCAATAAAATTTAAAGATAGAAATCACACAAAGTATCTTTTCTGATGACAATGAATGAAACTAGAAATTAATAGCAGAACAAAAATTGGAAAGTCAATAGATATGTAGAAAATTAAGCAACATACTCAAACAACCAAAGAAGAATTCACAAGGGAAGTTATAAAATATCTGAGACAAATGAAAATGAAAACACAATATACCTAAACTTGTGAGATGCAAAGAATACAGTGATAAGAGGGAAATTTTTAGCTGTAAATGTTTACCCTAAAGAAGAAGACAGGTCTTGAATCAACAACCTAACTTTACACTACAGGAACTAGCAAAGGAAAAACAAACTATATCCAAAGCTAGCTGAAGGAAGGAAATATTAAAGTTTAGAGCAGAGATAAGTAAAATAGGGAGTAGAAATGCGATTGAAGAAATTAATAAACCAAGAATTGGTTCTTCAAAAGATATCAACAAAATTGACATAGATTTAGCTAGACTGACTAAAAAAAAAGAAAGAAGGCTTAGCCAACTAAAATCAGGAATGAAAGAAGGGACATTACAATCTACGCCACAGAAATAAGAAGGGTTGTAACAGAACACTATGACCAACTGTATGCCAGCAAATAGGATAACCTAGATGAAATGCATAAAATCCTAGAAACACATACCCTACCAAGACTGAATCATGAAGAAACATAAAAACCTAAACAGATCTATAGCTAGCAAGGAGATTGAGTCAGAAATAAAAAACCTCCCAACAAAGAAAAGCCTAGGACCGGATGCCTTCACTGATGAATTCTACCAAACATTTAAAGAGGAATTAACACCTCCTCAAAATATTCCAAAAAAATTAAAGAGGAGGACATACTTCCAAATTTATTCTATGAGGCCAGCATTACCCTGATAAAGCAAGACAAATACACCACACAAAAAAAAAAAAGACCAATATCTCTGATGAATATTGATGCAAAAATCGTCAACAAAATACTACTAAACTGAATTCAACAACGCATTAAAAGGATTATATACCATGACCAAGTGGAATTTATTATTGGGATGCCAGGATGATTCAAAATATGAAAATCAATCAATGTAACACATCACATTAACATAAGAATGAGGAAAAACCACGTGATAATCTCAATTGATGCAGAAAAAACATTTGACAAAATTCAATACACTTTCACTTTAAAAATATGCAATAAATTAGGAATAGAAGGAAATTACCTCAACAAAATAAAGGCCATATATAAAAAGCCCACAGCTAACCTATTATACCTAATGGTGAAAGACTGCAAATTTTTCCTGTAAGATCTGGAATAAGAAAAGGATGCCTGTTTTTGTTACTTCTACTTGACACGGTATTTGGCCTAGCCAGAGCAATTAAGCAAGAAAAAAAATAAATCTTCCAACTGGAAAGGGAGAAGTAAAATTCTCTCTCTTCACATATAACATGACCTTACAAGTAGAAAACCCTAAAGACTCCACACACACACACACACACAAAACCCTGTTAGATCTAATAAATGAATTCAGCAAAGTTGCAGGATACAAAATCAACATGCAAAAATCACTTGCATTTCTATACCTTAACAATGAACAATCCTAAAAGGAAATGAAGAACACAATTCCTCTTGCAACAGCATCAAAAATAATAAAATACTTAAGAATACCCAACCACAGTGGTGAAAGACTTGTATACTGAAAACTACAAAACATTGCTGACAAAAATTAAAGCCAAACAACCGGAAAGATATCTCATATTCATGGATTGGAAGATTTAATATTGTTAATATGTCAATACTACCCAAAGTGATTTACAGATTTAATACAATCCCTATCAAAATTCTAAATGCAATTTTTGTGGAAATAGAAAAATCCGTCTTAAAATTCATGTGGAATCTCAAGGGATTCTGAATAGCCAAAACTGTCTTGAAAAAGAACAGTTGGAGATCTCACACTTCACCAGATTTTAAAACTTAGTTCAAAGCTACATTAATCAAAATGGTGCCATACTGCATAAAGACAGACATATAGACCAATAGCATAGGAAGCCCAGAAGAAAAACCCTTGCATGGCAAATGATTTCGACAAGGGTGCCAAGACCATTCAGTGGAGAAAGAGAAGTCTTTCAACAAATGGTGCTGGGAAAACTGGATATCCACACGCAACTGGATGAAGTTTGTCCCTTACTTTATACCATATGCAAAAATTAACTCAAAATGGATCAAAAACTAAATATCAGGGCCCGCCTGGTGGCGTAGTGGTTACGTTCGTGTGCTCTGCTTTGGCGGCCCAGGGTTCACAGGTTCAGATCCCAGGCACAGGCCTACATGCCACTTGTCAAGCCATGCTATGGCAGGCATACCATGTATAAAAATTAGAGGAAGGTGGGCACAGATGTTAGCTCAGGGCCAATCTTTCTCAGCAAAAAGAGGAGGATTGGCAGCAATGTTAGCTCAGGGCTGATCTTTCTCAAAGAAAAAAAAAATCAATCAAAAACCTAAATAGAAGAGCTAAAACTATAAAACTTTAGAAGAAAACATGGGGTAAAAGCTTCACACATTAGATTTGGCAATGATTTCTTGGACTTGAAAGCACAAGTAGCAAAAGAAAAAGTAGATAAATTGGACTACATCAAAATTGAAAACTTCTATGCATCAAAGAACCCAGTCAGCAGGGTAAGAAGGCAGCCATGGAATAAGAGAAGATATTTACAAATCATATATCTGATTGATATCCAGAATACGTAAAAAAATTTTTGCAACTCAACAACCACCACCACAACAACAAAAAGCCCAAAAATATGATTAAAAATGGGCAAACGACTTGAATAGACATTTTTTTCAAAGAAGATATACAAATGGCCAACAAGCATATAAAAAGATACTCAACATCACTAGTTATTAGTGTAATGCAAATCAAAACCACAATGAGATGTCACCTCTCACCCATTAGGATGGCCACTATCAGAAAAACAAAAAATAAGTGTTGCTGAGGATGTGGGGAAGTTGGAATTCATGTACGCTGTGAGTGGGGATGTAAAATGGTACAGCCACTACGGAAAACTGTTTGGTTGTTCCTCCAGAAATTAAAATAGAATTACTACATGATCAATCAAATATACTTCTGAGTATATATCCCAAAGAACTGAAAGCAACATCTCGGAGAGAGATTTGTACACCCATGTTCATAGAAGCATTACTCAAAATAGCAAAAGATGGAATCAACCAAAGGCATATCAACTGATGAATGGGTAAGCAAAATGTGGTCTACACATACAATGGAATATTATTCAGTCTTAAAAAGGAAGGAAATTCGGACACATGCTATAAACTTTGAGGACATCATGCTAAGTGAATTAAGCTAGTCACAAAAGACAAATACTGTATTGTTCCACGTATATGAGGTATCTAGAGTAGCCAAATTAATAAAAACAGAAAGTAGAATGGTGGTTGCCAAAGGCTGGGGGAGAGGGAAGTGAGGAATTGTTATTAAATGGGTACAGAGTTTTAGTTTTGTGAGATGAAGAAGTTCTGGAGGTTGGTTGCACAACAAAGTGAATATGCTTACTACCGCACCGTACACTTAAACATAGTTATAACGGTAAATTCTATGTTGTGTGTGTTTTACCACAACTTAAAAACAAGATAAATTTTCTCTAAGTATATTCAAACACATATTTTGTTTGTTTGCTTCTGAGATATCCCTTCTACAACCATTCTGCTCCAACATAGACTAGTCTCTATTTAGATTTGCGCTCCAGCTATCATTGTTGTCTCCTTTGACCATTGTGCTCAGGATTTCTTTAACTTGAGTCTTTTGTTAGATCCTCTGGTTCCTGGATCCTATGTCTTTCTTTATTTTAGTTGACTGCACTATTTGGTCAAACACCTTCTCCAGTAGCTTCCTGAGAAGGGGTGCATGAGATGTAATTTTTTTTGAGAGCTGGCATACCTGAAAATGTCTTTTTTCCATCTTCGTACTTGATCAATCATTTGGCTGATTGTGGAAATCTTGGTTGGAAGCCAGAATTTTTGAAATGTTACTTTTTTCTTTTTTTCTTCAGTGAGGTGATTGAAAATCTACTGCCATTCTGATTCCTCATTCCTCTAATGAGATTTTTAAAAGAAATATTTCTGAAAGCTGTGAAGATCTCTCCCTTGTTCTCAGTTCTGCTGGCCCCAAGTGTTGAAATTTCAATCATCTACCTTCTTATGGGTCCATTGTGACACTCATTCAGTGGGCCCTTTGAATCTGGAATCTCATGTTCTTCAATTCTAGGAAAATTTCTTGAATTGTTTCTTTACAAATTAATTTCTTTCATTTCCTATATTTTCACTGTCTGGAAATCTTATCGTTTACATGTTACACTAATCCCCTTGTTTTCTTCTATTTTCTCTTCTCCTCACTGTCTCTTTGACTTTTTTCCCTCTAATTTCTGGGAGATTTCCTCAAGTTTATATTCTAAACATTCCATTGGATGTTTTTTTTCATTTCGGCTATCATATTTTAATTCCAACTTCCAAAATTTATTTTCAAATTTTTTGTTGTGTTCCTCCTTTTGTACCTTCCTTGTTCTGTCTTCTTTCAACAATCTGAAAGTAATAATTACATTTTTCGTACTTTCCTTATCCTCATATTGTCTGTTTCCTTCAAGTTCCTTCTGTTTGTGTCTGTCTTGTTTTCTGTATTTTGTGTCAGATGCTTTCCTCAGATGCCTAGTGATCCTTGACCAGCCATTCATATTTAAGAGTAAGGCACTAAATACCTGATTAGAAGCTCTGTCTCTGTATATGGGCATACGGATTGGAATCATCAGGCAGGAACCTGGCTGTTTTGTTGGGTGACCACCAAAAGTCATAATCTCTTGCTCCAGTCTATTTCTCTAGAAGAGTATCCACTGTTCTCCTGCCTGGCTGCCAGGGCTTTGCAGAACCAAGTAATGGGGAGTCAAGGAAGGAAGTGGGCTAGTGGTGCCAAGTTTTATTTAATAGACTTTTTTTAACCTCTTGCCTTACTCCTACATTTTGCTATGGGAGTCATTAACAAGTCAAGAATCCCTTGGGTTCCAACCCATCCAAAACCTTAACCTGGAGTCTTCTTCAGGGTTGAGGAGGCAGTTCCTTGCCTGTATGGGTTGGAGAGAAGATGTTGGGGTGGAACTGTGTCTTATCTAGACTTTAATCTCCTATTTTCAAGCCCACTCACACTCCCACACTCATAGATCTCTGGTATTTCCAGTTCCTGTGTCTTTCTGGATTCTGCAGTGCAATTGCTGGTTTCTGGGTCTCCATTACTACAGATGTAGTTTTCAGCTCTCTTTGGTTTTCTAATTCAGCTACTCAAAACCATCTGCTTTTTTGCTCCCATAAATTTTATGCTGATGTCTCTTAACCCATTCTCCTTGATCTGTTTTTTAACATCATTTTATTGTGATTTTAAGTGTATTTTAAGAAATAGTAGCAGTAAAAGCATGTGCTCATCTGTCATAATTTCAAGAATCTTATTCTTAAATCACTTTATCTTGGCCCATCTTCAAGGATAGAATTATCTATGCTGAATAGTGTTTTTGTTTTTTCTCTATTATTGTTCACTCATTTTTTCAGTACCTACCATATGTTAGACATTCTACCAGGCTGAATGAGACATTAAGGTACATTGTAAGAAATAGTCTACTCTTGAGAAACCTATTTCTGCCATTGCTGTAGGAAGGTTGTTAGGGAAAATACTACATAAGCCTGTATGTAAGTTATTTTGCTTTCAAATGCTAAGAAAACCTTGGCTTCTCTTAAAGAGTAAATACATTTGCACCCTCTGTCATTATAAACTATGCAACTCACCATGCCTCATTTTGTACCTAGGCTTCCAGGAAGCTCACAATCAAATATGCATTTTTAGTTACATATGAGTAAATTACAGGCTTTTCCTTCAAATTCTTGTTTTTGAATTTCTGTTGTTATATCTTCGTTTTCAGTTCAAAAATATTATACAAGTTTTTGTTTGAGGATGACTCATATCCTTTATTTAATGAGATGGGACAGGCATTCCTACCTATATACACAAAAAAAGCAGACAGAGTTAATAATCATTAATTAAGCACCTCTTGGTAAAGGATTTAAATAGAGTAGACTTTGAGTGAGAAACCCATTCAGAGAAAATGACAAGCTTTTCTTCTTCTTTCCTATGAGTAGAACAAGGGTCAAATAATTAAATAGTACCTGTATCAATAGTACCTATATCAATGCCAGGCACACAGTAGGTCCTTTAAAAATTCCCTAAGTGAGTGAATAAAAGAATTTCTTAGAGAAAGCTTTGCTAATTATTGGAATCCTTTGTTATGCAAAATTAAAGGATTCCTTTCATTGACATAAATCGACTAACATTTATTGAGTACCTTTTTAGTTTGTCATCTTAAATTAAGAAGACTCATTTTTGTTTTTGTCTGAAAAGTGAATTAACCTGATGATCTCTCAATGGTCCTGCCAATGATAGGATTTGATGATTTCTCTGATTTTATAGCTCTACTAGTTGTTAGATTTTATATTTTGGAGCAAGTCCCCAAGCACATAACAAGTTAGTAATTTAGACCTTTACCTAGATCAATGCCTTGAATTTCTGCAGATTGGGTTTTTGTTGTCCTCCCATGTTTCAGAATCATATAAAACAAAAACAAAGTAATTCTTGATTGAGTGATGGGTGTTCTTAAAAGGGCTGGCTGTGTTTCTGGGTATTAGAATTTATAGCCATTCTCCAAGAGTCATACCCATCAGCTCTCATGAAGTTCTTTAGGGCAGATGCCTCTTCTTTCCTAAAAATAGAAAAAAAAAATTGATGGCTGGAGTGGTATGAGATCAAGAGAGTTTTCACACTTAATAAAATATAAAAGGTTTGGTCTTGAAGAATATTTTTAAATAGCCCTCTGATGCACTCCATTGGTTTTGTTATTGCTATTGTTATTGTTGTAAAACTTATTTGTCCTTCTGATGGGCCCAGTCAATATTAGCTAGTTCACGGAACCTCCAAAGTATTTACACAAGGCAATGATTTACAATTGAGTTGGGTGGCTTACTTTTCTCCATGAGAAAAAGAAGGAAGAAACAAGATTGACCAGGTAAATGTTAATATTCAGAATGTGATTTAGAGTGTGGAGTTCAGATTGGTTTTCCCATTACACTGAAGGATTACAGACATGTGCAGAAACACTGTTGGTTCATCATTACTAATACACACATGCCAGGACATACAGGCAGGTAGAAGGATTGAAAAGCAACCACCTTAGCTCTGGATTCCAGGGAGTTTATAGGCTTAAATCACAGAGACTTGACATAAGGCAAATGGAGTTTCTGAGGCTGAACAATAATTTGGAGCCAAAGGTGTTTGAGAATGCCAGTTATTAAGAAAAATTCTTTTCTTAAGATTGCCGTGGCAGAGCAACTCCTACAAATGTAGTTATCCTAGTGCTTACCTTCCATATTTTGAGCTGTCTGTTCCTTTTTCATTTGAAATAAACATTTTAACCAACATGATTTTACAGTTCACCCAGGACTGTGAGAGGACAGGGAGAACTTGTGATGGAGGTTCTTAGAGAAAAGAATATCTCAAGTGTGTTAAAATGCAGTTTAGATTTGTCTTCTAACAGAATTATATCATGTTTATTCAAAGATTGAGGCCAATTGCACTTCTCTTCTTAGTGGAAAAGGCAATTTGACCCTATCTCAACTCTCTCTATTCTTAGGGGAGGAAGGAAGAGATTTGACTGATCATGTAATAAGTGTTGAAATCCGGGGATGCAGTCAATGAAGGGAAGGCCTCTTCTTGATGGTGATGTGGCAGGAGAATCACAACACACACTCACACACACTCACACACACACACACACACTGCTTAGATCTTGTTGGTCAAGTACAAGATTGTGACACTCAAGGTCAGCAATTATGCTGCTTGCTTGGCACTTCCAGTGCTGTCGTTCAATGCTTTCATGTCCTATCACTCCAACTAGTTTGTGAGCCCGTAAAATCAGCAACAAAATATTTGCTTCTTTGTTTCTCCCAATGAGAGTAGCACATAGCCTTACATTATAATGTGAAATATCCTGATAGAGGGAGAAAATCTTTAGCTTAAAGGAAAGGAGATCTGGAGCAAGTTACTTCGCCATTTGGAAAATCAGAGGGTTAGACTAAAGAAAGAAGTGTGGGTGGAAGAAATAAGCGTGGAGAAGGGAAAAAATCCATAGGTTCCTATTGTATCATCTTCAAGTTTGGATTAAAAACTGTTCTTCGTTGTCTATTATTATTTAAAAAATTTATCCTGTCAGAAAGACCACAAGTTCTCCTACCTAGTTCCAGCAATGTTTTCCTTCACTTTTTTTCTGAGTTATGTTAATTCTCTTCATTATCTACCAAAATACTTTCTCAGTGCATAGGTGCATTTTTAGTCTGAATACATATTACATATTTATTTAACAAATAGTGTTCAAGTGCCTACTCTGTGCTGTGTATCATCCCTGAGTTTATGAATTTAAATTAGATATTAGTGGTAAATACCAAGAAAGAGGTGACAAAGATTTTTTTAAATTAAGAAGACAGACACATGTATCAGATCATATATATCTGAGGGTCCTGGGGGGAAATAATTTAGTTAGACTGAGACTTTCTTGGGGAATACACAAGGGAGAATCAATCACACCAAAGAAAATGGAAAAATTTTCTTTATAAAAATTGGAAAATGAATGTTTTATAACTGTAAATATTTGATCTACAGAGGGGAAGACTAACATGTGGTGTCATAAAGTCCCCAAGGATTTTCTTCTTTTATATAATTTCTTTCTTATTCAAAGTAATATATACACTCAATCTAAAAAGGCAAATAATAGGGGCCAGCCCCATGACCAAGTGGTTAAGTTCGTACACTCCGCTTTGGTGGCTCAGGGTTGGCCAGTTCAGGTCCTAGGCGCAGACCTACACGCCGCTCATCAAGCCCCACTGTGGTAGTGTCTCATGTGGAAGAACTAGAATGACCTACAACTAGGAAATACAGCTATGTAATGGGGCTTTGGGGAGAGAAAAAGAAAAAGAGAGGAAGATTGGCAACAGATGTCAGCTCAGGGCCAATCTTCCTCATCAAAAAAGAAAAGAAAAGAAAAGGATACTTTAAAAAAAAAGGCAAATAATATTTACTGAAAGACTGAAAAACAGCATTTCCCTTCCTCATCTCCCCACATCTTGACACCTGATCACCAAAAGTGTCCAGTTTTGTTAATTTTACCTGTTTTTAAAAAATATTTAGTAGCATACAATGTTTAAGTACAGATTAAAAACTATTTTGGTTGTCTATTTTTTTTTTATTCACAAAACTTGTGCTGCCAACCAGATTGCAAATTCCTAGGGCACAAGGATCTTAGGTAGTGCTCTGTCTCCCGTGGTGCCTGTACTACCATGCCAGCCACAAAGAGATAGCCGTTGTTTGTTGCTATCAAATTTGGCAACCATTCCTGGTGTTTCCCAGAATCCATAAGTGTCAGAGAGCATCACTGGCTTTTCTAAGCAGCTGGGGATATTCAGTTTTAGAAGGCAGGATGATGGAGAGAAAAATACAGGAAAGACTTGGAATTGAAAGACCTTGGTTTGAGTCCTGTGTGAGATTGGGCAAGTCACTCTTGCCTCTCTGGGCTTCAATTCCCATCTGTAAAATAGGATTATTGACTTCTGCTTTTCTTCACAGGGCTATGGTAAGGATAATCAAATGAGATTTACATATGCACCTGTAAAATGCTCCATGAACTAAGCGTTTGTCATTCTTACACTGTCCAACAGGACATCCTGTGATGATGGAAAGGTTGCATATCCGTGCTAGCCAATATGGTAGCCA
This sequence comes from Equus przewalskii, assembly GCF_037783145.1. NCBI lineage: Eukaryota > Metazoa > Chordata > Mammalia > Perissodactyla > Equidae > Equus > Equus przewalskii. The sequence goes on from NC_091852.1 coordinate 21,908,249, forward strand.
CTAGCCCCTAGCTACATATGGACATTGGGCACTTGAGATGAGGCTAGTGTGACTGAAAAGCTGAATTTTTAATTGCCCATGAGTTTAATTAATTTCAGTTTCAAAAGCTGATGCTATTGTAAATGGGATCGTTTTCTTTATTGCTTTTTCAGAATATTTGTTGTTAGTGTCTAGAAACACTACTGATTTTTGCATGCTAATTTTGTATCCTGCAAATTTACTGATTTTTTTTATTAGATCTAATAGTTTTTTGGTGGAGTCTTTAAGATTTTCTATATATAAAATCATGTCATCTGCAAATAGAGACAATTCAACTACTTCCTTTCCAGTACTGACGCCTTTGATTGCTGTTTCTTGTCTTGTTGCTCTGGCTAGGACTTCCAGTACTATGTTGACAGGAGTGGTGAGAGTGGGCATCCTTGCCTTATTGATAGCAAATTTGGACAGCACAAATCTAGTCTAATCTCCACAGATTAGGTAATTGAGGCCCAGATAGGTTACATTGCTGTACCAAGTGCACATGAGTGGTCTCTGGAAGAAGTGGAAACAGAACTCATATAATGATTTTTTTCTTAGTGTAGTGAGTTTATAGTTATTGTTGAATGATCTACATAACCTTCCCTTTACATTAATTCATATTTCACTGTAATCAAGGGAGAGTCATCTGTGACAATAAGGGTAGGGGAATCAAGACGATAATAAGTTCCTTTGTGCTGAGATTAAATGTTCACACTTAGATTCAATGGGACTTAGTGACTGGATATAGTATAGATGTGAGGAAGATAAAATTTTAAGGACAGATAGATAGAATTATAATTTAATATATTATCATTATAATAATATTTTAGTCTTTTTTTGTTTTTTTGGTGAGGAATACTGGCCCTGAGCTAACATGTGTTGCCAATCTCCCTCTTTTTTGGCTTGAGGAGGATTGTCACTGAGCTAACATCTGTGGCAATCTTCCTATACTTTTTGCATGTGGGAAGCCACCACAGCATGGCTTGATGAGCAGTGTGTAGGTCTGCACCAGGGATCCGAACCTGTGAATCCCAGGCCGTCAAAGCAGAGCACGAAGACTTAACCACTACACCACCAGGCTGGCCCCTTTAGTCTTTTATTTTTGAGGCTAAGTGAAAGAAAAAAGGCCTCTAGAGGCCACTCAATTAAATTTCTCTATTTGTGAATAAGGGCATTTTGACCACAAGGAGAATTAAGACTAGTTAACCCATATATTCCTACTGTTGAACTCCTAGTTCAATGTTACTTTCACAGACCTAATATCTTTTTCAGGGTAACATTTGTTGAGTCATTTTATTATAAAAGTAAGTATTTCTATTGTAGAAAATTTGGAAAATATTTTTTCCAAAAAGAAAGATAAAAACTATTGTATTCCCTTCACCTCCAGATAAAAACATGGTAGATTTTTTCCTATTATTTACATATAAGATAGTTCATTTAAATAAATTTGAGATTATTCTGTTTGATAATTTGATTTTTTCTCACTTACTAAGAATTCGTGAACATTTTCTCAGGGTCGGACCTAGTTTTAAATTCTAGTTCTGACTTAATATGCTGTGGAACATTGAGCAGTTTACTCAACCTCTCTGTGCCTTGGTGCCCACAGCTTCCCAAGTGATAATAACACCTACTTCATAAGGTTGTTGTAAGGATTAAATGAAAATTCATAAGTAAAGTTTCTGGCACTGTTAGTTTTCTTTTCTATCTACTGTTTGTATTTTAGCCAAATGATTTGTCTGCCCTGAGCAGGATTTCTCAGTTACCCAGAAGTCATATCAATTGGATGACTCCCCATGTACTAAAACCAAAATGTGAGCCCAGATGGGGCCTTCAGAGATGGTATTTGAGCTACAGATGAAGGAGGAGTAGAGAGTAGAGAAGGATGAGGCAAGTGGATCAGCACCAAGAAAGGGATGGAGATCAGCTTTTAGTCCTTTTCTCTAGTCCCACCTCTCTACCACACCATCATGCAACTCTGCATCTTCAGTTTGTGGATTGAACTAGGAGTCCAAACTCCATCGTTCATATCTGGGGAACCATGTGTAAGTCTTACCTTCTCCAGTTATGTTTCATCATCTGAAAAGGGAGTGTTTTATGCCACATGATGTTACAGGATATTTTGAACACTAACACTTTGTGTCCTGTGATTCCAGTTGCTTTGCTAGTTCCCTCCTAGGAATTCTTGCAACTGTCTCGGGTCCCCTCCATCCATCTCCAATTCAAGATTCTTCCTGGAATCTCTCTACAGACACTTGAAATGAGATGTGGTGTGGCAAAGGTACAGCAAGAAACTGTCTCATTCTGACCATCTCTAAGGAATACACAAAATGTACAAATACACAAAAATGTTATGTCAGCTCTACAAAAAAAATAAAGACCAACTTGTGCATCTTAAATGCTTGTTATCTGCCAGGCATTGTCATCTCAAAAAGCCTTTGAGGGAGCTATAATTAGTATTGTCCTCATTTTATAGAGAAGAAAATTTAGCTACTTTACAAGGTGGCACAGGTAATAATTGTTATTAATTCACATCGAATATAGACAATATCTACCCCAGAGTCCATACTCTTAGTGATGAGAATACAACTTCTCTATAAATGTTCAATACAGAAGAAGTCACTCGGAAAAGAATAGCTGGAATCCTGCAATGGACATGATGGTTGGTAGCTTTGGAAGAAATAAAGCCTTTCACCAAAATGTGCTTTTGCCCCCCACTGCGTGATTAGTCATCTTTGTATAACCAGTGACTACCCACAGGGCCCGGTACAGCACAAATGTCCAATACATGATGGATGAATGAATGAATAAATGACAAAATTTAAAGACAACTTGCCTTTCCTACCTCAATCAGAAGCAGAAAATTTGAGATATTATTCTGCATGTTCAGCATGAGAATAGCACTTCCTTTCTATTGAGTCTGTATGGAAATGCAAACAGGTGTTAGAAAGCTAGTGTTACATTTCCACAAAATCCATTTAAATAAACATGTCTCAGCTTGCCATAGTTCACTGAACTTGAACACAACAGCAGTCAAAAAACAGAGAGGGAATTTTACTGGGAACTCAACAAAAATCAATTTGGCTGGGGGATCTACATATCAGCAACTTCTCTTGCAAAGGGATGCTTTGGTGATCATGAACCTGATTTTAAACCATAAACGAAGCAAGGTATCAGGGATTGAGGTCCCTCAACTGTCCGGGAATGTACTTAATGGCACATTCGTCTACCAAAAGAACCTCTAGTAAATCCCCACTTTATTCAAATTTTTGTCTCTAAGCAGGGAGTTTTTAAGTAATGAAGGCTAAGACTCTTTCTTTTGAAAAGAGTACTGGTTATGCAGAGTCAGATTACTATAAGAATTATCCCTCTCATCTTCAAAGTTTGTGATTGTAAAAATGGAATTCCAAAACTTTTGAACATATCCCCTGCCTTTTGGAAAACAAATCTGAAAAATTAAAAATATAGACTTGAATCCATGAGGAGGGACTCCACCTCTAACACAGAACTTAAATGTACCTCATATCGACTGTGTTTGTGCTGCTCTCCCCATGAGATACTGTGAGCTCGTGGAGAGCAGACATTTCATCCAGTAGATCTTCTTCTGTCTCTCAGTGCCTAACAATGGGTTTTTCACATAGGAAGAGCTTCCAAAAGATTGATTTAGTTTAAATCAGTTCCAGATGACTTAACATATAAAATGTGAAATTTTGTCGAGCTGTTTATGAATGGTCCTCATGACTATGAAAAGGGAGAGGCAAGAACTTAAACCCATGTGCCTACAGAGTGAGCCCTCTCATTAGCTCAAGAGAGTAGACACTTAATATGGAAGAAGGGGCAGAGAAAGAAGGACTAAAAAAATATTGAATATGACTGGTTTAATTCCAATAATACAGTTTGCTTTTGTGGAGGCTATCTGCTCTGACTGCATTTGATCATGAAGGAGTAGGCGGAAGTGCATTGTTTGTTGGTGTTGGGGAGCCATCTTACTCGTCAAGAATGATTGACCTAACATCCATGACCACAAGTACATGACAGCAAAAAGAATAGTTGATTTGGTAGATTCAGCCAAACAACTTGTCTCCCTCTTCTGCCACTACCTGTTTAGGTCTCCTCTTGAAAACCTAAGGTAATATGGAAAAGGCAAAGATTAATTTGTCTCAATTTCTGGACAATTTCTTGACCTCACTATATGCTTGGCCACTGTTTTTGTGGTTCATGATCTTGGCTCCCCCCCATGGCACCCATTAAATGTGTGTGGACCTCCAGCCACTCAACACATGAGTATGCTACCACAGAACTCAGTTCCTGCTGTGGTGTTCCTCTGGACACTGTCTGCTTAGTAAACTTTCTTGGATCCCGATTCACTTTATCCCATAGCTATGATGAAAAGAGGGACAGGGAGAAAGATGCCACCAGGAGGCCTGGTAAGTATGGAATTGGAAAGATGAGTCAGGAATGCTGAAAAAAAAGACCTCCAAATATGTCTCCATGAACTGTCCTAATTCTTTTCTTAGACACCATAGTGCCAGACTCATTCCATAGCTACTGGTGCTGAGAATTCTCCAACAAAACTAGATGAGAATGCTCTCTTGGCTCCATAACTCCACCAATTTTTATAATCAAACTCTGGACTTAACTATATTATTTTCTCATCTACCCTCAGCTATTTATCTGGAGTTTCAGAGGGCATTATCTTTCCTCATTTCCCAGACTAATTCCTTCACCTAAAGATCTCCTCCCTTCCAGGCTCTTTGAGGACTTGCATCATCAATTGTCTCCACTGAGATCTTGTATCAAGTCTGAGATCTCACCCTGTCTACTCATTCTTTGCCCTAAGTAAGTAAGTTGCTCAAGTCTTGCACATTTTTAAAAACATACCAACCAGCTTCCTCAAACCTACAGATGTCTTTTTAACTACAACTATAACTTTTATTTATACAGATACAATGGTTAGATCCTCTGGCTCCATTTTTGTACTTGCTAGTCTTTCCTCAGTCTATGACAGTAGGATCCTTAGGATTAAGCTTAGAGAAGTGCACAATTCCATATATTAACTAAGACATTGAATTTCATTCAACTCGCAATTATTTCCTCTTCCCAGGCCAGGGTTTTTTGGCAAGCTACAAGACAGGGAGGGGCAGCGTGGCCCTACTTTCTTCTCTTTTCTCATACTTTATGACTCCACTTCTTCTCCATCAGCTGGTATCATAGTTCTAATACCATCAGGGCTAAAACCAGAGGAAGAGAAGGAAGGCAATGAGGGCAAAACATTCCTATTTGTTGGCTCGTCAGCCAGGACAACTTTACTATCCTGACGTCTGATATCTCTTTTTGATATTTTTAAGGTCCTTCACAGGCCATACTGGGAACATCAGTTGCACTTTCCAGGTGATATGTCTTCCTTCCTTTTGCTTCCCCCACCCCCCGCTTTTTTAGCCATCCACTCCACTCCACAAAGACATTCTCTTTGGGGAGTCCAATTGTCCCTTCAAATGACCCACTTGGGCAAGATTTCAAATAGCTGGAGGTTATTCATATTCTCCCACATGACCCCGATGTGCTCCATGGAAAATCCATGTGCATTCTGTCCCCAAAATCTCTGGAATGTGGGCCAAGTCCCATGCAGCAGCAACTTTCCACTCCACTGCCAAAGCAGCTACCCAGCCCCTCCCTTGCCCTCCAAATTACTCAAATAGGTGTCAGACACAAGGCCAAAATGTTATGGGACACATATAAAACTCTCTGAATGGTCCTATTGACTTAAAGGGGAGCATCCCATCCCCCCATCATCACAAATTGTCTCTACAAGATGTAATTCTTTTATATCCTCAGTGTGTGGAATTGTAAAGCATGTGCTTGGCACCAACTTTGAAATTTTTGCATGGTTGTCCAGGACCTATCACCTTAGGGTATATTCTAACCTCCTGATGTCAACATAGTTCCAGAGGAGGCAGGTACTTGGAGACAAATTGACATGCCTTGATTCTCAGTGGTCCTGCTTGAAGAGACCACTGCCCTGAAAATATCTTCACCAGAGAGAGTGAACCCTACAAAGTATTTACGTCTTCCCACAGCCTTATCACCCTCAGAGGTCCACTTGTTTCGGTGATATCTTTATAGCATGATCCTCACCCTATTAGGTCCCCTGTCTTATTTAAGATGATCCTACATGGAATATGTCCTGTCAGAAGGCTCCATTTGATATGAACTTGAAGCATTTTAAGAATTAAGACCCACAAAGAGTGTGATTAGGGAAGATATACAAAGATAAGACAATAACTAGTTTCAGGATAGATAATCTAGCATTTTTTCAGATTAAGGGGTTTTCACTTTACCATATAGAAAACATGGATTTTTTACTGCCCAATGCTATATCCTTGAATATCATTGAATGATAATTCAATTCCTTGGTGAACTATTGGGGATGCTGCAGAAAGAATGTTCCATAAATCTTGATGATAAATTATCATCACTAAAGTAAGATGAACCTGTCTACCTTACATACAATCTGTAAAATCCTAACTATCAACATAAGACTCAGATCTGGGTTAATTGGAAGGCTTCATTATACTCCACCTTCTAAATTGTCCCCACTGGCAGGTGGAGTCTTGCTCAAGTGAAGAACAGCTACCACTGTGTACTATAAAAAGAAGTTTCAGAGGTGATACTGGGTCAGAACTGAGTTAGGAGGACAGAGGACTGAGAAATTAAGGGAGGATTGGAAGAGGTAAGAGATTGTATTGAAGGGAAAGGATGCGATCTCAAAATTTGAACTCAAAAAGTTTGACTGTACTAGAAGTATGCTGGGGCTCTGGGCAGGTGTAATGGGTATAGGGGCTGAGCTGGATGGAGATGGGACAAGGCTATCTTGAAGAAGAGAGAACGGCTCCCTCATCCTTCTTGACCACAATCTCCCAGAATATTCATAATTTGTCTGCATACTAGACTTTCCATTGGAAGGGTCACGGAAGCAGGATGATGCCCGTGCTGTTTTCTCTTTCTAGAATGAGGTTTGTCAGAGTCAGGATAACTCTGGGGTCAAGGCCAAGATTCAAGACTGACTAACCAAGGACAGAGCGCTGGGAGCCAAACATATCCAAGTAGCCAATTCCCTGTGGTCTCCACCTCCATGGGAGGGGCTACAGGCAGGTGGAGGGGGGTGGAGAGAAGAGGCTAAGAGAGAAACATCAAGTTTATCCCTTACTTGATTAAAGAGTGACTTACAAAATGTGCAGCTGACCACATAACTTCTTTACTTTAAGATGTTCCCTGCTCTAAGGGAGGAATAAATTCTATAATCTGGCAGACAAATGCCCTTCACAACACAGTTTTGCCTTCTGGCCTCTCTCAACTTACCTTTCACGTATACCCTGTGCTCCAACCATAGGTACTTCCTAAATTACGCCATGTCCGTGCCTCATGTCTTTGTTTGCGTGTACCTCCCACCCTTACATCCTTTCTTCAATTGGTTAATGCCTACACATCCCTTCAAGCTCAGCTCCTCTGTTATCTTCACCATGACCACCTCCACTCTCCTCTCTACCCCAAGAGCATCCAGGTTTAAGTCTTCAGTCCTACTTGATATGCTGTGAAGTTTGTTGTACAGGAAAGTTTGGCGGTTACAGTGGAATCAGATAGACCTGGTTCTTACTCTGAATCTGCCACCTGCTAGTCTGTGACCCTGAGCTATTTACAAAATCTCCTGAAACTTCATTTCCTCATTTTACTATCTGAAAAAAATGGGAATGATAATGTTTACATATCTCAACAGGTCTTTATGAGGATTGAATGAAATAATGCATGAAAGCATTTAAAACAGCGCTTAGAACATTTAAGAGTTCATTAAATGGTCCTTGGTATTAATCATAGCATTTATGGGGCCTCACATGGTACCAAATTTCAATAAAGAAGCAAAGAGGTGTACATTTCCCCCTCAAATTCTCAAAGCATTTTATGACATTGAATTTTATTCCACTAAAATATTAAACCTTTGCGAGGAAGGCTTGGAAGTGCTCCTCAAGTGAAGAACAGGACACAGTCATTCCCCAGCACCCAGGCGCTGGTTCCTGGTGAACATCCATCCTCTCCTCTTACGCCACCTTAATCAGTCATTCCAGCCATGAGCAGATGAAGGGCGACCATTGCCGTGGGGGAGAGGCAACCCTCTTCCAGGCCTAGAACTTTCTCCTTTTACAGGAGAAAATGGCAAATAAATAAATAAAATCTGTATAAATTTAAATAATTGGAAGGCAGCTTGACTGAAAAAGACACTTTTCTTTTTCACCACAAATGTCACCATCTGGACTTTTCCTTTTTTAATTTCTTTGGGACCTGACAAGTCCCTAGGCTGATATAATCACACCCAGTCAAAAATGACAGACACATCTCAGCAAGTGAGGGTGGGCAGAGTTCCAGGGTGGCCGGTGAGGACCCAGCAACCAGTGGGAGGCTGGTTTCAGTGGGCCCCCGCCTCTCTCAGAACACAAGAGCTCCTGGGGTGTGATCAGCTTAAATACACGCCACACACATGCACTCACACATGCATGCACGCTTAGATTTGTGGATGTGTGCATGCTTACCAGATAGCATTCAATTAACCTGCTAGATAACTCATTTTTCAGTAAAAAACTCAAGGGCAGGAAAGGCCAGTCAGCAGACTGTGCTGCTATTAATAGACTCCATGTGGCCACCCTGTTTCTGTACTTGTTTTCATTTCTCCCAAACAATCCTTCATCGGGCAAGGCAGGAATAATCCGAGCAAACCAGCAAAGTGAATCCAATTTTCTATATTGGTCAACTCAGAAGCTTCACGTGGCCACAGGTCCACAGACGGACTCACAGCTGTCACGTTTAAATATTCCTACCCACAAAATCACCTCACTTAATATTTTATTTTTGCTATTTCTATGTTATTCTGGATATGATTGTCTAGAAAATACAAGGCCTCCCCTGTAGATTTTGTGGACAGTATTTTTTCAAAATAGGAAAATTTACCCTTTTGCAAATTGTCTTCTATGCCAATTTACAAAGCTCCAGTCTTTAGGATTGTTTGCCTATTGCTCACTTTATTTGCATGGAACTTAATGTGTGTGTATGCACACACACATATATATATGCACATATATATGAACACATATTTATTTGCCAAATTTTTGCAGTTTTCTCTGTAGGTGCATTTTGCTAAGATTTCAAGGGCAAAGTCTACTAGGACAGCGCTTTTCTCACTTGAATGTGCCTACAAATGCAGATGTTCATTTAGAAGTCTGCATTTCCATGTTACCAGTCCATGGATTACAGTATGACTAGCGAAGTGTCAGGGGAATTAGATATAGTTTTTATATTAGAAGTTTGTGAGTCCTTCTGGGCACTTCCCTCGGCTTCACAGCTCACACCTAATCATTAGCCAAGTAATCACTTCCTAAATACCTCCCTAATTCACCTTCCATTTCTGTCTCCATCCTCCTGCCACTAGCCTGGTCCATCTGTGTCACAATCTCTTGTCTCCCAGACTGCAGTAGGGGCCTCTCAATGGCTCCCCGTCTCCGCTCTTTTCTCTGGCCAACCATATTTAACACTGTGGCCAGAGTGATGTAGTTAACACGCAACTCAGATCTTGAGCCTCTCTTGCTTAAAGCTCTTAGATGGCTTCCTGTGGTTCTTAGGATGACATCCAAAATTCTCAGTATGGCCTATAAAGCCCAGGTGATCCAGCCTTTTTCTGTCTCTGTGGCATCATCTCCCACCAGGCTCCCCAATCATCACCCTACTTCATCCACTCTGGCCTTCTTTTGGCTTCCTGAGTATGCAACATCTTCTTAACTCAGGGACTTCAGACCTGACACTTAGACTCCCTGGCTGAAACTTCTTATCCTTTCCCTCACTGCTCACCCACTCCCTTCCCACCAGCCACTCCCAACCCTCTACCTCAATTCACCCTTCAGGTCTCAGATGAGATAGAAGCTGTCCAACTAGGTTTCTATTCCCCTTTAGATGCGATCAAAGTACTCTGTATTTTGCTTTCAGGATACTTATTAATGAATCACTTACATAGTTGTTTGCTTATTGTAAGCTCCATTAGGGCAAGGGCCAGGTCTGCCTTGTCTATCATAGAACCGCCAACATGCGGCTCAGTACGTCACACGCAGAAGGTTCTTAGCGAGTGTTGCCAATGAATGAATAAAAAAAGAAACTGAGCTGGTGACAGGGACTCTTCTAGGGATGTACAAAGCTACAGTGAGAGCCAATAGTCACTGAGAGTTTCCCGGGGCTGGGCAAGGGTGGGACTGGGGGTCAGACGTTGTGAATCACAGTGGACAAAGGTTTGGCAGGAAGAAGTACTTGGGTATGGTATTGGAGAAAGAGTAGAAGCTCACTAGGGAGAAGAGAGAGAGGTATCCACACAGCAGGAGGAGAGGCAGGTGGTGATCAGACGTGGAGTACCTTTTATGCCATGGCAAATACTTTGGGCTTTAGCCTATAGGTGAGGAGTGGAGAGGGGATGAGAAGTTTTAAATCCATGATGATGGAATTCATTTTGTCACAATTAAATTTGTGCTGCAGAGACACTTCTTTGAAAGCATTATAAAAGATGGGGAGGGTAAAGAATTGAGACAAATCGGATGGGTAAAAAAATTATTATATTAGCCCAAGTAAGACATGAAGCAAGAACAAATATCGTTATAGAAAACAATATTTTTCCCAACCTTCCTTGTAGCTGGGGTCTAAGTATGTGACCTGTACTCAACCAACCAACTACCCCCACCTCAGACTTTGAATTGAGAACTAGTGGCCCAAAGAGGCAGGGGCAATTGAGAATTAGTTCCTTCCTTCACTCATTCATTCATTAACAAATATGTATTGAATGCTTACTCTGTGGCAGGTAGCTTTCAAAATACTGGAGATATAACAGAGAACAAGACAGACAAAAATCCCTGCCGCTGTAGAGCTTACATTCTATAGGGGGAAGAAAATAAACATGTAAATGAGAGTGAACTATGTGTATGTCAGATGCTGATAACTGATACTGAAAAAAAATAAAAGCAAGCATTGTGGATTAGAATATGCTGGAGGAGGGGAAGATGACGAGAGTACAATTTTAAACAGTGTGATGGTTGAAGACCTTACTGAAAGGGTGACATTTGAACAAAGACCTAAAGCAGGTGGGGAATTAGCCATGTGGTTATCTGGAGGAAGAATGTTTCAAGCAGAGGAAACATGAGGTGGTGGTTACAGCAGCAGAATCCAGGGGCACCAGCAGCTTTGGGACCAGTGGCCACATCTTGGCCCAATGGAAGCAAGCCACAGCTGTGGCACAAGGTGTTCAGTGGCAGTTTTGGCAGTGGTGTCCTCATAGATGATTTTGTGATGTGATATTGGCCGTGGTTCTGGCTACTGCCTGGCCTCTCTTTTTTCTGCTCATTTTATGAACATGGTCCTCCAGCTTTCCTAGTGATTCTCAGAATATCCTAAAATCCTTTCACTAAATGCTTATTCTTATGTCAGCCAGGAATGGTTACTAAGAACTCTGACTGCTATAAACAGTGAGTTCCTGATCCCCAGGGAACTGAGGTCTTGGAAGTCAGGAGGAAGCCTCTGTTCCACCTCTCATACCCATAGCTCTTGTTCAAGGTGGCATAAGAGATTTTCAACCTCTGTGGCATGCTGTCAGTTGCCTTACCCAGAAGAAATGGAATTCCACGCACATTTCTAAGAACAAGTGGATAGAATCATAGACTTGAGATAAAAATGGGAGTACAAAGGGCTTCCTTTGGAAAAGATCCTTCGTGTCAGAAAAAGGAAGGACAAAAGGGCCTCTGTTAAGACACTAGGTAAAGTGTCCTGGGGTCCTGAGCTGAGATAAATGGAACAAGAATCAAACTACCATGACTATGACGTGAAAAAGAATGCCAGGGATGAGGTATCTATATCCATTAGAGAATGTGTATTTTCTCAGTTCTGAGTTGCGTTATTTTCTCACATTTTAGTAGCACTGAAATTGGTATGCATCTTACCGCCAATTGTACACACAAGATAGTGTTGTTCCCCTCTACCTCTGAAAGTCTGTTATTAAATTATGATGCACCCTGCAACAGATGACATTGGGAAATCAACGAAATAGGAATAGATTGTATCTTAGACCAGTGCGGCTATCTGTGACTTACGTTCCTTTCCTAGTTGGCACACGTGCAGCTTAGCTCCCAGAACTAGAACTTAGTGAAGGGACACGAGAAATGCCAGTAATAAATGTGCAACAAGCTCATTTTGGAACATTTAGACTCCATACTTACATGGGGTGGCTTTGTTTCTGGGGCTCACTGCTGGCTGAAGGCCATTAACAAGACAGTGTAGGGGACAGTACCACAGAAAAGGCTGCTTATTAAATAGATGCAAAGTAATTTAGAAATCGCTTCTCCTGGGGGAAGAGAGGGCATCTAGTCTAAAAGCGTAAAGAGAAACTCACTAGAGGAGAAAAATCATGATATGACCCTTGTGAGGAATAAACCCTTATGCCACTCTGATGAGCTCCAGGTCAAATACATAATATAAACTGTTACACCACCACCTCAAGCCACGGTAGGTCAGGAGGCCCACAACAGCACTGAGTGTATTCTAGGAAGCAGAGACGTAGATCTTACCGTCAGTGGTTCAGCCTGAGCTGAACTTCATCTTTCTTTATCTGATGTCTCTGATCCAACGCTCGCCAGTCTGCCAGGCTTGTTTGCTGTTTTTATAATGGACGTACTCTGAAAATCCAGGAACTGCAAATCCATCATCTGAGTGTCTTTGGACCAGCCATGTCACTTTTGATTTCTCATTTGTAAAAGGGGATCATCACTAGTTGTTCTTCTATACCTAAAATACTATGACTTTTACGGTAGTTTCTGATGGCCTCTTATCTGAACTGGAAGGAATGAAGAGGCTTCTCAGTGAGGCTGACGTGTGCTGGTACCTTCCATCTATTTCCTGGCTATTGTCAGCTTTCTCCATCTCAGCCACCAATATGAGAAAGTAGCATTAATGGCATCCATTTACTGTTGTATTTGTTTGCTGTGTAACAGCCGACCACAAGGTCTCAGAGGCACACAGCACCCAGCATTTATTTAGCTTACATCTGGGGCAGTGAGTGTTGGCTGATGCTGCTGAGCCTGCCTGGGGCAGTTCAACTGGAGTGACTCTCCCTCACATGCCTCTCATCCTCCTTCGGGACCAGAAGGTTTCCCTGGGCATGTTCTTTTTCTGCATTGGTAGAGCACTGGAAAGCAAGCCCAATAGTGCAAACACTTCTCAAGACTTCAATCACATCCCACCCCCTAATATTCAATGGCCAACGCAAGCCATATCAGCAGCCCCAAAGTCAAGGTGCAGAGAAGCACCTTTCACCCATGGAGGTGGGGAGTGAAGGAGGGTACCCACTGCCTCATTCCTAAGCAATGATTGGCCCCGACATGTGATCACCGGGGAGTTGCCATGTTCTGATTCCTACCAGGTTGCAACCTACCAAACTGCCTTAACCCTGGTTTCTGGTTTTGATTCCAGTCACTAAAATGGATATTTCTTAAAAATCCATAAGGGACAGAAAAGGCAAACTCACATTTTCTGAGCCCCCAATATGGTTCGGACCCTGTCAGAACTCACATCTATACCAGCTACTCCTACAGATGAGTTAAGTAGTTACTCTCAGTTTTAGTGAAGAAACTGATACTCGAAGTGGGTCAGTACCCTCCAGGTACTCTTTTAGGTGTCTTAGAAGGTACAAAGTTGAATATGCAGGCCAGTCCGCTCAACCTCACAGAACTTACTGCTCTCTGGATTGTTCATTGTCCACTTTAAGTAAAATGCCTGATTTTGTATATTCTTAATCATCCAAACTTTGGCTGCTGGAACTCTCTCTCTAATTCATGTCCACCATAGTCCTGATATGACTCTTCAAAGGACTGAAAAACAGCTGACATGTAGCAGGCTGCCCATCATATTGACCTAGTTATAGTGTTTGTTCCTTATCCAAACTGGAAGGAACTAAGAGACTTCTTACTGAGGATGAAGTATGCTGATAACTTCTGTTTCCTGGCTATCATCAACTTTCCCTAGCCAGGAAGCCAATACAGAGAGGGGGATTAATGGTATCTATCTACTGCCTATATTAGTTTGCTGCATAACAAATAACCACGAAGTGTCAGAGGCTCACAACAATCAGCATTTAAGCTTATATGTCTGGGGTAGACATTGGAACCAGACCAACCTAATTGTGACTATCGGTTAACCTCAATTTTCTCATCAAAGAAGTGACTCTAATAGTACCTATCCTGCAGCATTGGTGTGAAGATTCACTGGGAAACACTGCATAAAGGGATATGATCCAGAGACTGGCACACAAAATATTTATAGGTTTCCCTCTATTTCCCAAGAAACTTGATCATCAGCAGTCGCACCTTCAGTCACCCATAAATCCCTGCATCAGACTTTTCAGGACAAAAGACATAATGCAACAACTTGACTCACGATGCTTCACAAACCTTCATTTGCGTAAAAAATATATATGTGACACCATGTAATGAATGCTTGATTTGCATGTGTGGGTTAGAAGGCGGGAGAGCATTGGGGGAAATGGAACAGAGCTAATAAGATCCCGTCTGTGATTTGACCTGCTCTCTGCCTGACTAGCTGCATATTCATGTCAATTTCCTCCCAGTTACCTAGGGCAAGAAATGAAGAGGAAAGATCTTTAATCATTTTTTTTATTCTAATTGAAGCATTTTCCTTGCAAGTGGAGAGAGAACAGGTGCCTAACGAGCCCACAGGATGATTCACAAGGTAGTAGATATCGCCACAGATATAATTAAACTGGAAGATCAATGAAAATTTCCTTTTTGGACTACTGCCAGTTCTTCACAGACTGGGATCTAGCTAGCTGTATTTATGCACAACGATATCCAGAAGTGTGTACTCACACAGGTGTGCCTCACAATATCGTATCATGATAAATTAAACAGCCACACACTTACACATCGAGAATGACTTATTTAGAAAAACACCGCTATTTCTATGTGCAGTTAATGATCCTGGACTGCAAACACATCTGTCAGGAAAGCAGACAATTGCTGCATCTTATCTAGTCTCACTTTCCCTTTTCCTTTAATATGTTTTTCATTTTTAGTCTGTAAAAGGCAACCACATAAATAAGCACTGGCCCAGAGGATCAAGACCTGAAAGAAAGGGAGGAAGCAGGGAGAAATGGAGGGAGGAAAGGGGAGGAAGGGAGTCAGCAGGGGAATGAAGCATTGCGAATACATGGCCTCTCTCCTTTGGAGTGCCAGAAAATTGCACTGCATTTACACCAAATGTCTACCCTCTCTGGCTCCCAGGATCCTCAGACTCTTTCGGCCTGTAAATAAGCCCGTGCCCATCTTGAGAGTCCAGGATTCTTCTGATAAAGGGAGCAAGAGAAGAACTTAGGGGAGAAGGTTGGTATTTGAGATTGGCACCAATGCAAATTCTGCAGGCCTGATAGAATTTTCATAGCCTTGTACCTTTTGAAATTTCCTTGCAGAAATGAGAAAACAGAACAAAACAAGCCAATAGTTCTTTTCAGTTTTATTCAAGATTATAATTGCAAAAGTATCCTTGGGTTAGATACTGTCAGTCCTTGAGTTAGATCTTGTCTTAATCAGCTTGGGATGCTATAACAAAATGCCATAGGCAGGTGGCTTAAACAACAGACAATTATTTCTCACAATCTGGAGGCTGGAAAGTCTGAGATCAAGATCCTGGCAGATTTGTTGTCTGGTGAGAATTCTCTTCTTGGCTTGCAGACAGCCGCCTTCTTGCTGTATCATCACGTGACAGAGAGAGGCAGCTCTCGTGTTTCTCCCTCTTCTTATAAGTGCACTAATCCCATCATGGGGGCTCCACCCTCATGACCCATGAGCTCCTCTAAACCTAATTACCTCCCAAAGGCCCCACCTCCAAATACCATCACACTGGATGTTAGGGAATCAACATATGAATTTTGAGGGACACAAACATTCAATCCATAACAGATGCTAAACACATTTGTGGTCACTTCTGCAAGACAGAGGTGTCTGATGCCTAAGAAGATCAGTGTTTTGCACATATTTCAGTTAAGAGGAGACAACGGAAACTATAATCCATATATTGCCCACTCGTACTTTGCAAAAAAAGAATGTAGGAGAGTTACAAATGAGGAAGATTACTCTAGACCAACATATCTATTTTCGTCAGGATAGACTAATTGCTGTAACAATTTCAAAATCTCAGTCGCTTAACAGAATAAGGATTTGTTCTCATTCACACCAAGTCTGATCTGGATGTTCCCCGTTGGTAAATCTCCTTCATGAAGTGAACTTAGGGATCCGGGCTTCTTCCACCGTGAGGCTCTCCATCATCCTGGAGACCTTTAGAGTCCTTGGGAGAAGGTGGAAGATCACACATGGGGCATTTTATGACTAGGGCTGGAAGTGGCCCACATTCCCTTGGCCAGAACTCAGTCACATGGTGTCATCTAGATGCCAGGAGGGCCTGGTGGCTGTAGTCTTCCTGTGGATATGCAGGGGGAACCCAGAGTATTCTCTCTGCTACACCCTCCATTTTCCAGATGAGAATAGTGAAGCTCAGGGAGCTGATCTGATTTGTTCAGAATGAATCAATGGCAGAGGTGGGATTAGAACCCATGTCCCCTCACTCCATCTTCTTTATTTCCTCTTGTCTCCTAGGCTCCTTGAAAAAGTAGAGCAGGACTTTGGGTATCTGAAGGAAGATCCATAACCACAAGGACCTTCTCTTTAGAATCCAATGTCAGCCTTTTCTACACTTATCAGAGGATAAACCTAGAGAAAATTTAAAAAATAATTGATTGATTGATGGATGGATTGAATTCATTAAGTTTTTTTTAAACAATTTCTTAAACGGCTCTTTGACATCTGCAAAAGATCACACGTTCACCGAGAATGAAGCAGCCTGCTGCTTCTTTTTGATGCTTCATAATATCCAGGAGTAGTGTAAGGCATGTGGTCATCGCTTAATAAATTTGTTGTTGGGCATGGTAATACTGAGTCTTAAAAAGACATCTACGTAAAAACAGTAGGAGAAAAGCCAAAAACTTTCCTATAAAAGGGTAGGTAATGATTCCTTGTAGTCGTCAAATGCTTGTGGAGGACCTAACATGTCAAGCCTAGTTCTGAGAGCTCAGGATATGATGGAAAAGGAAGCAAACAATTGCTGTAATCTCAGCTGATCCCTACAGCCCGAATTCTACTCACTGATTCTACGCTCTACATAAGCATCTTTACTGGTCCTATTTTCCCTCCTTTTTGTTATCTGTAAAAAAAGGATAGCAGCAATAATCTAAAACTTCTCTAGGCTGTTAGGTAAATGGTCACAGAGCAAGTGGAAATTGAAAATGATGGGACATAAAAGACCCAGTGATAACCTTTTAACGGAGGTAGGTTAATGGGGCAGGTATGTGGAGGGCAACCTGACTAGCTGCAACACGTCATTTTATTAGTCCTTTCTTCAGAAGGGCTTATCTTCGAATTGCTCCTTCTGGAAATGAGGTGGCAATGACGGAAAATGCAGGGCAGCACCGAAGAAAAGGTTTAAGACAGCCATATTCATATGCAGTGAGTTCATCAAGATTTATGTCATTACAATAAACCACTAACGGAATTGATGATGATGAGATCATTGTGGAGGATTCCAAAAAATGCAGTCAGCTGGCTGCCATGACATCATCTCTCACAGTCCCCTCCACTCTCAACCCCAGACAAATGTCTACACCTTTCGACACAACTATATTTTTTATCTCTGTGTAAGAAATATTATTTATTTATTTGTGTGTGGGCAGCCTCAAGATTCTTCAACTTTGTCATTCAAAGCATGAAGAACACTCAAATGGCTACTCTCTCAATAAATCAGTCCAGGCTACACAGAAGTGATCATTAACCTGACTCCTAACTTTTATTCCTTTTGCAGCATTATCATGTCAAAAACTTGTCTCACTAAGGCTCTTAACCAGTTCCCACTGTAAGTACCATGTCTCCCTGATACCCCTGTCTGTCGTGGGCTATGGCGTTTGTGTTTTCAGAGTATGTTTTATCTCCTTCTAGACTGCAAGCTCCTTAAGAGCAGGGCCTATACCTCACTGAGCTCTGCGTCTTGCATGCCTTGCTTAGAGACCAGCTCATAGCACATGCTCAGTAAACGTTGAGAGTGAGTACTTGTGGTTTCCCAGCTGGAGAAGGAGAGCAGTGCCTGGGCACATGTACTTTTCTGTGTCCAGCGCCACTTTGAAGAAATGAAGGTCATGCTCCTGATCAAGAGTCAGCAAAATTTTTCCATAAAGATCCAAATAGAGAATATTTTAGGGTTCGTGGGCTAACCAGTCTCTGTGGAAACAGCTCAGTTCTGCTGCAGTAGCACAAGAGCTGCCACAGACGGTACACAAACAAATGGGCGTGGCTGTGTTCCAAGAAAACTTTCTTTAAGGACACTGAAATTTGAATTTCATATAATTTTCACATATCAAGCAATATTCTTCTTCTTTTGACTTTTTTCAACCATTTAAAGATGTAAATACCATCCTTGGTTCACAAGACATACAAAATCAGGTGGCAGGCCATTTGGCCCACAGGCCAGAGTTTGCAGACTCCTGTACTAGATCATGGGGCTGCTGGTGCTGATCCTGGTGGTGAGATTACTAATGAGATGAAGCTACTTTCTGGAACCTTCAACTCCATTTGCTTAGCCAATTCACAAGTGCTTTAGTTGGTTCAATTCCTAAGAGGGTAATTACTATTTTATCTGACTGCTGTCTTCAAGGGCACTCTAACGAATCAAGGTTACGGAATTCTTGGGCAAGATGCACCACCTTAGGACTAGAGAGTGATGATTAAAATATTAAAGTGAAATAAGAGAATATAATTCATGATTTATGACAAATCATCATAGATACTTCTAGGAATCAATAACCCATATCATCATTCTCATTTCTCCCTGTGACATTCATTCATTTCTCAAAGCAAGAATTCCTGATAATGTGAAATACATGCCAGACCATATGCATGGGTCAAGTTAAATATGCACCTCAAAATTCCAATACTATTATGAGACATCATGAGAAACAAATACATCTGCTTGTATACTTCTAAAAAATCATGTTTAGATTTTTAATATATTGTTCATATTTGCTATAAAATACACCACTTTGATGATAACTTTGCTACACAAAAATATACACACAAAAATACAGTCAGTAGTTTGATGTAAGTAAATAGAAGTAACAACAATATTTTAAAAAATCAGTTATAATATAGCATCTTTAAGGAAGTTGACCCCTAGTTTTCAACACATCTGTTGGTTGAAGACAAGAGAGAGCCAGACTGAGACCTTTAGCTGCTGCCGTTTCAGAGGAAATGACTGGAAAAGAGGATTGATTGATAGGTAAAGTGCTTACCAGTTCTTATGCAAACCTACCTCCCAAAAAGGTTTTAGTGGCTAAAAGCCTAGACTTTGGAGTCAGACAGTCCTGGGTTCAAATCCTGGCTTTCTCATCTATTAATTGTGTAACCTAAAGTGAGTTACTTAACTTCTCTGAACTTAATTTCTTCACCTAAAACATGGAAACTTTAACAATGACTTTGAATACGCGTGAGATAATGCATGTGAAATGCATATTGTAGTTCTTGCCAATTGATGGTAAGCCTCTACTAAATAGAAGGTATTTTTATTGATAAATTTGTCATTAGAAAAAATAGAGACACTTGTGCAGTGAGGTAGCAAACTTTGAAGAGGCATAATGTAATTTCAAGTATGAAGCAGTTTTGAAATTCTGATACTTTCCCTTGCCCAGGTTCAGGAGGTGGTAATAATGTACCTGTCTCTGTGTTGAGTCTGCTTAAACATGGGTGCCTTCTTGCTTTGGTTTTCTCATGAGCTGTTTTCTTGTTGCACTGGGGTCTCTGAGATGTTCCCTGGAATTTCCACTGCATTTGTCCAACTTCTCTTTACCTAATATTTTGGAATTCCATCTTAATTGTATTTTTCTCAGTCTTATCCCCTTCTAGTTTCCCTTCTGCTTATTTTATGGGTTCATTATAATTCATCAAAATCTTACTTATTCAAAGCTTCTGATTCCAAATTCTTTTTAATCAAGATGTTGCTCATCTACCTAACTTAAGTCAATGCACTGAGTAAACCCATGCGTGGACAATTTCAAATTCTTGTCTCAAAGACAGTGTTAAGATATACAAAACCCAGGATTCTAAAGGTCATGTCAGGGAGATATGAGGGCTCATGTAGAGCTGAGATGCATTCAAGGTCACAGAATGGGATAGAAAAGGTAAAGATTAGGAATCAGAGTACCTGGATTTGGCATCTTCTCAGCCAGCAGAGGGTATGGGAATCTCAACAAATCATTCAGCCTTTCTAAATTCAATGTATTGGTCAATAAAATGGGAATGGTTAGGATACTTACTTCATGTAGTATAATATAAATAACATAATGAATGTAACAATCACTTTGTAAACTATAAATCGCCATGTATACGGCTACAGGGTTATTATTAGATTATCATTATTCATCCCATTCATGCATGTATCACAAGGATGTCACTTAGGGAACAAATTTGCGGTGGTAAGAGTTGAGTCCAATCTCTGACACTAACCAGGTGTGTAACTTTGGATAAATCATTTATGTAAGTACTAATTTCTATATCAGCAGGATAAATTAGATACTCATCAATGTCCCTTCCGGGCATAAAATGTTGGAGTTTCATGAGTACCAGGAAACAGGCATGGATAGACAGGCTGGCTAGATTCTCACTAAGCAGGAGTGGTGGATATGTGGTGATGTAGTCAATGGGGCCACTGTAAGTATGGAAGCCTAGAGACGGCATGGGGAAAGGGACCCCAAAGGAGATTCACTGGGTAACAGAAGACAGTGGGCTTAACTGAAGGTTACTTCATACAGAACCCACATGGTTCCAAAGCTGACAGGACTTTGAACTACACCCAGAGGAACTGAAGGAAACAGAAAGACAGTGTTAGCCATCATCTTGTCTAAAGTGATGAGGACTGGCCCAGGGGCCCTCCTCATACGTAAGAGGGAGAGAAGCAGAGAAGCTGCAGAAATTATAGCCTCCTGAATGGACTTAATGCCTCCCATTTCCTTCTTCTCTAGTTCATCCCCCAAATTACCACCAGAGGGACCCTAAACTCAAATATGGTCCTACCCCTGTCCGGATTAAAAATCTCTGACTTCTTCCATGAAAAGATGCTCCATGTCACTAACCATCAGGGAAATGCAAATCAATTCCACAGTGAGATTTCATCTCACATCTGTTAGGATGGCTATTAACAAAAAAACAAAAGACAACAAGTGTTGGCAAGGATATGGAGAAATTAGAATGCTTGTATGCTGTGGGTGGGAATGTAAAACGGTACAGTCACCATGGAAAGCAATATGGAGCTTCCCATTTTCTACAGAGTGAAGTCTAGACTCCCTTGCTTATTGGGTCCTTTACTACACTTAGAGTCTACTTTAACTCCTCAGCCTCCTGTGCAATTTGTCTTTCCCAAGACCAAACCACTTTGAATTTACATCTTTGTTTTCTTCATAGCTCAGAGTCTTTGCACATGCTATTCTCTGCCAGGAATAGCCTTATACAGTTCTCCACTTGGAGAATTCTTTCTTTTCATTTTGGATCCTGCTGAAATGTTACCTTAATTACCATGCATTATGGCATATACCATAACGTGTGTTTTAAGAAGGGGCTTACGTGTCTGCTTTTCTACTAGCATATGAACTTCTGGACATGAGCCCATGTTTTATTGTGCTAGTAGGTGCTTCATTAATTAATATTTTGTAGAGTTTACTAATGGTTAACTGAAATGATCCAAAAGAGAGAGGCATCTGGAGAGAACAGATAGAAGAACAAGGCTCTTTAGAATATAAACAGACAAAACCTAAGAAGGGACAAATTTGGATTCAATAAAATCATAAACAAGGTGGATAAGATAGAAAGGGACATTTTACCCAATTAAATGGTTTATTCAACAAGTATTTAGTAAATGTCTCTTATGTACCAGGTGATAAGAATACAGGACCGAAAAAGGCTGATTTAGCATGTTCTATGAACTAAAATGCCAGTATTCCTGGAGTGCAGTGGGCAAGAGGGAAAGTGGCAGAGTAGGAACTGAATTAGCAGACAAGGGACAAATCACCCAAGGCCTTGCACGTTAGGGTGAGATCTTCACTTTTACTGTAAGTGCAGTGGGAAGCCTTTGCCTTTAAAGTTTTAAGCAGGAGAGTGAAACCATCTGACATCTTGAGGAGGTCACACTGGCTCTTCTATGGAGAACAGACAGTATATAAGTGGGGATACCAGTTAGGAGGCCAGTGTATCAGACCATGTGACAAATGACATTAGCCTAGTGACCAGAATCATCTGAAGTTCTATTAAACACAGATTTCTGGGCCCCACCCTTAGAATTTGTGATTTTGTGGGTCTGGTGATGATGGGGGCGAGTGTGGGATGGAGAATTTGCATTTCTAACAAGTTCCCTGTGACACTGATGCTGCTGTCTGGAGGCCGCGCTCTGAGAACCACTGCCCTCTACTGTAGTAGTAGAGTTGGTAATGAAGTTGGGACGAAGTGGACTCATTTGAAATATAATCTGAATATAGGATCAAGAAGACATGGGGATTTGCCAATACTCGAAAATCTTAGGAGAAGGAGTATCCCTATGAAACCTGAATGAGACAGAATACTAGGAAATTCTAGGAAAAGGAATACTGGTCACATGAGACTTGAATGAAGTTTTTAAAAAAAAGCAGCTAAAAGGAACGTTGTTTATACAACAAGCAATAAATGTATGGACAACATTTATCTCCCCTCATCCCCCACCCCCCAACCAGCAAGTAAAAGCAAATAGTTTCCCAAGGGTTTAGTAAACTGTGTATTATAGGACTGAAAGCAGCTTCTAAAAGTTTAGGGTCTGGTGAATGGTCAAGATTGAATAAGAGAAGGTAACTATGCTTTTTCCTTGTCAGACCCTTGGGGTATCAGATGCAAAAGGGGAACAGGGTGAAGAGACTTGGATATGACCCAGCGTAATTCCTTTCGGGGTTCCCAGAAAACCAACCACTCACCCCTCCCAAGGGTAGCTCTTCTGCTGTGGCACCCCATGATGTGTCTCTGTCTCTCCTAGAATGGACTCCTCACCTTAGCACCTCTCTCCTCACATAGGAGCTTCAGAAGTCCAGTTAAAAACACACAAACAGAGCCAGCCCTGGTGACCCAGAGGCTACAGTTTGGTGCTCTCACCACTTCAATGGTCCAAGTTCATTTCCAGGTCTCAGAACCACACCACTCATCTGTCAGTTGCCATGCTGTGGTGGCAACTCACATAAAAGAACTAGAAGGACTTACAACTAGGATATACAACCATGCACTGGGGCTTTGGGGAGAAAAAAAAGAAGAAGAAGATTGGCAACAGATATTAGCTCAGGGCGAATCTTTCCCTCCAAAAAAAAAAAAAACCCCAACAACGTACAAACAAAAACTTGACATGCCAGTGTCTCAGGGAGTCTGCCCAGGTTCTCTCAGTCTCCTGCTCTCTCTTAGTATCTCCAATTTCTGCCCTATTAGCTACTTGATTTCTGCCTCTCTGTCCCACTCTGTTATGAGCTAAATTGTGTCTTTCAAAAGTGTATATATTGAGGTTGTAACTGCCTCCCCCCTCACTGGGCAGTATCTGTTTGAAAATAAGGTCATTGCAGATGTTAAATTAAGATGAGGTCATTGAAGTGGGCCTTAATCTAATCTGACTGGTATCCTTATGAAAAATGGAAATTTAGACACAGAGACATGCGCACAGGGAGAACATCCTGTGAAGGCGAAGGCAGAGAGGGATGTGATGATTCTACTCCAAAGATTGCTAGCAAACCACCAGAAGTTAGGAGACAGGCATGAGACAGATTCTTCCTCACAGCTCTCAGAAAGAGGCAACCCTGCCAACAGCTTGATTTTGGACTTCCAGCTTCCAGAACAGGGAGACGATAGATTTCTGTCCATTACACCGCTCTGTGTGTGGTACTTTGTTACAGCAGCCCTAGCAAACTAATACAGACCCCTTTGTGATTATTGCTTCAGTTGTACTGTTAACTTAGCTCTTCACTCTGCCCTCTTTGTCTCTCAGATCTGCCTCTCTTCTGTGCCCTGTAGCCCGTGGGCAAACACTGACCCTTCCAGAGTACAGATGACGCTTCCTGGGACCCTAATCAGGGCACAATATCCTGGATCCCCTCCTTTCCAGATGTAGGATTCTGAAACTCTTCCTCATTGGGCAACCACCTCCTTAAGCATCTTTTCTGTATTTTGCTATTCATCTTGTGTCCTACCAATGATCACAGTGCCTAAAACATTTGTGTTTGTTGAATGAATAATAAAATTAATAAGCTAGTCATTCTCTATCTATTTTTCCCTTTGGTAAATGGAAAAACTCGAGGGCTTTTTACCTTTCAGCCGGTGTCTTTTCGTGAATACAATGAGTGGTTTATTTGGGAAGCATCTGTTTTTGGATCGCATTACTTAGTAAATGTGTATTCTTAATGAAGGTGATCAGTGCAGATCAAGCTGACATCAACACTAAAGACGTGGAGGACGGCTCTGGTGTGTAAATGGAAATGGTTTGGTGCCAGGGGATAATGAATACATGAAAATTAGGACTACGTTATTAAACTGAGGGGATGAAACTTGTCGTTAGTTCCCACTGCTTCTCGGAGTTATTGTTAACAGCTATTTGAGTGAGGAGACGGAAACATGTGGAGAAGAGGACGTGAAGAAACAAATGTGTAGATGACGTCTGCCCACTGAGATTTGTGGTATTTGGAGTTGATCATCCTGCAGTTTTCGTTGAGAGGCTAGTGATTTTGAACTGATCTGTTTTCCCAAACTCAATGAGAGGTGCAAGCAGCTGACAACTCTGCAGATTCCTCCTGGTGTCTGCACCAGACTTTGATTTCCAATGAAATGCAAAGTGCCTGTGCCTCAGTTGGTTGCCAGACTCCGAAGAATGATGATCTTTGTTTATCCAAGGGAGGTTGTTCATGGAAAGGATGGTGTTAAAATTACCATTGAGATCAAAATATTTCTGAGAGAGAAAGAATTTAATTTATTAATATTTAAGCAGGAACAACAGGCATAATTTGGGTTAATCCTGGGCAAATGAGACAGCACCATTACCCTATCCATGGACCACCCAAAACCCCATTAAAATTCAACCAAACACCACAACGAGCTGTTTCAATCAGCATTAACTAAGTGCCCCTTAATCATTAACTTCTTCCAGGGACTGCTCTCATCTTTCTAAAACTTCATACACAGTAAGAAACTTTCTCAGTGATAACTCAACATAATATTATGGTTTATGTTGTTTTATGAAATGCCACGAATGTTCAAAATTACTTTTAATTTTCTTAAATTTTAAAAATTGAATGGTAAAGCTTATGCTACCATCCCCTAACCGCCCACTATGAATAATCAGAAAAAACAGGCAGAGAGGGAGAAGACAATAGGCAAGCAATTAGAAAAATGAAACTAGTCATTAATGGATATCCAAAATGCAACTCTTAAAGGGCAGACTATTACCAGGAGACACAGGAAGTTCAGGGAAGTGGTGAAGTGACAAGGCAGGTGGCATTTGAAATAAAACACCTTGAGATGAATCCCAGCTTGGCCTTCCTACGTGTGTGACAGTGGGGAAGTCACTTCACATCTCTGAACCACAATTTTCCCATCTGTGGAATGGGGCTAATAGACACAGGTTTTTTGTAAGGATTGAATAAAATAACACATATAAAGTGAGGACTACAGGGCTTGACACACAAGTGCTCAACTAATAATAGCTGCCCTTATTGAATCACTTATACTCTGATTTTACTTACCAACCTTTTTAGACCATTTGTGATTATTTTGAAAGAATATTCTTATAGAACGGTTCTGGTGCATTTCTGAACATTTATTACACCCCATTCCCACTCATGCTCGAGTTTGTTCATTTGTTTTGTGATACACTAAATGACTATAGGTAAAAAATAAAAAATTCTTGAAAAGTTGAAAGAAAAACCAAAAATATTTATCGTGACATGTGCCTTGTTGCCAGTGATGTATGTTGTGGGCTGAACATAGTAAAAGTAAATTATCTCTGGAAAATACACTCTAGCAAAGAGTTGTTGGAATTTAGTTCAGAGAAAAATCAGGAAACGAGTCTTCCAAATGACCATTACAGACATGGAGGTGTTTGTCTCCAAACCATACCATACACGAAGGAAACAAAATTTGGTTTTTATGACCAGAGTCTTCATCATGAAGCTCCCTAATATTCAATACTATTATGGAAGCCTGCACACTGTTGCCCATGGATGGTTAAGTAGGACTGTCACCTGTAGGTAAGAGGCAGTGTTTAATGGCATAGTAACTAATTTTTTCATATTTTTTATATATCTGTCCAAAAGAGATTCTTTCTCAACTAAGAGTCTAATCAAGAAAACATTCTTTCACTACCAGGAGTGGAATGTTCATCACCCTACAACTCTACATAAACTATAAACGGAAAAGCCCAGTCAGCTGGTGGCTCCGAGAGGTAGTACAGCATTTGACACGGGACAGCCTGCCTGAAGACAACAAGGCCTGAAAGGAGAGTGGAAAGACTCATGGTAGGTGAAGAGGCTAACCGCTTGATGTCTTCAGAACGGGGAGAGAATTTGCGGCAGAACCAAAGAGGAGAGCAGTGCATGAGAAGGGAGAAGACAGTGCCGGGGGGCCCACAGGACAAGTGGCCTGTGATGAGGGATGCGACTGCAGCTGTCATGAGGAATGGAGAGGGTCAGTGGAGAGGACCACTCTGAGTATCTCTGAGACTGCACAGATGTTACAAGACCACCAACATCCTTTGGGAAGACCAACACATCGTTAGAGACAAAAAGGGAGCTGACAGACACTTGGAAAATCTGAATTGGTAGCTTCATATTACAACAATGGAATAAACCACGGTTTATGCAAATGTAACAGGCATTACTCCACAAAACTTGAAGTTGGTTTTCTTTGTTTTTCTAAATCAACAAAATCAGGCTCTGGGCCTCACCCACCATGGCCAGCAAACAGTCCAATACTGGTCCTTTTTCAGGAGTCCCCCTCAACTTCCTTGAGATCATACTGGAGCCTTGAGGTCCACACTGTCCATGTAATTAGGACAAATCAGAGGTCCTTAGTCCTTCTCACCAGCTGCTCCCCGTGTTCCTTGGTCAGACCTGTGCATTCTTTTGTGGGCGGTGGCTCTGCCTTTCCCTCAGGGCCACGTGGAGCAACCACAGGAGGCATGCCACCGCCAATTAGGAATCCCTGCTTTGGACCCTTAGGTTAGAAATAATAAACTTCCTCTGTACTGGAGCCATCACATATTCTTAAATTTGTCACACTCTATGTGATGGCACTACTCTATGGTCCAAGTTCTGTCCTATATGACAAGTATTTCCAAGAGAAAAAGTGGCGAACGTGGTAATTAATCTATATTCCATAAAGCTAATCACTAGGAAAAAGCTGTGAAAAATCACCCCAGGTATACAACCAGAGCCCTAAAACACAGAGAGTAATTGTAACAAAGAACATAGATTCAGGGCTAAGTGTTCAGAGCGGAAAAGCAGCTTCATAGGCCAGCAGATCTGCAGAAATCTCCCCAGGATTAGCAAGTTGAGCTGACTGGTAGCCCTCTGCGGATCTCCTTCGAAATCCATGAACAAAGATATGATGTTTACAGGGCACTTTGAACATTTGAAGAGAGCAAAGACTAAGAACTTTCTCCAAATAGAAATAAATAAGGGCTCTGACAGAAAGAGCTGACCTATCCCAGTGGAGACATTTTGTGATGAAATAGGAACATATTTCATCTGTAGAACCTGGAGGAAGAAACCAGACTGGACCAGAACAGAGATTATTCCACAGAATGCATCATCAGAAATGCTTTTATTGGTTTCTTAATAAAAAGAAACTGGAACTTGGATCAGAACCCCACTGTACATTTAGGGTGTTTATATAGATTTATACCTAAATTAATTCTAGTAAAACGTATTTGGTCTTCATTTCACAGTTTGGCACCAACCACTTGCAGTAAATACTTCTATCACTCCCATAAGGTCCCAAGTTCATTAACCTATCCAGGTATTGTTGCATATGGATTTAGGGGCTGAAAGAATGCCATCCGACCTTTTTAGTGAAGACCCTAGTGTGCCCAAGAGGGCAAAACTAGCATACTTTTTCTCCTGATGAAATGTTATATTATCTAAATCTATTCCTATCTGGGCATCCTGAACTTTGCAGTGCTGTTTAATTATTCATTCAAATATGAAATTTTAATATTTCAGAATTTGGACAAATAAGATTTAAAAAAATACTAGATTCAATGTAAGCCAAGCTGAGAATTTAGCTTCAAATATCCATTATTATTGATATTCAAGGTACACTTGGAATTCATAATCATTTCCCTGTAGCAGCAATCAAGTTATTTTTTATTAAAAAGAACTGTGAATGGTAGAACTGGGTCTAAGGAGGAAATATTTTCGTTTCCATCATTATATTATTCACTGCTGTATCACTGGGGCCTAATTTGTGGTCTGGCACATTGTAGGAACGTAGTAATTATTTGCTGAATAAGTGATGGAAAGAAGGAATGAATGGAGCAAGAAGAAAGATTCAGACTGGAAAGAGTGTGGGTCTTAATTGTAGCAATCATATTGAGTTCTGTTATACAAACAGAGGAACAAGGGATGTCAAATGTCTCCAGGGGCTAAATTCTGAGATGTAAGAACATGCCATTACACAGACCTCGTATAACCTCTGCCCAGCCTGAGGCTGCTCTGGCTGGCTGGAGCCCTCATTGCACTTTTTTATATTGTTATTTTTTAATTAGGCAGCTAGGTTAGTTCCTGGGTTAATAATATTAATGACATTCTGAGTCTTGATTTTTCTCCATTTTTAATCAGAAATGGAGACATGTCTTTTTAATAGTTTTAATGATTTCTAATTTTAAGAATGTTTGTGAAATCAAATAGTCTGCATTTTAAATGGAGCTACAGTTATCAAAATTGGGTGATTTTTTCTATGTTAGAAATATATTCTAGTTTTCAGTAGAACCCAAATGTGCGTAAGATTTACATACTCTTGTACAATTTTGCACTCATTTACCCTCACAAAAATGAGACAGATTGGATATCTTATTCTATTAACCTTTCATAAGCAGACTCTGCTTCTTAGCTCTCAGTGGAATTTAAAGTATTGTTAACTCACAAATCAACAGTGTGATTATAAAGCTTCTTGAAGCCAATCACCAGAATGCATTAAGTAACTAGCAAGATTACATGGTGTTTTTAGCCTAACGTGGCGCAATTCAGATTGCAGTAATTGGTGCCCAGTGAAGAAAAGTATCCGTCAAATCAATAAACTTACTCTTGCACATTGATAATTGAGCCTGGCTGTTAAAAGTCATTGATCACCTCGAGAACAGCTATTAAAAGAAAGAGGCCAATAAGCTTACCGGGATGTTTTACCCTAATAAAAAGTAGCTCTGCTAAAGTAAATAGTTGTTGTTTCTAAGCAATAAGTCAATGTCTGGAAAAGCACACCAGTCATTTCCCAAAGCAGATCTCCTCAGCCAAGTTGACCTGCTCCTCCCATACGTGTTTCTTCCAATTCCATTTTGCTAGGTTCTGTGGCAAAAGACAGAATGGAGGAGGAAATATTTTGACCTCCTATTGCAATATTGCACTAGATTTGGGGTATTGGCACTCTTGGCATCAGTGTCCAATCTCTTCTATGTTCCCTGATGGTTTAGAGGGCTCCACTTGGCCTTCTCACCCTGTGATAGCACTTACTCCACAGGCAAAAGACTCAATGTAAAGGTTGTACCAACTGCCACTTATGTTTATTTAGGTATACAAGCACAGACCAAAGAAATGACTACCGCGTGACTTCATAGCCTTAATGCACCCACTAAGACCTGGAGCATGGCCAGGACTGCATGTGTAACCTAACCTCCATGTGCTCCCGGTTTAACAGGGGTATCATGGCAATGCTTTGGATTTCTGGGTATCAATGTCAATTTGGATTCTGTGTCCATCAGTCCTTGGGATGTTTACGTATCCCTTTTCCCTAGTTCACAGTAACTCAAGTAAACGGCCATCAGTCCCTTTGCAGAAGGACTGGGGGAATTGTCACCATTCACACTTGCTAGTTGTTGCAGCGTCCTTCCTTTAAGGACCACAGTCTCTTCTTCATCAGGGGATTCCCAATGGGAAAGCTGACTCAAGTTTGGAAATGAGGCAATGGATCAAGGTTTTTCACTGGAGCAATTTCCGTCAGCTTCTTGATCATCCCTGCTTGGTTTGTTTTGATGCTACAAACTGGCCCAGCTTCAAAAGCTCTCTTCTCATACCAGTTCTTATGGGTTGGGCCCCTTAGGGAGCAAATTCTGAAGCACTATTTAGGAAGATACTGGGGATCAACATCTGTGAAAGGGAGTGGGAGGAAGCAGTAGTGGGATGAGGAAGAAGGTGAGGAGCAATAGAGGCTCTCAGAGGACTTTGCAGAATCCCACAGGGGATTCTAGAACAGAACTCTTAGTCCTCCAGATGCGCTGAGAGAGCTGGGCCTTTATAATTGCTGAAAGTCATTGGATGTGGGCTACTCCTGGAAAGGAGTGCGACTTTGTGTGAGGCGGGTCTCAGTAGCTGAGGCAATCCCTGAAGGCCATCTGCTCAAAACAAGCGGCAACAAGTCCTTCCTTGAGAGGGATCTGGACAGCACACCCTGTGTCCACCACAGTAATCATAATTCATCATCTGAATCAAGACCATCTTGTGAATGAATGGAGGCACCACTGATAATGATGCTGTGACAATAGAAATAAACCAGAATGGTCTGTCCCGAGAAAACAGGGACATGTGGTCACTCTTGCTATGACAATCTCTGATGATATCCCCAAACAGACACTTGACAAGAGACCACAGCACACTGTGCTGTTGGAAAAGCTTCATTCTTCCATTGCACTTTGAACTTCCTCTTATCAACTAGAGTGGGGAGCAGTTTTTCAAAGTATATTAACAAGGATACAATATGGAGCCTACTCTCCATGAGTTGGCTGTAAGAAATACTTTCATAAATGTTTTCTCAAGGTAAAACTATGTGTTTTTGTGTAAAGTCCCTAAAGATAGCTGAGAGCCATAAACTTAAATATTTCCTGGGGTTATTTCTCTAAATATTAACCTAACAATGCAGAAATGTTTTTTTTTACCTCAAAATAAATATCATTTGCTTTCTAGCGTCAATTATTAAGACATGTTTGGTACATGATGGCTTAAGGAATCTTGATCAGAAGAGAAATGGAGGATGAAACAATGAGAGAAAGAGAAGGTGAGAGGCACTGAAGGATTGAGAACGTTCCACAGGGGCCTTCACGTGTCCTTTCCTACTGACCTCTCTGACACATGACCTTAGCCCCTAACTATACCTCCCATCCCCCTCTTGATAAAATCCATATTTCCCGAACAACCGGTGCTGATCCACAAGAACAAGCCCTCCTTCTTCCAAGAACATCCTTAATCAACCACTCAGGAAACCAGCTGAACTTGAGCAGACCTCTTTTGCTAAAGTCCCCCCTCCTTCTCAAAATCAAAAGGCCTCTTCAGAACCTCTCCTGATCGACTTTTCAGACTAAAGCCATATACTAATGGTACTCTGGTTGACTTTCTTCCACAAGAGGAAAGATAATAGAGAGAATGAAGGGGAATTTGGGTATCAGGAGAAAATTGCTGCTTCTATGATGCCAAGATTAACAAGTGAACTGGATTAACAGGACAAATTGAAGATTTGAGGCCACAAATATGGTAGCCTGGACTTTGGATATTCTTTCTTCCTCTGAGGAGCCTCAAAGAAATAATCTCTAACTCATAAGGAATGCAATCCTTGTGGAATAAAAGTATGGTGGTTTCATTTCTATAGCCCTTGGTATTCACAAATGAGAATTCATTTGATAGTTACAGCAAGATCTTGAAATAGATAAGAATAGATATTAATAATATCAACACGATAGATAAACTGAGGCTTAGGAATATTATATGAATTGCTCTAAGATGGCCCACAGTTAGGGAAGTTTAGAACAAATATTTTCTTTTGTGACTTCAGGAAATTGGTCTTGCCCTGAAATGAGAATCACTGGGGAAAACAATGAAGCCATCTAAATCCTGGAAAGGGACCATTTTTTTTCATCATTGCTTTATTTTAGCACTGGTAGAGTGCCTGGTACTTAGTAGGTGCTCAATAAATATTTACTGACTGAAAAGACAAAAGATTTGAGAGTTCTAATGAAATCTACTGCATGAGCCCCTGCACACGGCAGTGATGTGAGAAAAGTAGTATTAAACAAAAGAGAGTTAACAGAATTCTTAAGGGAACTAGGGGAAGAGGATGCTGAGCTAGCAAAAGCCTGGAATCTAAGGACAGATAAACCCACACAGAACCAAGGAATTTCTATGTAAGGCTCATTTACGAAGCACAACTAGACTCTGCATTTATTCTATTATTTCTAATAATCTAGGTTTTGTTGAACTCAGAATAACTAGCTGATAACTTAGGATGAGCAGATACAGGAATACAGACTCAGAAAGTAGCCCAAAGTCTTGTCTTCTCCACAATGTATGTTGGGCTCAGTTGGGCTTCGGACCAAGTGACAAAAGTTATTGTCAACACCTAGAGTCAAGGTGCATTGATGAAAGTGGAGAGGAAGATAAAGTTGTGGCAGAGATGAATAGAAATCTTCTCTTCTAAATATTTTAAACCACTGCTTTTTATACTCAGGACTTTAACTTAGGGGGTATTTATTTTTGTGTATGGTGTAAGAGAGATACAATTTAATTTTTTTTTCTATGCGCAGCTAGTTGTCCCAGCATCATTTATGGAAAGGACGTTCTTTCCCCATTGGTCTCAATTGCCACAAATGTCATTGATTAAGCATTCAGGCATAAGTGATTGGTTTGTGTTCTCTCTATTTTATATTTCTAATTTATTTTGTAAAATTTATTATAAAATGCAAATTCTGCAAAGAATGTATATATATGGTATAAAGAATAATATGGCAAACATCATACAGCTTTATTTCTACAGCTGTGTATCACTCTCTAATCCTAACTATCTCTTTACAAAATGTTCTTACCTCTCCACATGTATTTGAATCATAGCATTGTACGGTTGGAAGATCTTTTAGCCCAGCTCCTCATTATTCCATCAGTAACAGAATGAAAATATACAGCAGTTAAAATGAATGACTTCTACATGTATTACCAGGGATATTTATAAAAACGAGATAGCATGAAAAGGCGAGGGGCAAAGGATATGTACATTATGATATGATTTATGTTTCTTTAAACAACACTTTAGACAACACTTCATGAGTGATATTTAATATTGATTTTATAAACACATATATAACAAGGGTATATTTATATATATTGAAAGGATAGACCCAAATTTCAGAATAGTGGAAAGTTCTGGAGAAGGAAGAAAATAGAGAGGGTGTAGGATTTGAGGAGAATGTACCTTTTGCATCTGTTATCTAGTACTGCGTAACAAAACACCTCAAAACTTAGTGGTGTGAAAACAACTACTATTTATTATCGCTCATGATTACGTGGATTAACAATTTGGGCTGGACCTGGCTAGGCACTTCTTCTGGTCTAAGCTGGGCTCACTCAGGCATTTGTGGTCAGTGAGCAGATCAGCTGGGGGCTGGCTGTCACTGGGGTGATGGGAGTGACTGGGTTACGTGTCTTTCATCACCCAGCTGGTCAGCCCCATCCTATTCACATAGTAGCTGACACGGTTTCTCTTAAGCCTAGGCTCAGAATTGGTACACACTGACCAAATCAAGTCACAAAGTCACATTCTATTGGCTAAAGCAAGTCACAAGACCAGCCCAGATTCAAGGAATGGAGAAAAACACTGTACAATTGATGGAAGGAAATGCAAAGTTACATTGGCAGGGGGTGCCTACAGGGAGGAGTGGAAAATTGTATTTTTGTAAGTAACCACAGCCACATCTATAGCTTTATTTTTTAATCAGAAGAAAAAAATTGTCAATATTTTAAAATTCTGAGATGTGGGTATATGGGCACCTGTTATTTCTGTACCTTTCTGCATGTTTGAAATAGTTTGTAATTGATCATTTTAATAATATTTAAAACACGATTGTATGATCATCTTTCCACACCAGAAATATTTCTTGGAATCCCATCACATCAATGCAACAACCCATAGACACACACCTAAGATTCTTGTCACCTGGGTCCTTTAACATTGTACAGATGAAATTTGCAGCATGTTGGGGACCAGGCCAAATTTCCATTTGAATAACAACATTCGGCCTTCTGATTTGCTCCTGTTGTTCTAATTACTTACCTGGAGAGATTGTCTCCTCATTTCCTAACCCGTCCTGCCACAGGCCTCTGCTGTACTGGGTTAGACCCTGACTAAGGAAAACATCTGTAGAGAGCATGATAATGATGGCAAAAATGAGTGCACAGCTCTCTGCGAAGGTTTCTGTGTATGTCCACAGACGTGCCTATTGCTACATAATGGATGAAACAAAATGTGTGATAGATATGAAAGATATTGCCATCACATCTCCATTATCTATGGAAGGGGTATATTCACAACCAAATTTTGCTCTCACAGTAAAATCCTCAAATGTGTTTCTCAGTTTTCTCCTCCTGCTGTTAGGTTGTGTGTAAGGAGAACACAGGCTAATTCTAACAGCAGCCTAAGGAAAACCCAATTAAAGACGGAAGCCTGATGCTGACCAGACATTCCATACGCCAACACATATTATGTTGGGTAATCTTCTATTTTCGATTATTCCTTTGTTTCTATGGGTAATTGAGAGTTTTCTTTTTCCATTATTGACTCCCTCATCTATTTATAGCTAAGCCCTTTTAATTTTTTATTCAACCTAAAATGGGACGTCCTGTATCCAAGGAATGCCAAGAATTAAGCTTTTTCCCTGCCACCTTTCCAGACCTCTGGGTCTCCCCATTCAGCCACTTGTGACAATCTGTCCCAGAAAATTGGAAAACCGTTCACTTTAATTGGTTCTAAAATGGAGGACTCAGTGCCTGTGCCGAGTTTGAGGATGAAACTAACATTTTACAAAGCCCAGCCCAGCAGCAGCCGCCCTTTGGGATTTGGGAGGTAGAGCTGCGAGCCACTCTGGAATTTAGAGCTTTATTACAAAGAAGTGCTAACTCTTCTGGTTCTGCTATAATGGAATAAAGGGGGAATCTGGCTCACCCATGAGCGCTTTAACCTTGTGCATGCTCAATATCCTTATGAAATGCAATATCTTATGATCCTTTAAATAACAAATGACCTTATTCCCTTTTATGGGGTCATTAAGGCCTCTAACAGTCCAGGTATAAATCCCAGCTACTACTGCACATCTTAATTTACTATTCATATGTGAATCTCTCTTTGGTTCTCAATTACTATACGATAGCAACTGGCTCATCAAATTATCCCCATCGGAATGTGTCTGTTAAAGACATTGCAGTTTACATCTTAGGGCTCTAATTAAAATCACAATACTTGCTAAACCTTGAACAACTAGTAATTGGAAACTAACAATTAGTATCAGCCACCTCAGTTGAGATCAGCTCTACTCCCGGCTACATGACTAAGCAAAAGGAAATTAGTACACTAGAAATGGTCCACATGCCAAATATGTGTTAACGTCCACTCCTGGGTCTCAGCCAAAGCAATGAAAAGAAGTTGGCATTAAAAGATTATTAGCTAAAAGTCTTTATATAGATATCTGTGCCATGGAATAGATCAGTCTGATATCCCTGTGGCTTTTCAGCCTTTATCACGCTCATTACTGTTTTCATCATCCTGTTGCTGGGTATCTGTGGAGATGGTGCTGTAAGACCACCTCTTTGAGCTTCTTTTCTTCTTAAAAGCCTACAGCTGGCTTTCTTTCTTAACAAAGCACAGGTCACATTGTCCTACTATATTCTGCATATACTCCCCCTCTTCATCCCTCTTATTGTCTACATCTTCAGAATATCTGAAGCTCAAGGCATGGCAGGAAGCACATGGATTGAATTGGTGAGCCTAAGAGAAGCTTGAAGGACTGCAGGCACTGTGCCATGTCTCCCAATTAGCCACCATACTATTCTGAGACAACACATTTGTGAGGGCAACCAGGAAGAGCATATTCTAGTTCTCTGTCCTGGAGACTTGCTGATGGGCCTTTTCCAACTGGAAATGTGTTAATAGTGGCAATTTGCAATGGGCAGCAAGAGAGGAAATCTCTTTAGAATGACCTTCTGTTTTGTTGGTCAGCATTGCATCCCCACTCTTATTCCCATTCCATTGAATAGCTAATGGAATGGGGTATTGCTCGAAGGAGCTTCAGCAGACTTGATGAAGCATCCCAAATGCCTTCCCTCTAATCTGCTTACCTCGTGATTTTCTAGGAGTTCTTGGCAATGGTAGAAGTGTGATGTTTCAGCAGTCTTCCCTGAAAACATTGCTTCAGTTACCATGGCAGATACAATTTGGGATGGTTTTGTAATCTTTATCATCTTCTTTTTCACCCTTTGCCAGAGAGCCCACATGGTCGTTTCAAATATTCCAAGAAACTGAGCACACAAAGGAAGGACAGGTAGGTTAAACCTGGCACTTTGCTAGCATTTATGTGGTCTTTTATAAAGTGAACAAGTATGTCTTAAGAAGTTTCGTAGTTTTATCACAAAATAAATACATGTTCTCCACACTTTCATTGCTCTACAAACTGGACCAAATACGTTTTTACAAAATCAATTGGGTCCAGATTTATTCCATGACAGGCTCTGGGATCTGCTTCAAGATAGTCCTTATGTAGCACTTGAATTTATACCAAATAAGTTTCCCACTCTCTCCTACTAAGGTGGACCAAACCCAGAAGAGAGTTGAGTCAAATATTACCCAATGTCAAGTTACAGCAAACCAAAGATAAGATGTTCTCCTTGTATAGAATAGATCCTTACTCCCTGGACTATCCTCAAGATTGAAGAACTTCAAAACCCATGGTGAGTGTACACTGACTGAAACACTGCGTAACTGGTTTGGGGCAATTTGTTTATATTGTGAATCTAATCAGTACTCCTTTGAACTATTTAAAATTAGCTCCAAACTCAGAAGCAAAATTACTCTGTAATTTCCTGTAAAACAAAAGTTTAAAGCTATAAATAGATATTGGCCAGTGTACAATATACAATGTTCAAGAAAGCCAATGATTTTTCTATTGGCAGTTGAATTAGCCAGGAGCAACCCTCATCAAAACCATCAAGTGGGCCTGTGGAACCCTCTCTCCTCTCTATTCCACAGCTCCTTGCCCTCCTCCTAGCTTTTCCCCTTTCCAGAACCTGTCCTACGACATTAACAAAGAGAAGGCACTCAGCTGGTTGAAAACCAATCCACTTTAAGAAGATGCATGATAACTACAAATGTTACTTGACACCCTACAGAGTATTCTTGAAGACCCAGAGCCATCTAGAGAAAAGAATGAAACTCTGATCATGCAGGTAGCATAACAAGTGAAGGACAGCTTACAGAGACCTTGAAAACAACAGAAGCCATCAATAAGGGGATAAGGGGATGGTAGCACAGAAGACAGGGATAAATAGGAACCCACCCTTTGTCAATAAAGAAAGAATTCTGTTTCTTATGAAATGGAGCTTATAGAGGGCTGTCTGCCAATGAGCTCAATGAATCTTTGAGCCTTGGGTTTACTGAACTTGGAATTAATTTAGTCCAAATTCTTTTCTGACATATTGACCTTTCTTGGATGGTCATTTAGCCTCTGCTTGAATACTTACAGGGACAAGGGACTCACTGCTTCCAGTTGTGGCACATTCTATGTTGAACAGTTCTGATTGCTACTGTCAAATCAAAGTCAGCCTCTCAGTACGGTTCTCCCACTGGTCTTGGGTCTTCTCTCTAGAGGCATTCAGAAAATTTCTTCTCACTCACAGGCAGTTTACTCATCATTTCAGTCTGATTCCTAACCTCCTCTTATTCTCATTGTAACAAATTTTTGGTTCTTATTTTAGAAATAAAGAAATAAATATCATGGGGAAACCACAACCAGATATAACCAATGTGTTAATATTTTTAGTATATATCTTCCAGTTTTTATATCTTTATGTACACACTCTTTATAGAAAAACAAAGATTGTAGTGTACATATTGTTTCCAATCATCTATTTTCAGAGAGTAGGTTATCAAAAGCATATTTTGTATCATAAATTTTCTTCTACAGAATTATTTTTAATGGCTGCATCGTATCCTTTTGTATTGTTAGACCATATTTTATTTACTCTATTCCTTCCACTAAGCATTTAGATGTCTTCTGATATAAAAACACTACAACTCATATTTATTAATACATAAATGAATGTCTATTGACTGCTCATTCCGTGCTGGCAATTGTACTAGGTGCTGGGTAAAAGAGACTAAAGCAATTTCAAAATGATTCCTGCTTTCAAGGAGCATACATCCTTGTAGCTTTATTTATACTCATCATATTGCCTTACATAACAGGTAATTTTACTGCCCCAGAAGTAAATAGCTGGGATGGGAGAAATGCACCTTATACATTAGGTCGTTCTTTGACTATGAAGCAGCCATTCAGGAATATGCCCTGAGCCTATTTCCTCACACTCTCACCAGCACTGAGTTTTTATCATTTTGTTAAGTCTTGCAAATTTGATATGTTGACTTTAGATCACATTGTTGTTTTAACTGGAATTTTTTTAAATTTCTAGTGAGTTACTGTTAAAACCAGCCACATCCAGGAGTATTCATCATAAAATACTTTTACTAGCACAAGAGAAAAAATAAAGTGTCCTTCCATAAGCTAACAGAATTCAAATCAAAGACAGTAAATACCTAGGACCTCATTTCATCTTTTCCTTGAACTAAGTCAAGTTGTTTGCTTGCTTCTTCAAGTGACTGGTTTGTTTTTCAGCAAGTGTTGCAAGATGTTCAAAAACTGAATGCTTTCTTTTACACCTGATTTCTTCCACTGAAACGCCTTTGACCCCATGAAAACAGGTTTTAATAGGGTTAATTTAGTTATTCAGCCTGTCACAGTGACTTAACTCCCTATTATCTTGTGGTGGTATGCATTTGTCTCAACCTACACATTATTTTAACGTAGCTGAGTTTAATAGCATGTGGAGAGAGTAACCGTGTTTGGTTTTGTTCAGCAGAGTAGCACATGATCTGTTCAACAGCCACCATCATGAAACAGAGAAGAGTGGGTTGGTCTCACAGGATGAGAACAGAGTCTAAAATGGGAGTCTCGGCCTCAGTTGTACTGGCAGTTTCCTTCTGGGGGTCTTGCTGTGGCCTTTCTCAGATCTACTGCTGTTGCTGAGATGGAGTCACGGAGAGGTAGCAAAACACTGTTTTGTCGCACTGCCCCATGGGTGTGTGACCCTCCAACAAATCAGCCAAGCTTTCCTGGAGGCCCTCCAACATGGTAGATGCCCCAAAGTGTGAGCAGGGCCCAGAGTAAGGAAGACCCAGGCATTCTAATGCAGTGGTGGTTTCTGCTGAGTCTCGAAGGAATTAGACAGATTCACCTGCTGGAGGTTTCTTCCTCTAGTTCCCTAGCCTACTTGCCCTCACCTTTCTGCCTCACCTCAGTGAAAGGTCAAAGTGGAATTAAGACCCAATGTCCTGGCTCCTCCTTCATTATGTTGCTCAGAATGCATCAGGTATCACGGTTACGTTATCTTAACTAGTATCTGGTATCACAGGCATCACAGTTAACCTAGCCACTCCACTGCTTTGTCAACCTCTACAGCGTGGTAAAATACAGTGTTTATAAACATTGTTCTTTTATATTTGAGCTTCATGTCTATACTATTATTATTTTAATTTTTAATTTAATTTTTACCTGCTTTGGTCTCATCTCAGAAATAATATCACTGAAACTATGGCTTTGCAGTGCTGATTTTATTTATGTTTCTAGCACATGTTAAAATAAATAGCTGTTATTTTCCTAGGTTTGCTTGTGTGCTTACTAAAATATGGGGCCCACACCAGAAGAAATAACACCACAATCAGGAAACAGGTTTTATGGAAAAAACGGAAGACAGATTTAGAGATGGAGTCAAGCGTCACTTACAACCTCTGGGGCTAACCACCAGAGCTCTGTTCACTCCTGTAAAAATGGTCAAAATATCCTTGTCCTGTTTATCTTCCTGGCTGGATGTGAGGATCAAATGAGGCAAGAGATAGTTCTTTATGAACTTTAAACACAATCATCATCATCATCATCATCATCACGCAAATTTGTATTCCCTGAAACACCAATCTGAGCACCTGTGGGTAAGAGATACTTGAGGAATGCTTATTGGATGAATAGAAATGTTTTCTAAGCCTGTGTAACTCCAAATATCCACTGAAAATTCAGAGAGGTGGAAAGATGATTAAATCTTACTTGCTCTCATGCATCTGCCCTTTAGAAGGTGTTCCCCTGGTACACTTCATCACAACTCAACTCTGACACTCATCAAAGCTCCTGTACCTTCACTGCTTCCCATGAGAAATCCAGTCACTCTCAGAATTTCTGAAGAATTGAGAGATTTATGGAATGGTATCAAATCCTAATCCACACAGTTTCTGTCAATTCCCTGGTTTTCATTTTCATTCATATTCTCTCTCTCTCTCCATTTTTTTTCTCTTTCCCTCTCTCCATCCTCCTTTCTAACATTGGTCTCCTTACCCACTCTCACCCTTGGAATGCCCAAACAATTACTATTTCAATGTTCTTACTCTAACTATGACAGTAACCGTAACAATGGCAGCAGCCTCCTCCTGCCACATGCATTCATTCATTCATTCACTCATTCATACATTCCTACAACAATCCTGTAAGACAAACAAGGCAAGTCTCTATTTTGCTGGTGAGGAAACAGAAGTTACAACATATCCCAAGTCAGTTATCATATTCTCATAGGAAGTCGACGTTAGAAACTTGGTCTCCTTATTCTGAGCCCAGCGTTCTTTCTACTTTGGCAAGAAGTTCTCAAGTCATCTCCTCTGTGAAGCCAAGGTATTTATAGCAATTGGAGCAGATGAAATCACCTAAGGGAAGAGTTTAGCTGTGTAAGAAAAGGAAGGGGTCCAAAATGGAATGCTGGCATTTAGAAATCAGCTCTAGGAAGAGAAGCCTGCAATGGATTCTGAGATAGAGTGGACTGAAAAGTAGGAGGAAAACCAGGAGAGGATGTTGTCATAGGAACCAAAAGAAGAGAATGTTCCAAAATAAAAAGTGCGGTCAACTGAGTTTAATCATTATGAAAGATCCATTAGGAAGAAATCAGACAGCAAAATGGAGGGCAGTGATGATCCGGGAAGAGCAATTTCATCGGGCTGATTGGAGAGGAAGCTGTCTAGAGACAAGTTGAAGGAAGAATGGGAGGTGAAAGCTTGAGAATATCATGTGTAGACAGCTTAAGGAGAAGGAAAGCAAAAACAAGGGAGTAGCTGGAGAGACATGCTAGTTCAAGAGAGCTTTTTCTTTAAGAGCAGAACAAGCTTGAGTACTGATGATAATAAAATAATTGAGAAGGAGATGGAATATGCAAAAGGAGAGGTCAATTGAAGACTTTTTCATTTATTTTCAATACCTTTTTACTAATCCCTTTTCTCTCTCTCTCTCTTCCCCATCTCTCTGTGTCTCTCTGTCCTGCTATCTTTCTCTATCATCTGTCTGTCTGTCTGTCTGTCTCTATCACATACCCCCCTCAAGTTCCCAATCCCTTAGTGCTTGTATGCTGTCTCCTTGAAGGCCTAGCATGCAGGATTGCAATCCACAAAAGTGGGCCTACCTACCCTCAGCTCAAAATTTAACCCCTCTCTCTCTCACACCTCACCCTTGTCAAATTATAATGTTCTTTTTCCTCGGAACATTTTTGCTCCTTCAGTTTAAAAAGTGCTGTAAGCCAAGAAATTTAAACCAAAATGTGAGTGATAATTCCATTTATGCCATTTCTCAAAGGATATTAACATTTTAAAGAGAGAAAATGAAAATGGCAATCACCCTGTGTATTCATTTTCTATCGCTTCTTAACGAATTATCACAAATTTAGCAGCTTAAAACAACACTGTTTATTTATTATCTACTAGGTCAGTAGTCCAGCATGGCTCAGCTGGATTCTCTGCTTAGAGTGTCATAAGGCCAAAATCAAGGTGTTGGCCAGCTGGGCTCTCATCTGGAGGCTGTGGGAAGGAATATGCTCCAAACTCATTCAGGTTGTTGGCAGAATTCACTTCTTGCAGTTGTAGAGCTGAGGTTTCCATTGCCTTGCTGGCTGTCACGTAGGGGCTGATCTCATCTTCTAGAGGTCACAGGCATTCTTTGGCATCTGGCCCTCTCTGTCTTCAAAGCCAGGGACAACAGGTCGAATCTCCTCATGCTTTGAATCTCTGAATTCCTTTTCTGCTACCAGCCAGAAAGAACACTGCTTAGGTCAGGCCCACCAACATAATCTCCATATGTGAAGATTAACTAATTTAGGACTTTAATTCCATCTGCAAAATCCCTTCACAGCAGTGTCTAGCCTAGTGCTTGATTGACCGTGGGACAGGAATCTTGGGGCCATCTACCACACCTTGCAACTCAAGAATTTTCTGAATTCTTCAAGAAAGCTCTCTGCCATACCCATAATGGACGCTGCCCACCCCCAGCTCCCCAGACAGCCAAGTTTTGTATCATGTGACATTGGGACCATCACCTCACTCCAGCTTATTGGAATAAGGGTGGCCTCTGACCCATGGAGTGGACTCAGCCCCGTATAACTCCCAGTTCCTGGTCCTGGTCCCTTAAAAAACCCTTTTGTATTTCCTGCCCTTGAGTCCAGTGAGATAAGTTAGTTTCCCTTTTGTTGGAGCCAATTTGAGTAGACACTCGTTATTTGCAACCCAAAGAGATGTGATTAAGAGAATAGGGCACGTTCTAGTGACACCTTCACTTGCAACCACTCCTTTCAAGGGCATTTAGCATCTTCTATGTCCAAGGCACCATCTTGAGCAAGCACTGGGAAAGAAGGAAAGGAAACAGTGTCTCCCTTTTTGGGGGGAATCTATCACCCTTAAGTTGCAGGGAATCATTGTGTTTTGGAGAGTGTGGAAGATTCATTGAAATGATAGCCCCCATAGCGTCCTTCCCACAGCCATACCCTTAGGCGCTATTATTTTTGTGGCGATAGAGAGGCCACACTTGGCTGACAGTTAGCTCAACCGTGTGACTTGCCTTGGCCAATAGGATGCTAGCAGACCTGACAGAAGCAGAGGCTTGAAAAAGCAGCAACACATTTTTGTTCTCTCTCTTAGAACCCTGCAACCACAATAAGAATAAGCCCAGGCAGCCTGGACGGGAGGCCATCTGGGGCAGAGCAGAGTCAATCTAGCCTTGCCCATCCTAGACCCACCAGCCCCCAGTGGACCCAATAAGTCAGCCCAACAAGATGCATGAACAAGCCCCGCCCAGATCCGCAGAATCACCCACCTCATTCATAGATTTGTGAAAAATAATAAATGGTTGCTGTTTTCAGGGACTAAGTTTTAGGGTGTTTTTTTATGCAGTGATAGATAATTGATACAGAGAGAAGCCAAAGCGACTTCAAAACTGTGGGCCTGATATTTTCCAACATATTAAAATTATGTAGAGAGAGGGGAAAATAAGTTGCCTGAGATTTATGGCTTCATTCATCTGAGCGACTTCAAGGGTAAGGAGGCCTTGACTGCTCCAAGTACAGCCCAGCTCTCCCTCTGTTCAGATTTTAACCAATCTGCCAGCTTTTTCTGGCATCAGCATCAAGTCTTTTAATTAAGTAATAGAAAGGTAATTAAGACAGAAATATGATCATATGGGTTATTCTTATGCACCCACAGAGGAAAAAAAGCAGAGAGTGCCAGCTGCAAACATCTGTACTAAAAGAAGTCTTGGGACAAAAAGTACTTCTGATCCGGCCTCCTCCCCTTCTTTCAGAAAACAGCCGTCTAATAGGGCAATAAATCAGCGGTGAGTTACTAGCTGTATAACATGTGCCGTCCATCTCATTAGGCATTAAACTAAGGTCCCTTAAGCTCACATTCTGCACCTGTCACCATGTATCCAATAAAAACCCTGTTCTCTGAGGGCATGTCAGGAAAGAGCAGGGCACAGACTTGCCCAGGCCTCCCTCCCTAGTCCGAGAGAAACCCCCAGGCAAAGCTGTCCCTGTGGCCTGCCCTCAAGGCTGAGTCATGAGAGGGCCTCATCTGCAAATCCCATCTGACCTGTGGCCACTGGCAATCACAGAGAGCTGGAGAAACGAGTGCAAAAGGAAGGGAGTGTCTCGGACACACTCAGGTTCCCTCCATCTCCAAGGTGGTCTGGGGAATTTCTTGGATAGACCTCACCTGGGTAATGAGGGAGGATGGGTATGGGGCCAGGAGTCAGGAGACCTGGATTCAAATCTTCATTTTGTCATTCCTCAGCGTGTGTCCCTGGACAAGATCCCTAACTTCCCTGACAGATCTTCTCTATTATCTTCCTTAAAATAGGGATAACGATGGCTCTTTGTCAACCTCACAAATCAACTTGATTGTCTTACGTTGGACAATGTATGGGCAAAGGGGAG
Source organism: Equus przewalskii (assembly GCF_037783145.1). Classification (NCBI taxonomy): domain Eukaryota; kingdom Metazoa; phylum Chordata; class Mammalia; order Perissodactyla; family Equidae; genus Equus; species Equus przewalskii. The sequence continues at coordinate 21,953,061 of NC_091852.1, forward strand.
GGGCTTGAAATGGTCAGAAACACTCCACAACTAAACCTCGTTGTTGAGTCATGTAAAGTGAGAGCATGGGCACTAGGGTCAGACCACCTGCATTCAAGTCTCGCCTCTTACTGACTGCTTGACCTTGAGCAGGTACTTAACTCAACTTTCTTCACCTGTAAAATGGGATTAATAATACATGTAAGAGTTGAGAATTAAATAGGTGTGTGTAAAGCCATCAGAAAAAATGCATGGGACATAGCAGCATACAATAAATGTTCATGCATCATTACTTTGTGGTTGTTTTAATTGTTATTAATCTCTACTCTGTATCTATGGCATTTCTATCTGTGCTTTGTTCAAGAAATTACTAACAGGAAATAAATAAGATAAATATTTGGTGCCATGTTCCAGGTCCTCAGCTTCTGAATCCTATGGCCTGGGAAACTTTAACTTACCTATGTTTCCTTACAACTGTGGTGATAAGGAAGGATGGTAGAGAGAGGATTAAGTGACGTAATCCATATAAAGTGCCTAGAACACAGCCGCACTTATTCAACCTTAGTTACCTTCCTTTTTAACTGTGGTGAAAAATACATGACGTAAAATTTACAATCTTAACCATTTGTAAGTGCATAGGTCAGGAGTGTTAAGTATATTCTCATTGTTGGGAAACAGATTTCCAGAACTTTTTCATCTAGTATATCTGAAACTCTATAATACCCACTAAACAACTCACCTTTTCCTCATCGCCCCAACCCCCAACAACCACCATTCTACATTCTGTTCCTATGAATTTAACTATGATTCCATATAAGTGGAATCATATATCTGTCTTTTTGTGACTAGTTTATTTCACTTAGCATAATGCCCTCAAGGTTCATCCATATTGTAGCATGTGACAGGATTCCCTTCATTTTTTAAGGCTAATATTCCATTGTGTGTATATACCACACATTTTGTTTATCCATTCATCCACCAATGGACATTTAGGTTGCTTCCACCTCTTGGTTATTGTGAATTGTGCTGCTATGAATATGGCTATGTAGTTGCCTTCCTTTTATCTCTTGTGCTGATGCAAACAATCAAATAACAGGCATATATCCTTCCTTCCTTTTCATTTTTGCCTTTTCATAGTCAAGGAAAATTATAATTGATTAATAATTGCATTGTGGGTGTTATATTTTTCTTAAGTTTAGTTCTTAATATAGAATTCAAGGTGAAACTAACAGAGGCAAAATACAGAAAGAAAAACATTCATTCTGCAATTATATATTTATTAACTCAAAGCTATGTTTAGTTCCTACTATATCCTTGGTATGAGGGAAGAAAAAAAATCACTTTCTTTTAGTGAGATATAATCTATACTCCAGTCTACATAGTTTCCAGAGGTAACTGTCAACAACCGTCCTATCAGAAATACAGCCCAGTTCTGACTTCTGTTTCGCATCTCAGCTCAGCGCAACTTCCTTAGGGACGATCCTTCAGACCCCAGTTGAGGTTAGAGTCCTTTGTTTTATATCCCCATAGAACTGAGTTCCTTTTCTTCAGAACACATCTCAGTTTTACTTTTAAGATTATTAGAGTTATTATTGGTTAAAGTTTGTCTACTCCATTAGACTGTACGTTCCCTGAAAGGTGGGATATTATTATTTTACTCCCCCATAAGCCCCCTACCCCTTGCACTGTGTCCAGCACATAGTAGGTACTTAGTACTGATACTAATACTAAATACTGTTAATAAACCCCGAATGAATGAAATCTTCAAAAGGAAGCAAACCACTCCAACAGGGATCTATTAAATCTCAGAGTGGAAAAGAGAAGTATTTCATATTGGAAAATCAGGAGGGGAAAAGCATTACTTTTTCAAGGTAAAAGAGCAGAATCCTGAAGGGCTGGTTCAGCAGTGCTTTCCAATACCAAAGACGATAAAATGGTTTTAAAAAATATCTCATGAATTAAGCACTGTTCCATCAAAGAGCTAAATGTACATTATATCTTTTGGATTCATACGACTTATACAGCTAATACATATTCTATAGGTTGCCCAGCTTTCATATGTTAAAGTACAAGATTCTTCATTTTCCTACTATAATTTCATGTCTGAGCAATTCCACACCAATAATCAATTTAGCTCCATATTACAAATGCCTCTACCTGGTTGAGATCATAGACTAGAAACAAGAACTTTGGAAAACTCAACGCCACAAAGAGCAAGCTTGATTACTTGAAATGCATTCTGAAGCCTTATTAACATGACTTGGGCATGTCAAGGAAAAAACCAGCAAAAGCAAATTACAGAAGGGAATCTCCATCATAGTTCTCTCTTCACTATCTCCTCTCTGGTTCTTGAACTCAAGGAATGTGGCTATGGAAACTGGGAAGGAGGTGAGCCAACTTTCCCTGAGCATTGAATCTCCCTTAAAATTGGCATCAAAAGAATCATAACTGAGGGCTGACCCAGTGACGTAGAGGTTAGGTTTGCATGGTCCGCTTCGGTGACCCGGAGTTTGCACGTTCAGATCCCCAGCACAGACATACACACTGCTTGTCAAGCCACGCTGTGACAGCATCCTACATACAAAATGGAGCAAGATTGGTGTGGATGTGGGCTCAGGGCCAATCTTCCTCACACATACACAAAAAGAATCATAGGTGAGCTTTAATTATATTACATTACCACAAGATAAATACAGATATAGTCCATATCCATATCTCATTGCAGATCTAGATGTTGTATTTGGATAAAGCACTAGATTGCCTCTAAAAGCCTTTCAGCTTACTGTAATGTAAATTTGGATTGGCCCAAGTTCATGATAGCTGGTAAGTGACATCACCAAGACTCAAGTTCAAGTTCAAGTCTCCTGATCCCAAATGCAAGACTTTTAGATTTATAATAGGTTGATAGATGGATAGATAGATAGATGGATAGATAAATACATACCAACATACATACATATATCCTACTGAGACTTTATGAAAAAGAAAACGGAGCCAGATCCTGATGACTTTTTACCAATCAAATATACTATCATACTTCTTAAGAAGTCTGATTCCTCTTCCTCAATTGTTTTTTTTCTAAGCGCCAGGTTGATTATTCAGTTGCCTAATCTGACAAGCTTAAACATTAAGGGCTCTCCCATCAGCCATCTGCAGACTGCCCAGCTTGTTGATAGTCCATCACAGATTCTTGCCCTTTTTGTGCCAAGGTCACCGACATGTGGTGTGTAACGAGGCGTCCAGCACCCAGCCTGAGAACATCATCCTGTGCCTCCATGAAGGGGAAAAGAAGCCAGCCTACCAACCCCCTAGAAAGGCATTTGCTAACTGCCCACTAGCAATTGTTGAGTGATAACACATGCAGTTCTCCACATGTTTATGCAGAGTCTCAGATTTATCTGACAGTTTTACACCCTCAGGCATGATACACAGTAATTAAAATTAAAAATGTTTTGACAGCCTAAACAAATGGCTATATAAATTAGAAAGCTGTAAAAAGCCACGGTAGCCAAAAATAAAGATATATAGATAAATCATAAAATTATAAACAAGGAGAATGTTTTAATACAGGCATGTTTATACTCAGACACTTAAAAATACAGGCTAACTTTTGCCTGAAGGAAGATGGTGGTGAAAAGGAATGGTGGAAACTAGCAAAACCATTTTTTCCTGCTTAGCAATTCTTTTCTTCACCCTTCTCTGGTAACTACAGAAAGGAAGAAATTTGTTGAGGCTTTCCAACTTCCTCTAAATCTATAATCAGTTGTAGAATCTCCAAATTTTAAAAAGCACCTAAATCAGTTGCCTGGAATCTTTACTATTAACCTTCCCGAATGTGTAAAATGATGTGGGCTATATAAAACTTGGCTTGATTTCACATTTCTCGAATGCATGGCATAAAACGTGTGTTTATGAAATGAGCCAAATATATGATCTGCATATGAATAAAATTCCTTTCGACTAGATGTGCACAAATGTTAAAGTATCATCTTTCACTTAAATCTATCAGGTTGATGTCAGAAGAAACCACTATATCTCCTGGCCTCAATATTTTTCCATTTCTCCCAAGTAAGGCTGCTCACCACTGCCCTAATGCACTGAAGTACTAAGGCATTTCAAAACAGGGAACAAAATAATTGAAAGTAATCAACAGTATTTTCTGTACATAGAAGGACTGGATTGCCAGAAACCAGCCATATCATGTGGATAGTCTTTATGATAAATGTTCAAAGCAGTCCTTTGTTTGGAAGAGCTCCTAAAGATCCATTGCCACCTCATTATCATGTCTCATGCATCCATGGATTAAGAAAGGAGAACTGCAGAAACACCAAAGCTTCTTGTGATAATCATCCTGGACCCCTCCCGCTTTGCCCTGACCACTTGCTGTCAATCCTTTATCCTCTTGGCTCCATTTCTTATTCTTCATCCCACCACTGCCTCCCTTGACTTGGCATTGCTATTTGGTCTTCTCAGTTTAATGCTCTACTCTCCCTCCCTCCAGCAAAAGACTTGGTTCAGATCTGTTCTGCTGGATCATTCCACTGTGAATCGTCTTTCGGGGAGTTATAACCTGATCTCCTTGAACTAAACTTCCATTTCACACTGATACCTAGACAGTCCTGCCTCAGTTCCAGAAGGGGGAGAGAGAATTTGACCCATTTTTGAGAATTAAATATACGATCATAAAATAACTATGTTTGCAATAATCTATGATTGGAAATCCTTACATTTACACTTTTCCAGATGTTTCTGATGAGCAGACAGATTTGGGAATCAGGGGAGTTTTATTGTTGTTTTGTTTTAGCAGCAAAACTCATCCAGTTAAATCCTTAAAAAACAGTAACAACAACAACAAAACACCCAATATATAAGAAGAGAGTTCCTGCCAAAACAAGGACATTATAAGATGAGTGAAATCATTTCCTGATAAATTGGAACCTGGGCCAAGGGTAGCAAAGTCGAATGCCTACTAATATTAAAATGAATGGAATAGATCAAGTCTAAGGCAACAGTCATGACGACAGGGTTGTGTTAGAAGATCTTCTTATTTTTTAAAGTAACAAACTGAGATTTTTTTTTTCTAAATCTCCTAACTATAAGTGTTGACAATTAATTGAATTTTTAAAACCATTGTCTGTCCCTCCTCCACAAAACAAAACCATGTCCGCAGGCCAGAAATGGTTCCCTCAATCCTCAATTTACAACCTGTAATTTAAGCTTTTGGATTAGTTATCTATTGCTATGAAACAATTATCCCAAAATTTAGCAGCTTAAAACAGCAAACATTTATCTCACAGCTTCTGAAGGTCAGAAATCCAGAAGTGGCTTAGCTGGAAGGTTCTGGATGAAGGTCTCCCACAGGTTGCAGTCAAGCTGTCAGTTGGGGCTGCAGTTACCTCAAGGCTTCCACTTTCCAAGGTTTTCTAAGCCTCCATGTGGCCTTTCCACTGGCTACCTGAGTGTCCTCACAACATGGCAACTGGCTTCCCCCAGGTTGAGTAATAAAGACAGAGAGCAAATCAGAAGCCACAATGTCTTTTATGATCTAGTCTCAGGTCACGTATCATCTCCTCTACCTAATTCTGTTGGTCATACAGACCAGCCGTAGCATAATATGAGAGTAGATCACACAAAAATATATAGTATCATGAGGTGGGGATCATTCTTAGAGACTGGCTACTTTAGCTTTAGAAATATCAAAATGGGCCAAATATTGGCTATTCAAATTTGACTTGGGAATTTATGCCATAAATCTGGTGTCCTTTCTTCCAGTTCTTTACTTTCATCATTTATTTCTCTTTTCCATCCTCCCTCATCCCTGGCTTGACTCACAGGAAAACACCTGCTTTCCTATTCAATATTCTCTTCATGCTGGGATTCATCAGCTAGTTCCTGCACTTCTGGTCCTCCAGTCTTGATGAAGTGAACTGCCTATGTGTTTAACTTTTGGCTCCAGCTGGCAATTTGTAGTACCATATGTCAGGGGTCTGGGAGGCAGAGAGTAGGAATTAGAATTAGAAGTCTGAAGGTAACTGTGACTCAGATTCACGACTCTGTTCAGCAAACGTTTATAGAGAACAGAGTATGGGCCAAATTGCACTGGTATTTGGGGATTTCAAGATAAATCTGATACAGTAGAGAAATCAGGAATCAGGAATCTAGGTGGTTACATAGAGGGTTGGGGAATCAGCCAGGAAGTGTAGTGATGGATAGGAAGCCATCAAAAGGGTCTCAGAGATGTCTGGTGCATGTGTTTACACAGTGGTGAAGAGACAAGAATGTAGAAATTGGAGAGAGTTGAGGCATAACACAACTAATAAAGAATATGTCCTGATTTTCCAATGGTTGCTTACTCCAGGAGTTGGTATCAAGGTGTAAGAGTCACTGGATCCAAGTGAGAAGAGGGATAAGATAGCAGCTGCCTGAGGGAAAGGCCACTGTGACTACAGTTGAGTTTACATGATGGTTGACAGTTGGAGGTGATTTTGGTGCTGTTCCCTCATCTGTAAAATGCCAATAATAGTAATATTAAATAATAAAGTCTCACAGGTTTGTTATGAAAATTAGTTTAATTCACTTAATATATACGAGGCACATGAAGCAGTCCCTGGTACATATTGAGCAAGATGTAAGTGTTAGCTATCATTATTCAGTAATCAGGGCACCATGTCCTAACCCCAGGGGGAGAACTTTTGCAAACCTAGGTAGTTTAGATCAAATGCCTACTCAAGAAAATTGATAAGAAAACACTGGGACAGTGTACTGAGAGGAAAGATGAAGTCGGGCAGAACACTAGATGATACCAACAACTAAGACAGAATAAGAAAATTTGCATATTTACTCAAGTTTAAATATGTTTGATGGGAAAAGAAATTCTCTTAAATGGATGGCACATGTCTCTGATTTCTTAAAGTATTCTTGATATGGTATACATGTTATTTTTGTTTTTGATAAGGAAGATTGGCCCTGAGCTAACATCCATTGCCAATCTTCCTCTTTTTTGCTTGAGGAAGATTGTCCCTGAGCTAACATCTGTGCCATCCTCCCTCTATTTTGTATGTGGGACACTGCCACAGCATGGCTTGATGAGCAGTGCGTAGGTCCGCACCCAGGATCTGAACCTGCAAATCCTGAACTGCTGTAGCAGAGCATGTAAACTTAACCACTATGCCACTGGGCTGGCCCCACATGTTTTTTACTTTATAGGTTATTATGATTATCGATTTTTATACTAGGGTAACGATACCATGATACCTTTTGTGATTTTGTTATATGAAATGTGGATCCTATAGTAAATGATCCCAGACTTCTAAACTTTTAAAGTTCTTGTATTGACGTTTATGTAAAGGAGTCAGTAAAACTACCCTGCTAATGATTTTTACCAATTATTGCTATCAGAAGCCCAAATTCGGGTAGACTCTCCCTTCTTTCCAACTTGCTAAGCTTCTGTTTGTTCCTTGGGAATCAAAGACCAAGCTTCTTAGAATTATCTGCAAAAACGTATAGAGATTCAAAGAAAGAAGCTAAATCTTCCTATAAATCAAATGTATTTGGTCTTTATTATATCTATTTAGGTGATTGGAGGTCTTTCCTTGCTTCTAAATGGTTGCTATATCCTGATAAGTGACTATGTCACTCTGAGGATTTCAAATAGAAATAGATTTATTATAGGGAACAAGAGCTTATGCAATGGCAGGAATTGTGGTAGGAATAGCTGGGGGAGTACAAATCAGGAAAATCCTTCTGGGGGAAATCAAGAAGCATAAGATCAACTCTTAATTTTCTGAGGATACTCCATACTGCTTTCCATAGTGGCTGCACCAGTTTGCACTCCCACCAGCAGTATACGAGGGTTCCCTTCTCTCCACATCCTCTCCAACACTTGTTGTTTCCTGTCTTGTTAATTATAGCCATTCCTACCAGAGTGAAGTGATATCTCATTGTAGTTTTGATTTGCATTTCCCTGATAGCTAATGATGTTGAACATCTTTTCATATGCCTGTCGGCCATCCAGAATCGCAAGGAAGCTGCCGGCAATGATCCCAACTGCCTGCAACAGTGATGAGTGATTCTCATGACTTGAAGGGCCAACAGAAGTCAGTTCTGGTGATTTCAGCTTTCTGAATTGCTTCAAGGGTGATTCTCAGAAGATTCACTGGAATCCGTGGGAAGCCCCCACAAATTCCTAGTTTCAGGAGAATCCTTAGAAGCCAAAGGAAGCTGTTGCAGATCACCTCAGATGTCCACCTACAGCAACTGCTGAAATAATGACTTCTTCTCATCCACTTTCAAATCTTTCACATTTGCCTCTATCCCAGGTAGTATCCTAGAACCATGTAATGAAAAGGATTCTGTGAAATGCAGATCCAGACTTCTTCCTGCAATGCAAAGGAAAATGTCGAAGGGATTGAGGGTGATGACTAGTTGACAAAAGAGAGTTTGACACATTCCACCCCTTTATCAACTTAGCAGTTATACACACCTCTCTACCCATATTTAAAATTAAAATAACAACATCATGCTTATGGCTAACATATACAACTATGCCTTGTATAACCAAGATGTGCTCACTTTGTCACCCAAAATGGAAAAGAAAAAGTTTGTGTTAGTCTGCATTTTTCTGAGTAACTCTCATTCCTTTTCTCAACGAGTTCTCTTTTGATATTCTGTAACTTAAAAAAGAAGAAATTATTGGTTAATATTCAATATATATATATTAAAGCTAGAAACAATATATGTATATCTACTACAGTCCTCATTTTTTGAAAATGGTTATGAAGCTGTCTTGATTATTTTCTTCTTCCATGGTTTATGCTATATTCCATTTACTTCAGCTAGGATCACAGCCAGTCTGATCCAAACCTTCATTTCTAGAGCCATTAGTGGTCCTCCCAGTATTGCATTGCCATAGTCTCCCAATAACTTTTACTCTATACATTAAGATCTAAGAGTCTCACAAGAGAATATCCTACTTTCAGACATACTCTTTCATGTCCCACTGTACACATTATGACATTTCCCCCATTTCTTCTTGGCATTCAAGTAAGACTGGTATCTTCATCCAGTAGCATAATGCTCCTTTGCCTGAATCATTAGGCATTATGGCATTATGGCTAGTGACAAAAGAGGCCCAAAGTGCCAGGTAGTAACCTCAATGTCCAGTTAATTGTGATCACTGTTGTGCCCCCACTGGAAGCATTCCTTCCTTGAGAATTAATATCTTTAGGCTGGAGACTCCAAAGCTGCAAAAGCAGGAAGCAAAACATTTTGGAGTAAGTTATTAAGGGATAATAGAGAAAGAAAACAATTTTACCCTTTATTCCCAAAATTGTATAAGGGAAAACAGTCCCATTATTGGTTTCTGGCTCAGAAAATATGTGGAGCTGTATTGCTTTTTCCCAGATCCATAACTACTAGCGCCACAACTGAGTCTTCAGTAGGCTGTTCCACTGCCCCATCAGGCCAGTTAGTTTGGGGTTATAAGACAGATAAGACCAATGGATGTGGTGGTTGTGCATTTATTCTTTTGCTGTAAAGTGAGTTTCTTTGTCAGAAGCAATGTTGAATGTGATGCCTTGATGGAGAAAAAGATGTCCAGCAAATCCACAGGTGATGTTGCAGGTAGAATCATTGCAGATTGCAGGAAGGGTAAGCAAATGATATGTAAAATAAGTGTCAATTCTGTGAAAAAACATTTCAGACTTTGTGATGGAGTGTTCCAATGTGATTACTTGTCACCAAGGGGTTGACCAGTCTTCCCAAGGAATGATGCCACACTAAACACTCCCATGTTTTCTCTACTGTTGGTGTGTTGGGCATTCAACAGTGACTCTTATCCATGTTGCCAAGTCCGTACATAGTTTTAACTTATATCCTTTCTGCGAAGGCCACTTTATTCATAAACCCATAACTAGAGAAAGAGGCTGACTGAGATCCACCAAACAAGTCATCTTGTCCACCTGATTAATAGCAGACTCCCTTATAGGGAAATCTTTTTGTGAGCATTCACATGGATACAAATATTCTCATACCCTGTGCTCATTCTGAGATAGTTCCGCCATGTACTTCTTCCTCAGTCTTCCCTGTCATTTGCTCCTCAAATGTACTTCCATTGACCGTCTGGCCAAATCATTAGCTGTTGCCCATAATTAACATAAATTTTACCTCTGCATATGTATCCTTCTAGTTAAAGGTAAGAACTAGACACATCACTGAAAGTTCTGCTGGGAGTATTCCCTTCCCACGTGTCTTTCAGAGTCACTTCAGAGTATCCTAATAGAGCTGCAGTCGTCCGATTTGGAGTTATGACTGCATTCCACATGAATCTTCTTTAAAATAGGCCTAAATTCATTCTTTCTTATAATTTGTGGCTTGAACTTCTCCATGGAGTTGAGGGAGAAGTAGCTGGGTATCGATAGTAGTTACCATGAGAGTCAGCCACATGTGAATGTGCTTGGTCCTTAACGACCTGCTAAAGTCCAATCGCATATATAACACTTCCATTTGATGATGAAGAGCTGTAGCACGTGACCAAATTTATGTCTCAGTGGAGCACACAATAGCTTTTTCATGAGATATAGATCAAGTGGCCCGGTCACTTGGTGTTCTATGATAAGTTCAGTCTCCACTAGGGCCCAGTAATAAGCAAGGCACTGTGTTTTCAAAATGAGAATATTTCTCTGCAAAAGAAGGCATACTTTTCTATTCACATTCTAGAGTTACACTCTATGATTCTCTTATTAGGGTTTCCAAAGGTACTGTTATCAAAACCATATGAATTACAGATAATTAGATTGCAATTGTGTCTGGTGAGTCGTATTATTCAAATGGGAACTCAGCTTGCACTGCAGCCTGAACCTACTACAAAATCTCTTCCTGTTTTGGGCTCCAGTCACAACTGGTACCGTTGGGAATCTAGGTAAATACTCAGTAAATGGGTGGAATAACATATTCATATGTTGTCTGTCTGGTTTCCAAAATGAAAACTTCTTCAGCAGTCATTGTGACTCTGTCTTGGTAGTAGAAGCTAAAAGATGCATCAACTTGTCTTCCTCTTTAAATAGGATGTCTCAACATTTCCCAGATCACTGGACTCCTAGAAATCTCACTGAGGTAACACGCTCTGAATTTCCATAGGATTCATTTCCCACTCTCTAACATTTTTATATTTCACAAATTCACCTTGAGAGTTTTCTACTTCTGGGTCCAATGAGCATTTTCATCAATGTAGTGGACCAGTATGATATCCTATGAGATGGTGATGTGATCAAGGTCCTTTTAGACAAGATCAGTCTTTTCAAACTCTAATGTGCCCCAAATCACCTAGGGATCTTGTTAAAACGCAGATTTTGATTTAGTAAATCTGGAGTGGGACCTAAGTTTCTGTGTTTTTAAGTCTCCCAGGTGATAGCGATCATGCTTTGAGCAGAAAGAGACTGGTTTCTGTGGGAGAGCAATAAAGTTGGCATCTCTCTGAGTGAAGTCGTGGTGGTATAATGCTGTCTCTTCCAAGTGAAAGCAAACTGATTCTGGTGATCCTGTCAATTGATATAGAGAAGACAGAAGATGCCAAATCAATATCTGCATGTCAATTTGCAAGGTTCATATTGGACAAGCCCCTGTAAAGAGACCAAAAGGAGTCACCCCTTGATTACGTTTGTGAAAATATACTTTCATTCTCCAAGAGCAATCTATCTTCTGCACAAGCTAAATAAAGAGATAAAAGAGAATTAATAGAAATCAGCACCTTCCATCCTTCAAATATTTGATGGTAGAACTAATCTCTGCATTTCCCCAGGAAAGCATTAATATTTTTATTGACTATTTTGATAGAAAATGTATTCCAGGTGGTTCCACTGGCCCTTCCTACCATAATAGTGTCCATTTCTTGGATGAAAGAGTAACCAGAGTATCCAGTATGTGTATTGTGCCAGTTGCCAAGTGTATCTGCCCCTTCTACACATCAAAGATCTGGAGAATAACTACAGAGTGGGGCTATAGATCCACTGGTCTTATTATAAATGGTCTCAGGCTTAACTTTCATTTATCAACTGAACTTTTTAAGTCCATACTCTGACTGATATATCAGGTCCACAGAAGACTAGTGTTTGCATTAATTTTTAAGATGCAGACTCTAGTCTCTGGCTAGTCTGGGTATTTCTGTTTATCCAAAACGCAGATAATATGATAAATAACCATTTTGGGGGAAAGCTTGGAAGAAGATATATAGATCATACTTGTGGTAGTCTTGTAGGACCCTTCTTCAAGGAGCCCATACTTACCCTTTATTCAAGGAACTCTTTGTCTGTATGGTTTGGGAATTGAATGAAGAGTCATTAGTTCCTCCTTTGGTGTCTGAAGTCAGATCTCCATTCACCAGGACCAGAGGGTGGTGTTTTTCTCCCCACTTACATGGATTAAGTACATCTTTATAAGGCTGTTCATCTATTTCAGTCATAGGGACATCATGATCACTACTAAAGATTTCCACACGCTAAATCAAACCATGGTGAATTTAGTTATAGATCTGATACCTATTACAATAATAACATTGATCTTATTATAGATGCTTAAGCCCTGCCACTTAGTCATCTCCCACTCTTGGATGCCAGCATCTTCCAATAAAATCAAGGAAGCTTCTTGTGTGGCTGCCTCTCTCACCATCATTCCTGGCTTGCAGAGGAAAGTCATGACAAATCCTCTAAGGGATGCTGGTGTTACCCTTATCAAGTCATTTCTCAATACCTTAGAGAAAAGTGTGTCCTCTTAGCCCTCCTGGGAGCATAGTGTGGTTGGGTTGTGTGCAGGAATTGATACAATAAATAAACTTTATCATTCTTATCTTCATAAGTCTTTGAATTCTTTCCCTTAACAAGAAAGTTCTAACAATTCAAACATCACAGAAAGTAGGCTAGTGTTGAGTCTTATTTTCATTTAAATAACCAAGTTAATTATTAAATACTAGCCTATTGAGACAATGCATTGAATGCAAAATCTGCACTAAACACATCCATATTGATACTTTATATTTCTTTTTCCCCTGTTCTACACTCTTAAAATCCATTTCCCTATACATTCTCTAGATTCTGCCAATATAAACAGGCAAAAATCTTCTTTCAGTCAAGATGCTATCTATTCCAGAGTCAGGCTTTATAACCATCTTCTGGAATCTGTAGGGATTTGTCTCAGATCAAGAATCTAGAAGCAGCAAAAGGTTGTGGAGATGGGTCTTAAGAACTGATATCCCCTTGCAAGGCAGCTGTTTCAGATAAGGTCCCTCAAAGTTCTTTAGGCAAGGAAAGGCTAGCCTCCCTTTGACGGATAGGTAGTGAGGCCTCAGTCACAAATGCATTCATGGAAAGAGAGGAAGTCCATTCAATCAGCACCGTTTAACCTGTGGCCTCAGACAGACATGCCTTAGTTTTGTACAAAACCCATATTAAGAGTTTACCTGTGGTGTAACTAAAATTTATACACTTTGAAAAAATAATTGAGTATTTAAATGCTATACTTCCATTTAGTCCCAGGCATTGGTAACTTTTGTCACTGTATTCGCTATTGACATTTTAATTATCTAATAATTGTATAACTTAAAGCAAAGAGAAAATCCTACTAATTGTTTAGATAGATTTGTTTTGCTTGTAGATTTATTTTGTTTGTAATTTCCTTCTATTGCTGTTGCAGTTTGTATTTAAATGCTATATATTATACTTTCCAAGAAATAACTCTAAAAATTATCTAATGACTTCTTTCCCACCCACCTAACAGTCCAGCCCCTGAGTCAATGGGCTTCAACTCAAAACTTGTGGAAAACCTGGTCTCCTAAATTTACACAGAAGAGCTCAAACTTGATATGCTTTGATGATTAGTGAAGAAATGCTTTATTTTATTTTAAAATATTCCAATAATATAACTGAACTATTATATTAAGAAACAGTAAATCATATAATCACATTTGAATATATAGATACACATGTGGTCAGACCACAGACCAGGATTCTTTCTGGGGAGTTGTTAAGAACCATCATTTAAGCTACCATTGAAATTATCTTAAGATTAACTTCCAAAGAGAACAGCATTAAAATGCATAATCCTCACCTGCATAATGTTGCTCTGGAAATCACTGTCTCCATTTAAGAACTGCTTCTATTTAGCAAAGATAAAAAATGTGCCAGTGTTTAATTCTCCAGACAGGCACCATCAAATGTATATGCATGTCCCAAATAAGGAGGCAACTTCACTGAGCCAGTTTTTCAGCTTGTATAAAGTTAATAATGGAATGCTAATTCTCTTGACATTAATGCATGTTTATTTATAAGCAACCCAAAATGATTGAAAATAAAAAGTGTCAAGTAATAAATTATGTGAAATAGACATATTGAAAAAGTGAAATGATATAAAACCACATACAAAAAATAATCACAGCTTTTTTTCTAAATGGATGCCTGATTGCTTTTATATTCCCCCTGAAGGTTTTCCTTCAGCCTCGAAGGATAAATTACACAAAAAGGACAAGTTTCCATTAATCTGCAGGCTGACTTTTATAATAAAAAGAGAAAAATGTTTAAATAATACTAAGGGTGGGTCAGAGTGGCAAAAATCAGGAGACAAGAAAGGAAGGTTGGTGTGACATCCTTAATTTGTGTGGGCAGAGATCAGGAAATTTACAAGTTAAAACTGTATTTTGCTAGTGAAATGTTGCTTATAAAAACTAATCAGCCCTTGGGGATGAATTTAATCTTTCTTAAAATGATATGCATTGAGTTGATTAATTAACTGCTTGATTTATTAGTGACCCCCATGCATACACTTCAACCTGGGATTTAGAGATTTGGGGAAGGGCAATCGCCTGCCTGCAGATCCAGCTCTCTGTAGACATCAGTTATGTTCTAGTGGCTACAGGAATTAATGTCTACATCATCAAGAGTGTGAAACTGCATGTATAACAGCTGATCAGGTATCTGGAACACAGCTTATGATCACGAGTCTTAGCTATCTAAGAAAATACAAGCAATCAGAAAAGATTGTTCACATGCTCTATCCACCTCACGTACCATCCACCTGCGTCTGCATCTTTATTATCTGTGTCCTATGAGTAAGGATGAACCGTGCACATACCTACTGAGACCCACTTCTCCACTTATGCACTGTCCCACTGAAGGACATTGCTCCAGAATTGACTCTTCTCTCCTGCATCTTTATTTTACCTTCTCTATGCGATCATTTACATGACCATAAGACATCCTGGAATATCTGCATTTTTCTGAATCCCTCTCTTCACCTCACCTTCCCCTCAAGCTTCTGCCCGTTCCTCTGCTCCCTTTTATAACAAAACTCCTTGGAGAGTTACCTATATTCAGTATCTTTACTTCTTCAGCTCTCATTTTCTCTTGAAACCTCTTCCATCACAACTTTGTCTCCATCACTTCCAGACAAATATCTCTTGTCAAGACAACCCAAGGCTTCTTTGCTGCCAGATCCAACAGGAAGTTCTTAGGTCTCACAGTACTCATTCTCCTCAGCACTGTACACCCAGTTGCTCCCGTCTACAAGATATTCTTTCTGTAGTTGACTGCCAAGGCGCTGTTCCCCCTGGTTCATCTCTTGTCTGCCTGGCCGCTCCTTCTCAGATTTCTTTGCTGGCTCTTCCTCACCTCCCGACCTCCATCTCTCCTGTGAACTCCAAACTGCTGCATCCACTGCCTGCTTGACGTCTCCACTTGGATATCCAGTTGTCACCTCAAACTCAACATGTCCAAAACTGAACTCCTGACTTCTCTCCTGAAGGCCTTCCACTGCCTTCCCAATCTCCACGTGCTCAACTCTATCCTTCCAGTTTCTTTGGCCAAAAGCTTTGGAATCATCCTTTATTCCTTTCTTTCTCTCACAGGCCAACTCCAAACCATCACCAAATCCTGTCAACTATACCTTCAAAATACTTCAGACTCCAAGCACTTCTTACCAACTCACCACTGCTGTCCTGGTCCACATCATCATCATTTCCTGGACTATTGCAAAATTCTCCTAATGGATCTCCCTGGTCCCACCATTATTTCCTTTCCTTGGTTCTCCACACAGCAGCCAATATGATCCTTATAAACAGTAAATCAGGTCACAGCACTCATTTGCATGGAACTCTTCAAAGATTACTATCTTAGAAGCAGATTTCTTGGTCAAATGATTTATTAACGAAGTGCTGTGAGAGGAGAACATTGAGCGATCGGGGAGAGCACGGCGTGCAAGTGGAGGAAGCCAAGCTGAGAGAGTGATTTCTGGCATGTCCCAGCCTCAGCCTTGTCCCTCAGGGGAGATCTGGAGCACACATTTCACCTGAGAGTCTGTCCCTACAAAGCAAGGAAGCTGGACCTTCACACTCCCCCAGCCATCGGTTATTGGCCTCAGGCCACTCTTCTTGCTGCTTCTCAAACAAGCCAAGCTCCTTCCCTATTCACTTTTCCCCTGGCTGAGATGTTTGCACCCAGATGTCACCGCGGTCTGCTCCCTTATTGCCCACCAGTCTCTGCTCTAATGTACCCCACACAGAAGCCTCCCCTGGCCACTCCGTCTAACAGAGCAATCCCATCCCCCACTCTGGCTCTCTTTATGCCCTAACTTATTTTATATTTTCCTTAGTACTTAGTATCTCTTGATAGAAATACATATCCAGTTGACCTCCCCCACTGGAATGCAGGTTCCATGCAGGCAGGGGCTCTGTTTTATTCACTGTAGTACCCCAGAGCCTAGCACAGCACCTGGCATACACAAGCCCTCCGTAAATACTTGTTGAATGAATGAGGAAAAATGGAGCCATCACACAGCATCACAGGGAAGATTAATCTTTAGGACAACCTGGACCATCCCCCTTAGGATAGGAAACAGAATTTAACTGCTTTGCTTATATGAAGTCCTATGCCTAAAATCTTAGGAGGCAGCTTTTTGCCACCTAAATCATTAAAAAGAAACACAGTACCTGCACTGCTATTCATTTCAAGCTCACTCTGCAAGTTGGTGAAGTGCCTCCCCTTGGCCCTTGGCAGTCAGTGGTGGGAACCTGTTTCAATGCTATTGTAGACACAGTTCTTCTGTGACCAGAGAGCCCACCACAGCAGGAAACAAAGAAAAGCCAACAAAACTTGTATGAACAAAGTGTCCTGGACACCAAGAACGACCTGCTTCCGGGTCTGACATCGGTGCCACTATTCCTCTTAAAACCCCTGAGATTCTGAAACCAATTATTAGAGCCTGAGATGAGACAACAGTCAAGCTTTTTTTCTCAGTAAACGAAAGACTCCCTCCCACTCCCACGAGCCATGACCCCTCCCAGAATCTTTTCACTTAGATGTTTCCAAATGTTAAAGAAAAGCTGGGAGGAGAGAGTAAAATTATTATTTATTTTTTTACAGGTAAGTAAGAAAGTACAGTTCGGAGTTGAGGTAATGCTAAAACAAACTGTAACAAAACTTTCTTCTGAATAATTCATGTTAATAAGTTATCTTTGGAAGTCAAAGAGAGGACAAAGGAGCACAAGTCTGCAAAACAAGGATCGCCTCCCACAGGGAAGCCGAGACCTCCAGCTGCGTGCTCATCTGTGCACCCAAATCCGAGTGGATGCAACGAGAAGCATATTCACAGAGCCCTTGGGTGGAACTTTATTGTGCTTTCATATTTTCCTGTATTTTAATATTGAATGAATAGTCCCCATACAGTGTCTCCTGTAAATTAGCTCCTTTCTTCCTAAAACTATTAGATTCTCTAAAATGACATGCTTAAGTAAAAGAAGAAATAACATAATAGGGAAAATTGGGACTGTTGATTGCAATACCAGAGCAAAAGCATGACATTGCCATTCTTCTGGTATTTGGTTTGTATAACCACAATACTAGTATTTCATTAAAAAGGCAGAGATGGGGACCATCTTCCACACTCTCTGCATATGGCGTCACTCCAGACAGAGGCCTTGGTACCTGTCCGACGTCCTTCTATGCTTTGGACTTGAGTGTCTCCAAACAGGATGAATACAGGAAAAAGTCCTGGTTAAATAAACTGAAAGAGGTGAAAAAAGAAAAAAAAAAGGATCTGTCTGTGAGGAAAGGAGGAGAGGGCTGGGAGCAAACCCTGGCTGGCCCTGGGATAAAGGATGATAGTTTGCTAGAGCTGCCATAACAAAGTACTGCAGATAAGTGGCTTAGACAACAAAGATTTATTGTCTCACAGTTCTGGAGGCCAGATGTCCAAAATCAAGGTGTCAGCAGGTCTGGATCTTCCTGAGGATGTGAGGGAGAACCCATTCCATGCTTCTCTCCTAGCTTCTGGTGGGTTGCTGGAAATCTTTGGCCTTCATTGACTTGTGGCAACAAAGCTCCAGTCTTCACATGGCTTTCTCCCTGTGTCTCTGTCTCTCTGTCCAAAGTTCCCCTTTTTTATAAGGAAACCATCATATTGGATCATGGCTCAACCTAATGACCTTGTCTTACTTGACCATCTGTGAAGACCTTATTTCCAAACAAGATCACATTCACAGATACTGGGAGTTAGGACTTTCACATTTTTTTGAGGGACGTGATTCAATCCGTAATAAAGGAAAGTATCATTGGTGGGAAGAAGTGGGATTTGGACCCGAAAACTGCCCTTACCCTGTTCCCTTCTTCTTTAATCCCTTTATGACATCCTCACCCAGGTATCTGTAAGCTTATGGAGGGCAGGGGTCCCGGATGCACTCCATTCAAAGACTCCTTCAGGCGGCTCTGCAGTTAGATGGAGGGCCTGACTCAAGAAATGCAAACAAGTAGTGTAATATACTCAACTCTACCAGAAATCTAGGAAATGGGAATTGAAACAGTAATAAAATATACTGAAAGAACTATACAAAGGGGAGTGATGTGGCTGGATTGCTTTCTAAAGAAAAGCTTCATTATTTCAAAATTTTAATGTCATATATCGTTATGGACTGATACCAACATTCAACGAGTTCAGATTTAAGTTTTTATAATAGAAAAGAATTAATTACACCCACAAAATTTTCAGTGTGTAAAAATAACTCAGACTTCCAAAACAATGAGATTCCAGTGGTCCTAAGTGGGATGACATGCCTAATTGGGAATAACCAGACAAAAAACCATCCCAACGATTTCCAGCATACCTTATATGGAGCCAAAATAAGTGGATTTTTAGAATTAAGCACTTTGAAAAGAGGCTGGGTTTAAAAGTCAAAAACGTTTAAATAATTCCTTCTGAAATGACCTGATTCACCTCTCTTACACCAACCAGGAGGTGTAGTCTATAAATATCCAGCAGTTTCACCACCGAGTCTGGCCAGTGAGGGTTTCTTGGATGAAGGCGGGCAGTGCAGGCTAGTCGTTTAGCACTTTGCCTTTGGAGAAAGACAGATCTCAGGCCCACTCTTTTCTAGCTCTGAATCTTGGCGAGGTCCCCACACCTCTCCAAGCCCCAGTTTGTTCATCTCTAAAACAAACTGATGGATGCACAGCTTCTGGAGGCCTGGCGAGGATAAAATGAGATGATGCATGGACAGCTGTAACGCACCAGGACCTTGGCTGGCATTTTGTAAGAGCTTGGTAAACAGTAAGTATCAGTATAAAAAGCCCAGGAGAGTGGCTCCTTCAGCTTCTTCAACTCCATGCGAGAAAAAACGTGTGATGTATTAACTTCTAAATCGACATGTCCTTTTACACTGCCTTTTGTGCCACTAATGAAAGGACATGCCTTTTTTCAAATGCCAAAAGTCCTACAAAGGAAATAACTGAAAATTATATACTCATACCACCTTGGCACCCCTCCCCCCAAGAGAAAGAATGGCTTTTCATTTATAACCACTGGACATCTTACTCCAAGAAGAATTCTCATCATATTACAGACTGATGTCGTCTGAACAAAGCCTATTAGAAATCAATACCACAGTGCATCTTTCCTAGTTGTCCCAAATTTCAAAGAGCTAGATTACCCTGCTGTGTATTTCTTTTTCCAATTCAAAGCTTACAAGAAGCTGACAAGAGAAACTGGCCCGTATAGTTCAACTGACTTTAGGGAGAAACAGCACGTTCACTGGGTAAATACAAAAATGAGACTCAGACCTCCCAAGGCCCAGGATTTCCATGCTAGTTGACCTGTCAGAAAATATATAGCAAAATAAATAAAGATTTTTAAAAATGAACAATTCGCAATGCTCCTAAGGAATGGTGGTGTCCAAAATTAAGATGGTACAAAGGGTAAAAAAATTTTAAATAAATGTTAGGAACCAGACATCATTGTTTTATGTTATATGCATTTAAGGCCAGTGTGCTGTCTCCCTTTTATGTCTTGCATCTGTTCTGATTCTTCAGTTTGGCTTCAAATATGTAACTACGTGGTGACTCCTACCAGTTCATTTATTTTTGACGGAAGGCTATCAAGAAGCCAAAACTCTTATGTTAGGCTAATTTGGTTTCTCTTATAATACAATGCATTTCCTCACCTCAAAGCTGGCTTGGTTTATTGTCTCAGTGTTAAGAATATGCTTTCTGAGGTAGCAGTGGATTCCCTGAGTTACTGGAAGAGCTTGGTTTCCCAAGGGTTTCACAAACAGAGTTTCCTTTGCCTGAGTGATCAAACGATCCTAATATGTTCTGGGCACTGTGGGTAATGCAAAGACAGTAAGATGCTATCCTTGCCCTTAGGAAACCAACAATTTAAATAGGAAGCGATGCTTCAAAAACCACAAAGACAAAAGGTAGGGTACGGTAAGTACCACATGTGCTGTAGCCAGCACAGTCTGTGTGTTCACGGCAGAGGAAGGTGCTCTGACTGACGAGGCAAGCTTCAGTTGGAGGAGGATTGAAGGGTTGAAAGTCTCAGGTTGAGGAAGAGTGAATGTCCTGAGCAAAGCTGTGGAGATGCACGTGAACTAAATACGGCTGGAAGGAGACAAGTGGCCTGCTTTGGGTTGTTTAGCAGACACCATTGATGTTCTGCCCTGTGTGTCCCAGGCCCTGCTGAGTTCACGCATACCCATGGGAGACAGTGTCTTACACGCAGACGACTTCCCACTTCAAGTTCCCCTTCTCTCTGCTTTTCTGCTTGACAGGAGGGAGGGTGTTAGACAGCAAGAAGGCAGCAGGTTCAATCTAAAAATATAAAAATGTGTGTGTGTGTGTGTGTGTGTGTAGGCTTAACACCCCCAGAGTAAAACCTCAGCCCATGGGAGTCGGAGTTGGTGAGTAATGACCCCCCACCCCCTGTCCTCTAGTATGATGACCCTGAAGTATGTTCCTCTTCACTTTCCCAGGAGATTCTGGTGGGATTGAGCCCCAGGTGCCCACAGCCATCACCCACTGTTACCTCCAGCTCTTTGGACTCCTCTCCCTTCTCTCTTCTCTGCTTCCTAAACTACCTGCGTGCAAGGACCTGTCTCAGGGTCTGTTTTGCGGGATACTGAAACAAAGTCAGGTGGGGTAGAGTGATATTCCATGATCTGGTCCCTGCAGACGCCTCCAGGAGAAGTTTCTGTTTCTCAGGATCATCAGCACTTCAGCCATAACCTCCCACATGTAGTTCCCCAAATGTGTGTGCTTGCTCATCACAGGTCCTTTGTTTGTGCTCTGCCCACTAAGAGAAATAGTCCCCATGCCCATTCCACTTCCAGCTGGCCTACAGGAGTAATATTTACCCATCAAGATTCAGTCCAGGCATGACCTCCTCTGTGCCAACGCTCCTCCACCCACCTTTGCCAGTCCCTAGCAGAGCTGGCCATGCCTTTGTCTTCATACCCATGCCTCTGCCATAGCATCTATCTCATGATTTGAAAACAGCTGTTCTACCTGCCTGTGACTTAACTGTGAAGTCCTTAGGGCAGGCTGGCACTTCTTCCTTCTTTTCTCTGAATTCCTAGCAACTAACCATGAGTCTGGTAAATAAACAAATGCTCAATAGTTGTTTTTTTGGAATAACAGTATCTTAGGAGTGGTACCCGCTGTGAGTGCTGGTTGTCTGGTTTCCTAGAGAGATCTGTGCAACTGGATTTTATTTTCAGAGGCCTTGTTTGCCCTTATTCTCAACCTAAACTTCTCAGGACTGGGAATCACAGAAAACCAAAACGTGAGAGAAATCTGCTAATCTACTGCAGCCCAACTGAATACTTACGTCCCCCCACTCCACTGTAGCAGAAATGCAGAGAAAGCCTGCTTATATATTTTCACCCTCATTGTGATAATAGATCTTCCAGGAACTAATTTTCCTTTTCACAACATATTTTGTCATGATAGCCTCGTTCTCAAAATTTCCAGCTGCTTTAGTTTGTATTCTAACGCTATTCACTTCCTTTTCTCATCTCATCAGTTTAATTCTTGTAGATTTTCTCCCATCTTGCCTATCTCTAGAGTCAGAGCTTTTGTTTGATTCAACTTCCTGAATTTATTTCCCACTAGCTGCCTAAGTAAACTAAAATCTCCATCAAAAGATGAGGCTTCAAACGATAAATTCCAAAATCCGTCCCAGCGCCTTTCACTGATCTGCTCCCTGGTTTTTGCTGACCTGTCCCGGTGTCCCACCTTTATTTTGGAATTTTTCTTTTGCTTTCCTTTCTCCTTTTCTCTTTTTCCTCTCTACCCTTATAGGTAGGAGCGCCAGTGTTCTGTCCTCAGTCTCTGCGTCTCTCTGTAAGGTCTCCGCAGCAGCTACATGCACTCAATGCTGTCACTAGCCGTGCTCACTGGATGACTCCCTTGATCTCCGGCCCTAAGCTCTCTGATAGAGCTTGAGTTCTGCCACCCAGCTTCCTGTTTAGTGTTTACACTTTGTGCTCTTTGGATGACAAACTCATATTAAGAATTAAATGCATCTTCTTTCTTTTCCAGTTTCTACTTTCTGTAGCTCCTTGATTGCAGCCATCTTACTCATCTATGACTGTCTCCTCTCTGCTTCCCCTCATAATCCATCAGACACAAAGTCGTAAAGAACTTACCTCCAGAATATCCAGTGCATCTGTATCAACTGCTCTATTCTTACTGCCCCTGCCATCTTTAAAGGCCCTCCCTACCTTTATTTGGAACCACTGCAGTGGCTTTCCAAGTGGTCTCTCTGCTTGAATCTGTCCTCTGTCAATGTACTCTGTTCAGACCACTAGGAGAATTTATTAGTGTCACCATTCTGCATTACGTATCAAAGAAAACCCTTGAATGGAAGTCTAGAAACCTCAACTCTAACTAACTGAGTAATAATCATTTTCACCCCCCAGGACCTCACTCACTGTACCAGCTTTAAAACGTGAAAAATGGACTAAGTGATTTCTACATCTCTGTCTAGCTCTACAGTTTTTTTAAATACCCTTACTGAGATATAATTTACATATTTCCTACAGTTTACCTGTTTAACATGCACAATTCAATATTTTTGAGTCTATTCACAGAATTGTGCAACTACCATCATTTAATTTTAAAATATTTTTATCACCCCTAATATTTTATTTATAATATTATTAATATTTTATCACCCCATTTAGTAGTCACTCACCATTTTCCCCAATCCTACCCTCCATCTTACTTTCTGTCTCTGCAGATTTGCCTGTTTTAGACACATTTCACATAAATGAGAGCAAACAATACAAGGCCTCTTGTGTCTGGCTCCTTTCACTTAACAAAATGTTTTCAAGGTTTATCCATGCTGTAATACATATCAGTGCTTCACTTTTATGGCTGAATGATATTCCATTTATAGATATACCACATTTTATGCATCCATTCATCAGCGGATGGACATTTGTATTTCCACTTTTTAGCAATTATGAATAATGCTTATGACAGCTCTAAAATTTTAGACGTTATTCTTATCATTATACAAGAGAGAAGTAGAAAAATGTTCCATTTTTCGTTATTCTTTACAGATTAGCTGTAAAAACATCTTTACACAGGGATGGAGAACTCTCAAAGGAAAAGTCTACTGACAAAAGTCTAAGGACATGTCTCACTCCCCCCCCTCAAAAAAACTTAAAGAAGTTTCTGTTACTGCTTTCAACTGTGTAGTCATGTCTATTAAAAGCCACTTGTAAATAGCTAACTTCAGCTCTGGCATGCCATAGATTAGGCATATTTGTTTTCCAGGGAAGATTATAAATAGAGGGGGAAGGGGGGAGTGAAACAGAATGTATTTTGCAAATGAGCCCAGATGGAAAACTAACAGATGGCCATGCACTGTATTTTGTGTGTTCAGACCTACATTTAAATTAAAAATTTTCATAATTATGATTAACGTCTGTAGCAACACTAGTTTTCCTGTGGTGGCATCATATATCATGTATCGGAGGTATTGAATAGAACATTTTCATGAAAAGGTTTCAGACTTTATACAAATTTTGGTACTTGCCTGCCCTACAGTTAAGATGGAAACAAAACAAAACCTCGCTCAGCAACGATGGAGAGTGCCGAGAAAACTTCAATGCAAGTGGACTTTCTATAATAAGCCCGTCTGCCGCCATCTGGCTTTTCCTCCCATGTTAAAACTCAAAGCCAGTCATTCTGTGCAGAGGGGGAAATAATGGGCCCTTATTTGCATGGTTATTTTTTTTAGATTCTGATGTGAAGAGTTTTCTCTTGGAGCACACAGGCTTTTTGATTTCCATCAATACAAGTAATACATTTATTTTCTGATGGTAGATGTGTCCTCTTGTGCGATATCCAGCCTTATTTGCTTCTCTCCTTTTCCCCTTTCCCTTGGTGATTCTGTGTCTTCTTATTTCCCCAGTCTTTGTAGAGGTGGGCAGGGTTGAGGAGTGTCTATGAAATTTCTGTTCATCTGAATCATGACTATGGAGCCTGCACAATGAGTGTGAAAGCAGACTCACTCTTGCTAGGACCTTTGGTCAATTGGGTGGACTTTGTGCGCTGGAATTGACCTCCTTGTGCCAACTCTGATTCAGGATGTGTAAAATGGGGGAATCTCACTCCTCTTCAGAGGGTGTCTCATCTACTCTACCTCTTTTTGCTTTGCCGTGGGGCTCTGCTCTGGGATGAATCCAGCTGCCTCCCATTTAGGGGGTTCCTTATTCTTACCTCCTACTCTTCTGACATACTTGTCCCCTCATTTTGGATTTCCACCTCCATCACAACATCAGAACTCTGCCCATTTCTGACTTACTACTCTGCCTTAAAGTTGGCATTTTGCCTTGAGCAGGATTCTTCCTCTCCCAACATAATTTTTCTTTCTGGAAGTAAGAGACAAGGGACACACTTCTGCTATTTGGCTCCAACACAACACATTCTTCTAGGTGACTCCTCCTAGCCTTCCTATGACCAGGCTATCCCTCTAGCGGAAAGACTCTGTTGTGGAGTTCCAGCTGGACAGACTGCCTACTGCACCATCTTGGGTACCACTGACCATAGTAGGTCTGCACTTAGCAGGAGATTTTACTTTACTGATATCCTAAAGCTGCTGCATTTTAATCAAGCCCACAAGCAATATTGACAAACATTCGGAGTTTAAATGGTAGTAAGACCCAAGATTTACCTTTGAGACAACAGTTTATTCATGTTAACAACATCCATTAAGTCTGGGAAGAGACATTGAAGAAACTTTCTTTTACATGCTTTCAGCTTTTAAAGAAGTTATAGGGGGCAAGGGAGATAAAACCCAGCTCTGGGATTCCAGCCCTTTAATTCATGCTTTCTGGTATTTTACTCAA
Organism: Equus przewalskii; assembly: GCF_037783145.1. Lineage (NCBI taxonomy): Eukaryota > Metazoa > Chordata > Mammalia > Perissodactyla > Equidae > Equus > Equus przewalskii. Next base: position 21,978,706 of record NC_091852.1, read on the forward strand.
AATTTTACCCTCTAAATATACTAGAGAGAAAAGGATGTAAGGTGGAGATGAGAGTGTGGACCAAATGAACAACGACTTTAAGATATTTAACTTACAATTTGGAAAAGTTAAGTTAGAGTTTTGACAAAAAACTCATCCCAACTCTTTTCAGGTTCTCAGATGTGAGAGATAATCTGAAAAGGATAAATGAGAGGGATGAAACAGCAGCAGCCTATTTTGTAAGTCAAGCCAGCAGCTATGTTCTGTGAATACTTTAAAATATCATATGTGCCCATATATTGGAGAATGAACGTATTTGATGCCAAAAAAAAAAAGTCTTGGAAGCACTGCTGAGCACTTAACAACATCACTAATTATTTGTGTAACGTTTGGCAAACAGTCAAAACCAGAATTTTTTTTCCGATAAACATATTTTTACACATTTGTCCTCCCTACGAAAATAACTAGTTGAGATGCATATATTTTCACTTGCACATGTTTGCATTGCTGAGGCATAAACCCATCCTCCCTTAAAAGGTTCATTTCAAAGTTATTAGCTAATTCATAAGCCCAGCAAACCTGGGGGCCCACAAGCATATGCTTTGCATTGAAATACCAACTTGGTAATCAAACGAGGAGCAATCTAATATGAGCTTTCAAGGCAGGTGAATTTGACTGTAAATCATCGTTCTGCACATAGGTTTGTATTTTCTATTCTTAATTACATCTGTGCAAATCTCCATTTGTTTATGGTTGCCTAATACATCGAGTGGCCTATTTGCATTCCCAGAGGCACATTTCCATGGTGTGCACTTCTCTGAGAAAAAAAAAAAAATTGTTTCAACCATTAACTTGAATATTAAGTGCAAAAAGAGATATAGAAGTGAGTGCTCTTCAATTCAGCAAATACTTAGGGAACACCTGTGCCAAGTGCTGAGAGGGTACACAGGAAATCCATTTCACCCAACTCATGAAGCTCAATTTCCTCATCTATAAAATGGGAGTACTAGAAAAGAAAGAAGCACTCATTTAAAGTGCTATAGAAAAATGAGTAAGAAGTAGCGGTAGCGGTAGTAAATTGCAATCCAATACTTTTTTTTGCCAGCACCACTTAATTACACATATTTTTCTATGAGAGATTTTGTGAAGGCGACAGGAAAAAACAGAAGGCAACTGCTTTTGTGTTCAAGTTACCTATTTTTTTTTTTTACTTTGCCAATCTTATATTATCTAAGGAATGATTTATGATAGCCGATGTCCGTCAAAAGTACACGTTATGTACAAAGAATATGAAGTTGGGGCGTTCCTTTTATTTGGGAGATGCTACTGGCTCTGTGATAACAGAATGAAAGCAGGGGACTGGCTAGCTCTAGGTAAGTTTAAGAAAGTGAAAAAAAGAAGACCTTCAGATGGCTTCTGGGTGACTCAATGGATTTTGTGAGATAAGAAAGCAAGGACTCATCTCGGATTGAAAATGGTGGTCTAAGTATAGACTCCCTGGAACTGTGTCCATCTGTCAACTGGAAAGCTACATGTCTTACCTACCACAGAGTGTCCTTATGGAGATCCCAACCCAAAATGCATGTGAAAGCTCTTCGTAAACACCAAACAGCCAAATATTTATCATTTTCCTCTTAATCTGAGTTTAGAGGATAAGAAACAAGGTTTTGAAGAACTTCAATAGATATCCTGCCTCAAAGGAATAGAAATAAATAAGTAAGCCAAGAGCCATGTTGGACTCCACCTGACTTTGACATTTACCTCCTGTTTATGCACAATGTTGTCTCCCCTGGCCATTTGTGCAGTGAGGGTTATGTACGGCGGCAAGCCTGAACCTGGATCCAGCCTTCCAACAACAGAATAAAACAGTAAAAATAAGTCTTCTGGTTCACTTTAAGAAAAATCGCCATCTCAATTCAGACCTCCAGTTCCTCCTAACAGGAAGAGGCCAGATGCTCTCTGAGATCTCTTCTGACTCTGATATTCCCTAAGTCAGAGGATAAATGAGTTCCCGACATCGGTGATATCATGCGGATCTTCTCTCCAGCATCATGAGGAACGAACATCAGAAGATTCTCCTAATGGGAGCTATGCTTTAAGGCCTTATGGTAGCCATGTCAGGTGGCCACCGAAAAGCCAGAGAGGCTTGTTCTGAAGAGCCAGATATTCTGCAGGCCTGGCTGATTGGCTAAGAACCTGCCATTCATTAGTCTTTTATCAGTTTCTCTTGTATCCTTCACATGCACTGCAGAGGTGTGATTTCCCCAGGTACCCACAGCCATGGCAGTACAGAGAATCATATTTGCAATGGCCTGTCAAGAGTGTTTCAGATTAGAAGTGACCACAATTTATGGCCTCAGAAGCCACAGGCAATTGACCTTCTGCATTGAAGAATCTCACTTGAGAAGAGCCAGTCAACGCTTCTTTATGCTCTTTGTTTCTCCTACACTTTCTCTCATCTGTCCATACCCTTCCTTCTTTTATTCATCCAATCATTAACATATTAAGAAATTGCTCCGTTAACGCTCTTTCTAAGGAGACATTTGCTGTTTAAACAATGGTCGTTTTAGTAATTGCTGATTGGCTGGAGAGCTGTGTCATTTTTGGAAAATGACCCCCCACCCCAAAGTGGCTTTCTCTTCCCAGAGTATAAAGTCTTAATTAGAAATGTAAGTTCTGAATCAAGCTGAAGAGGAAAATGTGGGTAAGAAAACTACTATTTTTAAGAACCAAGAGGTTAAGTAATTTGCCCATGGTCCCAATAAGTGGCAGGGTTGGAATTCAAACCCCAGCCTTCCTGACGCCAAAGCCTATATTTTTCCAGAGCCCCCCACTATTGCTGGGGATGAAAATTACCCAGAAAAGTGACCACTCACTAAAAGCTTCCTTCCTGCCTATGCAGGGGTTCCCGAAAGGCACTGAATCCTCATGCTTTTTAGTCCTGGTGACGCTCTCCGAGTCAGTGTAGCAGTAACTGAGTCTTAGGTCCTGACCTGCTGGCCTCAGCATCTTTATGTGCCTGTGTTCTGTAGTCATTCCATTACATGGCCCTGATTTAACGTTTTTCTACATTCTACATCCAGGATAAGTTGATTTCCTTGGAAATCATGATAAAGAGGCTTCATCACAATACAATAAGTTTGGTGCACTTAGTGCTTGGGGGTTTTAGCATCAGATGTGCATGTCCCAAGAGGTCCCTCTCTGTTCTCTGAAGGCCTTACTCTTACTTCTTGGGTGGTCTTAGCTATGGTGGCAGAAGTCTTCACGGAGCACAGGAAATCCTTCCATTAGTGTCAAGTAGCAGAACAGGAGATGCTTGCCAGTAGCCTTGTGTGTAATCAGAGCTGTGGGTTGTGCTGAGAAACTTCTATTTAAGAATTGAATGGCTGGGTGTCCATTTGTAGTGTAACATTCACTAAAGCAGTTTCCATGGGACAGGGCTTTTCATTGATCTCAGGTGTTTTGGGGGTTGCCCTATTCCATTTTATTTTGCCAGATGTTGCTTTACACAGAGAGTATAAATCCCAGATAACTAACACAACTGTGTGTGAACTATCTCCTCCTTTTATATTCTAGGAACTAACTGGTCTATTTCAGCTCTTATGTGTTGGGTTTATGAGAAATTTGGCTTCAATTAGCATTGTGTCAAGGTTTTGGAGGCTCATGCATTGCCAAAGCTTTGCAGAAGAAAAGTAGGATGTCCTTGTTTACCATGTCCTTCGTTTGCCCTGGTTATGGTCAAACCATACAAACTGGATCCATGTGGTGCCTTCAGGATGACACCTCTCTGTGGCTTCCTGGCCATGCTTGCACATAGGTCCCTTAAGTAAGCATCCCTTCTGCTTCCATTCACCACTGGACTTTACTCCCTAGAGACTGGCTGTCTTCTTGCTAGTCCTGCAGGAAGCAGAGCTTATGGTTACTTTCCATGCGTCAAGTTAACTGGGCCATGGGGTGCCCAGAAATTTGGTCAAACATTATTCTGGGTAGGTAAGTGAGGGTGTTTATGGATGAGATTAACATTTGAACCAGAAGACTGAGTAAAGCAGATTGCCCTCCCCAGTGTGGGTGGACCACATCCAATCAGTTGAAAGCCTGAATAGAATAAAAAGGCTGGATTGAGCAGAACAAAAAGGCTTACTCCCTTCTGGGAGTAAGGGGAACTCCTTTTGCCTGACTGCCATCAAGCTGGGACATGGGTTTTCTCCTGCCTTTGGACTTGAACTGAAACGTGCTCTTCCTGGGTCTCGAGTCTGCCATGCATTAGACTGGAACTACTCCATCAGCTTTCCTGGGTCTCCAGCCCACCAACTGCAGATCTTGAGACTTGCCAGCCTCCATAATTGCATGAACCAATTCCTTATAATAAATCAGTATCTATCTCTCTATCTCTCTACCTCTACCTCCTGTTGGTTCTGTTTCTCCAGAAAACCCTAACACAGAAGGATAGCTCTTCTCTGCTGTTGCCGTTCACAGATCTCTCTCTCCTCATTCTCCTCTTCTCTTGCCCAGCCTTCCTACCTCTGTCAAACTTCTCTCCAAGATAACTGAGTATCTACAAGGATCCCCTTGTGTTAGTTTCCCAGGCCTGCTATAACAGAGTACCAAAAACTGGGTGGCTTACAACAACAGAAATGTATTCTCTCACAGTTCTGGAGGCCAGAGGTCTGAAATCAGATGTCAGCAGGACCTTGCACTCTCTTAAGGCTCTAGGGGAAGATCCTTCCTTGTCTCTTCCAGCTACTGGTGGGTGCTGGCAACCCTTGGTGTTCCTCGTCTTCTGGCTGCATTACTCCAATTTCTGCCATCGTCTTCACGTGGCTGTCTTCCCTCTCTGTGTATCTCTGTGTCTCTAATTGTAATTCTTATAATTACAGTCTTTGGACTAGGGGCCACCCGAATCCGGTATAATATCATCTAAACTTAAGTAATTACATCTGCAGAGATTCTTGTAGACTACTTCTATTTCATATGAAAATTGTCCCTTAAACATGCATACTTGTACACGCGCACACACACACACACCCCATCCTTGTAATGTTCACAGAGCCAGCTGTGATACATGCTTGAACATAGATTAGGGAGAGGATAAAATAAAGAGAAACAATAAATGGTTAACGTCTTAAAATATTTTTCTGATTCATTTGTAAGAAGTGCCTATTGAAAAGCATCACACAGTGTAACAGTTATTTTGACGTACACAGAAATGACTCCTGCTACCACTAGATGCCCTAGGTTGGAAAGGAGTCACACAAGGTTCCCTTCGATGCTAGAGGCATATGTCAGGTTTCCCAGGCACTATGGGGATAGTATAAAAAGTCGCCTCATCGGCTGCATGATCAGCCTTGCCCTGGCCATATTTGCTTGCTTCTAGGTCCTCCCATAGTCCCCCATTCAATCTGCTGTAGCTATGGTAGCAGAGCTGATTTTACTCCTGAGGAATGCTAGGTGAGAAAAATCAACATTACTCAAAAGGTGCCATGTACTTTCCTGCCAATTAAGGCTTTTTGGAGGCTTTGCTCAGCCTGTTCAATTCACTTCCATTTTCTATTCACAACTCAAGGTTTGTGTCCTCCAGTCCAAAAATGAAGTTCCCTGTGACTTTTAGAGTCATCTGGATATGTTTATAGGAATGGAGGGTCATACTGGCAAGATAAGTTCACCTCTCTGGTGTAGGTCTGTAAGTGAAGATGAGTGAGAGAACCACTCCTCATCTCCAAACTCTGCCTCTCCCACCATCCTTTTGTGATTGAGCCCTCATGAAAGACAAACACAAATCTAAGTATCAACCAAGTAACCCAGTCTTCAATAGCCTGAAAATATAATTAACAATAACATTCCAAGTTCCAGTGTTATTCTCAACTGCTTGCTTATATGAGACCACACTTCAAAGCCCCTCTTTCCCTCCAAGTATTTCTGGGAATCCACTTTTAAGCATATTACTCATTATAGAAAACACCTGTTATGCCCCACCTCATCCTCTGGACCATATTTTACTCCAACCATTACTGTAAGAACCACCTTCACAAGCATAACTTGAGAGCATGTAGCCTCAGCTGCACCAGGCTTGTTTTCTGTCACTGGCTTCTCTGATTCTGAGTAGGATGCCCAAGAGAAGGTACCCACCCCCATGTGTAAAACCTGGGCCAATGGGGGATGAGAGTTGTGCATAAATGTTTCCATCTTCCATAATCCTTTGAATGCATAAGTCTGAGGAGAATTCTACATAGTTTTTCAGAGAATCCCAGTAGGATGGAGACTCAATTGGTGATCAGTTCAATAATGTATTTTTGTACTGGCTTTGCATCTTTTCCTACTCAATCATTCCAGTCCCACACTCCTATTTCCTGGGATTATTTTCCAGAATAAACTACCTATATGCAAACCCTTGACCTGAGCTCTACTTAATGGGGGAACCCAGGCAAAGACACATATGCTAAAGATATTGCCTCTCTGCTGCAAATACAAAGTAACATCTGCCATATTCTTCCTTTTCTACTGAAAGTAGTCCAAATATGCTACACATGAACCCTACTTGAAGGAACCTCGTCACTGTCCCCTCTGATAGTATTCCACATAAGGTTGATGATGTGTTAAGGGTGCTTCCTCGAAATGCTCCAAACCAGCAGAACTCAGTTCTGTTGAGAAGTGAGGAGAATGGCCCACTCCCCAACTCTAAGGGGCACTTTGTCACCTGGGTCCTAAAGCAGGACAACTTGGCCAAGAATGTTAAAAAGTCTCTGATGAGGGGCTGGCCCGGTGGTGCAGCACTTAAGTTCGCATGTTACGCTTGGGCAACCCAGGGTTCGCCAGTTCGGATCCTGGGTGTGGACCTTCGCACCATTGGTTGAGCCATGCTGTGACAGGTGCCCCACATATAAAGTAGAGGAGGATGGGCATGGATGTTAGCTCAGGGCCAGTCTTCCTCAGCAAAAATAGAAGAAGATTGGCAGCAGATGTTAGCTCAGGGGTAAACTTCCTCAAAAAAAAAATCTCTGATGAAAATAGCTTCTCTGTCTTTTGGTGTAATTTCTCTCTAAACAGGGAAAGCAGCTTAGACCAAGAGGACAAGCAGAGAAGGGCTACATGCTGTACATTTCCTCTATTCTCTCATCATCGTCCTCCCTCTCACCACCCCCTCTTACAAAAACAAACAAACCAATTCTTCCCTTCTCCTTTAGTCAAAGTAAAATTTTGCATGCTACTGATTCATACAAAGAATTGGACGTTTGATTAGGAGGGTGTGGGGAGGAAGGTTATTTGTGATTCCATCCTGAATCAGCTAAATTCTGATTCTCAGTGTGGTATATTAATAAATTTTTACTTTCTACGTTTATCAAAATTTTACTTGTGTGCAGTACAAAATCCATTATTCTTCGAGTTTGTTACCAAAAGTAGCAGTTTCTGCCTCCCCATTCGCCTTCCATAAAAGCAGCCATTTTTTACTAGTTTAACTTGTTCTTTCACAGCTTACCTCCGTATGTCTAAAAAACATTTGCTTCAATAATATTTGATTTTTAAGATATAACATTATTTATTTATTTATGACTTAGGATTATGAAGACTTTGCTTTCATTTTAACTCCATCTCTACCATGTTTATACTCTTTCTCTTCCCCTATCCTCCCAATAAAGTTATATTGATTTATTTGCATCAGTATCCAGTGTTTACTTTATTATGACGAGGTAAACACTTTTCACAGCTGAGAAACTTTGGAGTTCTTTTTCCTAGACAACTTTTTTCTTTGCCTGGAGTTAATAATGTTTTTTGTTTCTGCTTTTTTATTTGTATAGTCTTGAGTATATTCATCACCATTTCAAACCCAACTTTCTGACAACTGTCTAAATATGCTGTCAGCCCATTTGCACATGAGGCATTCCATCAGTTTCATCTTCTTGGAGGATTCCCTCCTGGAGCCTTCTGACATGCTCCAGCTGGACTAGCTGCCCATCAGCTACTTGACAGCTCTTCCACTAGATCTCCTTTCACCGTGATTAATAGACATTTGGTCCTGTCCAAAACATCCATAAGACATTTGGTTCATGCCAAAAGATCTCTGACATTTAGTCCTGTCCAAAATGTCCATAAGACATTTGGTTTATGCCCAAAAAGATCTGTGACATTTGGTCCTCTCCAAAATGTCCATGAGCATATTTGGTCCATGCCAAATGGTTTTGGACAGGACCTTTTAGCATGTACCTAATGTCTCCGTGGACGTTTTGGATGGGACCAAATATGGCCAAATATCAAGGACCTTTTGTCGTGGATCAAATGTCTAATGGACGTTTTGGACAGAACCAAATAGTCCTGCAAATATCAAGGACCTTTTGGGGTGGACCCAATGTCTCCATGGACATTTTGGACAGCACCAAATGTCCTGCAAGGTTCACAATCATCAGAGTACTCTCTCTACCCTTCTCCTGTGTGAACTCTCTATTTTCTGTACTCCAAGCTTTTCATTACTTGATTAATTCTCTTATTTGGCGGAGGCCATCTTCTAAGGCCTTGAGAAATCTGTCATGGGAGATAAATTATTTAAGACTGTTTATGTCTGAAAATATTTTTATTCTATCCTGATACTTGATTAATATTTAGCTGGGTATAGAATTCTAGGTTGGAAATCATTTTTCTTTAGAATTTTGAAGGCATTTCTCATTTTCTTGTACTATTCTTAAGAAATTCAAGGCAACATTTATTACTAATCTTTCATGTGAGACCTAATTTATTTTCTTAACTGGAAGATTTTAGGACCTGCTCTTTATCTCCAATCTCCTTAAATTTCACTATTACTTTGGTATGAGTCATGAGTCTATTTTCATTCATCATACTAGATAGTAAGTGCCTTTAATCTGGAAATTGATGTTTTAATCATGGAAATTTTGCTCAAATAGTATCTTTGGTGATACCCTTTCCTCTGTGTTTCCTATTCTCTCTTCAAAACTCTTACTTACTAAACCTCCTGTTCTGGCCTTCTAATTTTTGTATGCTTTCTCTACTTTTTTTTTTAATGTTATCATATTTTCAGGCTTTCACTTGAGTTTTTCGGTTTTGCTGTAATTTTTTATTACTTGCCAAAGACTAATTTTGTTCTCTGAATGTTTCTTTTTTTATACCATTCTGTTTTCTTTTTGTATTTGCAATATTTTTTATCTCTGAAGCTATTAAGGAGGGGGATATTTAAGTTTTCTTCTCATTTCAGAGTATGTTTATTCCAAATTGCCTTTTACTGTTTGTTTGATTGGTGTCTACCTGTCATGTTAGAGGCTTTCCTCTGAGTTTTGTGATCCTTGGTTGTCTCCTTACATGAGAGTGAAAGACTAAAAGCTTACATAGGGTGTGTGGACTGTGAGTTTCACCAAAGGTGACCTGACTGGGACAATGTATTGGGGAATCCTTAATGTCACATTATTCTTCTTGGATGTGTTTTAGGTCCTCCAGAGAAAACACTTTCAGTATCCTGCCTGGAGAATAAAAGTCCTGGCACGAGAATTCCAGAATCCTGGTAAGGGAAGATGGCTGGGAGTCTCAGCATCTCATGTGCATGAATTCATTTAATTTCATATTTTCAGCATGAAACAAGTATGGTTGAGGATGTGGAGAATCAAACCTTCACACATTGCTTATGAGAGTGTAGTTGCCAAAACTTGGAAGCAACCAAGATGTCCTTCAATAGGTGAATGGATAAAGAAATTATGGTATATCCATTCAATGGAATATTATTCAGCGATAAAAACAAATGAGCCATCAAGCCATGAAAAAAACACGATGAACGTAATATGCACATTGATAATTGAAAGAAGCCAATCTGAAAATTCTATGTAATTTATGATTCCAATTATGTGACACTATGGAGATGTAAAAACTGTAAAGACAGCAAAAAGAGCATTGGTTGCCAGGGGTTTGCGGGGGATGGGGCCGGGAAGAGGGAAGGTTGAGTAGGTGTGCATGGGGGGATTTTTAGGGTGATGAACCTACTCCGTATGCTACTGTAATGGCAGATACCTGACATGATGCACTTTTCAAAACCCATAGAACTTTACAGCACAAAGTAAACTTTAATCTATGCAACATTAAAAAAATCATTTAAGAGGTCAGAGATCTCAGGAAGGAATGCAGACTGTGACAAGAGAATCTGACTATATTACAAATGTATGAAACAACCTCACTGAAGGGAGTGAAGGAAAGTTGCTAATCTAAGTAACTCTGGAAACGAGTGGCATCTATAATACTAAAGGCAAAAGGCACTGTATATAAGCACTGCACTGTAGTTAATAAAGTTGTTTCCCATGGGAGTATGGCTTCGCAATTCTGATACTGCTATGCATGTATACTACAATTGAAAAATTAAATAAATGTACGCCAGATGGTAGAGCCAAGATCTCCCTGTTAGAATGGGAAT